>NC_139409.1:29207500-29957500 GCF_905368555.1 Meleagris gallopavo | reverse complement strand
TATGCTCATAACATTTCATAACATTAATTTATAGCTTGCACCAGTAAGAAATAATACAATGTTATGTTAATTTTCTATTCTAATGTCATCTCCCTAGCAGAATAGTGAAGTTCTGCTGCACAAGATTGTTGAGATAGTTGTCTGTCTTGTTTGTACGGCTTTATTTGAAATAGAAGTCTCTCTAGGATGCTGATATGTTATACAACTCAAGCCACAATTTGCTCTAAGATTTCCTGGCTAATTATCTACAGGCTCATCTAATTAATCAACATTAGCATTTAATATCTTGTGAATAATTCTCAAAAACATGCTCAAGCATATTTTCTTAGATTCTTTCACTGAAATACTGGTATATTCCTTTTCTACTTCAAGTAATTTTGCAGTAAACAAAGAAAAAGTATCAGCATATCAGACACCTTTATCAACAGGCTTGAACTACATCTGCTCGGTCCAGATGTCGGGAAATTTAAGAAAAACAGAGCAAGAAAAATAAAAAAAATGTTGTTACAGAATGAATTATATTTAATACTGAAACAGAGTCCAATAAAGAGTGTGTTAATTCAAATTCTGCATAAATGCTAAAGGTGCTGTGTTTTAGCAGTTTTAAGTAGACTGAATTATAAAACAGCAAACATGCAGTAAATTTTGGATACTTATAATTAGATTTTCAACATAAGACACGTTAAGCTCTGTATGTAAACGGCATTATTCAAAAGCTTGTCTTGTAAAAGAAAATTGCTGTTTGACAATTCTATAGAATATTCAAGAAAGGTAATTATACTGCGCTGGTTGTTAAAGATGCAGGTGTTGAATAAAGTCACTGCTTCAGCTTTAACAGAAAACTATAGGATGTGAAGAGAAAGGAGACAATGACAGTAGTATGGTTCCTAATGTGATATATTCACCTCTCCAACAGGAGTTCGTATTAACCAGGTTTTTTGCAAATATTTCAAAATTAGGGACCAACACCCCCTGAAGTCCTATATTATGCTGTTAGCTTATTTGAGCTCTTCCCTCTTCCTTGCAAAATAATAATAAAAAAACCCAACATCTACAGGGCCCTGATGTTCAATTCACCTAGGCAAAGTCTATTTCCATAACTAAAATGGAAATGGCAAGAAACCACAATTCTTTGGTTTTTAATGAAAGTCCACATAATTAATCTGGAAAACAAAAGTGATTGACTAGCAGCAGTGTGAAAGAAAAGTACTGACTGACCCCCAGCGATTACACAAGTGCTCTGTGTCACTGTTGATCCACAGCTAACTGCTTGCTGAATTGCTTGTCCTTTGATACAACACATTGCTCAGAGAAGCGGTCTAAAAATAAGTTCATTATTAGAGTTACACTTTTAATTAAGATGTTAGAACAATCAACAGTATGCGTGAAACCAAAAGAGATGACATTTGGAAATATCAAACCTCGTTAAGGGCTGCATTGTCATTACTATCCTTACATTCAAGTGGTAAAATAAACATTCAGCTGTTAGGGGAAGGAGCCTTTCTTCCGCTTCTGAGAGCCATACGGATTCTTGGCTGTGTCAGAACAAAACACAAGGCAGATCTCAGAGAATACATTTCTTAGGCTGGGCACCCAAGAGCTGCCACAACCCTGCACAGGCTACCGGCTCATGCAACTGATGAAAATTCTCCTTTTCCTACAGATCTGGGGCAAGGCTGTGCTGTGTTGTGTAGCTGTTTCATGACGTTGTATTTCAAGGGTTCAAAAAATCTCCTGCTTTCTTGACATCCAGACTGTCTCTATGGGAAAAGTGAACATAATTAGACCAGGTGAAGACACCACTTTCTAGTGACTGCACACTTCCATAGGAAGCAACTCCCCAATCAGCTCAAATTAATTACGTGCAGCAACAAAATTGTCCAAATAGCCAATTTATATACAAAGCTATTTCTAGAACACTTGGTGGGTACAAGCATGGAAAAATCAACAATGAGGAAATTAAAAAAAAAAAAAAAAGAGTGAGAAGCCAACCAAAACCAGATCAAAACAGGAATTCCTGCTTGGGTTGAGAATGAAGGTGCAAAAATGGTATTGCAAACAGGCTTAGAAAGAGAGACACAAATTAAGTGCATGTAAATCTGTTTCTACAGACATTCTGTATATATCCAAGAAGGATTATCAGACCATTATCAGATATTTCTTTACAGGGCTCTATCATGCATCAATCAACACTGCAAAACATAGAGATGGAGGAAATTTTTTTAGTGACGTGCAAGAAGTATAATACATCTTGGTCTAATTAACGGATCCTGTTCACATAAAAATACTATTGCTCAAGGTTTTATGTTACAGTTTATACAGTGCTTGTGAAACTGTGTTAGGTTTATGTCACAGATATACATACATACATATATACATATATATATACACATGCAAAGGTATATGCAGGACGTACTTGTAGATCCAGAGACAGGATTGTGGGAGTCAAGGTAGCAAGCCAGGCAATGACAAAAATCTGATTGATCATATACTGAGTTTCTGTGCTGATGGCCCTACATTGCAAAGCTGGAGAATTTTGGGTATGAGTATGAGGGGAAAGAAAGACAAGATATAACCTCCAGACATCATCATAGGTGGCCTGTCTTGGAAAACCGTTGGTCCTGGCAGCAAGAAGCAAAATCCAAGAACTGACCTCACAGAAGACAGAGGCAGGACTTCACTACATTTTTATTCTGCCTTGATTTTCCCCAGAAAATGTGTAGAGTTCCGACAAGTCAGCACCAACAGAAAGGGACGCTGACCTTTTACTATATGCTCTGTGTCATGGTTAACTTGGAGCAATGGCTCCATCTGGCCTAAAGAGGCCAAAAACTCAGAATTACTCCGCTGCCATGAAAATGGTCCTCAATTTCAGTGCTCTGAACAACTCATTGGGACAGGAAAGTAAAACTCATGCAGCTCTTCCTGAAGCCTCTCTTCCCTTACTTCCATTTTCTTAAAGAAAGTACTTGGTCAAAGTGTTGATCTCACACTTAGGAAGGAGATGTATATTGTCAATGACTAAGTATTCCAGTACGGTCAGTAATGTTGTTTGGAAGCTGTTAATTAGTCTTACAAGGAAGTAATATGGAAATGCACAGTGTTTTGCAGAAATATGTACTTGTGATTCAATACAAATAGATAAAAGAGTAAGAACAACAGCAATATCGAAGGTGAAATTAAAGAGGTAACAGGATGAGGACAGAGCAAGAAAAACACCTGGTAGTACAGTCATTTTAGATATGGCATAGATGGTAATTTCTGCTTGCAGTGATTTGAGTTACCAAATTATGACAGTACTCTCTCCATATGTGGTCTGACTAGTAATCTTCCCATTATGATTTTAGGGGGAGTAACATGAGGTGCCTAAGTGAAGGCAAAAGGGCAGACAAGTGCTGGAAGAGAAGTGACTGTAAAGATGCATTTGAAGAAGAACAGTGCAGCTGCATTCTCTTTGTCATATATGTCATAGAATAGAGAGAAAGACCCTTGTCTTCCCAATCATGGAAACAACATTACAATCAAGCATTCTATTAACAAATGGTAATGCATGAAAAAGGGGACCAGAAAGAATCAAAAAATCCTGAGCAAAAATTTTCTTCTGTTTCTTTTCTTCCTAACATTATTACATGCTCCTTAGCCAGTATATGTTAGCAAGGACGCAATTCTCTCCCCAAGCTTTTTTTTTTTCTTTTGTTGCTGATTTTTTTTCTCAGTAGCTTTCTGTTTTCGCTTAGGACTGACAATAAAACTACCTGAAGCAACAGCTGAGCTTTAAACATTGGTGACTCCCGGAAGAGACAGGAAAATGCCCATGGTTTCTTTTTTATCATGTGAAGTGAATGTTCAACACCAGTATTATAAAGTATGGCTACAATTCATTTTAACAATGCCGTATCAAAAGCGTATCTCAAAAGGATATCTTCTGAAGAGGCAATTGATTCAAGTATGTAAGATCACTGATACTAGCGATTTACAGAGAGGTCTTTTCACTCTTTTGGTTCCTTGATTTGAATGATAAATGTGAGATGAAATCTGCTTCAGCAAAAGGACTCAACTGCTCCCCAATGTGTACGGAAAACTACTTTCTCCTTTAAGAAAAGGCAGCAAAACAGGATAGGATTTTATGATGATTTCATAGAGCTACTAAACCAAGATATTTGCAAGAGTATTCTCTACTAAAACATCCCACCCTGTAACAAGTTGTGCTTTAGAATTCACAAAATAAAATCATCTGCTGCTGTTTCAAACATTCTAGTAGAAAAGGAGATTCACGATACAGTAAAAACATGTACATCTCTGCATGTTGATTTACTGTTGCTATTCATATCCAAAAGGATGCAGATTCCAGTTATGCTATGACTATATCACTCTACAGCATTTCTGAGGTTTCTTGGGATGGGAAGCACATGCAGTACATAGACTGTAAAACATGTTCTCATTAATACTTAGCAGTATGCACAACCATAAAGAACATCAATCTAGTTACATTCTCAGATCAATCCTGCCCCCCACTGAAGTCAATGGAAACTAACCTGTTGGTTTCAATAGCATCCAGCCCTTTATAAATTTGCAGACATTCTTATGTAAGAAACATGAATTCATTGTAAGCAATGAATTACTGCTCAGAAAAAAGCAGTGAGTTCTTACAGCTATGTGCTGAGCATTATGAAATGATGTGATTGGTATCCCAGCTGCCTGCTACCAGTAGTGTTCACAGAAAAACTGTGGACAAATTCCACATCTTTGAAAATTTATTCCTAGATGTTTAATAATCAGAGTATAAAATGAGATTTAGAAATTTTCAGTTATCAATATAGTAATAAGATATATAACAAAAACTGTCAAAAACCACACAAATTCTTTTTACACAGATATTTCATTGTAGTCACAGTACTCATAGATCAATATAACATATTTGGCTGAGTTAACTTTGTCAAAGTTGAAATTTTCCCTTTGATTTGTATGTAATTCCTTAATTTTCACATCTCCCATTTAGATTTTGCCAACAAACAAGTTCTAAGACATTTGGATATCCATTTCACTTTGCTTTTCTTTGGCAGTTCCCCAGAAGTACACAGCATCTTTCAAATCATTTTCCTTTTCAAATGTCTATCCTGAACATAGCTGAAAGAAAACTAAACAGCTAATCAAAATCTCATAAAGAAACATGTAACATACTGTCAATAATTTTGTTATTTGCAACTAACTTCTGTTCTCAAAATCATTCTTAATTCCCTTCTAAATAATGTTTAGACCATCTTGATGTGGTTGCTCTCATAAAAATCCCAAACCTTAAGAAACAATATATACTATTAATTTTGGTCTCCTAAATGATCATCCCTTTACTAACAGATCCACACTCATATACTCTGTGTAACCTCTCTTTTTTTTTTGTTGTTTTTTTCCTAGTGTTTAAACTAGGTTGACTGAATTTAATTTGAACTGTTTTTTCCACATAATCCATGCAAGTTTGAGTTAGCTAAAGCTTAAGGGACTCATAAACAAATTGTTGATATAACTATAAAAACACCTCTTATTTTGCATTTAAGGTAGTTGTTAGCTCTGTCAAGTATCCTGTCTGAAAAGCAGCTGATGAGTATATTTTTTATAATTTTTGTTAATTTCTCGTTATTCTCAGAAGGAATTTAGACTAAGTCTCTCGGAACAGTCCTACATTCCTATTGCCCTACATGTTAAACTAAGAAATTCAATATTATTTTTTGAATCATTTACTACCTTCTTTGCTTAGTCATGCGGGACAGAAAAGATATTCATTCACTAAAATCAGTGGGAATACTAATATGTATAGAAAAGCTAGCAGAATTATCACTTCAACAGGTTTTCAGTTTAACTAGGGTGAATTTTGTTTCTTTTTGTAATATAAGTGTGGTATTTGTACTTCTTTTCTGTGTGAAAACTCACAGATATTTCTTCTGTATATGCACTTAAACATACAGACCTCAAAATGGAACCACTCTTCTCTACTATAATAAGTAAACAAAAAATGTATGCTCAACCCTTCAGTTACAGACATACCCTAAAAAGCTTTAGCAATGGCAACGGACTTGGAATGTTAGCTTCTGGATCTACTGAGGGTAAATGAACTCACACAGGTTCAAGAGTCTGACTATTTCAAGTTATGGAGAATGGGCAAATGGCGTGCTGTAAACGTAACACAATCTGAGATGCATGTACTGCCATTTGCTATGTGCATTATATACGTAGCTTCATATATTTACTACATGTATTTCTATTATATATATTACTATTAAATCCATTCCATCTACTCTACTACAGGTGCGTTTTTCAAGGACAGTATAAAAATGTCTACTATGATACAGTTTATAAACTTATTGCTATATTTCAGTCACATTCAAAATGTGCTTGAAAAATATACTTGCTCAATAATGCTCAGTTGGAGCAATTCTATTTTGATGGAGATTTTCTGACTTGACTCCCAAGCTCATCTGATCTAGATATGTGGCTAGCAGCACAACTACTATGAAACCCCTTCCTATTACAAATGCTTATTGCCTTTGCAAATATCTAGCTGTCAGAAGTCTACAGATTTGTAATTCAGAAAACAATCAGATCAGTGTCTACTGAACCCAGAGGCTATTTTGTATCTGGGGTTCGCCTTTGTATTTAGTTCATGATAATTTTCCTCTTAATATGGATTGCTATTTTCTGAAGGAATTTTATAGCTTTTTCTGTTTAAATTCCTAGACTTGGTGAGTGGCTTTGATGATGCCACAGAGGACCATATATTCTGCATCAATCTGGAAGGTTTTTTGGCTGTGACCTCACCTTCCTCTCCCTATCTTGAGGATATCAATGCCAGTGTCACTGGAGTTTGGACTTTCCAGGAACTTGGGGATCAGAGCATACAAGTCAAGTCCAAATCAGACAGTTGTGTCTCTCCCTTCTCATACACAAATAGCAGTTTGGCCTAAATACAATAAATATTACAAATACGTTTTACCAGTGGATTCCAGAGAAGCAGTTTTCGTGGTTTAGGTTTTACTAAAAGATAGTCTCCTAGTGGTAGGAGTTGTAGATGTGCAGCAAACCTCAACTTCTTCTGGAGTGCTACCTTCTGTAGTGAGCTATTCACAAAGTATAAATTTTTGAAATGTAACAAGAAAAATAGACCTATCATTTGACTTACCACCCTTTTCAAAGATGAAGATCAATGAAGCACATCTAGTTTTGAGGTTAGCTCAACATACTCAGTTCTAGATACATTAACTGTAATTTTTAAAAACATTTACAAGCTTCTGTAAAAAATTCGAAGTTCAGTGAACACAATAAAAAGTCTTGATAGATAATTTTAAGACAAAAAGTTGCAAACCACTTGATGAGATCATCAGATGATCTTCCTTAGCATAAATGAAGTCTGCTTAGCTGGGAAACAGACAGCCCAAGATCCAGTCTCAAAAATGACTTCTCCATTAACTGGTATTTGCTGTGCTTTGTTAAGGAATGGGAATAAGATACTTCACAAATATGAATAAAATGCTTGTTAAATCCAAGAGATCTTCTTTTTGAACTACCTCTGCCTGTTTTCTCAAGCAAGGCATCCTAGGGATACAAAATGAAGCTCTAAGTAAAGAGCATATTGACTACTAGGAACAGTAGGGAAAAATGATAGAAAATGTTATCTTTTTCTTTTCAAAAATTACTTACTTCATCATTAATGGCTACTTCATTTGAATACACAGGGACAGAAATGTCATTTGGGTCTTAATTTTGAAGCAAGAACAGAAGCATAAAATGAACTGGTATTTATTATTTAAAAAATATTTCTATAGAAGGAATATATGCATAGAAAGAAAAATGGCTGATAAAAATAAGTCTGTACTCCTATGAGTAGCCTGTATTCACCTCAGAAGAGCCATCTAATACAAAGTGATTACCCATGCAAGAGAGATTGTCAAAATAAACTGACCATCCAGAAGTTATTTCTAATGGACAGCCACCTGAAGTCCATGTCCCCATATCACAAGCGGAGATAAGTCAGCCTAGAATGGAGCTATTCCCAGAGCAGCAGAGGACAACATAGTCTGAAGATTACAAAAGCCAGTTTTAGTGATTGCTCCTTGACTTAAGTGCATGCTGTAAAAATGTCGAAGAGGAAGCAGGAGAGTGGGAGCTAGGAGGGAGTTAAAGTTATCAAAAAACTCTTACTAGACAAAAAAGAATTGGAGAAAAAGAGTAGAAGTAAATTAATCTTCCTGAAGTATATTACATAAGGGGAAATGCTTGGCAGTCGTTATTTGCTGTAACAACTCAAGACAAATGAGTAGTCAATGCGTTAGTTCTGATGAAGGACACACAAGAAAGACAATGGCTTTCCATTTTTAAGTTAATCAGTACCCAAGTGATGTATTTCTGAAAAATAATAAAATGGATTAATCAGGAGCTCAGGAAAAGAAGAGGGCAGACATTTTATTTTCACCACGTGTAGATGAAATATACATAACATAATAAAGGGCTGCTGTCTACTATCTTCAGGAAGAGCACCTGGAAGATTAAAGCTGTGGACATAACATTAACAAAGTACAGACCACACTGAATTAATGAGAACTGGAGATAGACATTCAGTGGAGTCTTAATTTATTTTCCTTTTCTAGCTCATCCTTTAAGAAAATGACAGTGTCTTCTTATCGATTTTACACTCAGAGATCAATCAGAATTGCCCTGACTCAGACAAAATTTACAGCACTCCCTGACAGTGCCTCGAGCATCTGGGCCTAAACAGACATTACAAGGAAGCAATATATCATGTTTGTATGTAGAGCTTGACATGCTTAAAAATAAGCTAATCTGTAGTGGAATTTCCTTCTTTTTGACAAGTTGCTCTGCCCAGCTCTTCGGCCCCTTGTTATGAATTTCTCTCCCAGCTCCACTATTAATTATAACATGCACATAGTATTCATGCATTTAGACCCTGAGGGAGGTCATCTGCTCTGCAGTTTTAGATAAAATATAAACTAACAGATCACTCCTACTTAAACAATGTGAAATGTCACTCTGATGCACTCCATAAAAAAAACTAGAGGTGTTCCGTCAAAAGCTATGATCAGCTCTGACAACCCAACAATATCACAGCTAAATGATGGGCCTGTACATTCCCAAACAGCCCTCTGTGGAAATTGCTGTATCCGGAAGCTCCTTTGTGCAAGTAACTAGCTGTATTAAATGCAATAATTACTGGAAAGACACGAGTTGTGATGCTTAGGCAGTTGTTGGCTAAGCTAGATTGTTTCCACATTACAATTCATCTTATACCTGAGGATTGCCTCCAAGCTGACTTTTTGTACAAAAGGAGGAAAATAGTTCTCTTCTGCACTTTTCACCTTAATATCCATTGTGGGCTCAAAGGAGAGGCCTGTTTTATGAAATATTTGGTGTAATAGAATTCAGAAAGAATTGGCATGCATCTGAGAAGGACTGAAGATCATCAGACTTTCATAAATTTAAATTTGTCATCTCCGTCAGTCAGTACAACATTGTCCACTTCAGTATCAGGGCACTTGGAGCCAAAATCAATTGGAACTACTCAAAATACTGCATGTTCTCATTTGTTTGTTTCATTTTTGATCATCTGATAAAGTACCAACAGTGGGAGGGCGCATCAATCCTCCTAGGCAATAAACATTTACTAAGTTCAACATTCCCCATTTCCATTTCCTTCATAAAGAGGGCTGTGAAGTTCAGTATAATCCAATTATTTATTAACCCAATAATTCTCTAATTAGTATTAGAGAACTTAAAAATCTAAGCAAAATAACTTGTGTACCTGGCAGTATACTGTAAAACATTCCTCTCCCCGGAAAAGCCCAAGTGCCTCATACACCACTAAAAGATAAGAATCTGTAGATCTCTATCATCACACACAGACATTTATTTTAACATTATTCTAACTGCTAGGCAGCTGTCTCTGTTATACAGACTGTGTTGCTTTGTTATCTGTACGTGGTTTCATTTACACTGTACATTTTGTTTGAGACCTTTTTTTTTTTTTCACTCCATGAAAACAAAGAAACTACAAAAATAAGTCTTTTTTAAGCATGTTAAGGTGAACCTGATCAAAGCTGTTTCCATGCCATCCATAAAATCACCATGGACAATTTCAAATATTGTTACATTCTTAATTCATTAAGAGTTTTGTATATATTTAACTAGGTTGAAAACTGATAAGCAAAAAACCAAAATCTTATTTGTGCTATCAGAACAGAATTGTTGACAAATGTTTGCAAGTATATATAGTAGTAGGAGATTCTGCTGTTTTCCTATGGCCTGAATTCTTATGTTAGTGGAAGTGAAAACATGAAAAATTTGGATTTACCTTGAAGCAAAAATGAAGAAATAAAACTAATAAAACAACAACTGATTTGCAGTCCAAACTCTGAAACACGGAAATATGACAACACAGAGAAAAACAAATGCTGCGTGGTTTATTTATGACACCTAAGTATGACTTGCCCTCAAGTAATATGACAGTAAATTACTATGGTTTCAAAAACCAGTATGATGAGTACTGATTTATTTTACTTTTTCTTTTTTCCTTTCCTTTCATTTGTGATTGTCTGGCACAGTAGGACCAAGCTTGAAGAAATTACAAAAATATCATCTTCCACAAGGGATATTGTACTTATTTTCCCTGCAGGTGTCTTTTCCTCTGATACTGTCTCTGTCTTTTTTAGCTTCCTGGTTCTCCTCTCTTATGGGATAGTCTCATGCTATCTGTGCACCCGCTTGCTCTCAGTGTAAACTAGAAGAAGGACAAGATCAAATTCTAAATTAAATCAATTTCATTTCATTATTTCGTTCACTAACATGCAGATTTGTTCTGATCAGCAGGTTACCTTACAGGAAAGGACAATGAACTGACTGAGTGTACCAAGAGATCACAAACTCTGCACAAAGCCAAGGGCCCAGTTCCTAACACACAAAATAATCACTGGATAACTGCCAACAAGATCTGGTTTTAGGTTAAGCTTTTCAAATGGAGCTAGTAATTCAGGATGCATCTGCTACTGTTACCCTAAGTTCCTTCAAGAACTTAACTTCAGTAAATATTGTGTACTTACACACTGGAGATCTGTACTTTTAAAAAATATTGTAAATTATCCAAAGTATAAGTCTCTCACTGGGACTCAGATCTCAGTTCTTGCCCCTGGCTGTACCAAAGATCTGTTAGTGTGACAGTAGATTATTCAAAAAAGGTAGGACTCGTCTTGCTTGACTTTTGAATTCTAAAAACAATGTGCCTAGGCTGGCTATCTGTTCTCCTTAGCAGTCTGTGGGGGGAAACTCGGACACTGGAAGGAATCCATTCCAGCCTTATTTTTAGACTCAACTACCACAGGAAGGATAGGAATTCTGTCCTAGCAGACACACCAGAAAGAGAGATATTCAGTGATGAAGCATGAGCAGCATGAGCTGGGTGGGGGGAAATCCAGTGTCTACATTTCAGCCCTGCAGAATCTTCTCAATCAGCATACCTGGGATTCATAGATAACGCTCACAACAGTGAAAGATATTATGATATCTTTGTCCACTTCTGAAAATGAAAGGCTCACTTGCCCAGCTAGTCATAAAATTTATAATCATTTACATGTACACGGACAGTTTCCTAAGTAGCAGACAACATTTTTCATGAAGATTTAGAGCTATGCTCACTATTAAACTAGATTACTTATTCTGTTCTCCTTTTTTAAATATAACATGATATAATGTGATATTTTGTACTTAATTCTATTTCCTTTTATTTAGTTTTAATTCAGCATTTAACAATCTAATATCATTTTCCAAAGTTAAAAAAAAAAGAGCTTTTTACTGTCACATATAAAGAAATGTGTTGATGAAAAAGCATTGAATGTATTATGCAACTTGGCTGAGACTATACTATAGGATTTTATTTGTCTTCTGAAACTTATTAGTCAGTGCTCTTCAAACTGATGGTGCCTAAGGAATTAAAAATACCCAATAAAATATATTAATCAGTTTAAACATTTCATAAAAGAGACACACTGCTAAATATTATAAGATCACAAAGGAGATAATAGTTATTCTTGCAGCATGTAAAATATACTGTGGAAATATTTATCTTTCAATGTATACAAAATACCTGTGCCAGAATCACTTGTTCTAGTGATAGGAGAAATGGATTAGATCTCTTCACACACAGATAGGACCACGTGTCTTTCCACTAGTCATGCAAGGAATAACAGGTAGCATTCCTGTTTGTTTGCTCTCCTGGGTGTTCTCCACACAATCAATTGACATTTCAGTTTACAGTACAAATGCTACAACAGACCTTGGGCAGAGAGAATGTGCAAATACTCATCAAAACTATTCCTTAATACCCTAGTGAATTTCCACAGCCACCTGCATAAAATAAATACCACCAACTGAGCAGCAACACATGCAGCATCGCACACATTTCCCTCATCCACTTTATATACCTGAATTAACCGTAGAATTCATCATGGAATATGCATGCATCACATAAAGGTAAGCAAAAATATGGACAGTTCTGTGTCCATGCTGTTCCTGAAGGAACTTCAGCAGACGAAAAACACAAGGCCAAAGACAGAATATGTTGCTGTGAATTTTGCTGCACTTTCAAGAAATGTCATCACTTTCTGAATTGCGCTTAAAATATTACTGCACACATTCAGCTCTACTTTGTGTGTGTTTTAGCTGTCTCTACTGGTGAGAAAGATAATAAGACAACATCTTCAGAGCCCACGTAAGTAAAGACTATTCGGATTACATTTGTCTTCAAGATGTAAAATATAATCAGCCAGCAAGTACCCAAAGCAAAGTGAAACGCATTTTATGATGGCTTCCTCCCTCTCCCCAGTCACAAAGAGAAGAAATTTTACATTTCTAAATATCTACCAGAAAAAAAAAAGAAAAAGTTAAAGGTAAATATTTTTTTTCTGTAAGGCAGGAAACACTAACGAGAGATTAAATAAAGAGACATTCCATATTTCTGCACACATAGAAGGTTAGGCACCTCACTGGAACTTTATTTCTGATTCCACAGAGGACTTTTTGAGTGTTCAGGAATTGGTATATTGAAAGTAGGTGATGGTAGTCAGAAGGACACCATCTCCTACAGCAATTACTCAGAGCAGGAGGAGAGACTTCAAACCACCAACTTTCCAGTCTAGGATGCTAACTACCAGTTCTCTTGAGATTAATGGCCAATTACACCATTTGGTGTATGTAATTATGGTTTGGTCCAGAATTCCCACTGAACTCCAGCCATTCTTGTTGCTTCACCAATGTTTTTTGCAGGAGTAAACGAACATGTACACTTCCACAGCAATTCAAAAGGCAGGACAATTATCTGAAGGAAATTGCACTGTGTTTAAAAAATGGCTTTATACTTTAGTCTGCTGACCTCCTATAATCTCTTTGCTGAAATGTAGTATAATTGATCAAGCTATATTTAGAGTAAATTCATTGAAATGATGAATCTCATTTTCCAGGAGCTTGAGGGCATATGTAGTCAAAGTTACAATCATCCTATAAAATCACAATACAACTACACAAAGAAATTAAAAAGTGTATTATTGGATTCACTAGAAATTAGAAAGCTCTGTGAAAAGATATTCAATATCCTAAAAGCCCTTAAATTTAACTTACAGAAAAAGACAGTGCAAGTAGTTCAGGAAACTAAAATCACTGTGTATAAACACTTACTAATATCACTGCCAGTGCTTGTTAGTAATAGGAATAGACCTAATTCCTGAAAAAATGTTTAGGGGAATGTAACCTATCATAGTCATTGGTTAGGGAATGGTGAGCAATTGTGCATCACTTGCTACATACATTCATATATATATATACACTAATAAATACTATTCATTTCCTTTTCTCTACCTTAGTAAATAGTTTTATGTATGTGAACCCATGAGTTCTACTTTAATTTCTGATTCTCTCCTCCTTCTCACTGGGAAGAAGGTGTGTGAGCGAATGACTGAGCTGAGCTATCTGCCAGGTTAAATCACAACACTGTCATATTTTTTATCTCAACCCACATGTTCTATTTTTTTCCCCCTCACCCCATTAGGAGGGGAAGTGAACAAACAGCTGTGTGGTGCTTAGCTACCTAGCTGGTTAAGCCACAACAGTGGCTCATCATTTAATCGATTTGCCAGAGCAAGACTGTTAGCATTTTAGGTAAGCCAAGGAATTCTGATAAGACAGTAGGTTTGTTTTTGTTTTTGTTTTTAAATAGAAAGCTAAGAGAAATAAATATTTTTCATCTGATTGGTGTCAGAATGTCATACAGGACAGCGAAACTCTTTGTTTCCATGGAAGAGAGTGTCACCAAAGAACCCCAGGACAGGGAGAACAGTTCTTAATCTTTTTAAGGGTTTATATAATTATTTCAATAGGAGGATAGAAAATAATAGGAGAAAGTGTATAGTAAGGGAACAAAAGAGTTGCTTCTATTGTTTTTGAGATATCTTCTTTCAGTTACTGCACAAACTAGTTTCTCTGCATTGCTGGTAGGAGCCTGTTTTCTTGTTGTTTCTTTGGGTTGTTTTGGTTTTCATTTGTTTTACGTTTATACTTTGTATTTCTTCTTTTTTTTTTCTTCTCAAATCTCCAAAAAATATTCACTTTCCAGGCAATGCTTTTGCACTGAAGCAAACAGGACTTCAGCAAGAAGTAAGCTACTCAAGATTGCTAAATATATCAACACTGCCTTTCCAACTGTAAAACTGTTTAACGGGGTTTATGTAGGGTCTCAATTGTGGAATTGTGAACAATTGTGGTGTCTAACAGCCTGAAAATAAGGTATGAATGTAATTATAGTGTAGTAACTGATACCAGAAGAAAAAGTCATAGAAGGCTAATGTGATAAGGTACTATATCATCTGATGAGGAGGAGCACTAACATTTCCGTATTAAAATGGTATTAGTGGTATATTAGGCTAACATGATATGACAAAAAAATTGCAAACAAAATACTATAATTTAGTCTAGGGCATAAATGTGAGGAAATAAAACCAAATATTGTCACATAGGAACACCCTCTTTTCATTTAGAGGAACATGTGGAAATTTTGTGATAGAATCTGCTGTCGTGTCATACTGATAAAAGTTCATGAGAGATTACATATTGCTCTGTGAATTGTAAGTTATTACAAATGATATCTAACAACTATGCATCATTTTTACTCCAAGGGACTTTAGAGAGCTTTACAAACTCGAAAAGGCATGTAAAGTAATGCCTCAATACTTATAATCAGCCTCAAACCTGCAGGTGAGAAGAATTCCTAATAGTTCCCAATTTTTTAGTAGAACAATGTTTTACCCAACTACTATAAATATGACCACATTTATAGAGTGACCATCTATTCAAAGACCAAGTTTTAAACAGGAAAATAAGATCCACACCTTTCAGACTCCAAATCAACCAAACTCTTAAGAAGACCCTGTCTACAGGGTAAAAACTGTACAATCATATTGGCAAACAGCATTCCTTTATAAAGGTAGCCTACAGGTGTTCTCTGTAGGACTAATACAGATGATTTATTCTGAATACAACAATATGATTTAGACACCAGAAAAATTCTCAAGTCAAACTGTCCTGTTACCCACACTGAATTAAACTTCTGAGCAAACTTCAGTTATGTGCTACTCACCATTTTGGGAAGTAAAGGAGTAATGACAAGTATGCTTTCAAACCAAACTCTGCTATGCTCAGTTCAAAAGCATTCATCACAAGATCATGCTGCCAAAGTTCTACTTATTGTCGGACACCCTAAAAGCCAAACCTTTCCTATTATAAATATAAGCATACATACACAGATACTGCAAAATTGGATGGATCTCATTAGGCATTTATAAACTTTGAAATGTTTAATGATATTCTTTCATAAAATGGCTAAAAAGGTAATATGTTTTCCTTTATGAATTATTTTGTTGCTCTCCTATACAAGCCCTCCGGATCTTTGCAGGACTCAAAAAAGTGGCAAAATTCTGTCCCCTACTTTGCATTTATTTTATGATCCTTACATGTAATAAAGGAGGCTAATTAACCAGAACTTTGTTTTAATAAACTTATGCAAACATATCTGTGTAATGAGGCACAAGTCTTTGGTGTTCACTGATACACGTATTCATCTAAAAATGTATTAAGGACAGCAGTTTCATCATGGATCACAGTATTTACTTTCAGCTAATGCTGTTCCAATTATTGCACTGAAGGCAAAGAATCAACTCTGGAGCCAATACAAAAACAAAGCATTAAGGAGCATTATTCAATAAGGAACTAACTTCTAAAAAAGTACTTTGGATGAAATTAACACCATACTTCCTTATTTGTGTTCATCAACTTTGTCTGGAACTTTCCATCTTGCAATAGTCTTTTCCTCACCTGTTGGCTCTATTGATGTCTGTGTCCTCAGCTAGTGATTCACCTCAGTACATAGATAATACCAGGTTTGGTCAACCACTTCGCTATGTTGTTTTCAGAACAATGAAACACCATTCTGAGATAATGCTGCCATTCTTTACAGCACTCAGAGGTGCCTGGAAGACACTCATAGAATAAGTTGAAGGATAACAGGCTATACTTATTTTTGACAATATGTATGTACCATAAGCATAAACATGAGAAAAGAATAAGTTCAAAGTCTTTCTTCTTCGATTACTCTTTCTTGGTCATTTCCTCCATATTATTTTTTTCTGATAAAGAAAATAATTAAATTTGATATTCGGAATTTTTTTTTTTTTTTTTGCTATACTCCTCCCCTTTAAAAAAGCTACATATGAACAGCTGCTTCTCTTCCTGTACTCATCGATTATCATAACTGTTTTATCTTCAAAAACTAAGATATTTAGAGCTGCAAGACATCTGTAAGTGCATGAGTTTGCACACACGTTTTTACATGTGGTTACACGCAAAGATCCCAGGTATTTTACACCTGCCTTTGTGGTTTAAAGCGCAAACACAAATGCTTAAATGATTCAATATACAAATATTTGAGGGAATAAAAGATCTGAAGACTTCTACCATTTTCAAAAATTGAGAAAATAAGATTGAGTACTGCTTTGAAACATACTGCAGTATAGTACATTTCAGCAATTGTCTTGAACAAGTTAGAAAAAAAACATGAAAATACAATTGGGGAAGCATTTTGCTTTACTTAAGAGTACAGCTGTAAATAAATCATTACATTGCATCAAAAGTACTAAAATCATCAGAATGCTTGGGCAAAAGATCTTTTTTTTAATTGGAAGAAGAAAGGAGAGGACAAAGAGTAAAATAAATCCTTTCAGTTTTTTGTCGTTACAATGGAATTCTAAACTGTAGGGGGTAGAACGATGCATCCATTTGCACTTACAGTACCATATTAGGGAATGACTAAATTACTTGTAGAGCCCTTTCCGTGTCGCCACTTATGAGTAATGATATAATTTCCTAAATCACGTAAATAAATACACAAACTAAACTATCGGAATCTTGGTTTTTTGTTGGTGATGGTGGTGTTGTTTGTTGGTTTGTTTGGTTTTTTATCCTGCATTATATATGAGAATGGTCATTTTTGTAGAATTCAGTTTTAGTTTTATTTTCTGTACAGGAAGACTTTCAAACCTTCGCACTCTATTATTGCTGAAACCAAACTAGATAATACACATCTTGTGAATTGTATTTTTCTTTCAGTGTGTCTTTTTATTTACAAGACAAGTAGCTGGGATCCCTGTTCTAGCACAAGGTAACATTTACATTTACCTTTATTTATAATGCCCACACTATTTCAAAATATTTTATGCCTAAATGTCTGGAAAAGCTAAGGCACTTTAAAAATACATTTTGTAAATGTATAGTGATTTGAATTTTCATAGCAATGAAGATTTTGTATATGTATTTCCATGTCTTAAAAAGGAATCTTGTATTATTAGTGAAGATAATGTATGTGTCAAAAAAGAGGCATCAAAAGCACTTCCTGTGCACTTGACAGGATGACAAAATATTTCTCCTATCTTTTCCTAATTGAGCTGCTGTACAAAGGGAGACATTATGATAATATTAATAATAGTTACATGGATATTTGTAGGTACTGTGTAACCCTTCAGTCCATTTTCAGACAATGGTGACTACAAAGAGGCTTCAAAATAGAACATCACACAATATGAATGCCACTTTTTTCTATCTTACATTTTAAAAACATCATTGAAATCAGAAAGTTCATTTACAAAGGACTGGCAGTTGCAATCACAGCAATAATGTAGTGCTGAGAAAAAAAGGGTAATTGGTTTGGTAAAGATCGCTTTCCATTACACCATAAAGCACTACACAATAGGAAAGGTCGCCAATTAAGCAATCATGAATACCAAGTACTGAAGCTGATGAAAATAGGGCAGTGGTTTAAATAGATTTGCAAGCAATTTACCTTTTCACAATGTTGGCAATCTGATGCAATTTGCTTGCAATTTTGTCTGCTTTCAGTAGCACTCGAAGCTGACACTACACAGACCAAATGGCAAAGAGGCCTGCATAGAAAATGTAAAACTATCTTGGCTGCATCAGGGAACCAGAATGGTGGTTCATCAGGAAAATTACAACAATTAACATAAGTGCTGCAAAAATCAACACTTTAAATGTCACACTCACTAGTCTGTCCAAAGACTGTAAAAGTACCATCTCCATTGCTGGACTAACAGTAAATATGAAGCAATCACCAACAAGCCTTGAGGCTGATGGCTTTACAATTGATGTGACATTCTCTGAGTGATAAAATAGCCTCTCATTTTACAAAAGTATTTTTCTTTTTTAGATTTAACCTGGATTATGTCAACCGAAAACTTATACTTAATTTTTTTCAATTCTTCTTCCAACAAATCTGTTTTGCACTTGAGTATGTTCTTTACTTGTTTTGATGATCTAAAAAACTTTAAGGGAATTGGAGCCAAATTGATAAAACTCGAATATTGATCCATTACTTTTTTGTTGTTGTAAATTACACCCAAGATCTACCAAAATGTGTTAGCTGAGTGAGATGAGGAACTGGTGTATACGGCTTGGTTTACAGTCTTGGAAGGAGGTCTCTGAATGTAACTATATGTGCCCTCCCCCATGTATCCATACAGAGCATAAAATGCTCTTACACATCTTCATCAGTGCAAGACCAACAAATATGAGAGATGTCTTTTGAAGTAATTGATATCTCACAGCATTGCTCCCATGTTAAACACAGATATAAATTTGTCAGGCCATGAAGGAGAATGGAATTATGGTGTATATTTACTGATTTATTCTTTTCCAATGAATTGCAGAGAAGAATACAGCAGTGATGACTTTCTCTGACATCACATATAAGACTAGCAAGTTTTTCTCTGATATCACACCATGGGAATAATATATCTCCTTTGTCTGATATTTGGTCCCATAACTTTAGTAAGAGCAAAAGTTTAACCTACTGCGACCTGATTTAAAATGTGTTCAGGTCAATGGATTTATACTTAGGACCTTGTCATTGTGAAAATTAGCCAGATTCAGAGAATAAGAACACTTAAACGAATATTTTACTTTTTCTGCAGCACAGTGTACTCTGATGGCTACGGAAGCCAATTGTTCTTAGCTTCCAGTGCCATCTCTTTTACATGCAGTCAGAAAAGGTTGATCCAGTGAACTCCTCAGAGCCTTGTTACTCACTTGCCAGCCCCACTATCATGTTGTGTACCAAGCTATCATTGATCCATGTCCACTGTGTGGCTTAAATTCTCTTAATTGACCAGCCTTCAGCAGGATCAGTCCGTTGTTAAGGAATGTGGCTCCAGAGAACTGTTAAGAAAGAAATTTCTCCAAATTTCACTTGTACAACAACTGAAGGGACAAATGCTTAACAAACTTTTTTTGTCTCTATCAAAAGGAAGAAGAGTGTAATAATACAGTTCTGAAAGGCATTATCAGCTTGGTTAAATATGACACAAGGACAAACACATACCTTTCCTCTGACATGCTTGAAATGTCCCACCACTGGGGGGAAAAAAATTTTACTTTTTTTTTTTAAAAAAAAACAATGTAAGTATTCAATATTAGTTGCAATACAACACCACTGATTTTCATTCAACACAGTGTACAAGGACAACAGAAACAAATACAAATCTAGATTACTCACAGGATCCCACTGCTATTCCAAAAGCTTTTCAGCTGAACCTTCCTTTCATAGGCTTCCTTCAGTGCCCATCCTTTATGAAAGGCATATTTACATATACAGTCCTAAATCAGCTTTAATTCCCATCTGCCATTATTTTGAAGCAAGGCTCCTCTGCATTCATTTTTCTCCCAGCCTTTCCCTTCCTATTTGCCTTTTACAATATCTTCCTCTCCTGCCTTTCTGTCAACCATGCAGTGTGGCACTGACATGACATTTGACAATCAATCTTCGCACTTTCCTTTTTTCACATTTCCTTCATGTGCCTCATCATTTGACCTTCAAAAACATTGTGAATGTTCAACATGCCTTATTAAGGACAACAAAGTGACACTTTCTGTTTCGGGAACAGTACAGGAAAAACCAAACTGCAGTCACTATCTGAACATAAATTGCACCTTGTTTACCTTTCCACATTCTGCTTCACAATCCCTGTCTGGTTGATAGCAGTGTGTACAAACATTACTACATTTACTGCCTGTCTTTGTAATGTACATTATGTCTATCAGTTGGATTGGCTTTTGTTTTAATTACAGTGTATTTTGTCCTGTGGGACAGCAATAATGACCATGACAAACACACATGCACACATACATATATGTATATATACACACACACTATTCACAGCTAGCTGAAAGAAGCAGCATCTTTTACTAAAGCTACTCTAACTACAAATTCAAAAGTTTAAACATTTTAAACCAACTTAAATTTCATCTCAGTTACACATTGAAGCTTCCTATCATAATAATTATTATAGACCTCATTTCATGTGAAGACCAGTGTTTAGTAATAATTTGCAATTCAGTGAGATACAATCACAGTAAAGTTCAAAACAGTACAGGAGTCAAATACCTGCAACACATTTTAGATTTCTACAAGAAAAAAAAAATCTAGCATTAAGTTCCTTCTAGTACCCTGGCAGGTATTACAAGCTGGATGAAGAATTAAAAATGACAGAATTTAGGCATTTAATTTAGTCATAGCCTTTTTTTCAAAGACAGACTACTTCTGCTTTCCACGAGAAATCATTTCCTCAGAAGGGAGTGATAAATCCAGTCTTCCTTTTATGTAAATTGAGAATAGCAAAGAACAAGTGAGATAGGAAAACCAAGCCTGAAAGTGGGCAAAGATGTTTCTATGGCATAAAGAGAATGTTTCTGATTCTACAAATGCTCCATGGCTTCTACCACATTTTAGTTTCAACAGATGGATTTGAGTGGTATCAAGAGTGAAAGGATCATTTTTTTTTCTTTCAGCCCTCCAGTCTTGATCAGCCATAATCTCTCTGGGGCTCGGGAACAAACACAGAAGAGAAACAGAAGCAAAGTTTCTCTGCAGGAGCTCTTCCGCAGGGAATAGACTACCAGAAAACTCAGGAGTCAAGATGGAGGTCTCCATGCTGATTTTTTCATGGGAAATCCACAGAAATACTGCTTTCATGCCCAGAGGATACAAGAGTGAGAGGAGATGATACAAATCTGTCCCAAAGGGCCATTCAGAAATTGTGTAGCACACCATTTCCACCTTTCAGCTCTCTGCATAATCCTATGCAATAGAGGAGATGACTTAACTTGGAAAATAATTTGTTTTGTTACTTTTTAAAAGGATCCACATGGTACCAGTTGCTGCTTGGCTGACCATCCAGAAGTTTACAGCCAGAAGTAATGTATCAAATCTAAGTCTGCAGTTCTACAAATAAATAATTTTACTATACCCCTAATTAGTCTATTACACACTTTAATATTTCATTTGTGTATGCCTAAACCAATTTTAGAATCAAAAAAGATGAACTTTGAACTAAATTTTGGCAAGTGTCAGCTGAAAATGCCGAAGAAATTATTCAACAAATATCAGTTTCTCAGTTTGGCTTTACTCCTTACAGCTGGAAGATAAGGGGAAGGTCGGTAGTCAAAATACTGGTTTATTTTCATTGAGCAGGACTTAAGTCTTCATTATTGTTAAGTCTGTGTACCTTTTCTTATGGACTTGCACTAGCTAAGAAACTAATTTATCATGTTCGGCTAATACCTCTATTATAGGACTTCAGAATAAAATAAAGAAACATTACATCTATCTGAAAAATATCACCACCATTAATGGTAACAAGATCTCTCCGACTGCAGGAAACAAAATAACATATAAGTAGCAAAAGAACAATCCTCCCAAGTATATTCAAAATAGCTGGAAAAGCAAGCTGAAAACACAGACATCTAATTTGAAAATTTAATTAGATACATACGTATATGTTACAGTGAGGTGTATTGTATGCATACCAATTCCAGAAAAGAGATGTAGAACTGTTTGTCTAGAGTGCAAAAAGCCTGTTGTGAGTAGTAGGGGACACTGTTTCTGCAAGATATCTTCAATTCCTTGCCGTATTTCATACTCAATCCAGAAATACCCACTTAAAAAAAAAAAAAAAAAAAGAGAGAGAGAAATTGGTCAGCCCAACATCAGCAAAAATTAGTGATTTTAGAAGAATGAGTTTTCAGACCTAGAGAGTGGACTAGTATTAGAAAAACATAGAGACCTCTTAGCCTGACTACTAGGACTACTTCATGTCAGTTTGTAAATTTTGTGGGAATAAAAAAAATGGCACAGATGGGACTATAACTGACCATAACCTGCTCTATTGTATTTCCAACAATCTCTAATTACAGCAACACACCAGAGGAAGAGATTTGAAAGGGCAGGTGATAGGATAGGAGAGAAACCTGTTTGACTTAAACAGCACAGGATCCCTCACCATCAGGGCTGATGTACATCAGCCTGACAGCTAATTAGGGTAGACATGAATTTTTCCAATGTAACAGATGTTCGCTAATCAGGCCAGATTTGGAGCCCTTGCGCCAGCAACATTTCATGCACAATTTAACTATCTAAAAGGAATAAACTACTTAATGCATTGTACTGGAGGCACAGCTGTTTCACAATCAGAAAATTTGCTGTCAAAGATGTTCTCTTTAAAACTGACATGTTTTTATATAACTCTGATGGGGTGTTTATAATGTATTAATAGTTGTCAGTAAGAGCTGCTGTCATCATCAAGAAGTAAAATATTTCTGAAGGTATATTAAGATGAACAGTCTCCTTTCTCTTTCCAAAATCTATTTAGGTAATTTACTTTGAATATGGCTGTTTAATTCTAAATATACTTTAAACAAAAGGCTTAACATGTATCTCCTAAGTTACATGAATAATAAAATGTGCAGATCTAACTTCTGAGTACAAAGTAAATCTGAAATCTTATCATTGGGCTATAATGGATATGTATTTTATTTGCAGGAAAAGCATGCATACGCTATATACTGAGCTAACATTAGGTGAACAATCTCCCTTCTGTTCATAAAGGAACAATTGTCTGATTGAAAATTCAGATGAAATCTATCCACAGATTACACAGATTTATATGAACCATTACTTAGGTCACCAAGGAAAAAGTACGTGAGATTTTTATTCTCGGATCTGAATTTCATAAACCAGATCTTGAAATAAGTGGGAAGATATAGTTCTCTTCACAGAAAACTGAATGATCCTGAATGCTGTGTATTTTGAGTCTGGAATTAAGATCCAGTATCACTATTTTACTAACAGAATTTCTTTTTAAAACTCTAGTCTCTGTTATTGTTTGTTTTTGTTAATTGTTTACCTATGAGAAAATATCAAGTAATCAAACACTTCATGGACTCATAGGAAACTTTAAGAAAACATTGCATTGTTGCTTAGAGTCCAAGACAAAAGCAAACTTAATTAAAACAGCAAGAGCAACTGTGCTTGGACTGATCAATAACACTTGGACTGATCCGAACCTTTAGAGATGAAAAGCAGCTGAAGAGTTGTCCTCGACAACTAAGAAATTTTCTGAAAGGAAAGCGACTCTTGGAGAATAAGAAAACTTTAATACTAACAAAGAGTTTGAAATAAATAACTTGGGAAGTTCTAAAATATTTAAAATCATCTGAAAGAAATCACATATGCTTGGTTACTGCAAGAATTTCCTACTTGATACAGCCCCAGTGATTTTATTTTTAATGATGCTTAGGAACAAAAATTACAGGAACAGTGCAGAGCAGAAGAGTGATCTGAGCAATAAAAATCTAGCCTAAATAAAATAATGACCAACAGTGAGAAATGCTACTAAAAATCACTAGATACCTAACGGACATAAAATATTTGACACTGGTTTACTGAGAGTATGTATCCTGAATGAAGTGGATCTAATGGACCTCCCATAAAAATATATAAATGGGTAGATAGATAAGTGACAAATAGATAAAGAGACAAACAAATTAATAAAAAGAAAGGCTTATAAGGTTTTAATCCTACAGGTACATATTTACCTTTACTCACATGAGGAATCTCCTTGACTTCAAATTAACAAACTCATTTGTATCTGGTTGGCAGTAGGACCTAAAGAATGCAGTAAAGCATGGATTTCATCAAAGCCTTGAAGCTCTGTGTCACAGAGTTTAAAAACTGAACTTTGAGTTAAAAAAACTGACTTGTGTAACCCTGGAGAAGAATAAGTTTTGGCGGGTTGAAAAGCGACTATAAGGAAAAGGCAGCGTTTTGCATTGATGAGAGGTATTCCAAAAGTTTTTCCTACGGGAAGATAGTAGTTTTGCCTTACTTAAATCTTTAGTAATAATTTGACGGAAGTAATGATCTTAATGAATTCATATCATAATGAGCTAACAATAGTAATTTAGGATGAAAGTACCAGAAAGAACAAAGACAAATGGTACAAAGGCATCCTGAGAGATTAAATGCACAGGCAAAAATATTGTAACAAAATGGGATTTGGACTGAAAATACAGTTCCCAACACATTTGTTGAAAAACAATCCAAAACATAAGTATTCAAAGGTAACCAGACATTAATTGGCAATGTAAAATGGCAGGAGGAAAAGGAAAATTAAAGAGAGGTAGGGAAGGAGGAAATAAAAAAGAAAGCCTATTTTGTGCTGTCCATGCATCAGCTTCAATAAACAGGGACTCAGTCCTCCCTACAGCCCTGAAAAGCACAGCAGAGTTACTGTGCTCACCTGGGCCTGCCATATTCTGTAGGGTCCCTTAAGGGTTGTGAACAATAACATTCATGTCAAAAAATGCTTAGCCTTCTTGGCACTAACATAAACATAATAGTTTTTCTTTTCTAACTGCTACCATTCAGGAGAGAGGGCTCATTCTCTCATTCATTGAAAGATTTAGAGTCCTTTTAGAAAAAGCACAGGAAATTAGATACCAGCCAGAGTCTTGTACTACTGTGAGTACTGTTAGAAGAAAAATGTTAACAATATTGATATGATACTGAGGTCTGAACAATAAAGCAGTGAAGTTACCTGAATGCTGAAAAGACTAGTCTCCTAGGAAAAAAAATATTTATGTACACTTTCACATAGAGATGGCTAAGGTACCAACAAGGAGGTGGTCTACAAATGCTTGAAGTTTATGAATATGAAAAATGGGAAAATAAACCTTCTATCACTAATGTAATTATGATGAATGATAGAAATAGAGAAAAGAAAATAATCACTGAATAGCAAGAAGTTCAACATATTTGTGTCTGGATGATCAGGTCTGGCTCCATCCCACAGTTCTCTCCACTTTGTCATCAGCCTAGGCCTAACTCAACATTCTCACCAAAAATCCAGGAGCTCCCTGAAGAACTGGGCTTCTCAGAAGATAGGAAGGGCAAAGATAATGATTTTGTGGCCAGTAACATCCAGTTTTTCTACTGGTATTTGCCAGTTTTGTGTATACTCGCATTCAAAGGAGCCATGAGTAGGGCTGCGTACCTCCAGTTTCATCTCATGATGAAAAGATATACACTGCACTCCATCCTGTGCTCAAGATAAGGTCAAACTACATCTAACTTTTTTTTCTTTACCTCAGGAAATTCATTCCAGCAATAATAGCCTAAAAGAAACAGGGAAAGTTTGAACCACATTTAAAGGAAATCAAACAAAACCCTAAAAGATGTCACCGTGTTGTCAGAACTGCTGTCATACTGATCAATAGCATCTAATTGTTACTTAGGTTCCCCCATCTGTTTGTAGCCATCTGTTGTTTCTTATCTTATATTAAGGTGTCTACTTCCAGTGTACAGAGATGTTCAAATTGGCTCCATGCTCTCCACTAGGATACTAAGGATTATTTGCTGGTAGGGTCATGGCAACAAGCTGAGATCTGGAAAAGAGAAAATTGTTTGTTCCTCCTAGTAGAAGCATACAGGAGGACCATGATAACATTCCTATACTGCTTTCCTAACCCCATAGGTGTATCAGCATGAGAAGAGCAGGTGATAACTCATGACCAGCCTGTGAGATTTTCCTGTGTACAAGACACGTGGTATTTAAGAACTTTATGTAGCTTTGTTAAATACTAGTTTAAAAGTCAGTTATAATCTGTATTGTCAGTCCATATTTCAGGAAGCACGTAAAAAGATTTCTCCAAAGGATGACTAAGATGAACTCATGAGAACTGATCTGTGAATCTACTGAATGGCTGCACGTGCTCTTATGTTATTATGTAGACACAAATTCAGGTATATGGTTAACATAAATAATACAGGGATCTACACTCTGTCCTTACTTCATAGAACTTGTACAGATTCAGAATGCCAAAATAAAATCATTCAGGCCCTAGACTACAGATTTCTTATTAAAAATACTAATAACTATATTTAAAATGTCATTATTAATAATTTAATACTAGAATAATATTAGAAAAGATTCTAACAGGACCATATAAAATGAACATAGGTCTTATAGCAATAACAAAAATTTAACTGACAAACTAACAAAACCCTCAACACTGCCACTGTCCTCTATCAACCCAATGTTGCACAACCTCATTGTGCAAACCAGTTGTGATTTCTATTTCTCTGGTAAAACTTTATTGGGTAAAATAAATTAAGAAAAGGCTTAACATTATATTTCTCATGCAATCATACCCTTTTTCTTTTATTTTACATTCACTTGTACTAATACATCTCCAGAAAGGTTAATTACAAGCAAGATTTGGTGGATTCACTCTAGCTTAGAATTCTCTCACAGCAACATGACATCTTAAACCAGATCTGAATGCAGTTTGGAGAGTGCAGCTTACTGCACTGAAAACAAATAACACCAAGTTTGTGAAATTCATCAGCATTTAACCAAGTAACAAGATCTGAGAGTATGTTCATTTCAAATGCGTCAGATTTTGGCTTTGATCATGTAGACTACATGTGGAATGAGGCATAACCAAGTAATTTTTGTATGCAATGGCATCTAGAAAAAGGCAATTAATATGACTAACAACATTCTATTATCTACATCAGTGAAAGAAAAGTTCAGGTAAGATGAGCAGCCAGCAACCAAGACTCAGCTCTTGAAACCAAAGCTTTATGATGTGCCCCCACTTCCTTTTTTTTTTTTTTTTTTTTTTTTGAAATTTCTTTATTACTCACTGAAATCGGAATTTATGCATTTATTTCCAACAGTAACTGAGTTTGTTTTTTCTTTCTGCTGAGCATTGTGAACTCTGTATTTAGCCAAATACAGAAAAACATTATATTGCAAATATTTGGATTGTGTAAAATTGTTAAAGCGAATAGATACATTTTCAGAACAAAAAACATACAAATGGCACATCCAGTTATAGACAGCAATGCTTAAAATAAATGTGCCAATCCTGTGCTGTCCCCTCTCCATGCAAGGTCCTACTGTAGCACACAAATTGTTCAAGGTTGTTTGATATATCTTCTGAATATCAGTGAATATAAAACTACTAAGCTCTTTGCCTAATAATATCTTATTTTAAGACCCAACTGGTAAAAATATGAGGCAGAGAAATGGCAGCTAGGAATATCCAGCCTGGGAGAGAACACTGGTTAATGTTTTCCAAGTGTCTCTGCAAGCCAATAGACCTTCCAATGGAATATGGCTGCAGATCAATTGTAATCATTTCAGCCACTTTTCAATTTATGGACAATGTGAGTAGATAGGTTCTTCTAACATTTGGTTTTGTTTTTTTTGTTTTTTGTTTTTTTTTTTGGCCAAAAAGCTTGTATAAATTAATGGCATGTATAAGTGCATACTGCTGCACTGTAACGATGCAAACCAGAATGCACTCCAGTCCATTCTTTGAGCAAAAATCTCTGATATGCAGCTATTCAGCATAGTAGCGCTTTATTTGCATCTCTGAGTGCGAATCCTTCTGTTAGTATTGCTTTATGTTTTTTTCCAGTGTGTGTGCTTTTAAATCTCGCAAAAAATTTTGCCAGTATATTTTTAGACCATGTATCTCATTTAAAACAGATTTCATATTTCCCTCAAGGTTGAAAAGACTGAATGAAGTAGTCTTATCTAAATATTTGTTATTATTTAATCAGCAGGAACTTCATCAACAGGGAGACAGAATGCGTTGGTGTGGTCAGGGTAATACACCGTAATCACATTACTCAGTCACTGTCCCACTTCATGAACTCAGACAAACAACTTCTCCTCTAGCTACCAATCTCTGCTGTCTACTTATCTTTTTGGTTCTCTTTGGCTGTGCCAAGTCCTCATGGTATTTCTCTAACACGTCATTGGTAAATATAATAATTATGAATAATAATAATATGAAACAATCACTGAATGAAGCAAATGAACATTTCTTTCTAGTGGTTAAATTTAGGGAAAGGAGAAGGTGTGAAAAGGCAATATGGATAATTTAATTGGGTAGGTGGGTTTTGCATTGACTTTGTTTCGGATTTTCAGCCTTTACCAAAAAAACTGCAGAACTTTTCAAAAGCTGCTTAAAGCTCTCTTAAATGAAATCACACTCAGCTATAGCACTGAGCTCCTCCTTCTTTAAACTTCCCCACTACGGAAAGTTGTGCATATCACAGAGCTCTGCTAATGCACAGGAGAACCCCTGTTCGTTCCCTCATTTGCCTGTTGGAAATACAAGCAACCATGTCTTGATTTACCCACCTTCTAGATGATTTCATGATGCTACAAATATAATTGATATTAATATTTCTCTGTAATTTCACGTACGTGTATCTTATGTATGATTTATACTCTTTTCTTTAAATTGTCCTTTTAAATTCTCAGGGACATGAAAAGAGATTTCAGCAAAAAAGAATAATTAGGCAACTATTCTTACTCAGATGCCATTTTCCAGCTCATCTGAACACTGGGACATGCTACCCTGATACACAGTTGAGCAATCAAGAAAAAGAATGAAACACCAAAAACTTATTTTCTCAAATAAACACTGAGTCAGTTTCAGCCTTAGATGTATAGGAAAAATGTGGCTCACTGATCTGGCAGCTGTTTTACCTGAGGATCTGGCTTATGTCTACATATAGTCTAAAAAACATTCTGTGTGGAAAAAGAAGGGGCAAGAAGGTCATTGCAGAATTGCCATCTCTGTTGGTTTCATGGGGTTCAAGACCCCAAAAATCCAAACTATCTTCTATGTTTTCCTACACTCCACATACTAAATAAATGTTTAGCATATACCCGTTCTGTTTTTATCTTTGTTCTTTTATCTTTCTTTCAGAAAGAAATTAATAAATGATCAAATTTCAATCTTCCAGCAATAAAAAGTTCACCACAATGTCTAATGGAAAAATGACCAGCTATTTATTAAAAATAAACATCTCCTACAATCCAGATTTGTTGGTGAGCTTTCATTTATGTCTCCTACGGGACGTAGTGTTGTGGCTGAAGCTACTGATTATGCTCAAGGCAACTGCCTGCAGCCACCCCTGAGGAGCGACTCTCCCCAAGTTGGCACTCTCTTTTTCCCATACAGGTAGGCAAAAGGTTATAGATTTGCTACTCAGGGAGCTATAGAGCAGAACTTAAAGTACTGTTGCTTTGATTTACCACAATGCTCAGGGCTCCGAGGTGTAAGTAACATGTCAGCTCCTTTGTTTCTGCTATGGGATGAGAGGCAAGGTGGGCAATGTGGGGCAGAACCAGCCTCTGCAGCTCAATGACAGCTATCATGAAATTTTTATAAAGTTATTTATAAATTCCCATGATTAAAATTATCTTTTTTCATACAAAAACCTATGACTGTCACCAGCTCAATCTTCTCATTGGTAAACAGAGTTTGCTCTATGAAGTTCTTCTCTTGCTGACTTTTCATTTCTTCAAACTTTCTCAAAATCTGAGTCCTCTTTTAATTTTTAGCATCATACTTAAATGGTAAAAAATTACAATCAGCTGACTGTCTACTCTGAGATCCAAGTTACTGTCGTCTCTCTCAAGAAGGAAGGGCCACATTGTATATGGAATACTCCTTCATACTGTATATGCCTGGAATGGATTGTGTGAATGTGTTTCCATAGTGGAAACAGAATCACTGAATGGCTTGGGTGGGAAGGGTCTTTAACAATCATCTCATTCCAATCTCTGCCACGGGCAGTAGCCAGCAATGATTACAGTTCACAGAAAGTTCCTTTATCTTTAGATAAATAGAAGCCATGACACGTTCATCACACGCAAATTTAAAATGTGTAGATTTCAAGTTTGGATAGGACAAAAATTCCTTTACATTTAATTAATTGCATTGCTTTGCAATATGGACAGCACTGTATCGGATCAACATTCCTTCATAGAAGCTATCTGAAGGTAAAAATAGTGGCAAAGGCCAAGAGTCTGGGGAAAAACATTATTTATTCCCAATTGTGCTTGTAGTCAGTCCATTAGATCTCTCATCTTTGGTTACCCATCTATAAAGAAGAAATAAAAGATTCATAGTCACTTTAGGACAAAAACATTATTAACAAAGCCACAAAGTACTAAGAAATTTAGTCTTCTCTACTTTCCAAAAATCACCACACAATTTTGACAAGTCTTCTAACAAATTCAGAATATTTGATAAAACCACAGGAACAAATAGCTGCAAACAACTGCAGAACCTTCAGCTGCCAAGACTCACTCTAGAGAGAATTGCCATGGCTAAACTGCCTAAGCCTTAGAAAAATAAACATTTTGAATAGAATTACTGACAGACCTTCAACTACAGTATTGGGAATAGTTTAACAAAATAGTGTTTATGCTTTTATTTATTTATTTATTTATTTATTGAGTTCTCTCAAGTCATCATTTCAAAGAAAAGTAATATGAGATTTCAGCTTTCTTGACTAATATCTTAAAAATATAAAATTTTATAAGTAACACTGAGTTCACCTGAAGTCAGGTAATCTTTGCTCATCTAACAGTTTAATGTGTTCAAAAACCACTTTGATTTTTCTTCTGAATGAGGGCTAAAATATGCACATCTCATATTTAATATAAAACATTTTTTAAATTTTTCTGAATGGACAAAAAAATAAGTAAACCTTTTCAAAGTGAACTACCAGAAGTTCAGAAAAAAACGCCAGAACATCAGAGTAAGTAGAGTGACATCAGAATACTGAAATACACTCAAAATAGATTTCTAAGTTTAACTATAGATTGGACCTTGCTTTCAATATACAGAAGAATTAAATGGATAGTCAAAAGTAGTGCTTGAGCTACTACCTACAGTGAGACTGATTATTTCTTCTAGAATTTTCCCCCTATGAATTTAACAATGCAAATTTAACAATGGATTCTGTCCAATGATTGCCAATTTCAGTAGTGACATTCTTGACGGAATAGCCTGATTAGAAAATAATTGTACTTCTTTTCAGCTACTGTTACCTCACCCACACTTTTCATTTCCTATAAGGTACAGTGGCAAAACTGCATCTTTCAACTCTCCCTCTTTTATCTGATGTAGTGGATGACAGGTAATCTAGCTGAAAGTTCCTACAATTGCACCACCAGAAAAACACTGGCTGATGAAATCTGAGCAGTTATCACACTAACCATCACCTGTCAAGCCTCCTGCTTCAATTTAAGGGTGCATCAATTTTCTGAAGAGGAAATCAAGGGCAAAGAATAAAAGCGCTACAGATAAACACTGACAAAGGCCCTTTCTGCTTTTTTTTATTTATGATGGGATGTACTATCATAGGTTGCTCTGCGAGGTTTTATCAACTGTCCTGATACATCCCAGATAGCTTGGAATTCTTTGGCCATTGATGAAGTGCTATACTTGCACTTACTGAAAGGGCAGAAGATTTCTAACTGAAAATTACTTTCACTAAATACCACAAAGATATTGAAGTCAGAAAGAGCAAGAAGATGGAACAAATGACAGCTGCATATAACAATGAACCTCTCTGTTCTGTGAGCTGCCAGACAAGGCTGATTAGAGTAAGAACATGAAATAACGTTTTCTTAAAGCCAGAGAGCACATTGTGTAAAGTGTCAGGTACAAAGAGTTCATATGTTCTTTGTAGTGAAATGTGAACACATTTGCTGCTGACTGTATTTGCCCTGTCTCTAAAGTAAACAAGTGTTCAAGGGTGCGTTCCTACAAGTGGAGAAAAAAACTGCATTACACAGGAAAGAAGAAAAGATGTCTCAAAAAAAACAAAAACAAACAAACAAACAGCAAAATTCAGGTAGAGAGCAGACATTTAACATTGCTAACTTCAACTGAATTATACCTAGTAACACCAGGTCAGATGTTAGTCAGATTTACACCACATTCAGATTTTCAAGTATTATTCTTTGTCTTTTTAAAGCGAACAGAAGAACAGATTCTCAGTTAACACAAGCCCTTTTGGCAGACATCCTGCAGGGGAAAATATGAAACTAAAGTTAGGAAGAGATGCAACAGCAAGAAAAATTATTGTGTAGATTCAGACAACAGCTATGAATAGATCATGAGCCCCTAGTGCTATTGAACTTGCCATTTAATGGAAGAACAGGTATCCCAACAAAGCCCATGAGTTACTTCCTGATAACTCCCACAGGTTTTTAGCTGACCATGAAGGATTGAGACAAGGGAGACTGGGCAAATGGACTCTGCACCAGCCAAACTTCACCCATTGTAGAGAATTGTGGCTGCATTAAAAGCATAAAATATTTGACTTTACATAGAATTGATATATTTAGTGACCATTCTCCCCCCTTTTTTTTTTTTTTTTGAAACTTCCTTCATTCATTTCTTGATATTCCTGTTCACTCTCATGACAACAAATTTAGACAGACCAGCATGTATGGCTATCCTGCAAAAGCTCTGTTTTCTCTGAGGATGATATGCTGACTTTAGGATTCAACAATAGATAATGGAAATAGAGCAGCTCAACAACATTCACTGTTCTCACTGGATAATATTCTTACATTCATGTCAGGTCTTACAGACAAGGCCCTTGATGCTGACAACCTTGTCGGGTGACAAATTGCATTGCTCCTGTCAGGAGTATTTTAAACAGGACAATCTTAAATGAAAAAAAGTGACTGATATTCAAAAAGCCTGTGAGTACTCACTAATAATGAAGCAAAACATTAGCAAGAGTTCCTTATTAGTCTAAATTTGCCAACCAATTTTAGATGGCAACTCAGTAATAATCACACAGAATTAGATTTGCTGTTTCAATAGATGGCATTTCTAAATAGAGTAATAGTAATTCCACTGAAAAGGAATCTCTTGGATTTCTCTAGTACTGCTTTGAACTCTGAAGTTCTCAGCTTTTAATGATTTCTTTTCAGGAAATCTTGCCCTCAGATTTGGGAAGTCATTTTTAATTTTCACATTTTTTGAAAAGTTGAAAACATTATCAGGGTACAAACATGCATTTCTAAACAAGAAAGCAAGTTTGAAATACCCAACCTATAACTTGTGCAGTGTTTTAAGAACATTCACTAACTTAGAGGATTGAGTTATGTATTTTGAGTATCAAAAGCTGGTACTCAAGAGAGCTTCAGATAGGAACCTCCAGTGCCAGGTACAGCTTCCAGGCGGATACTTGAATAACTGAAAAGTATGACATCCTTAGGGTTCACCAGCCTTTCCTCTAAATCCTGAAGATTATTTGAATAATTGCAGGGAAGAAGAAATGGGCAAAAGCAGAACATGACACCAGGCTCATTTTAAGATCTCAAAGTCATGTTCTTTACTTATTCTATCTCAGCTTCATATAGCTAATATTATCTATTTCATCTTTTTCAAGTTACAGCACAATGATCTTGACAGTTCATCTCATATGTTATGAAAACCACATTATTTACATTATAACCTTCCCATATTTTAAGAGATTTCCCTCTTGCTTCACTTACATGATATATTTGTCACCTGCTTCCTGGCAAATGAAATTAAGTTTCCTTTGTCTATTCTGAGTAATCAGAATAATGGATTCCAATCCAGCCTTAAGTGCATCCAGCTAGCCCAGGTATCTCAAGAGCTAGGTAATACATGTAAGGTAGCTAGTAAATACACGTAAGCTTTTCCTGTAGAAAGTGACCTCAAAGTCTCTAAAAATAAAAATAAAAAATAAAATTTCAATTTTCATTCCCATGTAGATTGCCTGTGTCTTGGTAGAGGAACAGATTGAGTGAGAGTAGATTGAGAGAACATCCATGGAACTTGCAATATGACAGGAACTGGAAAAAGGAGGAAAAGGCAAGGAGTCTGGCTTACCAGAATCCTCACGCAGGCAAAATACATGAGGGACATGACTGCTCACAGCAGTAGCCCAAGTAGCCCAGCAGCCTATTTTGTCTGTCCCTACAGAGAGACTGCACTACAGACATCATTATTGCCATGCTGCAAGACATATGACAGTTAAAATAAGTAGTTCAAGAGTAACACACTTTCCCCAAAGTTCTCTGAATAAAAGCACCTTTCCAGTGTGCTAGGAAGTATCCGGTTACAGTTTTAGAGCTATTTGACACAATGTCTGGGCATTTATTAAAATGATCACAAGCCTCTAAAATTTCAAGAATTCATGTTTGCCCAGAAGCAAAGGGAAAAAAATGAGAGTACATGCTTAAATTCATTAGAAATTCAAGATTCTTAATAAATATGTGCTTAATTTAAGCAATTTTCTAAGGTCCCATATTTTCCTAAATATAACTTACAGCTCTTATGTTTAAAAAGTGTTCATCCTAGTGAAAAAAATGGAAATGTAATACTTCAGTGATCAGGCTCAGTCCTTGACTCTATGGGCAGAGTCTGAGATTTTCTGTCACAAAGTTGAGGAATGCCTAGAATGTTACGTTTCTTTTTTTTTTTTTTCTTCCCCTCCTTCTATTTAACATATTGTAAGACAATGACCAGTTATGGAAATAGGAAATAGATTTTATCCTAAACTCATATAGATCCCAAAGTTACTAGACCTAGGGCCTTGCTCTGAATCAACAATAGCCCTTGAACTTACTGAACAATTTGTGAAGTGCTACAGTACTCTTTTTGAAATTTATTACATATTTTACAGTATTTACTTTGCTTCCAGAAGAAGCTTGTAGAAATAAATACTGTTGGTTGAACTGGTTTATTTTGAACCGCTGCGCACCATTAAGCAATTTGTAGGTAAGACAAAATAGTTTTAAAAAAAAAAAAAAAGAAAAACAACAAAAAAAAACACACACCCAGATTATCACATCTGATGACATCTAAACTTCTTTTGCTTCCTTATTTGTTATCCATTCAAAGTACCTTAAAATATATCTGCATATTTCTTTTAATTATGAGGAGTTCTGACTCTTCCAGATTTCCCTGAGAAATGATTCATTTTCTAAACACTAGCAGAATGAAATCCACATGCTAAAATGGAAAAAAAAAAAAAAAAAAAAAAGGAGAAATAAAAAGGAGTTCATAAAGCAGTCCTCACTTTCCAATGATCAGCTGTATAATACGATGAACTGCTCCCACTAAGAAGAGTCTACTTGTTTCAAAAACTGTTTTAGAAGTGGAAGTTATTTTGTGAAAACACTAGAATTTTGCTTCCCAAAATATGAGAAAACACCTAACCTCACAAGATCAGAGTTTGCACCTGCAACATCATAGTAAAGACCAAGTGAACTATAAGCTAGTAAGACTTGTGTACATGCCTGGGAAGTTCACAGAGCAGATCCTCCTGGAAGAGATTTAGGCATGAATGAGAGGAGAAGCACAGCAGCAAGAGCAGAGCAGCAAGGTCCTAGGTTGCAGCAAGTGAGGATTTGCTCAAATATAACTATAGGCACAGAAATAGAGAACAAGCTACTTATCTTCAGAAGGCCTCAGGCATACAGACATCCCCAACAAGACATCCTTACTTCCACTGCCAACCCTTAAGTGAAGTCTGGGTAGATTTTGAATCCACCCCTTCAAGTCACTCAGGTACATTGCTTGCACCTGAGCTCTCCTAGGTTTTCTCTGTCTTCCTACCAGGTGTTCAATCACTGTTTCAAGCCATGACTTAGTATTTCCACTACAGGAGGTTATCCATGACAGCCAGCACGACTTTGCCAAGGCAGATCAAGCCTGACCACTCTGGTGCCCTTCTATGGTGGAGTGACTGCATTAAGCGGACCAAGGAAGGGTAACTGATGTCATCTACCTGGATTTCTGCAAGGCCTTTGACATAGTCCCACACCACATTCTTATCTCTAAATTGGAAAGATACAAATTTGAAGGCTGGACTATGAAGTGGATAAGGAATCAGCTGGATGGCCATAGCCAGAGGATTGTTGCCAACAGCTCAATGTCCAGGAGCAGGCTGGTCATGAGCAGTGTCCCTGAGGTGTCTGTCTTGGGACCAGTACTCTTTAGCATCTTCAACAATAACAATGGAATTAAGTGGACCCTCAGCGTGTTTGCAAGTGACAAAAAACTGAGTTGTGCAGTTGACAATAGAAGAGAGGGATGACATCCAGAGGGACCTAAACACACACAGAAAGTGGGCACACAAGAATCTACTGAGGCTTAACAAGGCCAAGTACAAGATGTTGCACTTGGGCCAAAGCAATCCCAGATACGAGCACAGAGTGGGAGAAGAATTCCTTGAGAGCAGTCCTGTGGAGAAGGACTTGGGGGCCCTGATGGACAAAAAGCTGGACATGAGCCAGCAATGTATGTATGCAGCCCAGATGACCAACAATATCCTGGGCTGCATCAAAAGAGGTGTGGCCAGCAGGATGAGAGAGGTCAACATCCCCCTCTACTCCACCCTCATGAGGCCCCATCTGCAGTATGCTGTCCAAGACTGGGTCCCCAAGTACAGAAGGGATGTGGAGCTGATGGAATAGATCTATAAGAGGGCCAAAAAGATTATCAGAGGGCCAGAGTACCTCTCCTTTGAAGACTGAATGAGGTAGCTGGGCTTGTTAAGTTTAGAGAAGAGAAAGATGCAGGGAGACCTCATTGCAGCCTACCAGTGCTTGAAGGGAACTTACAAGCAGGAAGGGGACCAATTTTTCATACCGTCTGATAGTGATAGGACATGGGGAGAATGGATATAAACTAAAATAGGGGAAATTTAGGTTAGGAAGAATTTTTTTACTCGGGGGTGGAGAGATGCTGAAACAAGTTGGCCAGTGAGGTTGTGGATGCCCCATCCTTGGTGGATTTTAAAGCCAGGTTGGATGGGGCGTTGAGCAGCCTGATTTGGTGGGTGATAACCTTGTTCATAGCAGGGGGCTAGATCTAGATAGGCTTTAAAGTCCCTTCCCACCTAAGCTATTCAATGATATTGTATGATTCCTACCTGAGTGTGCTACAGGATGTTGCTGTACTGTGGGAGATGGTACAGACTCCGTAGATGCTGTAGGAGTGCTTACTGAAAAACAGAGAGCAGATTCTGTGAAGTCTATGTGCCGTGTATGCTCTGAGATCACTACAGCTGCATCTGAGGCCCACAGAGTACAGTTGGAGAGTTTCCAGACTGGGGAAGCGGAAAGCTACTCGCAGAGAAACTTGGCCTAGTCCTTTAAAAGTGCTGGATGGTTTGCACCATATGGACATCTCTGAGAGCAGGAGGCTACTACCTTGCAGAATGGTATATAACATGTGTGAGAACAAGTCAGTTTGCAATCTTCTCTGTTTTAAGCAAGTATCTGTGATCGTTTTTTTGAATACTGCTGTGCTATTTCTGGGTTGTTGGAACAAGCTGAGGAAAATCACCCACAAGGCAAAGGAAACGTGGCAAAATGTTCCTGCAGTGTGTTGCCTTAATACCTTTAAATGATTTAATGACAAGTAGGGGATTACAGCAAAACACAATGCACACTGAAGGTAGCAAAGAACACCCGCTGCCTGTACTGTGAAATTCAAAATGGATTCCAGGAAGGGAGCACAATGCCAGACTGCTTTAACTATTGCTCCTACTTCCTATACTATTATTACTGCTCACCAGTCCTGAAGTCTGAATGACAGTGGTCTGAGCCCTTTCAAACAGCAGCAAGAAGGTCAATTTTTGTAATGAGCAAATGGAAGTTGTGGTGCAGTGGATCGCTGAACCTTACAGTTTCTCCAAAGATAAAGTAACAGTGCTCAAGTAAATTATGGTGTAGGAACACACTGACAACACCATCATGAAACATACAACAGATGAACTAACAAAAGCACTTAAATGTGTGTAAAACCAGTGTGATATCAAAGCTAAGTTTTCTTCAACTTTCATATGACAGAACCACTGTAACTTCTTACCAACTAAACGGAAAGTCACAGATGAAGGGAAAATCACACTGCTCACAGTGCCACTCTTCCATGTGCTTAGTCCCATAAGCACAGTAAATAAAATCTCTTGTATGAAAAGCTTATTAACTGTTCCAGAGAATTAAATGCTTCATGTCTACAAAATCTTGCTTTGATTGCTACTTTAGCTGCACTCGTTTAGGACTTCAGAACCTACTGCAGGTGAGCAAGCCAGCATGAAAAACCTTCAAGATTTTAAAATACTGTCAACAGATCTGCAATTATGGTACTCTAAGACCACAGTGTCTTTGTGTTTGTGCATAAAGCTTCCCCCAAGGAACAAAAATTAACAGCTGTAAACTACAACTATTTGACCCTTGAAGTCTTGCACAGTAGTTTAATGAGTTCTGAGTACCCCTGTAGCCTATTCACCTCATCCTCCCTCCTTTCAGATACAGTAGTATTAAGGGAAATGCTTAGCAACAGTATTCACATATTCATCAGCTTCACATTTTTACTTTAATTTGTGTCCCTTTAGCAGCCTAAGTGACTCTAATGAAAGGGAGCAAATGTTAACACATAAAACCTACTAAAGAAATTACAGAGACAAACAAAAAATGTGAAGAATAAAGTGACTACCATGTCAGTAAATTAGTCAGAAATTATCTGGTACCTCTAAAGAAGGCTGATCACTAGAGAATAAATGTTTATTGCTCGAGCACAAACCAGATAAGAAAAATGAATTAAAAGGAGCTGGATTGTACTTTGTCTATGAGAATAATGGAGAAACACCAGGTAGCATAGGCAAGACACTTTCAGGCTTACACATACTCAAGAGAAAAAAATGATGGCTCAAATTGGAGAAGTTAAATAACCATTAAAGAATTATGATGGATGTCTTCCATCCAAATATTTGGAAGGCAGTGAAATAATCTTCAAAGGCCACTGAAGTGATATTTACCAAGGAAGATCCTCCAACAAATCAACTATCAGGCAGTTTGATGGAGAAATCTTGCACATTATTTGGTCAGACTATCACTTGGAGATAGGTTTTGACTCTTCATGTCACTTACACTACAGAACACACTCAACTGTTATGCTAAACAGCAAGGATGAAAAGAAAAGTCAGACCCATGCTTTGATGCATGTTTTCCTGTACTGGGGACTATCCTTGGTAGTCTCAACTGCCCTGGTATATCCGACCTGCCTCTGTGTCTCATGGTTTTGATTTGCTATGAAATAGAAAATGAAGCCTTAGCTTCTGAAACATTAAGTGAGCAACGTTTCATCACCTTGCAAATTGCATCAAAGTCATCTACTTGCAGCTATATGTACAATTTTCACCTAATGATTTCTAAAATCTGTTTCTTTAATTAATAAAAATAGAACACAATGTAAGTATTTATTTGCAATAGGTGCTCCAATGTGTTCTATATTCTACTGAAAACAAGTCACCATCAGGAATCTTAATTTGAATATTTAAATAATCAATGAATTGAATCTCTCCAATCTCTTTAGATCTCAGTTAATCTTCTTACAATAATAGATTTAGAAAGTAGTTAGACCCTTATTTTCTGGTATAAGACTAGTGAAGACTTCAGTGGCAGATCCTTGCTTCTGACCAGACTCTCCAGCTCCTGTGCAAGAATTCAGTTACTCCCAGTACAATTTTCTGTTTGTGCAAGTCAACGTATGACTTTTTTTTCCCTTTTATGTGCTGTTCCTTACTCCTTTACATTTCCATCCTACTACAGGTCAAAATTTGATGTTGAACTGGGAGTTAATTCAAATGCATATAAACAACTATTTATGGGACATTGGAGTAAACACTAATACTGCAGGAATGGTAGTTTTAGCTGAAACTAGTACATGTTGCTGTTATGAAAGTTCTAGTAACTGCTGAGAAATATACATGAGTATACAATACTTACAGTCTCTGACTCACATTAAAATACAGATATTGTTTTACGAGTTATTTTCTTCTTAGCTTAACAATGGTGAGAATTCTTTCTATAGATATTCTTTCCAGAAAACTAACTAGTTAGTTTCCCAGCTCCTAAGAGCATTGCCTACCAGCCACGTAGATCGATCCTGCTCTTGCTCACACCATTCCCTTCTCTTCAGAACACTCCTGTACTACTGAGCTGAAAACAACAGAAAATACATTTTGTTTTTAAGAGATATTAAATCATTTTCTTTTCCTGAATGTTTTGCAGTCCCATTGAAATCAGTGTCAGTTAAAAGCAGATAGCAATTCCAAAGACTATGTTCTTGACAACTTCTTGTCATTTTTCACTCAGAAGTCTGTATCTTTAGCGGGAGTATCACTTTGAATTTATCCCTCTTGGGCATGAGCTGGCTTTTGCTGAAAGTCGAGCTTGTTGTGAACTCTGGTAGGTCTTACAAGAAGGTATAAATACACAATTAAACTGAATTTAATCAAATTCCCCTGGGCTGATCCTGCAAGACATCTATATTATTTTGATTCAGATTTTACAATAGTTAAATAATTGCTGAAAAATAAAAACATTTGAGAATTTTTGGCACTGAGTTGATGCTCAGGTAGACCTCGGGGCCTGATCTAATCCAAGAGAAATTACATTTAATGGATGATATGTTGTAGGTCACAAAGATCACAGCATCAGACTCATCAGACAAAACACATTCTATGCCTCAAAGGGATATATGTCTTAACTGAAATACACCCACCATGGAGAGATACTGCAAATAAAATTTGTGAACCAAAACATAATCTTTAAGCACAAGCCACCGTAAAGTAGAACAGAACTGCTATGCTACTGAAGTAGCACCAGTAACAATTTTGTCATCCTTTGTATCTAAAGGGAATGCACAGGGCACATGCCTGAGAGTACTGATTTTTCTCATCTTTTTTATAGCAGGCTGAGCTCAAAGCAATTGTTGTTGAAAGTCCTTAAGACCTGAGCTGTATCTTGTCTCAGCATAGGGGAAAATGTCCCAACAAGTATTTATTAAATCAGAATGAGGAATTGCAGCAGACTCTATGCCTTAGCATTCACCCCAACAACTTCCCTCTTTTAAGAAACTCCAGGTTTTCCTTGAAATTCAGCTACAGCAGCCTGAAGGCAGTGAAGAGGAAAAAAATAGATCTTCCTCTGTGTTGAAAGAACAAGCATCATTTTAAAGAAAGAATTGTATCGCCTTCAAGACTGGAATCCTATTACTGCTTGTTTGTTGGTTGGATGCCAGCAGTGAGAAAGACCTGTTAAAACCACACTGCAGCTATGCAACTAGTGTGGACGCAAGAAATTCCCCACAAATCTTCTCACCTCCTTTTTAGTTACTTCTTAAGAATTACAGTAACTACATTACATTTTATTAAGCACTATTCTTTAAATCATCTCTAGTGCTTGTCTAATTATCCAGGGAGAATGCATATTTCATTATCTTAATATTAATCTAATACTTAAATTAAAAAAAATACAGTAGGCAAGTTTGTTAACAAATGACTCTCATCAGAGACAGTGTCACCAAACAATATTTTTGTCTGAGGGGTAGTTTTTGTTATTCCATGTGCTCATACATATCACTGCCAAAGCAAACTGTTCCTTACTGGCTAGTAGCCTCAGAAATGTCATGTAATCTCAGACAGTCACATTCAAAATGAGAACTCAGGTCCACTGCTGGTATATTGAGGAGTGACAAAGAATTAAAGGCTGTAAGTTCAAGTGACAGATGTGTGGCCTGTTTCTCTCATCCCCATGAATTTGTGTTGTTGGAGTCTTAAAGTTCAAATTGTGCCTGAAGCACATCTGTCTTCATTGCTGCTATGGTATTCATCACTTGGTTGGATGAGAAACAAGGGATTGGAAAAAAGCTGCAGAAAACATTCTATAAGATCTTTATCATCTTAGTTCATGTCTTGGTTCTTCAACACAGTTTTGTGAACGTAAGGACAAAGCGAGGTGCTCATCAGACCGGAAATCAGCAAAGTCACAGACAACACGACACACTCTGTCATGCAAAATATATATGGAAACTAAGTGTCTGACATAAAGATAGGGGTGCCAGAAAGGCATAAAAAATGCTGTGAACATATATTATTTTCATAGCCTAGAGGAGGAGTTAGCTGACAGTTGGATAGATAGAACTGTTTGTTGACATCTGCTACCATTTCACTTTAAGCCCAGGGACACTCAACAGTTAGACCACGAGCTATTCGATGTCTGATGGATAAACTTTTCCTAACTGCTCTTGCAACTTCATTTCATGAGTCTGTTTTCCTTCTCAGAGCTCTGTGTGTTCTCACATGCAAATGCTATTCCTGTACATTGAACTTCTCTTGGTTATTTCAGTTCTACCAGTAAAAAACTCACAGCTATTGCATGTTCAGTCAGTTCCATCAAAAATCTTCTCACTGCTCAAGAGTAAAATGCAGTTTGACTCTATCCTCTTAAATACAATTTTGTATGGTACATATTCTTTGTTAAACGAAGGGGTCATTAGTAAGCTTGCCTAAGAGTCTACTCAAGGCATGTTCAACCCACAGAGGCACAGCTCACAATGTAGCCTAGTCTCTATTCCATGCCATCATGATTGTGGCTCCGTACCACTGGGGCAATGCCTGGGTGCACAGTGATCTCTCAGCAGCAACCAAACATCAGTATTCCATTAACTCCATCGGGGCTGAAATGAGGGTACAGGGAGGGCACAGTGCAGTGCTAACTCAAGTTATAGCAAACAAGTTTATGTATTTTAATACATTGGCTAAATATAATCCTGTGAACAGTGAAAAATATGCAGATGTGCTTTCCATTTTGATAAAAGAACTCGAGAATAGATTTCAACATTGAAAAAAAAAAAGAAAAAAAAAAGAAAAAAAAACACAGCAGTTTTTTTGGTTTCTCTGCAACTCCATTATGAATCAACATAAATACATTACTAGCAAATTTTCAAATGCAATGTATAGAGTTGCAACCAAAAATATGATCATTTCTTTTTACCAGACTTCTATAAGCCCTCTCTTACCAGAGATTCAAGTCATCACTTTTGGCAGTACGTACATTTGTTTTCAAGGATGAAGCACAGGAAGAGTAACATTTCAACAAAAATTACAGAATCATAGAATGATTTGCATTGGAAGGGACCTTCAAAATCATCTAGTTCTAACGTCCCTGCTATGGGCAGGGACACCTCTCTCTAGAGCAGGTTGCCCAAAGCCCCAATAAGCCTGACCTATGAACACCTCCAAGGTGGGTGTATCCACAACCTCTCTGGGCAACCTCTTCCTATGTCACACCACCCTCACAGTAAATAATTTCTTTCTGATACCTGGTCTAAATCTACCCTCTTCCTGTTTAAAACCATTGCCCCTCATCCTATCACTACATGCCCTTATAAAAAATCCCTCCCCAACTTTCCTGTAGGCTCCCTTCAGGTACTACAGTGTCACTACAAAGTCCCCCCAGAGTCTTCTCTCCTCCAGGCTGAAGAGCCCCAGCTCTCACAGCTTGCCCTTGTCAGGAAGGTGCTCCAGCTCTCTGATCATATTCATGGCCCTCCTCTGGATCCATTCCAAAGCTCCATCTCCTTCTTGTATTGGAAGCTCCAAAACTAGATATAGAACTCCAGGTGGAATCTCAAAAGAGCAGTGTAGAGGGGTAGAATCACCTTCCTTGACCTGCTGATCATGCTTTTCTTGATGCAGCCCATGATAAAATTGCTTGTCTGACAAGCACCTTCAGAACTCACTAAGAATTACAACCACTTCCATCAAAGCAGATGAAAACAAAACTAAGTATGTTACTATCTTTTTAACATGTTTTAATTAAAAAATAAAATAAATTATTTTACTTATAAATATTAACTATATTATATATTTCTTGAGAGCTGCACTGGAAGTAATGCCTCCTATTTTATTATCTGCCCATGACATCAGAGGTGGATGTTGGTGGTATGGTGGTAGAGGTTGAACCTTCCCACCAATATTCTGAGACATTCTGTTGAAGCACAACAGGTGTCAGCAGAGGGGCAGTCTGACAAAATGGCACCTGACACTAAAGTGCGTATGAAGCAAAGGGGTGGGATTGAATTCCTCCATATGGAAAAAAAAGCTGTACATCAACACTTACTGAACACATTTATGGAGATCAAAAAGCAGATGTGAGCACAGTGAGGCAGTAAGTGGTGCATTTCAGCACTGATGACAGTGGGTCAAGTCTGCTGACAGATTTTTGCAAGTGCAGCATGCAGACTCCTGTTAATCACTAGTGAAAATGAACAGTTAATGATGGTTTCTGTTGAAAAATAGTGTTTCATAGCTGAGAATTTGTTCCAACAAAAAAATGCTACTGGACTCTTTGGTTTGTTGTTCCCATGGAAATAATTAGAAGGCATTACTTTTGAAGCAGTCTCTGTAGATGCAGCCCCAGGCAATTCTTCTTCACTCAGTGTCACCCAGGCAAGCCAAAACGTTGGACATTCACGATCTCTCTGTGTTGTAGCTCACGTGGTTCTGTGGCTGATGCAAACCTTGCATATCGGCATCCTCTATTACAGTCTAATTAATAAAATAGTTTGACACACATTTCTACTCAGTCCAGGTACTAGCCTACCCACAGCTACAACAAGAAAAACAACTGCTCTCAGGTCAAACGGCCTCTGGGTAGTATAAAAATATCATTGCTGGTTTTATTAATAATCAGTCTATCTTTGTGAAGAGAGATGAATTTCCTTTTAAAATAACTTCAGTATGAGCTGTTTGATTGAAGGGATTTTATAGAGCAAGACTCAGGTATGTTTTCAGAGAGAGGAGAACAAATCATATGTGACAGATGTCAGTCATGTTACTTAATGCACTGCTAGAAACACACTTGAATGCCACAGGACAATAGTTTTTATAAAGAGATCTAGAAGAATATTCAGTAGAGCGTGCGTCATGGACTCACAATCATTCAAACAGACGCAATTAGTAATCAAGGTTGAAGTAAGCCTTTAGAACGAAGTGGCTTATCCTCTGGAGGGTGAAGAAGGCATAAGTTTTCTACTTACTTGTTAAATTTGGATTGCTTTTAGAGAGGTTTCCTTTGGAGAAAAGCTTGTAATAGTGGCAAACTTGATGCAAGTAGATGATGATACTGTGATAGTAGTGTAGAAGACAATAAGCATCAAACAAGACCTAGAATTAGTTCCTTTGCATATCATCATCTTCTCAGTTTCTCTTTGTCTAACTTGTATAGCCAGGACCTCATGGCTTACCCATAACTCCAAGAAAAAAAGTCCGCCAAAATCAGGTTTTCTTCATTTTAAATATCAACCTTGCTTCACTCAAGAAAGTCGTCTTCTCTCTTTATCTACCATTATACTTATCCCACAGAATACAAAATGCTGAACTGTGAAGCAAATTGTAGTTAGCCCATTCAAAGGAAAAACTGCTTACAAGTGGTGTAAATACCTGTCTTTACAAATAGCGTGGCATTGACGACAAGAGATGGAGAGGCCACAGCAGCTGCTTGCCAGCTTCCCTGGAAAAGGCAAAAGCAAACCCGACAATAGCTCACATCATTTTCTGTGAACTGACATATTTGCATGTTGCCAACTTATAGATCTACTTTAACTGCTTAAGGCTTTGAATAGACACTTGATTCTTTTTTTGACAGATATCTAATTAAACTAGCACTGAAATGTATTTGGTCAATTAAGAGAAGATTTCACACAGATTCTAAGAATGGTTTATCTGATGTTTTTATTCCCTAGTGATTGTACAGACCTTTTTTGGCTCTTCAGAGAAAGCAGTAACAAGAAATGCAATAACAGTTTATCAGCAAGTATATCAGCAGTCCTTGTGTCCAATAGTCTATATACCCACACTCTTTTGTAACTACTTTCGCAAGGTGAATTCACGCAAAGGCTTTATTCTCAGGCTGTGTCAGTAGCACATTAACCACTCAGGATATTTGCTTCTGTTACTTTGGGTGTATATGAGGAAGAAAGAGGGTCACCAAATTTACTTTCCATTTTCCAGACATGTTTTGTTTCTGATTTCCTGAATAGCTCTAGGTTGTCAAGTATGAAATCAAAGAAATAATCCTTCTAGTTCAGTTAGAACATTAGAACATTCTTAACAACAGACAGAAGTACTACAGCAGAGCATATCTAGCTGTTTGTTAAGTGCTGCAGAAAACAACATTCAAAAATGAATGTTGCAAAGAATACTTATTGCAGCTGCTAATAGAAACAGAGTGCTATTGATATGCTTCCCATTATAAAATTGCAAAAAAAAAAAAAGAACGTTTAGAATTAGGACCTGCCAGAGTGTGTAACTGCATTATGATATAGGCTTAAATAAAGAACACAGACATATGTTCTTTATCGCTTGCTTCAGTCATAGTAAATCATCTTATGACATTGTCTTCCATAGAGGTGTTGGAGGTGTTTAAATACACATCACAGTTATATCCTCTTTTCTCATCATACAGGGTGTGAATGTCACTCATGGGGTGGACCTTTTCCAGGGGCTGTGAAGTGAATGAAACAATTGTCAATCAGAAATTTGTCTCTTTTGTTCAACAAGCTGGAAAAGGCACACGGCAGAGCCAAAAGAGCATAGGAAAAATGAGAGCAGAGGCATGGTTTAAAAAGACACTGATGAAGATCAGTATTTTTCCCCTCTGCCTGTGTCAGTGTTTGAGTTTCAGAAACATGCATAACCTGCTGTACAGTGTCAGGAGAATCTGAGAATTAGTTTCCTTTATTAACCTTTGCTACATTAGCTACAAAGTGTAGCTCTGTGGCTGTAAGGTTCTACGTGTCTTTGGGATTTCCTGCTCTGCACAGGCTGTGTTTCACTAAACATAAATATAGTGTAGGAATAGTGAAATCTTACTGCCCAGGAGCCATAAAATGTTTTACAGCACACAAAGTTTCATGTACACAAACTCCAGAAGTTAGGAATATCAACAATTTAAAAATCAAATTATTTGAAATTCAAGACAACATCAGTGATTTCTGTTACTTCTGATAAACTAAGTTCCACTAGATTTCTTAGATGTGATATCCACTTTCTCCTGCTTGTGCATGGTGCTCTGCCTTGTTTTCTTTCCCTGATGTCTAAATATAGTAAGAACAAAATAAAGGGAAATCTTTCCAAGGTTTTTGAATCTACCACATTTTTAGAAGATTTCTTATGTATGTTTGGAACAAGCTTACTGTCTAGTATGGAAGATCTTCATTAGTGAGATGTGAAAGGTCTTCCCTCTCCCACTAATTTAGATCACTATCCCAAGTCTGCTGAAGACAAATGGAAGAAGCCCCTGTTCTTTTAAAATGGGCTTTGAGGAGAGAGTGTCACTGTTTGCATACTCAGTGGGTTTATTCTGCTTTTCTTTGCTATATGCCTATATTGGTGCCTTGGAAAAACATGAGCAATTTTTACCATGTTTTCAACATTTCCTCAAATATTAATGCTATGTATTTGATATCAATACAGATAATATCCTTAGCTCCATTTAATATTTCTCCTCTGCATTCAAAGACTACTTTTTTGAGTCAGTGAATTTTGGTGCAATAAGGAGACAATTTGTTATTTCCTTCTGGGATCTCCAAAGACATCAATTAACTCAAAACAAGAGTTCTGACAGCACAAGCAGGAAGAGTTAACCCCCCACAGTTACTCTTTATATTAGTCAGTCCACTCTCCTCATTCCCTCCGTCCCTCTTCATTTTCCTTTCTAATGAATGTGGACAGATACCTCTTTCTATCAAGATACTTCCACTACAATGACAATTTGCTGGCTCTCCCCAGGTGATTTACTTTTCAAGCAGTGCCCACTTATTGATCTCTTCTGTGACAAATTTCAACACATGTACAGTCCTGGCAAACATTTCTGGAGATGAATCCCTCCTGCTGTTCAAAGAGGAGGATTATTTTTATGTCATCTATTTCAATAAACAATTTCTACTAGAGAATCACTTTCAATAAGCTCTGTAAAAATTCAACTACTAAGGAGTTGTTAAGAAGTACAGTTGAACTTCTTACCTTTATTATTGCTTTAAAATATTTTTTAAGTTTAGTCTGCACTGATATGCCTTTAAAAAAAAAAGATATATTTGTCTGATAGATTAGCTGATACCTTAGAACTATTTCAGTTCAAAAACTATCTGATGTGAAAAACAAACCTGAAGATGTTCTGTGGTTTGCACCTAAATTGCAGATAAATATTACTTTACAGGGAACACAGACCGAAATAAAACATTGGCCAAGAAAGGCACATTCAGCCCCTTCATTTCCATACACTACAAGTTGTCTCCAGCCCTTTCTGACCAAGTCTCAAAAAAAAAAAAAAAAAATCCCAGGAAACACGTTATTATAGCAGGGTTAGATATGATAAATATTAGTGCCATGCACTGAAGATACAAATGAACATATAACATAAGTCAGACTCTGCAAGACCTCGAATAGACCTGTACTTCCACTAGTGGCACTAAATGTTATTAAGCCTCAATTTTTCCTGCAACAACGTAACCTGAAACATAGCCTTTTTCAAAACAGTTGATAAACAGCACTGCTGGTTTGCTGTTTGTTTTGTTTCTTGGTTTTCTTGTTTGTTTTTTTTTTGTTTTTGTTTTTGTCTGTGAAGGTGTGTGTGCGCGCGCGCAATCAAGAATAAATCTTTCACAAATTGATCCTGAAATTTTACTGATGGCGTCAACTCCTCCTTCTCCCTGGAAACCCCAGACCATTGATAACAAGATCCCACCTCTAGGCACTTAACCATTAGAATGAGAATCAAAATTCAGCAGGAACAAGTTATACGAACTGGATTCAATAAGTTTTCCCACTGCTTTCTGCAATACTGTATCTTGTGTCACCACTGACATTATAAACTACTATGTTCCAAAAAAAAAAAAAAAGTCAAGATGGTGCTTTTCCAGGCAGAGTTCAGAAAGTGATGCCTTCTACTGCACTAGCACTCTATATTGTCTAATTCTTTGCTTTCAGACACTCCTCTGCATCTTGCTCTTCCCCTTAATGCTTACCCTTTCTTCAAGCCACAGACTGACCTTACCCATCACGTTTAGCCTGACTCAGCTCCATCATTCTTTTCTTCTTTTAGTCTCCAGAAGACGTACTGTACTTCATTACTCTTTCTTTCCCTCTTTTTACAGAAAAACTTTAAGAAAGTAATTTTACCTAATTGAGCAAATCTTACTCCTTGGTAAGTACATCTTCCTCTTTTGAATAGACCAGCTGAATCAGGTGATCATCTCACACAGAAAAGCTGAGAGTTTTTCTGCACAAAACTCATTCTCTGCAAAGTTAACTTAACCTTTCCCCAGGGATGGTCACAAAATTTATAATACAGCCTATGCTTTCCTGAGCAAGCGTTCTTCTTACACTCCACTCACACAAAAAAAGAAAAAAACAAATAATATAATGGCTATTTTTCCTGCTTAAACTTAATTAACTATTTTCAAATTCTTCCTTAAGAAGAAAAGCTTTAAATAGTTAAGATTAAAACAAGTTACGTCAGGTTGCGTTGTGTTTTATTCTGTTTTCAACTGGCTTTATTTTATTAAGATTGTATTTTATCCCAAAATAAATCATTAAGAAACTTCATCCATTTTGAGTATTTCCCCCTGATTGCCAATCTCACTTAAAAATTAAAAAAAATATATATCTAAATAATATAACAATCTGGCTACTAGAGCAATATAAACCAGAGGAGAAGGATCATTTACTACCTTTCCTCACTGTTTCACAGAATGGCCAGGGTTGGAAGGGACCTCAAGGATCATGAATCTCCAACCTCCCTGCCACATGCAGGGACACCAAACTCCACACTTAATACTAGACCAGGCTGCCAGGCTGCCCAGGTCCCCATTCAATCTGGCCTTGAACACCTCCAGGGACGGGGTACCCACCTCCTCTCCGGGCAGCCTGTTCCAGCACCTCATCATTCTCTCTGTAAAGAATTTCCCCCTGACATCCAACCTGAATCTTCCCTCCCTCAACTTAAAACCATTTCTCCTTGTCCTGCTGCTATCAACCCTTTTAAAGAGTTGATTCCCCTCCTGTTTGTAGGCTTCCTTTAGGTATTTGAAATGCTGCAATGAGGTCACCCTGCAGCCTTCTTTTCTCCAGGCTGAACAAGCCCAGCTCCCTCAGCCTGTTTTTGTATTATAACTTTTTATTTGTCATTAAATCATTATCAAAATTATTCCATTCACATAGCAGTCAGTTACTGTGTTACTACTGGTAGAAGTTTTGACCTGGATGTACTTATAGAGAGTGGTAAGTGTTGGGTAAGCTTTTGCCAATATTGCTTTTATTCAAAGACCAGCGTGGGGACAGTTTGATTCAAAGCTGACTGTGAATTTTGACTTCCAGTACTCAATCTTGAGAATGATGTGAAACCTTAAAGTCTTCAAACACAACATTTCTTAAGTTTGTAAATATAAAACTTTTTACAGCTTAGCTGTAAAAAACTTGCTAAAGTCTCCCAGCCAGTGTAACAGAGCTACTCAGTTTCTATTGCCATACAGTGCCATGTAAGGAGAAAGGCAGTAAGGAGGATCTCCAAAAACCAAAGGTTTCTGCCCAGCACATGCCACAGGAAGTGCAGAAAGTAAAAGCAGAGCTGCACTTTCTCCCCAGCCTATCTTACAGTTTGAGTCTCTGACATGTGTCTCTTTGCAACGTTCCTTGTTTTACAGCTTGCAAATGGCAGCAGACCACAGTTCCTTCAGAATTTTGCATTTTCCACTGATTTGAGTAGTAAAATATCTGAGCTGGTGCCAACATCCATTCAAACAGGCTGACATCACTTTCCAGAAACACACATACCTTTCTGGATTTCGTGACATTCGTGAGCAAGCATAAGAAACAATAACAGTGAGTTAACAGTAACTGAATTAAGGAAAACCATTGAGAAGCCTTCAGAAAGGAAATAACACACATTTAAATCTGACTGGATCTCCAGGAATCCAGTTTGAACACAACTGCATTTTACACTTTAAATGACATCTTTGGTCTATATCATTTAGGTAGGAAGCTTGAAAAAGAAGTTTTCTTGGGAAAACCTCATACTTCTTTTTGTCACATGTTGCACGTTTCTTTTTGCTGATGCTTTATCTCCAATACTTCTGACCTCCACTGCAACTAAAGGCTGGCAAGAATTCAGCAACTTTTACTGAACTTGACTATTTAGATGTAGGTTCAAGAAGATTATACTTTTATCTAAGCTTGATTTCCTCCCCTGAAATGTGTACAAATATTTTGAATACACATACAGTGAGTCAGCTTTGCATTGCAACAACCAAAACAAATCATAGCTAAGGAGGTGTGTGAAACCTGCCCTGGAGTGTCTTATGCTAACGAGCATTTTACAAATCATTTAAACAAAATGTTTTGATGAGAAAAGTCTCCTCACATCAAACCATAACATTCAAAAAGAGTACTTCTCAGCATATGAGATACATAACACTAGTGGGAATGTGGAGGAGGCTTGGAAGCAGTTTGGTGCCTGGCCTCTCTCTCATCACTTCCTGCTGGCTCGCAGTCTCCCAGACCTGCAGTTCAGCTTATGGCAATGAGGAAAGAGCAGAAAGGCAGCATCAGTGCTGTGGGAGAGAGGCAACAATGCAGGAATGAGGAGAGAGTGGGAGGATGATGGCAAAGGCCCAAGGGACAGTGGGAGTGGGAATGGAAATGGAAATGAGGGAGGGAAGAAAGCAGTAGCCAGGAGGTTCACATAAAGCAGGTTGTGAATTACGGGGCTACGCATGGGAAGCCATCTGTCACTCTTCCTCATGCAAGGATACCATTTCGGTAGTGAGAAGGATAATACTTGGCTGTACTTTTGTTTCCACAGTATTTCCTTATCCCAAGAGTGACAAAATTTTAGTCGAGATGAGTCACACTGCTACTAAAGAGGCATGGGAGGGCCATATTCTTTGATCAAAGACATTTACGCTACCAAAACCACAAAGAAGATGTCAAATCACACCACAAGACATCCAAACTGCCTTTCACAGTCCAGTCAGCACATTTGTTCCCGTTCCCTGATAGTCACAGGCTCATCACAGGACTGGTCAAGTCTCCAGAAAAGAGCTTGAGTTGCATGCAAAAAAAAAAAAAAAAAAAAAAAAAAACTTGAAACTCATCTTTTTTTTTCTCTTTTTTTTTTTTTTTTTTTTTTAATTCTTTCCTGGATAAAATCATAAATAATTTGCATTGGAAGGAACCTGAAAACATGATCAAGTCCAGTTATTGGTCAAAGCAAGGCTAATTTCAAAGCAATACCAGATTTTCTGGGGTCTTGTTGGCCCAAGTTTTTACTATTTCCAAGGATGGATATTCCATAATGTTTCCAAGCAATCTATTTTGGGGCTACATCTACCACCTTATGAAGAATCCCTGCCCTCCATAAGAATTTCCCTTGTTTCAACTTGCATTCACTGCCTCTTTTTCTTTTGCTGTGCATCTCCAAGAAGAGTCTGGTTTCTCAGTAACTATCTTCTCAGTAACTAACTACAGGAATTGAAGAAAGGAAATTGATCACCCTTTAGATATCTCTTCTCCAGGTTGAGGAAACACAGCTCTCTCGGCCGCTCCTCAGGTGTTATCTGCTCATTCCAAATGATTGCATTTTCCTAACAGGGCGAAACTGTCAAATATTATCAGAATATTTTCACTCGTGGCTGTTATGGGTCCCAGCAGGTATCACACAGCATGAAATCCTGCCAGATGAACAGTGGATATGAGGACTTTCGGCAAAGCCCTAAGAAACCCAGTGTTTACTGGGGCCATGGTTTCACTCTTAAGAGCTGTTACACAGTTTTGTTTAAGAGAAAATAAAAGTCCTAATCAGCCAGTACCAATGTCTTCTGGTTTACTGGCACAATTGTTTCCACAGACCTTTTTACCACCAAAGTTGATCTTGATTTCCCAGAAAGGGCACTGATTTAAAATGACTGCATTGAAAATCTGATTGTCATTTGTTCTCCTTTTATCACTGTCACCTTGAAGCAGCTTATTCCTTAACACTATTTTACTATTTGATCTTGCCCTCAAAATATGCAATACTGCACCAGGCAAATACCTTGGAAAAAATCAATTAACCACGCATGCATGCACAAATTCAGCAGCTTTTCTTTTGACAATACACCACATCACAGATTGCATGTACAAAGACAGATTGAGCTTTTAAGATACAAGAACATAAACGCAGTTATGGGTTTTCAGTATTTAACAGACACACACTAATCTCTTCCTTTCTGAGGGTCAGGCTTCCAAGTTTGCTGTGTGCGCATACAGATGGATAATGAACAGATATTTATTCTATACAGAATTCAACAGCAGATTGGAAAATTCTCCTATTTCCACTGTGGGAAATTCCAAAAATCTTGTTACAGTAAGATACATAGTTACCCTATGTAGCACAGCAGCTATTCTAACGAATATTCTTTTGCTAAAATGGACTGTGCTTCTTTCTTTTTTGTTCTTGCTTATGAAACATGCCCCTTTTGGTCCTATCTTTCTTTAGAAAATTACACCATCAGGCAACCAAGTATTACACTATTCATATACATCCATCTCTTTGCACAGAGATTGAAAGCTTCTTATAATTTGAAATATTTCCACAACAGCTAATTTTGGTCTCTTAAACAAGAGAGTACATTTTATCATTTAATTTATTCCCACTACTTGAAATGAGCCAGCTGCATAATGGGAAGTTTGTTGACTTTCATCTAAATTCTTATCTTTATTAAATCGCTATTATTATTAAAACAAATAAGCAACTTAATAAACACAAAGTGCTAATATAAATGTAGTCAGTGAGAGTTACTGAAGCAGAAAATTTACACTTAATTTTCTTTAAGGTCTTTTCCAACCTGAGTGACTCTATGATTCTGTGATTCTGAAGGGGATAAAACTATGCTATCTCACTTAGGTCATCAGGGAAGTTAACTCTTCCACTATCAAACTTCTTGCACACTGAATACGTACTTGTACCTCCTTTGATTATCTTCCTTCCACACCTAGAACAAACATTTAATGACCTTTCTATTGATTTTAATTTTGGAATAGAACAAAGATAGAGCACTATTGATTTCTGTTCACTTTCATTTATCCTTTACACAGAAGAACTTATATTATTTTAAGTTTAACTACTGCTGAGAACACAGAATCAAGTGGATCTCCTTTTGTGCCAGTATGGGGGGGCTGGGGATTCAGAATCAGCAGGTCAGCAGATCTAACTGCTTCCATCTCAGACAAGTGAGTCACAAAGGGCCCAGACAAGCTCAAAGTTATCCTGGTGTTGCAAAGCACAATTGTTCTGTAGGAAGGCTCACATAGAATCATTTCCCTTTCATCCCAGAGATGTTAATTGTAGCATCTCACCTGAAGCACACAGATTTGACTTCTTTTCAAAACAGTATTAGAATTAATGACCTTTAGAGTGAAATGAATCAGCAATTCTCTGCTCATATTTCTAAATATTAGTTACATTTAAAACACTGTGATGATGCACCTTTAAATTTTTATTTTCACATACCTTTGTAAAGACTTTTCCAGTGTTTTTGTCCTCTCGTGAACCAGCTCTTGCCTTTTGGTTCCTGCTGTCAGGAAGTCAGTGGAGTTTAATGCTAAAATGGCTGCATTTGTGTTGAGCCACATATGGCCTGGTAGAGGAGGGAAGAATAAGGTTCTGTTCCTGAATTCACCTGAAGAATGTACTTAGCTTGAAACTCGTGTTGTTTAAGAAAAGCAGAGCTTTACGACTTCAGATTCTACCTGTAGCGAGATTGGTGTTAGGTTTGAAGTTATGCTCTTCAGTAAAACTGTGGCTTTAACTACTTTTACTTATGTGTACATAATTCTCTTGAAACTGCTCCATATTCTTTTATCTATCCAATAAATCAAAACAGTTTGAAGCAATAAGAAATGAGTCTGTTTGGCTTTCCCTCCCATCAGATGCTACATAGTCCTCCACTCAACATCAGCAAGCACAATGTCTCATTTTATGTACAGCCCAGATCTCTGGAAATGGTCCTCTCTCCACCCTATGGCACACACATACTGAAGCAACAGGTATCCATAGGTTACTTACACAGATCGTCATAGCAGATTTTTGGTCTATAATAAAGAGAAGCCTGCATTGACTGAAAAGTAATTAAACTTTCTATCAAGATAAATTCTGCACATTAAATCTGCTCCAGTTTTAGATCAATGTAGATGGTGCCAAATAACAACAAAAAACTACAAGGGAAGATTCACAAAAATTGATTGTGGCCCACATACGCCCCAGCACTGTTAAGAGGTTTACTTCAGTAATGTCTGTGGTCATTGATGAGATCGATGAAACTCATTCTTTCAACAGCATCCAATTATCAATTTACTGTGGAGTTAGCTTTCTAATAAATCAGCATACTTTACATAAAAGTAGACAAAACTACAATGAAACTTAATAGCAAAGCGTGAAAGCATTTTGATTCCAGGAAGCGAAGACTTCTATCACACCCAAGAAAAATAACAAATGATTACTTTCTTTATTCAGGTCTGATCCATAGTTAGTAACACTTTGAGGCAGTAACTTTCTGTTAGCTAGTTTATAGTTAGCAGTATAATTGAGTTTGATTAAGCACTTAGGACAGAGGATCGATATGCTTCTGTCATATTTACACAATAAAAAATTGGCATATGCAGCAAGTGCCAAACAACATAAATTCAGGTACAATATCAGAAAGTCAATTGAGAGTCACTTTCCACAGCTAAGGGTCTGGAATGCTTTCTTACCAGAACTAAGTGCCCCAGGTATGTCTTTTTCCCTACTGTTGGACAAATTGGTGGCCAGCAAGCATCTGAACTTCACAGTAGCACAGTGTACTTCTGAACTGCAGGAGCAGATTTCAGGTCCTCATGGGTGCTCATCTTTTTCCTCTCTAAGAGACAACAGCATGGGGAGTGCCCAGGATGCCATCATGCTGGTACATGACAGGAGACACATAGAAACATGTCACCCCTCAGTCTTTTATGTTCTTCTGTATAGCAAAGTCTTCCTGGCTATTTCAGAATTGGGAAATCAAAACAGAGGAAGATGAAGGACCAGATCCTTGAATGAGCTTGGACAGAGCATATTAGAAGTCCCAGTTGAACGTCACATAAGCTTAGAGAGACATGGAAATATCTACAGATGCAGTACTGGCAGCCAAAGGATCAGAATCTGGCCCTGGAAGTCCACAATCCCTCCTGCTTAGCTGTTTGTGTTGTTTGAAGAGGTAAACCAGCAACACTTCCTGATCCAATGCTGAATGAATCTCTCAGTAGCAAAAACAAAGGTGTCAAGAATGGCACCCATGTTCAAATATATCACCAGTGCATGAGGAGAGGCTTATAGGGTGCAAAAATGATCAGTGCCTCCTCTGCTCCTTCCAGAGCGTGCATGTACACTTAGAAACACTTGGTTCATATTTTCACACCAATAGAGTGTATCCTACAACTATAAACTTGTTTTGCATTGCTGGTAGTGTTAGAGAGGCTTTAATGCATTTTCTAAATAATTGTACAAAAATGTAGATATGTGAGATAAGCAAAGATGTCACTGTCAGTATCTCAGACAACTGCATTCATACTGAGCCTGATGTTGCAGTTCTTACACCCCCAAATGAAACTTAAAAGAAATTTTCATCTAAGTAAAAGTTATCAAATCGCAGAATCTGTTGTCCACTTGGCAACATGTGGCCTGTGCAATACTGTCTTCATTACAGTGCTAGAACTACCAGGAGCAAATCAAAGGAGCAAAATCTACAGCATCTGAAGGTGAGGCTGACCACTGCTCTGCACTGTGCAGCTGTACTGCACCTTCCCTTCATGTTTGAGTTGCATTTGCAGTACCAGTATAGGAGTGGGATCTGTTCTGCACACCCAAGTGGCTGCAATATTTCCTCACATCAGAGCAGCCATGACACAAGCTTGGAAAAAAACAGCTGGAAAATGCCAAGCAGTAAATACCGGTTGTTATTTTGTCGAGAGACTGGAGCGAATGCCAATTATTTAAAAACCTAACTGATCGAATAAAATTGATTCTGCTTTGCTTCACATTGATTACCAGGCTCAATGTCACAGAGCAGAAAGAAATTCCTCTCATATATTTGATCCTGAGGTTAGAATTGTGGCATTGCTGCATACATAGCGGGATGTTCTTTATGAGCCTGCACAGGATACAAATTCCTATTGACAGGAACACGAGCAAAGGTCTGACAACACCTTCTTTTCAAATCTGATTGTACTGAAAAACTCCTCACAGAATGTATTTCATTACATATGCTCCACTGTATATGGTATGTTTGAGCCATGAACTATGAGATATTTCCTATTGCCACATAGTCGCTGACTAAAGGAAATAAAAAATTGCTGACAAAAACCCATTTCAGGTACCAGAGTCTGTGAGTCATTTGTATCTAAGGCTGGTGTTCATTAAGATAATGATATAGTAATAGATATACATTATTTATGGTGAATAATTTTTGTCTTTAATGAAGACAGGAAGGGTGTGCATTCTCTCATTCTTTTCAAAGAGTGATAAACTCAGTAAGGTTCTCTCCTCCTTTAAGCAGCAGGTGTTTGTGTCTCTGTACACACTTGTGAAATAAACTGCTTTGAAGAAAAATTATTTTTGAGTTAAGACAGTTAGCACAGAGGCTGTGGCTTCACTGACCCTGCCCCAGAACTTGTTGCTGATCAAAACACATGCCTTTAATCCTGCTCAGGAATATACCGAAAATCTGAGCAAATAAAGAGCTCTTTGGCTGAGAATTAGGCTGGTGATAGTACAGCATTTTTGAAGGGTCAGGAAATTCGCTTTAAACACCCAAATATAAGCTTGCTTTATTATTTTGGAAAACCATCTAAAAACACTTTCATATCTATATTCATAGGTAGATTAACAAATCACAGATTTAGGTACTTTCAGGCACCCGTTTTTTCCACATTTTAGCCCCAAGCTGTTCCTTCATTTTAGCTTAAAATGCTTACTGCTCATATTTTCATATTAAAGTTTACATCTCCATATTCTCTCCCCTCACAGCTTCAGTTTCTCCATTTAGACAGTCATTACTTAAAATGCAATATCCTTCTCTCAGTTTTGAAGCATGACTCTGAAATATCCTCAAAATCATACTATTCTATTGCCTTTCTATAGAAGATCCATTTATATGCAGATAATTAGATTCCAACACTAAACCATCTTTTACCTTGCCTGTTAAAAGTAAATTTATAACAGACTGATTAAATCTCCTCTACAAGGTGCATACAAGCAAACCCAATTGAAATTGATTTAAGTTAGTTTAAAACCAGCATCAAGATAAAAAACAAGGAGAGACAGAAAACAATGATTCCTATTGCTTTCGTGTAGCTTACTAAGAGAAACAAATTTGTGAAAGTTGTGCATTTGTGTATAAAGAGGTATAGAGACACAGACATTTGTCACCCCAAATCAGTGAAGATTCTCTTTTGTGCATGTATTTTTTGATCACTTATTTCTGCTTCATGCAGAACATTTATGTGAGATTTCTATTAAGAAAGCTATTAAGAACGTAGCCATCCATCATACTTCTTTATTAGCACATGGCTTATTATTAAAAACTTACAATAATAAATTCCTTTAATGCTAATACTTACATGTATATAATTTTCTATACTACAGCAACTTTTATTCAAGCGTACTTTGGTATTTTAGAAGTTTAAATAGAAATAACAGCAATAGCATAGACCAGAGATTCTGTGGGATATAAATTTGTGTGTATATATCCCATGATGGGAAAACACTTGTCAGAAATAGGGATTTTGGTTATGAAGTCATTTAGTAAAACCTAATTAGTAATGGATGCTTGTAACTCATTATTCAAGACATAACTAAATGATACTTCTCCTGGCAACAATGCCCTGAAGAGATCACACTTTCTATACATGTGACCAGTGTCACATAGTACATCTGAACATAGTTAAACATGAGAAATTATCAAGAAAAAAGATTTTACTGAACTTTTTGCTGCAGCTGGAGAGTTGTACTAAGTGAGATAAATGCTCAACTGACTTGCAAACATGCTTTTTTCCCCCCTAAGAATTCTTCTACTGTAGAATTAATTTTATCATCAAAGTTACTGTTTTGCCTAATTTGTACAATTCAGTATTCCATGTAGTTAAGAAGTTAACAAAACTTGAAGATCACAATTTTCCATCCTTCTCTTGCACTAATACAAAGAAAATAATATTCTACTGGAGATAATGGCTGAAAATCCTTTGATTGATACAGTGAGAACGCCTTGATAAAGTCAAATATGCACGTGTCACCAGCAGAGAACAGTGAGCTGGTGAGAAGAATTAACGTGAAGAAGAAAATCAGATTAAATAATTAGTGTCAATTAGCCCCAGCAAAATCATTCTATAAACAATTGGTCTCCAGTGCTTTGCTTAATTATGTGAGACTTTCATCGCTTCTTATCAAGTCTGCTTTGATTTATGTTAGACTCTAGAGCATCCCAGAAGTATAATCAATTATTGTCTTGTAAATAAACCACTGGTAATTAATGGTAGCAGAAAACAATACAGTATCTTAAAAGGTATACCAGTATGGAATTATGAATGTTCAAAAGCTATTTTCAAATCCAAAATAAAAAGAGTTCACAGTGCAGCAGGAGGCAAGGCAGCTGTAACTGAAGTCCAACTTGTTGGAAACAGTGGCACAATAACTACAATTACATTACATGACCATTCTGTGTTACTCACTGCCTACCTTTATAATCTGGTTTTGGATTGTAAAATATATTTTAAGTTTAATTTAAGTCCCTTTATTGAAAAGGGACTTAAATTAAAAAAATTATTGAAAAAATTAGTTTTTTTTAATGTAGGCAGCAAATCAAATTTCCACAAAAGAAATGCATAGATAACATAAAATTCCTATTGAGTGAGGCTTCACTGTCACTCCTTTCTAGATATAACATCAGCAAATTCCAAAGAAACACATGAAAGCAACTGAATAGCTTGAACTATCATTCCAATTGTTCAAATAAAACATTGATGACCTGAATTGCATTACTTGTTCTTATGAGATATTCCTCCTTCAAATCACTTGTTTCTATTACTCTTTTACTTGACATCTTTTTTACACTTGGAAAAATAAGTGTAGTATCCTTTATATTGTCTAGATTCCCAGAGCTAGGGCCAGTAATGGTACTGAAAATAAAATGCATCAAATATTTTCTAAAATCATCAGGATCATGACAAGTTTCAAGTGTGGGCATCTACTTGGAGGATATCTGTAGAAATGATGGAGCCAAGCTCAGTTTTGGTAGGTGTTAGAAAGATGCATATCATCTCTTGGCCTCCCCCTTTTCAGATTAAACAATACCAGTTTATTTTCCATTTCTCATATGCTCCCTGTTCTCACTGTTACTGTTGTTTTCCATTCATTCAGAATCTCCTTGTTTAGCCAAGTAGACCTTCTGCCAAAACCACTTATTTTCCTTAGCAAATGATTTGTTCCTGGGCTCTCCTTGAGCTATCTTTAAGAAAAATAAATTAGAAAAAAGAAAAGCAACTTTCTTCCTTCTGGGAGCTTCTTAAGCCACTCTGACTTGCATTTACTTAAACAAGTTGAAATGTTCTGTCAGAAGTCCAGATACTTTACTCTGCATCCCAGTCCTACTCTAAATCTTCAACTGATAATATAGATTCATTGCAACTCAAACTGCCAACTGTGGCTACATTCCTCACTATTTTCTGCATCCCCCTCTGTATTCTTCCCCACTTGTGAGTAGGTCCAGTGCAGCATTACCTTGGCTGATGTTTGCGCAAGGAAATTCTACTTTGAAATCCAGAAGCTAAAAACCTAAGATATAAGGGAAAATCTGGACAATGAAGGACACATTCCCTTCATCTCTTGCATAAACATTATCAAATTACAAGTATGTTTATACAAGACAGAAAATTGTGCAGCTGTGGAAATTGTAAACGTTCTTAATAAAAAATGCAGAATGCCCATTAAGAGGAAAGGATTGGTGTAAATGAAAACATTGAGCCAACCCAAGCATGACAAAGACTGGGAGACAAAACTTCAGGTGCAGGGCTGATGTAAGTTCAGAACACTGGGTTATGCAGAGAGTTAATGCAGACAGCAGGCACAATGACATGTTAAATTACCCACATGATGTATAGCTTAATGAACCCCCTTGTGTTGATCATGCTTGGCATTAATCAAGAGCCATGAACAGATTCCCTTATTTTCTCAATGCTGCTCTGATAAACTGCAATTTCATTTAACCTTGGACAGGAACTTTAATAGCTTCCACGGGACAACTGTCAATACTTTCCTGGGTATACAGTGATTAAACTGCAACACAAGATGTATGTCATGAATTTTCTTCATTTCAAATTAGAATTTCCATTCTTAACAACTATTTGCATAAAATATGCTGAAAATATGGAAATATGTAAAGGTTTTGCACATTCCTTAGAAAGATATGCACAAAAAAAAAAAGGTGTTTTAAAAATTAAAAACAATAACAATACACTAATTAACATATTGAGAGCTTCAAGTAATCTTCTGGTTGGGAAACAAACCAACAAAAGACAAGAATTCAAAGAAAAGCCTGGTAATACATCCTTAAGTTAGTGCATTACGCATCTGATTTTTGACAATATTGTATGCTTTTTTAGTCTCTCCACAGCACTTCAAGGCCAAAGAACTGGCAAAGATAGAGAAAGGCTTTGTTTTTCAACTTCAGTGGTTTCTGTAGAGGCCTCTGGGTGCTTTTCTTCCCTAAAGATAGGGGCTCACTTATCTCTGGGGTGAGTCTGCCTGTCCCAAAGGTAGCATAGGAAGAAGATTTTAGATCCATGTAGTTTGAGTACCTGGAGTTTAGAAGCCCAGATGTATGTGGATGAGGACAAAAAAATGAAGACAAATTTAGATTTAGTGCATTGCCTAGGCAATCCACTCCAACAGAGCTCTACAAACAAATCCTCTCCCACTACTCTCATTTGCAAGCTATTTTTATTTTTTACTGCTAGTGACCATGACAGAACAAATCTGGATCACAAGCTGCACAAAAATGTGTTATTTTTAATTCAAAAAGAAATTCATTTTAGGTATAAATACTGCCCATAACAGTAATTCAGACATCATTTGGTTTTATCATTCTTTTTCTGTTTTATTTTTCACTAAACATTGCTAAGCTTGACAAGAAAACATTCTCCACTTTCTAAAGGCTGCACTGGTACCAACATAAAACTACTCTGACAGTGTCAATAGTAACCTGCCTGCAACTGTATCAGCAAAACTGAACTGGTTGATTGCTAAGAAACTTCTAGCAGCAACTGCCCTCTGTAAAAATCAGCTAAAAGAGCATTAACACACTGAACAGCCTCTAAAATTCCCTCATCCTTAGCTTTACCTCTCAAGTGGTATTAGCATAGTCTGGGACATCAAGAAACTAAAATTCCACAATTAAAGCAAAGATCCCCACAGAAGACAAAATACAGATTTAAACTTAAGACCTCTTTATAGTATCCTGGTAATAGATTAAACCTAATTGCTCTAATCCCTCTGAGATCCCATAGACTTATGTCTTGCCTCTGGTGAGAAGTGACATCCCTATTCTCTCTCTAAAAGCATATTATCTGTGTTTCTGTGTCTGGTTGTGCCACGTGCTGTACAAATGCAGAAACAAAATAGGGAAAAGATATGAAGCAAAGCAGAAAAAGAACGATCTCCTCAATATTAAGTATGCCAAGTATAAGTCAGGCTAAAATACCATGCTGGAGAATATCTGTTTGTGCAAGGTGGCTCAGTGGCCAACAGAAATGAAAAAGTCTCGGATGAGGAGGAAAGAAAAGTGCCAATCTAGAGGTAAGGCAGTGCTGGAAACAGGTTGATAGGAGTGATGTCTAGAATGCATTCAGGTTTTCAAGAGCTTGTCCTGATTCAAGCAGAGTATGAGCAGACTGAAAAACACCACAGATACCTCAGATCATGTTAAATAATTCACTGTACTGGCACCAGCTCACAGCCCATAATACCAAAGAACAATTCATAGTTGTGTATTGAATACACCTATGAAGTGATAGTTACTGCTCATGATTGATGAAAACAGATATGATATTGTGTCACACGGGATATTTTAACAGGTCTCTACCACAAAATGGAGAGTAACTCAGTGGATACTGGGAAGCTCTGGGCACTTCACAACAGCTCTGATACAAATCTGTTAGGAGCTCAAGAAGTTCTTGGAGCTACCCATTAGCTAACAGGTGAATGTAAAACCTCATAGACTGCCATGAAGTAGAGGCAGAGAAATCTGTTTTATTTGCCTAGGGAAAGGTAATTGGTTTGTAAGAGTGGGCAAAATATTTTTTTTTCCTCCTAGCTCAAACCTGAGATGATGTAGTATACTCACAATTAAAAAAAAAAGTTTTAACTTAGTTATAAGTATTAAAATCTATTCCAAAAGGTCAAACAGTTCACAAAAGTTGGTTTATCATTTCCACCACTCATTTCTATGTCTACACTGAAGACTGAACTAGTCAGAGGTAACCCAGGCATTTTGAGTACTGTAGGCAATCCAGCCACACCTCTGAAATGTAATCTTTCAGGGCATGGCCATACCCTGAAAGAATAGACCTGCATATTTTTTGCTTAGTTAATTGTTTGTCTCAGTCTGACAATTGCTCAGATTTTTGCTTTCAGAACTCACTACATTTATCAGAAATTAAAAACTTTTATTTGTGGCATAATGGTTCTGGCTGAAACAAGTGATGTGAGACAAAAAACTATATTCTGACAATAGCCCACATATTTAAGTCACACATTGTGGAATGAGTCGTGACTAAGAACTTAAAATTCATGCTGATTTAGAGAAGATAAGGCTCTCCTACTGCAGGCTTCCATACTCCATTAGCTTTTCTCTACTGAACCTGCCCTCAACGCATAGATAGATATTCCTGTAGCTGCTGGAGGCAATGAGAAAACTGATGTTTTTTTCCTGTTTCTCCATGAGTTATGAGTTCAAGTTTACCCCTCCCACCAAGAAAAAGTAGCAGTAATTTGGTACAGTATTTGATATGTTGAAAGAAGGACAATGTGTGAATAACTAGGGATTTGGGGTTTTTTTGAAGGTATTGTAATGACCAGAAGAGCACTTAATATAAATGTGGAGATACTGTTGAAAGAATGCCTCCTGTTTGCCCTTGAACATGAATCACAGATTTTTCAGCCCAGACAGCTGGAATCATACTCTGCCTTCCTGCATAGCACATGTTACAGGATTTCTCCCAAAAATTTCTGCCTCAAGCCACAGCTTGTGGCAAAACTGCAGCATACCTTCAGAAAAAAATGCAGCTATGATTTAACGTATATAGAATGGATTGCATATTTTGGCAATCTTTACCATTGGTTAATTGTTCTCCCACCTCAAAGCTTTCCAGTTTGAAAACTGCAACTTTGACTTATGCCATTGATTCAAGTTATGATTTCTTTCATTTTCTTTTAAGTAAAAAAAAGTTCTCTTGCCTTAGCTAATATCTCACTATGCAGAGGGTTATAGATCACAGTTAAGTTTCTTCTTCAAATTTTAAATAAACTAAGTAAATAAAACTCCTTCAGGCTGCCACTGTAAGAAGGGCTGCTAATCATTTCTACAGTTTTCCTCTGAACCTGCTCCAATTTTCCATCAATGCTCTTAGAAGTTAACATCTTAATGGGACACAACATTCCTATAGCAGTGCTGGTGTGTAGATGCTATTTACTAGTGACAGTCAAATCTCAAGTACCTCTCTAATACCAGTGAGAATAATTTAATCTAAAAGAAAAATATGTGAAACTGACTTGGATTTTCTTTCAGTTATTACTAAATGAATTTTTTTTACTGGTAATTTAGCAGCCCATCACAGCACAGTAAAGCTAGGAATAAATATGTAAAAATTTTAATTTAAGAAGAACAGCATGAATCTTGAAGGCTGATTTAACAGATATTGCCAAGTTTAATCATCTGATATTAAGTTGAAAAGCATTTCCTTCGTGCCATAAGAAAGCACTGTTGACTACCAAACTTGGGTAGAACTAATGCTTGTAATAGAACTATATCTTTTATATATTAAACAAAAAAGATTCCTGGACCATAACCTGCATCAGATCGGACAAATAAAGGTGGAGAAGAATTAAGCCACAAGAGGAAGCAATGAGTAAGAAGGCTTGGAAAGTTTATATGTATGGTCCAACTTTACAAAGGTAACAGACTCACAAGCTGTATATCAGCAGAATAAGATATCTTTAAAAAAAAAGAGAGGGCTTTTTCAAAAAATTATTAAAACTGAAAATACATTCTATAACTATTCCACATATATAAATTTAAGGAACTATTATGAAAGCTGGATGCAGTATCTGTAAGGTTACAGGAACGTGTTTCTTGCCATAGACATAAGGGTTCATTTGAAACAGATTTCATGACATTTGGCTTTGCCTAAGTCTTCCAATGGATTTGACTGAGATTATAGCTCTAAATCTCCTGGTTTATCTCACTCTGTATTCTAAATGTTTCCATAAGGAAGCTGCCTGCTTATCATAGGTAGCACAGGGGCAGTTTTCGCTTCACCCTTTTGCACTTTCCTCCCTCCTCTGCTAGGTGAGTCTGCAGAGCATCAAGCCACTTGTGGTAGTGTGAAGCTGAAAGGGAGTTCCTTTTGATCTTTGTGGTTAGGATAAGAGGGAAGGTGTTTTTAATACCTTTTAATATTACAAAAATAAGTGAGAATTACTATCACCAGCCCATGCCTTTGCTTGTAGCTGGCCACCCTAGCAGTGACTGCAGGTTTGTTGCAGCATTGCAGAGACTTGTTAAAGGACTTGTATCACTCTCCAGTTGAATTAGCCTCTTGAACACTGCTAACAACAGTGCTTACCTACAAGGGAACAGTTTTCAGCAGAGGGGACTTGGCATGAAGGAGGTACAATTCCTTCCCATGTGCCGATTACAGAGCTTTCCAGAGTCAGACTTGAGTCTCATGTCTACTAATTCCTCACTCCAGACAGAGGGAATTGGTGGGAAATAGTTGCTACCAAACTGGTCCTGTTTGTTTCTAACCAAAGAGAAAGAAGCAACTGTGATTCCAGAGATGTCAATAATGCAGAACTAGCTCTCCCCATCATGACCAGTAAAAGCAGCACGGTGCAAACCTGCATCTGATGATGACAACAAATTCAGCCCTGTATTTGGTATCTATTTAGCAGTATTATAGGGGAATTTCCAGAAGATTGGCACGTTATTTGTTTTGCCATGTTAATGCTACTACAAGTTATATTTTTAATTTACATACTAAGCGTATGATTTGAAGTCAAAAGTTTTGATTTGTTGAACTATGTTAGTTGTGTTCACTTGTGCTGGCTATAGAAAAGCTCAGAGCAGAAGCTGTGCAGGTATTATGCAGGCAGTTGCACAAAACTCTAATGCAAAAGAGAGGAGAAAGAAAATTGCTTTAGAGAAGGAAAAAAAGTGAAACAAGGATTCATCTACTTATGTATGCTAGCACTGTGTCTTATTACCAAACTTCATTGACTAACAGGAATATTGAGGCAAACTATTCCTGAAAATGAAAACAGAATCTTCAATCCAGTCAACAGATGCAAATTACTAAGCCATTTCTGCAAACAGGTGTTTGGAATAGCTTTTTTTTTTTTTTTTAAGAAGACATGTTAAAGTAAGGAAGTGTATAAGCTGAAATTACTTAAGTCAGCCTGTTTGCTATTTAACAGCATATTCCAAAGATCAGGTATTCTGATGACTAAAACTCTGATAATATGCATTTATATAGCACCAGTGATCTGGAAGAACTGGACCTCAAGGTGATTTAATGATTGCAGGTCTGACTACATCCCTGAAGCCTCAGAGGTGAATGGACAGTGCATACAGATGCATGAACATAGTTTGCGCTTTGCTGCCAATTCTACCTAGGGCATGACCACAGTGCAGCTAACCCATACCAAATATAGCTTCATGCAGAAGCTGGTGAGAGGAAGTTATTGCTTTAAAACCTGAAGCTCTGCTTTATCTAGTGTCTCCAACCCATAAATAAATGTTAATACAGACAAAATGGCAGTGTCTACATGGAACAGAATGAGAATGCAGAAAACAAATCAAACCAAAATTCTGAAGTGTCTGTATTGCACATAAGTGTTCTGCAAGATGCTGCAACTTAGAAAACAGTAATAAAAAACTGCAATTCATACTTTTTTTTTTTTCCAGATCTGTTAGCCACTGCACACACAGCAGTAACACCAAGGACTTGACAGCTTCCTTTACTAATTGTCAAGAAACATTAGACTAACTTAAAACTTTCTGCCTAATTCAAGATCAGTTGTGAGACATAGCACCTCTGAGGAACACTCGAGATCTTTCAATGAATCTTTCAGCGCATGACATTAATAAAATATAGCAACATCAAAAAGAAAAGTCAAAAAACTGTTCTGATATAATTTTCTAAACTGCAAGATCTAAATGGGAGATAATTTTTTTCTGACACAGTACAGGATCAGTCTTAGAGAGACACCATCTTGCATAGCATTGGTATTTCAAGTAGTTATCTCAGGTTATTTATATTCCTATCACTCATCCCACCCCCAGCTATCATGGGGCCACATTCTATTCTCAGTTAGCCCAAGGCCCACTGAAATCAATGGAATTACCTTGTACTCACTCCAATGTAACAGAACAATGGCACTGAACATCACCATTATGCTTTTGCACCTAAGCTGCTCCTTCAACAGAAAGTACTTAAGACATTCCTGATCACTAATTTCAGTGGAAATATGCATGCTTTCTCCTCACCTGAAAATGTTGATAGTGATATTCAGACCGTTTTCAGATTTATTCTCTTCCAATATACTAAGTAAATAGTCTAAATAGACCTCCCTTCCTCCCCCCCTTCTGGTACTAGGTTCCAATCACACTCAAATCATGTTACTTATTATTCCTACTATGAAAATCATCAAATACAGTAGGTAAAGATTTATTGTATCTCTTTAAGAAATAAATAATTCATTGAATACATTAGATGGAGTATTGTAGACTTCCTGGAAATCAACAAGATAGCTATTTCTCACAGCTTATATGTTTTAGAATGCTTTTAATCTTGGAGTAGATAACAAGTTTCTGGGGAAAAAAAAGTAAAAAGGGGAATTACATCAACAAACAATGACGTATTCTCCATAGAAAGGTCTCCGTGTTCAGAAAAGTATTTGGAAATGCAAATAAAATAAAGGGTTTGCTTAAATCAATATGATTTAATACTTAAAATTCTTTCATGACAAGTGATGAACCTACGTACACTCTTCTCTGAAATGAGCTTTAAATTACCATAAGAAGAAAACCTAGCCAGGAACAGAACTGCATCTAGTTTAGAACCCATGACGTTTGCTATGAAATCTAAGATAAAGTGAGGTTAAAGAAAATGGAGAAGCAGGTATGTGTAACTGTTTTTAAATGACCAGTCAAACATAACTTTAAAATACTAGCTCAATTCTTTCCAAAATTTGAAGTGTTAAGTGGGTGACAGGTTCGAAATGAACAGACTGTGGTCTGTTCACAGACAGTACAAGAGCACAGTGTTCATTGGCTGTTCCACATCAGTATGAAAATCCAAGCTTTTGGTCCTTTATCTAAAGAGATATTACATACTAAAAATAGACCTATACACTTACATGAGCAGAAGACATTTTTACTGTAAAGATTTTGCAAGGTATATGGTTGAGATCAAGTAATCTGATTGAGGAATCCATTCATAATTCAGAATAGATTTAATACAAATTATACGTTTGGATCAGGTAGAATTCAGAAAGATTGGTTTGCATCTGAAGATATATACAGCCAGTTTAATCAGACACCTGTGTCTCACAATTTGATTGGTGTGCTCGTAGCTATTTCATTATAAATGAGAAAGGTATTCAGTCACACTGAACGGGGATATTTATATGTAAATAGAGGAAATTTTGCTTTGGCAATAGCTTCATTTTTGGAATGGAAGTTTTCAAAATTATCTAAACACTACATTAACCACCAAAAACCCTGACACAAAGTAAGGCCAAAAGATGAGGTTGTTACTCTGTCCCTGGAAAACATTTTCTGTCCCACTTCTAACCAGCATCCACTATGAAACTACATGAGACAAAGATTTGAGCTAAATTCACCCCTAGAAATCAATATATTTGTTCCCACAGTGAACTTGGCCATGTGGCTGTGTCATGTAATTAATCACTGAGTTCACCAACACAGAAAACCTTCTGTATCTTCCAGGATAGAAACACAAAAATACAGAGATGATCACAATAAATAAATAAATGTTGAACGTATGTTCTTATTGCAGATTTAAGCTGTCTAAACTTCAGAACAATCCATTGCCTTCGAAACTTTAATTTGTGCTCGTTGCACATACGCATGATAATAAGTCTTTAACTGCACAGACACATACATCATTCAGTGCATAGGATGGACGATGCTCCCAGAGTGAGCAGCTGTTCAATATTCTTTTTATTCTTATCACTCAATATGTGGCTCCATGCCTTCCTTACTGCACATCATTCAAACCCTGTGCAGAATACTGAATTATTAATATCTTTATGGGTGTTTCTACAGCATTTGCTGCTGGGTTTCTGAGTGCTTCCCAAACACTAATTAATTTATCTTTAAATCTGTAAAGTGAGACTGTACTATTAGACTCACTTTACAGATGGGGAACTGAAGTATTGAGCCGTTATGGTCAAGATTAATGAACATGTCCACTAATTTGGGTCCTCAATATGAGGTGCTTAGAGCCAGATTTTGCAAGATACTTAGCATTTTTATGGTACTTCATACATTTAAAGCACAAATCCCATTGATTTCAGCAGCATCTGTGAACACTCAGCACTTCTGTGACTCAGACTCGAGCATCTAAGATGTGCACTCAAAGTAAGGAACACACAGCAAGTGGCCACTTACATAACACCTGCTTGAATCACTTGAGAAGCCTGAGACTACAACAGGGATAGACAAGAGGTCACTGTGAGCATTAGGATTCTGGGAAAATCCTTTAATCCACGATAACATTCAGCTATTTTCACCCCGAGAGTTTTCTTTCTCTTTTTGCCTATGCAGATTTTACTTACAGCAGCTTCTCACTTTTTCGTTATATTCCAGCAGATTCTGATATGATGTTGAACCACCTCAGCTCATTGCCTGAGAGAGGAATGCCCAGGATGGCTCTTTGGCATCACTGACTCCTTGTGATTCACACCACCACCTTCTACAAGGTCAGAATAACACAAGGACAGCTGCAATGGTAGTTGCTGAGCTCAATATGAACCCACCACAAGAATACATGCGTAACATCAATAAGTATACAGATGCTGTATAGTATTGTATGAGCAATAAGTATACAGAGAAATTTGGCTAGTATGATTATCAGGTCCAGAAAAGCTAATCAGATATAAACGAAGAGTGCTCACCTGTATTGCAGGCTCACAAAAACTCCACAAGGAGCAATCTCTAGAGAAAGATTCTTCCTCAGTGGCAGTCAGCCCTTAAATGGGATCCAGACCTGGATCCACCCCTTCCAATCACATAGGTGAATTGCCTTCACCTGTGTTCCCATGGCTGACTCAGTACTCTCCTTAGGTGATCAATTAGAGATGCAGGCCATGATTCAACAGTTCCCATACAGCATGTGACATCCTACCAGGAGATTTTGCAGTTGTTTTGCTTTGCAGCTGTGAAATGTTGTGACAAATCTTGAGAGGATTTTGTGCCAGTAGTGCCCTTCTCCAAGTACATCCCTGTACACTTATCTCATTTCCTGGTTGAATTCTGACTGTTCCCATCTCTTCGTTTTTCATGTTATAACTCATATCCCTTTGATAATCAAAGACAAAATAATTTATACCCCAAAACTACAAGCCGTGCACATGTGTGTGTGGCAGGTTCCATTACAACCGCTATGCTCTATATTTGGCTACTTACTGATTCTCATCCTATTTTATAACCTGATTCTTCCATAAGAAATATTCAAGTTTTGCACAAGGATGCATTTATTGCCTACACAGAGAGGCAACCAGTCAATGAATGGGCAATGACTTGGCAGTTATCACCACTGTACTCCAGTTCTCAGTAGCCTGTTGATGCTCTAATGATGGATCTAATAAGCCAGAAATAGCAGTAGACCAGAGTGTACAATATTGTTCTGTCTGACTTTCCATTATACAGTTTGTCACATCAGCTATCAAAGCTCCAAGCAAGAGAACAATGAGGAGCTGAATTAGAAGCACGGGCAGGACACAACAACATTCTCACACTGCATTTTGGTGACCTGTGCAACCATCCATAACACGTATCTCTAAAGGTGGTACTTGGCTGATCACTATCTCCAGTAGAAATGTACAATATATTTATTTAGCATTTGATTATTTTCTTTTCCATAAAAGACCTAGACCCACAAATAATCTTTGGACTCAAGGGTTCTTCTTTACATAACAAATAAATTTTCATCTTGTTCAGACAACAATTTAACTATTAGCTAAGTTAAGTGGAGCAAAAAAAGTGCAAACACAGTCTAGAAATCAGGGACAATCACAATGCCTTCACCTGAGACAAAATGATTCATAGCCTGGAGTAGACTCCTACCCACATTATGGTATGGAGCAAAAGGACCTGGAAACTGGTTGGAACAACTCAGTGGGTGAGTTCTGGAGCCTTTGGGATGATAGAGTCTCATTGGGATCACTGAGACAGCAAGAGGTAATCTGCTGGAATAAGCTCTGTAGGGTAGTTGTACAGCTGTGGGATGGTATGGATGCTAAAGACTGAGAATCACAGAATCACAGAATTGCAGGGGTTGGAAGTTACTTCAAGAGATCATTGAGTCCAACCTCTCTGCTAAAACAAGTAGTCTACAATAGGTCGCACAGGTGGGCATCCAGTCAGGTCTTGAATATTTCCATAGAAGGAGACTCCACAACTCCTCTGGGCACCCAATTCCAGTGCTCCATCACCCTTACCATAAAGAAGTTCTTCTGCATGTTTGAGTGGAACTTCCTATGTTCAAGTTTTAGGTCATTACTCATTGTCCTATCACTACACACCATCAAGAACCACCAAGTCTGGCCTCATCCTTTGCCTCCCACCTCCATCAGGATATTTATAAACATTGATCAAATCCCCTCTTAGTCTTCTTTTCTCCAGGCTCAACAGACCCAGCCTTTCCTCATATGAGAGATGCCCCAGGTCCTTAGTCATCTTTGTGACCCTCCACTGAACTTCTTCTATGAGATCCCTGTCTTTTTTGAACTAAGAAACCAGCATATATACTCTGTGATCTATGCCAGGAATTCATGAGACAGTTTTCCCTTCGTGAGACAGTTTTCCCTTTATCAGAGTTACTTGTGTGTAGATTGGGATAACCATGTTAACAGTTCTGCTTGCTTTGTTATATAAATTCTATAATTTTTTATATTTGTTATGCAAATTTAACACTGTATTAAAGGATCTTGATGTAACCGATAGGAGTGTCGTTTCTCACTTTAACAGTGGAAAGAATTTTTCTGGTAGCTGTCTGACAATATAATCTTGGTAAGGTCGTATAAGGTTGAAAATTTGTCTCTATTTCACTTAAGTTAATCCAACTTCCCTTTGAAGTTTGTCAATCCAAAGCACAAGCTACACTCCGTAATAAAGAATATAAGTGTGACTCCTTTTCTCAGAACAAAGACAAATGCTCTGAATTACTTCAGTGTCTTTATACTCATTAAACTCTTTCTAAGCTTATTAACCTTTAGGATCTGCCTTCTGGAAAGATTTTGGGGAGGTACTCAGTCATAATACCTCCAGGATATGTTACAATATTGATAATTCTTGTAATTGTATGGTGTCAAAATATTTGGTATTCTTCCAGATTTGAGAACAAAATGCTCTTTTGAAAATTTCAGGACTCATTAAAAAGACATGTAACAAAACCAAATACACATAGGCTGTGTAGAACTAGCAATAGTTTTTTTTTGCCTTCTGTTCCAAAGCCCAGGGAAATTTCTGTACACTGTGATCTAAAGAAAACTTATGGGGATATTCCTGTTGAAAAATGGAATTTACAGGCCAGACTTGATTTATTTCAACTGCTAACTGCCTTTTCCAAGGAATGAGAGATGGACAACAACTAACGCACTTCCAAGTTTCTTCTCCAGCAGAAACAAGCAGATGTGCTTCCTGTCTTTGGGCAGCGTAGTGAATCCCCATCCTTCCCTTAAATGACATTTCTTTTGACTAAAAACTTCCCCTGATGCTCTGGATATTAGATCCAATGCTATGGAGACAGAGGAGCACAAACTTATATACCTTGGGAGATACCAGATTGGTTGCTGTCTCCAAATATCAAGGGGCTTGATGAAGACAAGAACTTCACCCTACACAGGGCACAAAAAAAAAAAAGTTTGGCAGGTATGTGGAAAAAAGATGATTAAACAGAAGGTATTTTCTTCTGTTCCTGATCCAGAGAGACTGAAGGGTATGGGTGGATCTCATTCTCTTCTTCAGTGCAGATTTTCATATTTCTGGTGTTTTTTACTTCTGCATTCTGCAAACAGAGTCTGTGAGCCTAAACCTGTTTTTCTATCACTTTCTAAAAATAAATTTCTTGGGATTACACGGGTACATCTGTGGAAAAATGTAATTAATTTATTTTTATTTATAAAATCCTAAATGAATCAAGACCAGTCTTGTTGAGAAATCGCCTTCTTTTTGCCATCATTTTTCTGTGCCAAAGATCAGCAAGTAAACATTATGTAACACACTTCAGTCTACGTAGGAGGTAACAGCATGACAGTGCAGCTGAGCTGTTCTTTCAGCAGCATGGATGTCAGCCAAATCAGAATCACCGCATAACCACAGTTTGGCTGTCACCATAGGTATGACAGGGAGCCCGAAGGCCTAACTTCAGTTTGTGGATTCTCCTGTTTTCACAACGCCTAAATTCCTCTGAGCATTTTACACTTTGTTATGCTTTCCCCAAATCTTGGGACTGTGAAGTTAAACTGCAGGTTGGAGAGATGTATACCTAAAGTAATTGCCACTGGTTTGGACTCTCATGTTTATTGCAGCAGTTCTCAATTGTGGCTGTAAGAAAAGAAACACACAATCTACCGCTAACTACTAACTTGACTGCTACTGTAAGAAAATAGTATAATTCACTCAAAAAATTGTCTTGAATTTCTATTTTATACATATATGTATATTTACTAATTTGATAGATATTAAACAAATGAACTGATGAAAGTTTGTGGTTAAACATTTTTTAAAGTGATAACATAGTCTTCCCAGCCTTTTCCCTTCCTCCCCATTCCTTTCCCTCTTTTCCATACAGAGATATCATAAAAGATACTATTTGGGGGCTTGCAAAGAATGCACTAATGTACATCTCTTGTTTTCATCTTCATCCAGCACTCAGCATTTGTAGTGTAATTTCCAACCTGTAAGAATAAATATTTTCTGCTTTACACTCATGCATAAATCTGAAATTTACATGCCCATATGCCACTCGCTTAGGTATAAATTATCGCTAACAACTTTAAATTCAATTAAAATGCATTCTATTAACAAATGTGAGTTCAGACTGAACTAGTTAGACAAATAAAAAAAAAAAGAGAGAAAGAGAGAGCACATAGGACCTTTTAAACTGCAAATTCTGCTATTCAGGCAGTGGGAAAACAATGCAATTACATGCAAGGTCTTGTAGAGCCTTGCTTAATGCGTGATGAACACGCTGACCAAACACTCAGTCCTCCTACCTCTCTGTCCCAGAAGTATCTGAAAGGAGTAGGACAGCTGTAGTCTTCCTGATTTTGGGCCATGGCAGAGAATGGGATGACAGATGTTGAGCTATTCTTTCAGTGCAGGCGGGAACTCCTCTCTGTCAAACAAAGAAGATTGACAGTCTCAGAGCCCGGTTTATTTGTATTAAAAAGCCAGCTGCTTCCTTAACAGTTGCAGGCGGTATCCCTAGCACTGAAGAAAGTGGATGAATACATCAGTAACTACTAACATGATGTTATCTGTTGAGTGATTCTGTGGAAACAGTAATTCCAAAAAAAAAAAAAAAAGGCTTAGACTCCACTCGGTGTCAGTTACTCCCTTGTAATGACATTTACCTTTACTCCTGAACATACCAGGCTCCTAAGTTTGTGCTGGAATATGTCCCCAAGTGTTTGTTATGTGGTGTCTAATTAGCGTTCAACAGCTATCCTGTATGAAGCACTGACTGCCTTCCAAATAAAGAAATAGTCGCAGACTCTCTGCCTCAAGGACAAGTTTTTTCAACATTATCAGATTTCTAATTTGCCAATAAATGGCGTTTAACCATTTCAGGAGGCCTGTTTAGCTATTCAATACGTCTTTTATCTACTTTTAATACAACATATAAAGAGATTTCTTTACTGTGCCTTCAATTTTTCATTAGCCAAGAACGTCTCGAGAAAAAAAAAAAGTTTATCCCATAAAATGTGAAAGTCAATTTTGAACGGTGGTATTCGAAAAATACAGAGTCAGCATACAGACAAATTACGGTCCAATTACAAACATTTAGCAGTCATTAAGATTGCAGGTCCCTGCTAATTGGCGATTACCATACTGAAGCCTACACGCCCCGATATGAGCATGGGGAAGGAAGCATATGACTGTTATCCATCAGTATACGCTTCGCTTGCATGGAAAGGAGATTTGTGTCTGTTGATAGCCTTAAAACCTATCCCAGCCTGCAGTCAGCACCACACGGACACCGGAGGAGGGAGGGACTTCAGGAGGGCAGCTCGCACCGGAGCCGAGGGCTCTGCAGAAGCCGTGGAGCTCCCACAGGACACATCCGGCAGCTCCCAGCTGCAGGGAGCGCCGCGTGTGCGTGGGGCGGGACGAGGCCCTCACCCCACCCGCCCCGCTGCCCGCTGCAACCGCCCCCGAGGGCCGTTAACAGCAGCCCTCAGCGGCCGCCCGCGACACGGCGGCAGAGCAGCCGGGGCTCGGCTCGGCTCAGCTCAGGCCGGCCCCCTGCGCGGCCGCCTGTGAGGGCGCCGCTCCCGCCGAGAGGGCGGAGAGGGGCGGGAGCGGGAGGAGGGCGGGAGGCGGGGGGGCGGAGGAGGGCTGGGCGGGGAGGGCTGTGCCGCGCCGCGCGGCCTCGACCTTTTGTGCAGCGCCCTGCCCGGCTGTCAGCGCGGGGGGCGGAGGTGATTGAGAGGGAGGGTCGCGGCTGGGGTTTGGGAAGTGATGGCGTGTGAGTGAGCTTTGGGGGGCAGAGCGTGGAGTTGTGCCGATGTTCGCCCCGCGTGGCGGTGTTGCGAAGGGACCAGGTCTGTGCGTGGGTGGGAGGGTGTGAGGCCGGGCAGAGGACACAGGCAGGCTGCCTGACTCGGGTGGGATGCCGGCAAGTGTCAGGATGCTTGAAGAACTCTGTCCCACTGTGGAAAAGGCCTGCGCTTATTCTGTCGCGTTTTTCTTCTCCAAGACAGGCAACTCCAGTAAACTCAGACCGAGCCTTTGCTCTGTGCTTGAAGAACAGCATTCCACCAGCACAACAGTGAGCGGCCTGTCAGAGCAGTGGCAAGTTCTACTGCCAGCCAAGTGAGAGTCACTGTGGCCTTTCATCCCATGGCTCCAGTGCAGAGCATTGTTGTACAATTAGCGAAACACACCTTGAACAGTAGGGCTGGCCTCTCCTCATGCAGGCTGAAGTGCTCTGGATCTGACAGATCTCAATGTCAGCTGGTGTGTTCAGTGTGAAGTCAACCACTGGATTGTTCCCAAGGGCCCCATTGCATCCTTGGTCCACCAGAACTTTCTTGCCCTCCACTTCTGGACCAGTGTTGTTTTTTTTCCACTTAGTCATGGTAGAAATGCTGGATTCAAAGGCCAGCTGACATCATTTGGAGCTTCGTACTGGATTGGATAGCACTGGTCTGCTCACAGTTGCCAGGTACAAGAAAGCACTGTATGTTTGGATGTTCCAGGAAACAGGGCAGATTGAGTGATTTCTATCCAAGGAGAGAGAAACAGACCCACGTCTAGGGGTTTCGTGGAGATCAATTCCTCTGAGACATCTTCTGAGCATCTCAGGCCAACATGACTTAAAATAAATGTAATGGACTCAGTCATGATGTATTACACAGCTTAACAAAAGAAATAAGAATCTTCTCCTGCGTTCTGCAGAGCTCCTGAAATTTTCTTCTAGGTCTGCATAGAGTTATTCTGGTCCTTCAGCTCACATGTCTAAGGAGTGTAGAGATGTTTCTGTTCAGCAAGGACAAACTAGTGAAAAACACATCTACTGAAACTGTCAGCAGTGAGCAGATTTTTGTTAGGGAGAATATCACACATAGGTAAATATCCCAGAAAGCTGCATGCAGAGTAGCAAACAGGATGGAAGCAAAGTTCTTTATCAATACCAGCTGTGTTCCCACTGAGGCAAGCCCTGGTGAAAATGTGCCCATTCTCTGTGTAACAAGGAAAGGAGTAAAACTGAAAATATTGAACACCAGACTTCTGTTCCAAAGGAGCAAATTGTGGTCTGCTAAACTCACTCTGCATCATGGACCTGACATGGAAAATGTGTGTCCTTTGGTTAAAATGTGTCTGGGACTTGGTTGAATTCATGGTTTGCTCTTGAGCAGAGGTCTCCTGTGATGGAGAGAAAAACCTGCAATGAGGAGAGAGGTGCTGCCAGTCTTTCTCTTTGGTGGTACTGCATTTACAATAGGGAGAAAGTGCTCAGGTGGTCTGGAGCCTTAGGAATAGGGATAGGGTCCATCCAACACTGCACAAAGTGACAAAGACCACAAGGGACAAAGAGCTGCCAGGACAGAGTGGGGCCTGCCAGGCTCAGCCACAGTAGCCAGGGCACCAGGAGGGACTTCAGGCAAAAGCCTGTGCCTCTGCCGTGCTGCTCTGTGGGTGTGGGGGTCTTCACATCCCTCATCTCATCCATTGAAAATGGATACACAGTGCTCAGCTTTGCAGAATCACCTTTGAAGACGATTACTGAAAGAGACAGAACTGTAGTAACAGTTTACTGCAAGATAATGCAGCAAGAGACAAAAATAGAAGGGGCTCATTATTGTGGTTGATAAACATAGGCAAAGCACATGCCTGACCTTTCATTTGTACAATTAATTGTTCCAGCAGAAAGAAAATGAGTCTTAATTGTGTGCAGCTTCCTAGAGGATCAGCTGTGTGTGCCCCTCCGCTCTCGGGGAAAAAGGCTGTGAAGTTTTCCTGAAGCTTTCTGCTTTCCACCAAGGCAGGAAAAGAAGAAAGGAGGATCGCTGTGTTTCTCTTTCCCACCTCTGCCCTGCCCCCCGCCTCCCAAGAAGGAGAATATTGAGCTATAGTACTATTTAAACAACCTCAACATTTTCTTCAGTCCCGTGAAACAGGCTCTTCCTCTTGCATTTTCGGTGCTATTTCGCGCCTATAATAAGGAAATACTGTATAATGCTCAATCAAAAGTCGTTTCAGAGTCCAAGAGTCAGTCAAAAGCAGCAACTTAAACCCGCTCCTAATTTGACTGTCAAATCACGTTGATAGCAGTGGGTGGTCACAGTTCGAAACGAGACTTCCCAGCCCCTGTATTGCTATCCAAACGACGTCCGTGTACGTGGGCTTCGCAGGGCTCGGTCACGGTGTGCTCGCAGTGCCGGTACCCAGCGCCGGGTTTGGGAACGACCCCGTGGGGGTGAGAGGGCATCGCTCCAGGACCGGCACCGTCGCCGCGGAACGAACCCAACGCCTCTCGCCCCAATGCCCAGGGGCAGGAGGTTCCTTTGGAGGACCCCCCTTGAAGCCCTTTTGTCCCGTCCTGCCAGAGGACTGATGTCCTCCGCACCCATCCTGCCGGGGGGTCCCGGGGCTCAACCGCGATCGGGCCCTTCTCAGCTCGCCCATCAGATCCCGCCCGCAGAGCGTGACCGTCCTAAACGGACCTCTTATCGATAGCGATTTTTAATCTCGATCTCACAAAGGAGCACATTCTCTGTTCCTTAATAGAGCACAACGCCCATTGACTTCTATCCCATTGACTTCAATGGGAGTTTCGCTCCATTAAGGACTGCAGAATTTGGCCTAAACTGACCGCAATAATTTTGCTGCCGGTAATGGAGCTTCAAAGCCGTCTCTAATTAGCCGATGAGCAGGAATCGTTAAACATGCAGTACAATTCCGCCAGCTACGTGGAGGCTGTGGAGCAGTTGAGCAGTCCCGTTCAGCCCCGGGGAAGCTCAGAATTCAGCTATCGGTGCGACTTCTGAGGGGACAGCCTGGGGACGGGGTGCTGGACGGGACATTCCTGCTTCCATAGCTGCTCTGCTAGTGTAGGAACAGGAGAAAAGGAAGCACTAAAAAGCTGTGGCAGATTTGATCGCACACTGATTCTTTTCCTCCTTCCAAGATGCCTGAAAAAGAATCATTGTAAGTGCTGCTGCTTCTGTTTATCACAGACCAGCCTAGTTAATTTTGTTTATCCGTAACCCAGAGCACTCTTAACGAGTTATGCAGAATCCCACAGTGCCTCCGAACCGCAGTTTAGGCTGCGCTCAGCTCCGCTGCGACCTGGCACCTTCCTGTCCAACAGGAGCAAACACTGTTCCTTTGAGCCAAGCTCGGCTGTAAGGGCACTTCCATTGCACACAGTTCGTGGGCACAGCCTCCTTCCCGAATCCGACAGCTGTACATCCAGCAGCGTGCAGAAATGCCTCGCAAAGTCCATGATTTAATAGCCGAGTTCTTAAGCGCTTACAAACCTGTATTTCTGCAGTGTGTCTGTTACCTGTGAATTTGAGTTTGGAAAATAACATTTTCCTTTTAAAAGAATATATTCAGCTATTCGTGCAAAGGCGAAATACAGCAAGATATATGTATATATAGCATAACATATTTTAAAGGGCATTTCCGTATAATCTTCTCGAAAAACTAACCCGTAGAAAAAGAGAATACTCCCGAAATCATACGCTGCATGCGCAGCATCCCCCAGTCATCTGATAAAGAAATCTGCCTGTAAGTTTTGGTCAGTATTCTAGGCAAAATATGCTCAACAGATGATAGTGGAGAAGCAGCCAGAAAACAACTCCAGCTATTTAAACTGCCAAATGAGACATAAAGCCGCATTGTAAAAATCATCTGGAAAACAGGTTTTCCTATTGAAGTCGCTATGTGTTAATTACTGTGATCTGGAAGAGCGCTGTATCTAAACGCCTGGAAGCCGACTTTCACCCCGCATATGTAAATGAAGAAAGTGCTGAATCTAAGCCAGAGGGTTCATGTTCGGATTCATTTCCGTGCATGCCTAGACATTAATATGTGTTCATGTAGGGTTCGTACAGTACGAGGTGTTATTTCCTTATAAAGAAACACCAGGTCTCGCTTTCCATTCTCCTTACAAAATTATTCGCATTATTTATGCTACATTGAGCGATCTAATTTCTTCGTGATAGTCAGCTAATTGCTCTGGCAGGTAATTAGAAGCGGTTTACAACGCAAAGGGCTTCTGCGGTGCCCCTCGGATTATTAAGTTGCTCTGTAAATTATACCATATTTGCCGAAGAGAGCGGGGGAGGAAGGAGCTAACGATCTTTTGAGAAGTTCTTCTCCTGCGATCGGAGCCGAAACGCGTCCCTGTCCCCCCCCCCCCCCACCCAAGACTTAAAAAAATAGAGGGAGGGGGCTTTGCCGGGGCGCGGAGTCGAATTATTCTAAAGCACGCGATCTGAAGCCCATTTTGTTCGTGCTCACTGGTCCAGAATAACTTGGCCATAATGGCCGGGAATGGGCCAGGTCTGCAGCAAGCTTCCTGCGCCGTGGTAGCATCCAGCGGGCATGTGGGAAAAGAATGGCTTAAATGGGGACATCTGTTCAGTGCTGCTCATCTCGCTCCTACAGCCAGGTCAGGTGAAGGGAATAACCTGCTCGCCACCTTGTCCCCTTCCCGCTGCCCTCCTGCCACCCCTCCCGCCCCCAGCCCCGCTAATCAGCTGCCGAGGTGAGGGAGCGAGGGGCCACCTAATTGCTCTGCACATAGCGACAGGGAAAGGTGGCGGGTACATTGTAAGAGGAGCAGTAAATATATCAATATTAGGGTCTCTCGAGTCAAATCGCGGGAGCTCCGCACGAGAGGAGGTTGCGATGCGCTCTCAGTGCGCGATCGCCGCGGACAGATGTTGCTGCTCACCCGCAGGTACGGCTCGCTCGGAGCAGCGGGGCTTCTCGCACTTCGCAAACGGCAGCAAGAAAAGACGCGTGGCTTTGATATATTATTATTTTTTTTTCTAAATTGCCACTTTTTTGTTGGTAGTTGGTAGAATATAGAAATCAATACATACATACATTTGTAGAAAGCATTCCTTTTCTCCTGTGTTATCTGCAGACTGATTTTTTGGAAACCGTGTATTTGCAAGTGTCCAAGCACACCCACACATACGCGTGCACATGCACACGGGAACGAGCATTTGTATGCACAATTATGTACACCTTTACACGAGCAACAGCATTTTGGGGCGCGACCCTGCTTCATGCACCCAGTGGGAGCCCCTGCCCTGCACTCGGATCTCTCAGTCGGTCGCTGTACATCGCCACCCGCCTGTACTGCTCGTACAATGATTTCAGCACATGTGTGGTTAAACCATCGGACACGGAGCGGCTCCCAGATTATTTGTAATTAAACACAATTCCCAAAGTAACATTTATCTTCCCGAAACTGCGATTGCAATTGTCAACCGTCTGGAGGAGACGCGGGGTAATCTGGAAGCATTACCTCCTCTCCTAAAGGAGCAGAATGAAAAGAAATCAATACCACCGAAGAGAAGAATTTAGTAGTTTTTAACTGTAAGTGGCGCCTGGGAGAAAGTGATGGATAATAAGAAAAGCAGAACGCGCCTTAAACAAATCTATTGGGAGCAGGAGCGGGGCGCGGGGCTGCGCGCAGTGTCCGCGGGTGGCAGCGTCCGGTGCTCGCTGTCCCCTCCGCTGCTCCGGTACTGATGGGAGCTCCCGGGAAGCGCCGGGCACGGAGATAAAATACTGGGGGGGCGAAGTGGGACGGGAGGAAAAAGGGAGGAAGGGGGAGATGCGGATAGAGGATGCCTTTTCCTCCCCAGGCACGCACACTTGTGCACGGAGCTTTCGCCTATCGAGTGACGGGGACATTGCGGGATTGTCGTGTGTTCCCCTCCCAAGCCCCCCACAAAGCGCCCCGTCTCTCCTTGCCCGTAGCCCGAGGAGCAGCCAGGCCGCCCGGCGCTGGGACGGGGGTTGCAGTACCTGAACGCACTTTTGCAACGATGGATGAATTAACTTCGGAACCCCGCGCTGCGATGAACGCAGCACCCGCGCACACAAGGGGTCCGCTGGTGCCGTTTGCCAGCTGCAAGTCCGACGAAACAACGCAGCCGGACAACGGGGAAGGTCGCAGGTGAACCGCAGCGGTGTGAGCGATGGTTAATAACGGCGTTAACCACCATCACTGCCCGCTCGGCACCGCACGCTCCTCTCCGGCCGTTTGGTTTCATTGACGTGGTAATCCCCATCCCAGCCCGGCTAGGGGTTCGCTGTCACCCCTCGGTCAGGGAATGCCGCAGGTGACAATGCCAGGTGCAGGGGCACCGCGGGGCCCGGATCCCGGGGCAGCACGGCCCGGGCAACGCGGGGAAGGAGCTCCCCCCTGCAGCCCACGGGAGCGGGGCCAGGAGCCGTGTGCCGGCCGAGGCGGAACGCGGCGACCTGGTGGTGTAAGCGTAACCACGCGCGGGACATGCCGTGCTGCCTCCTAATAGTGACATTCACCATCCGGCGTGGGCAGCGGGCACTTCAATCCTTCCAGCTCTGCCTTTGCAAATAGGCAGCGAGACCTCTCCTTCCCCAAAGAGAAACCTCTCACCACCCCGCAAAGCTGTTTGCTGGCGGACCAGACCCTGGAAGAGGCTCCATCCATCTCCCTGCGAGCGGAGTGCCGGGGGGTTTCTCCGAGGAACCCCCCCATAGCCCAACCCCGAGGGGTTCGCGAAGGCTGTCGGCGCGGCTCAAGTTCGGCACTTGCTAATGGATATTGTAGGCACAAGATGTTCGGTAGACTTGGGCAAGTTGTTCCCGGGATGTAAATTAGGTCCCAAAAGCTGTTGTCCAAATCGAAGAAACAGAGAAATTAATCTGGGAGACTATCCATCATAGGCTGTAATAAAGGGAGCGACACGGATGAGACAGATGATATGATTAAGGAGCTGTGGTCGTTTTAATTAACTTTTTGCTGTCCTGTAATGATCAAACTGGTCAACAGACCCGGTCAATAAGCATGTTAATATCAAACAAATAAAACCAGGGATGATTAAAAACCTCCTGGTTTATTAAATTTGAAATTCAAATGAAATTTATGCTGCAGATGCATACAGAATGCTAATAGATTGTAGCTTTATTGAAAGTGGATCCCACAGGTTTTCAAGAAACAGCGCGAACATCTATCTACTCCCGTACATTACACTTCAAACGGAAAGGGGAAAAAAAATAAGTTTTAATTAATTTCTGGAAAACTTCTGCTTGATGCCCCCCCAGCCCCGCTTCGCAAAGCTCATGGATTGCAGCCTTAAGTGCGGTGGTCAATAAGGCAATGCAAACCAAACCTTACGCTTTCTTAAATCCTGCGCCCACCCAGCAGCGATGGACGCACAGGGGAAGGCGGCGGAGCGGCTCACCGCTCACAAAGTTCAGCAGCTGCCGATTTCCCAGTTTAAGTGAAACTCGGAGCGGCAGGAGAATGCCACTGACAGCACTTGCTGTGATTTCTGCTCAATTCTGATGGATTCGCCTTTTTCCTCCCTCTGTGTTGAGTTCCCTCGTACAAACTCCCACGACTATTCGTACAACGAGTTTTTTTTTTCACGATTTCCAGCGGGGTGCTTTTAAAGGAAAAGCGCGCTGAAAATCCACAACTTTCAGCCCCAAATTAAAAAGCCGAGGCGAGCCTTAAAACAAGCACAGAAAAGCCCGAGTGAGGGCACGTCTCCTCCGGCCGGCCGTGTGCGGGCAGAATGCGGAGCCGAAGGGAAGAGCCACCCGGAGCGGCTCTCCTCGAGAGATCCATCAGCAGCGCCGACCCTGCGCGCTCCGGGGCTGAAAGGGGCGCGTGTCGGTCTCTAAGCGGAACCCGGCACGCCGCAAAATGGGATTTTCTGTGCCTCTAAAATGTAGCGCTCGCGATGCTTGTTTTGCTCTTACGCTTTCTGATCTATGTCTTAATAGTTCCTCCCCACCTCCAGCAGATAAAGGAAGCGGAGGTAAAAAGTTAATAAGCATTCAAGCAAGGGAGTATCTCCGGGAAATGTTCTTCCCCCCTTTGCGGGTGATAGTATTGATTAAATTAAACCCGAAATTTAAACAAGTGTGCATTAGGTCTGTAAAATGAATATCATTATAGAAGGAGACCAAAGCAATGAAGTTAATTCTTTTTTATTTGTTAAACGGAGTTCCCTCCTTCCCCCACCCCTTCCTCCTCCTGGGCTGGCCCTGTCACGCCTTCTCAACAGGCGAAAATCAGTCAGAGAGAAACGCGACATTTATGGTAACCGTCAGCCTTCAGAGAAAGAAAGCAGTTCATTAATTTACTTCGCTCTTGCTTCAAAGTATGATAATGTACGGTACCCCCCGATCAATAGATATGATGTACAGTCGATATCCCCTCGGAACCGCTCGAGGGGAAGGGATATCTGCCCCCACGATGCGAACGCACCGCGGGGTTCTCTACTAGAGATCACGGGCCGGGCCGGGGGCAGCCTCGGCTGTGGGGGGGCACGGGGAGCCCGGCCCGGAGCTGCGGACGGGGGGAACGGGAGAGGGAAGACGGTGCGGAGGAACCGGAGGAACAATGCTCCCGCGCTCTGCCAGAAATGTGAACAGATCCAAGCAGCCCCGCTCACACCTCGAAGGGGTGGGAAGGGACGGCCGGGACCAACCAGCCCGAGCGAGGACGGCTCAGGGCCGCCCTTCCCGGGGCTGCGGGGTGAGGGGCGGCGTTCGGTCCGTCGGGGCCCCACGCGGGGCGAACCGCTCCGGCCGCGGGACCGGAGCGAGCCGGGCCGAACCGAACCGCGCCGAGTCGAACCGGGCAGAGTCGAGCCGGGCCGGGCCGCGCTCGACGGCGCTGATGACCTCACGCAGTCACGTCGGCGAGCGGCGCGGCGGGCCCGGGGATTGGCTGGCGGCAGCTCAGCGGCACTTCAAAGCCGGCGAGGGAGCTACAATTGTGGTGGAATGGGCGGAACTGAGCATTGTATTGCACACCTCTAAAAAAACACTGCCTCTGATTTATCAATATAAAAAAGATCCTCTGAGAGGAGGGCACTTTTGTGTGATGGCAACTTCACTTCTAGGGGTGAGTCTAAGGATTTTTTCTCTTGCTGGTTTAATTAGTTTCTTTTTATTGTCGATTGGAGGGGGTTAAAATAACCCCTGTCTTGACCGGGGCTATCAGTCTCCTCTATTGAGCCTTTTTTTTTTTTTTTTTTTCCTCCCTTTCTTTTTTTTTTTTTTTTTTTTTTTTTAACTTAAGTACAAGTGAGTTTCGGAGAAAAGAAAGAGCGAGAGGGGGAAAAGGGGCAGAGTCACTTTGCAGCGCGCAGGAAAAGGTTTAAGGGCATTTGTAGGAACAGCCTCCAGCGCCCGGGCTGCGCGCTGTGCCCGCACCGCGGCCTTTCTCCGCACATGTGGCTGTTGGAAGGGAAACCCCGGCATCGCCGCTTCTGTCGGGCGCAGTTTCTAATTTGCAACCGAGTGTGGCTTTTTATTTCCCTTTAAAATAACACAGCCCGCCGTGTCCAGCAGGTATGTTCAACTTGTGTATACGTACAGATGTAAAATTTATGTATATATTTAGTTACGGTTGGTACGTGAGGCTCTTTAAGGAAGCCTTTTCAATTTATTTATTTATTTTTTTAATTATTTATTTGATAAGCCGGCGCTTCACTACTTACGAACCACCCCATCTGCCCCGAGGACCGGGAAGCGCCGGGTCCCGGGAAAGAGAACGGTACGAACGCAGCCGCCGCCGCCGGGCTGGTGGCAGCTTTTAAGCTATATCAAAGCTGCGGCACCAGAAGCAACTTTTCCCCCCACTCTTTCCCCCGAGCTCCCGGGGCAGGAGGACCGGCAGCGGATCCGCGGGACTCAGGGCCGGGCCGGGGCGGCGGGCGGGCGGATGGCGGTGGCGGTGCCGATCGGTGCCTGACGCCGGCGGGACGCCCCCGTCCCCTCTGTGCCCGCAGGAGGAACCGCGGGTTGGCTCCACGCCGCTGGCCATGCTCGCCGCGACCTGCAACAAGATCGGCAGCCCCAGTCCCTCGCCGTCCGCCCTCTCGGACAGCACGTCCTCCTTCGGCAAAGGCTTCCACCCCTGGAAACGCTCCTCCTCCTCCTCTTCGGCCTCGGCCGGCAGCTGCGGTGCCGTGGGCTCCGGCCTCCCGGGCTTCGGCGTGGCGGGCGCGGCGCGGAACGGCTCCTCGGCGGCGGCAGCGGCGGCGGCGGCGGCGGCGGCCGCGCTCGTCTCGGACTCGTTCAGCTGCGGCGGCTCTCCGGGCTCCAGCGCATTCTCGCTGACCTCCAGCGGCGCGGCGGCCGCCAGCTCGCCCTTCGCCAACGACTACTCCGTGTTCCAGGCGCCGGGCAGCGCCGGCGGCGGCGGCGGCGGCGGGGGAGGCGGCGGCGGCGGGGCGGCGGGGCAGGAGGCGGCTCACCAGCCCGTCTTCATCTCCAAGGTGCACGCGTCGGTGGAGGGGCTGCAGGGCATCTACCCGCGGGTGGGCATGGCGCACCCCTATGAGTCGTGGTTCAAGCCCTCGCACCCGGGGCTGGCGGCCGGCGAGGTGGGCTCGGCGGGCGCCTCCAGCTGGTGGGACGTGGGCGCGGGTTGGATCGACGTGCAGAGCCCCAACGGGGCGGCCGCGCTGCCCGGCTCGCTGCACCCCGCGGCCGGCGGCCTCCAGTCCTCGCTGCACTCGCCGCTGGGCGGCTACAACTCGGATTACTCGGGCCTCGGGCACTCGGCTTTCGGCGGCGGCGCCTCCTCGCACCTCCTCAGCCCCGCCGGGCAGCACCTCATGGACGGATTTAAGCCGGTGCTGCCCGGCTCCTACCCGGACTCGGCCCCCTCGCCGCTGGCCGGCGCCGGGGGTTCCATGCTGGGCGGCGGCCCCGCCGCGCCACTCTCCTCCTCGCCGCGGTCCTCCGCTCGCCGCTACTCTGGCCGCGCCACCTGCGACTGCCCCAACTGCCAGGAGGCCGAGCGGCTGGGGCCGGCGGGGGCCAGCCTGCGGCGCAAGGGGCTGCACAGCTGCCACATCCCGGGCTGCGGCAAGGTGTACGGCAAGACGTCGCACCTGAAGGCGCACTTGCGCTGGCACACGGGCGAGCGGCCCTTCGTCTGCAACTGGCTGTTCTGCGGCAAGCGCTTCACCCGCTCCGACGAGCTGCAGCGGCACCTGCGGACCCACACGGGCGAGAAGCGCTTCGCCTGCCCCGTCTGCAACAAGCGCTTCATGCGCAGCGACCACCTCAGCAAGCACGTCAAGACCCACAGCGGCCCCGGCGGCGCCGGGGGACCCGGCGGCGGCGGTCCCGGTCCCGGCCCCGGCGGTAAGAAGGGCAGCGACACCGACAGCGAGCACAGCGCGGCCGGCAGCCCGCCCTGCCACTCTCCGGAGCTGCTGCCGCCCCCCGAGCCCGGCCACCGCAACGGCCTCGAGTGACGGCGGCGCCGCGCAGCGCCGCGCAGGGGACGCGGACACGTAAGTACCCGCGCGGCCCCGTGGGGAGCGCGCTCCGGCCCCGCACCGCACCGGTCGGGCGGCGGAGCTCCGCCGGGGGCCGCCTCCCCTGCCCTCCCCGTCCCTTAGGGACCCCCCGTCGGGTCGCACCGTGGGAAAAGCCACGTTTCTCCCGCTGGAAACCGCAGCTCTTCCGTCCGGGAGCTGCGTCCCGGGACCGCGGTCAGGCGCTTCCCGGGGCGGGGGCTCCGTGCCGGGCTGCGAGAGCAGCGCCCGCCGTCGGTGCTCCCTCCCGTCGGGACCTCCCTCGTCTCGGTGATTGCCAAAAGTCCTTCTGCTCCCGGAGACCGCGGAGACACGGTGCCCTCCCCTCTTTTTTTTTCCCCCCTTTCAGTCGTTTACCACCCCGCATCCAAATGTTTTTGCGTTTTCCGGCGCATTTGGATCATTCCCGCTTGAGTGGGAATAGCAAAACCCGCTGGCAATAATTAGGTTTCAAGTCCCCTATTTTTAAACCCCATACAAATAAAGAAGCACCGTTGGTTGTGAGAGGAGCTGCGGTTCAAATGCCAAAAAGAGAGAGGCTGGGGTGGGGGGGGAGGAGAGGAAAGTGAAATATTTGTAAAATACATCAGAACCTCTAGGTTTGTACCACGGGGAATCGTTCTAGATTAGTAACAATGACTCCACCAACGTATCGGTGTGAGGTGCAGTTGTCCAGGAGACGATTTTGTATAGTATTTTTCTTGTACATTACTTCCAGTAAATATTTGGAAATATATTGAAGTACACTCGAGCATTTTTTTTTTTTTAAGTTTCTATTTTATTTTATTTTTCTAAATATTTCTTTTCCTGCCACGAGAAAGCATTACCAGTGCAGCCCTCCTCAGTTTTATTTCTGGACTCGTTTCCTGAAGTGTCCATCAAAGCGCACTTCAGGATATAGGTTTTGCTTGAATATTAATTTAGGTAGGCATACAACTGTAATTAAGCAAACAATATTTGATAAATGTTGAATGACATTTAATTTAATGGAGCATGTACTTATTTGCATTTGCTGGCAGTTCAGGTATAGTCACAGTGAGAGTTCTCCTCTAGTTCCTGAAGTGGGTTTGCCACGACCCATGTATTAATAAACTGTCCGAGTGAAACTGAACTAACGTTGGCCTATGTGTATTTCCTGAAAATAATATTGATAAATGTTAATAAACACTCCCGACACCACATTAGCGGTTTGCCCTGCTGCAAACTAATTGTCTCATTGTAATGTTGAAATAATTTGGATATTTCACATTGAAATGGAAAGCCCTTCGCTGGAACATTTTAGATTTGCATTTTAAATGCATGAAATGTAATTGATTTTTATCTGTAATATTTTAAATGGTATTAATAAACTCCAGAGCGAACATTCTATCCCAGGCAGCTCTTTGCTTTCCTTCTTTCTCACTCCACCATCGTGGGCAGCGCTGTGCTCCGATCCCTATGGCACACACAGTTCTCAGAGTTTCTTCTAAATGGGAAACGCAACGAAGTGAAAGCCGTTGTAGGCTGTGCCACTGCTGGGGCAGCACCAGGAGCGTGCTGGCATTCTGCTTGGCACACTAGGAGAGGAAGCTAAAGGAAAAGCATCAACACTGCTTTCATCTTTCTTTTCTATTTTTATTTATTTATTTATTTTTTAATTTTTAGAATCATTTCTCACATTGAGAAAGGCCGATGTGATGCGGGAATACGAATGATAATTATTTCTTTAAAAAGAGCTTGGCGGCTCTGTACTTGGAGCCAGGTTTGGGTGGTCATGGGCAGAGCTGTGCCATGTGGAGTGATGACTCCTGCAGCCCCAGTAGGACAGACAGTGGGGTTGGGAGGTGTTGGGTTGCTGGGGTGGGTGTCTGGCATTACCAAAGCGCTTCCTGAGCTCAGAACAGCAGTGCAAGGGAGTGGGGGATTAAACCTGCCACCTCCTGTTAGATCGGGAAGCGTTGTCTTTGCGTTTTTGAAGTGAATCCCAAGAGCATTACATTAGCTGCTTATCAGGGAGAATGTCATTCCCTTTGGGAAATGTGGCCCCTCGTGTTGCACACCATTGGTGTGCTGAGAGATTGGGGTTAGAGTCTGGAATTGGCATAGAAGAGAGATCTTTGTGCAGACACAGGGAAGCACATTCCTGTGACTGCCCTACGGAGCAGCATTAAAACATGGAGCAAAAGCATGCAGGCTGCTTGGCTCCAGTGCACTTGGGACTTTGGAGCTATGCGTATTAAAAGGCTTGGGAGGGACTTTTAAAATGCATTGGAACCGGGATTTGCTCTGCTCGAGTTTTTCTGAGCTGCGTTCTGAATGTGTGTCATTACAGATGCAGCCATCGGGGGCCTGCAAAGTTTTCTGTGAAAGCAAAGCAACAGTTTGCTCTGCATTTTTTCCTCTCTTTACTATTATCGTTATTAACTTAATGTCATGGAAATACAGTGATGTACCAGCACTAGATTCCCACTGTGGGAGTGAGAAGCAGTGTTGCCTGCTACTTTATTCCTGATGGGCACCAAATGAAAAGGAAACAGACGAATGGCCCCAGTGCTGCTTCTCTAATATCCCCTCTGAAGGAACAGCTGCTAAATGCCACCGGCTGGGAGCCCAATTCTCTGCTTTGGAGCAGTGGCAAACTCATCCTTCCAGGGAAGGAGCTGCCGTGTTGCTCTGGGATCTGTAAGAACACACATTTTTTCTTTCTTTCAGCAGCAAAGCCTGGCACTTGAAGACTGAATAGCTCCTTTTGGTTATTTATTTCCTTTTACTAAACCTCTCCAGATAAGGGCATTGAGCTGTTTGATAGCAGCCGGGAACTTGTCTGGCTCTGTGCAGATGAAGGTAGAGCTAAACCAGTTTGCTGACCTGTGGGTCAAACTGGCGTCCATCATCGTACCTTCCAGCCACCCGCTGGTGATTGTGGCCATTCCCGTTTGCTCTCTGACCTTTTAAGTCTCTCCCCTTCAAGCTCATAGCAATGTCTATCAAATTTTGCATCCCGTTTTCCCATGATTCTGCCTTTTCATTGTCATTTTCCTGTTTAACTTTTCAATAGACCAGAGACGGGAGATGCACACAGCCGGAGCTATTCACAGCATCACTTCCTCCCTGCTCGGTGCCTTCCAGCCTGAACCGGGACCAGGGGCTGCTGGCTTCTTCTTTGCCTCCAGCCTAGGGCTGCAGAAGTAAAAAACCACATCCTGAATTTGTGAATGTGGTGCTCAATCCAGCCCCAGCCCCTTCCCAGCTGCAAAGATGCTGAATGCAGCACAACCAATCTTTCAGTCCAAACGCTTACAGGTAGGCACTTGCCAAACCCTGCCATGCTCCAGTTGCGTTCTGTGGAGTGACCTCTGCTTCAGCTATGGGAAGAAGGAGCCAGGAAAAAGTGTGAACAGATTGGGTGTGTGGCTGTGCACACTCCCACGAAGTGTGGTAAGAGGACCTCTTTTGCTGTACAGGAGCAGCCTCACCTTTCTCAGTGTAAATGTTTTCTCAGCTTACTCCATTGCAGCTCATTGTTCTAAAGATATAAATAAATATATATATTAAATCCTCAGTGTTTATGTGGAAAAAAGCATATGACTGATTTAACACTGAGTTTTTGACTGTTTGAGTGGTGACTTTTCCAGGTAGCTGGTTATCTTGGGCTTGAGTGGATGGGGAAATTGTTACATCTCAGGAAAGTGTGTATGGAGAAAGCCTGTGTCACTGAGGACAATTCCTGTGTTTCCAGTTCTGTGGTTTTCTAACTGCTGCTTGAAATGATTCCTTTTTTCAGAATGGTACTAGGGAAATAGCGGCAAGTGATAGGAGCTTTACTGGAACACTCTACATGAGGTAACTCCATTTTACAATTGTAGAGTTCGAAACAAACCAGGAATCTGCCTGACTCTTCGGATGGTGGACAGTCCCCTGGAGCTCTGTGCTCGGAGTGCTGCAGCTGCCGCCGACGGGCACCTCTCGTGGGAGTCACCTGCGGCTCAGCACCGCGACATCCCCGGCTTTCAGTCTGCGAAAAGCAAAACGCTGCAGCGGAGCGTTCGCAGGTGCAAAAGCCGAAGGCTCCAATGCGCAATGCTGCGGGATGGGGCAGGAGGGACAAGCACTGTGAGCAGAGGTGACACGGAAACGTCATCCCCGGGTGGAGAAGGAACACAGCATGGGCGGGGCCGGGAAGCGCCTTTGGAACAGTTTTTGCTGTCGGGGAGTAAGAACGCCACTCAGATTTCCTTTGGAGGGTGGGCGGTGGGAATTTGCTTTCTTATTTTGTCGTCAGCGCTCTGGGACAGGCGGCTGCGCTCAGCCGTGCCCGAGCTTTCCCTGCATCAGCGCTCGGCCCCTTATACTGGGGGCGAGCGAGCTGCCCCGCATCCCACCTCCGGCCCTTCTGCCCCGCTGCACGGCTCCCCTCCTGCCCGACCCCCGGAGCTGTGCCGCGGGCTCGCAGCGCCCCCCGGTGTGCGCTCTCCGGCGCGGTGACCCCGGGGGATCCTTCCTTGCCCACACTCCTTCGAGGGTGACGCTGTGTGTTCACGGGGTAAGCGGCTGCTACGGGCAGAGGGGCCTCCCGGAATTTGCGGGTGTCACCTGGCAATAAGCAAGACGGGTGAGATAAGGGAGGTGGGGGGCAGCTGACAGGGTGGCAGAGGCCGCTGCTGTGAAACTCACATGTGCTGTATAACGCAAAGTTGGAAGCAGTGTTTTTGTGAGTTATGGTGGGGAGAAATGCTTCAGCACACTATGCGTGTGGAAAGCAGTGTATTCCTTCTGCCCACTAAACAGAGTTTATTCCTGTCCACACTGAACACTGCTCCTGAGCTCCACAGTCTTCTTATAAATCTTTCTTCTTTTTCGTCCTCTTCGTCTTTTTAAGAGTATACCTTGTTATTAAATATTCTCGTGGGCAGCCGATTGGAAGAGGGCTGAGCATGGCTGGACTGGCTCACCCTGCTTTGCCAGCTCTTGCCTCTCCCAGCTTTGCCATCCTCTGAGATTTGCATTGTGGAGAAGTGCAGTGGAAGGGACACGCTAAGCGAAGGCAAAAGGGAAAGGTGAAGAGAACACCTTCAGGAGCACAAACGAGCATTAATGCTGCTTCTTTCCCGACCCCAGATCCAATAGTCTGGTTTTAAACTACGGAAAGAAGTTGTGATGCTCAGAACTGTAGGAGCTTTTTCCTCTGTGCTGGTTCCCCTTGCCGCACACTTCTCTCATGCTTTTAACCCTTTGGTCTCCTCTCCTGCAGACTTCAGAGATTTTTTTTCTGATGATCATACCTGAGTATAAGATCTATATGTCAGGAAACAAGACTGAGGATTTTTCTTCTCCATTAAAGTAATCCTGGAGTGAAGTTGCTGCCTCTCCCTGCAGACCTTGCCTATTGCAAACAAATTCCTGCAAAACATTCCTTTCTCACAGCCTCCAGGTGAGTCCTGTGCTGCTGGCAGAGCTGACAAGCTGCTGATGTTTGCCTGTAACCATTGCCAGTTTTCTCCAAGTAGATGAACCACTCACAAAGCGAAATTCCTGAAAAGCCCCAGGGGTGAGGTATTAATATAGGCAATGGAAACAGGCTATCTCAAGGAGGGAATCCCAAATTGGTAAGAAATCAAAATGCCAGTAAGAGCCAATATCACTGTCTGCTATGTGTGTTTGCTTTCCTTTGAGTACTCCAAATCCTGCCATCCCTCTGAATCGGAGCTTAATTTGCTCATCCATTTACATAGGAAAGAAGAAAGCTGAACAGGGAGAACACTTGTGAAACACAGCGTGCCATTGCTCACTGTGCTGCACACAGCGACACACTGCTAACTCCTCACAGCCTCCTCTGCGCTGGGACAAACATATCTCTCAGAGAGCTTCAGGGCAGGACTTCTCTGTGGGGCACAGGTATCTCTTACACATACAGTGACACATCCCCTGCTCAGCAGCCAGTGCGGTTTGTCGGTATCATGCTCCCCTCCTGGGATCTCCAGCAAAAAGTCGGTGCTCTGACACCCACCTTGACACTTGCTCACATCTACTGCACACCTACACTATGTGAGGCACAGAGCCATTAACCTGTGGGAACAGCTGCAGTCAGCTTCTTGTTTAGCCAAGCACAGAATGTTTGGAAGAATGAATGAGTTGAAAACACATGAAAACAGCATACATTCGTTAGGAAAAAAAAAATGTTCTAATAGCTCTGTGATCTCTGAAAGAGTTGGATCCTGGGAAGTCTGCACTTGCTGAGGACCCCCTTGTAAATATAGGTGTGATGTATTTATTTGTAGTCCTGCCTAATTCTCTCTCTTCTTCCTTAACGACACAGAAAAGCCAAAAATCAGTCTGACCTGATGCTACACCTAGATGAAAAAAATGCACGTCAAAACTGTGATGTGGGGATTGCCTTTGTTCTAAATAACCACTGTGTGCCCTGTTACAAAACTTACGGTATGTGAGGGTTTCTAATATTTTATAGATGTTAAATCACCACCTGGCTAGCATTTACCTTCATGTCAGGCCCTGCTAATTTTCACTCACTGTGGCAGATATTAGGGTGTTTTTTTTCTCACTTTATGAGTCAGGTAAGAAAGTTGATGGACTTCTAATCGTCAGCCGAGGTGCTAAGTTTGCACATATCTTTTTCTCACCTCTTGGCAGTTCAGTGTCCCAAGGTAATTTCTATTCAGCACCATGACGTGTCAGAGAGTGGATGTAAAATGTCTGTTATAAATATGTCCAAGCTGAAATAAAGATAAGAATGAAAGATTTTCCTCCTTTGGCCTCGGCAATTTCTATTCTTAAACATTCTGTTGGTAGATATTTCCTGTTTTCAGCAATACCACGTAACACAGTTGCAGGCAACAGGAGAAACTGATAATGCTCTTTAGGCATGACAGACTACCAAAATTCAATTGAAATTAAAAATCCTAAATTAAACTTAAAAAACAAAAGATGAAATCCAAGGATAAACTATGGCTGATTGTCTTAGTTAACGTCTTTTTTTTTTTTTGATGGTATTTCTCTGTTTTGTTTTGATTGCACAGTCTCATAGCAAAGAGACAACTTTGTTTTGTAATTTAATTGCTGGCTTGCTACCAAGATGCTGATAGCAGAATTAGCAGGAGTTTAAAATAAAATAAAGAAACTGAAGAAATTTCATTTCTCACTGTATAAATGCTGGGAAAGGAGAGAAACACCAAGAACGAAGTACGAAAGAAAATAATCTTCATTATTTTGTAAAATTCTCAATGAATTGTAGTTTCCGATTTTGGTCCAAGCACACATTTCACTGTCTGCAACGTGTTTAAAATAAGATATCTGAATTTTGTCATTTGGCAGCAGGGTAAAGTACACTTGTAAAGCCAGGTTTTGTTCAAGAAACCTATGTTACAAATACTTTCATATAATTTATCGTGTTTCTACAGGCACAGAAGGCATTGCAAAGCAATAACTGCATCTACTAGATACATTTTTGGCACATAACTTAGCCACACCTCCCCTGCTAGTAGAAGTCAGACTAAATCTGATACTCATCCCTTACCCCACCTCTGGCCTGTTTTTACTTTTCTGAATTGAGCTGCACTCAGCTTTTATGGTTTCCTTCTCAGTGAAATGGTGACATTACAGAGGCTTTGAATGAGCTGATAATTCTGTATGATCTCAGGCTGTGCCTTTGTGGGAAGGTACTTAGCAGGTGGGAGAGGCAGGGATCTTCCTTACAAGTAGATCTGAAGGCTGCCTTTGCTATGCTGCATCCCTTGCCAGCATGGATTTCTCTATTTGATATTTCAGTGCCTTGTGAAGCATAACTTGTATTTTAGAGAGTACAACACCATCAGAGAAGAACAGGAAACACAACACGGGCACTTGACTGCTGCCAAACCTGGTGTGCACTGGTAGGCACTGCACTTTAAAGGACCAAGTGCCTTTATGTGAGCTTCCAACGCCCTTGGGCTCAGTGTCACCCTGCTGGGCCCCTCTCCAGCTTGATCCTGTCAGGGTACTTCTAGGACTCCCTTTGTACACTGTCAGGGTTTGAGTCCCTATATAATGTGCAGGAAAATCCCTTTTGTGAGAGGAAGGGGAGGACAAGAGCAGGATATCTCCCTTTCCTACAAGATCACTATGTAAGTGCCTGGGACCCCACTTGGAGGATACATGGAGGGTAGAACTGATGGCAGTTAGAGCAGAGGTGCCTGAACCAAGGGGAGAGAATTTCAGTCACATTGCCCCCAGGCATTATCTGAACAGGTAAATGCACATGGGTAAATCAGATGGTATTTCATTCCTCCTGGATTTATGCCAATCAACAAAGAGATCTGTATCTCTACAGAGATGTAAACTCTGATGAAAGCTTCTTCTGTATGGGAATGCTTACACAAACTGCTGAGCTGTGTGAACAGCCTAATGTGTAACAAAATGTCAGCTGGGTCTTCTCTTTAATTGGAACACAGTAACAGTCTGCACTATTGAGCTGCTGAGTTTTTAATTTTTAGAAAGCTGATTGCCTCTCGAAGCAGCCAACTGATAGGAGAGATCCTGTGAAGAGAGGTTTGTGGGCAGACTGGCAGTTTGATCAGGTTCACATGATCAAACTCACATTGAGTTTGACTCAAAAATGATCATGCTCACATTTTCTGCCAGCTCTTTGTAGCTCTCAGGATAAACAAAGTGGTGGGTGGTCTTGCTCCCAACATCTGATTCATAACCAGTGGTGGGTGCCCGGTTCATTCTGACCACGAAATCATGGGAGTCAATTCTTGGCCATATTGAGACTGACGAAGGTTGCCAGAGTTGCCCACGACATTATTAATTTCTTAATTTCCTTAAGAAATGGCTTGAAAAAAGAAACAAACTTAACTAGGCATAAACATCACAGGCAAACTGTATCTGATCTGTATATTTTTGGTTAGTACAAGAACATGTCACAGTATGGCTAAAGACTGCCTGCTCTCACGAGGCTGCAAGCATCATTGACCTAAACTCACTCTCTTGATGCATAAAGCTTGTCTGTGTTACTGAGGTAACGGGATGCAGGATTCTAATAAAGATGGTCAGAAGAAAACTGTAGCATGCTTATCCTCGACTCTTAACACTAAATCATTAACAAAAGACAGTTCAACGGAGAACCTGGTACAAAAATCCCTCACCATCTACAGTGCACATTATTTTTCTTAGAAGGTATTGCCTTACAAACTAGTTGCCCCACATGGAATTATTCTGGAATACTTCTTCTCTGATGAAGTTGTCAGCATGTTTTTCCAAGCTGATAGAAAGTTAGATGTCACTTCTAACACATGAGAGGGAATCTCACATACCGCAAATCCTGCCTCTGGCCCAGCTGCATTCCCCCCTTGAGGGGAAGCTTGAGTGCAAAATCACGATGGTGGTAGTAATCTGTGTGGCAGTGTGAAAAGAATCGTATAGGGGTGGATTCAGGGCTGTTTTAAAGAGACTGTCCCACTGAGTAAGGTGCAGCTCTGATCATCTTTCTGAGTCAGCTTTCATATTTTTACAGTTTTTTCCATTCAAAAGTTTCAAAATTTACTTTCGAAAGTAAAACTAAAGCAAAGCTGAGGCAGCAAACTAAAAATTACAAACAAACTCTGCAATACTCTGAGTATTTATGACTCGTTCTTGTGTTTCTCATACAGAAAGGTTCCTTTTAGTAACAGTAGACACTAATTAAGTCTCTAAGTAGCACGGGGAGACTGTCTAAAGACTTCAGACAACACTGAATTGGGTGCTCAGGTCCTGTTCGCTATAAGATATAAAGTTCATAAAACAGACTACATCTGTCAGGGAAAGTCTTAGGTGAATTTACTACTATCACAGCAAGTGTCTGCTTGAGGATTTAAACAAACACACACCTTTCATACAGGCACATTCATTATTTGTTTCCTGAAGTATCTGAGACAAGTTGGAACAAGTGAGGAGGACAAGAGCATGGAGGGCCTCAGCGAGCAGCAGCATCTACTTGCAGGGTAAGTGACTGCCCCAGCTGAAGGTTCCTAAATGCTTCATGTTTTAGGTTTCCTTTTCTGAATTTGAAAACATAAGTCAGACATTTCCAGCTAGACCTCCAGTTCTATGAGCTGTCTCATGCAGTAGAAGTATTCAACACAATGCAAACAGGCACCCAAATGTTTCTGACGCTCTCATCTCACACCCCAAAGCAAAGGAATGCTTACCAGAGCACAGTGTCAGGTGAAGAGACCAAAGGAGATGATCAAGGTAACTGAAATGCAGAATGTGATAAATTTTACTGATGAACTTATTACAGTAAAATGAAATACTTAGAAGCTTAGTTGTAAGAAGCACAAGTGAAATAGAAACTTATTTTTGAGAAATGCAATGTATCTACTGAGATGGGACTCAAGCCTGTCTCTCAGTAGTATTCTTCCATTCCATCCTGTCTTTCATTTCCCTCTCAAAAGAATAGTTGTGTTTGCATCTGTATGTATCATCATCTAAAGCTTTTAGGGGGCAGTCTCCTGCCCAGCATTACTGTTGGGATGCCCTGCTCTCAGCAGCGTCTGCTCTTTTGTTCATGTCCAAACATAAAGGACTACATTAAAAGAAGGCAATGGATCTTTGCCATGAAACTCAAACAGTGAAATTGAGTCAGAACAAGAAATTCTGATGATGTCTGCCTCCAGTGTGTAAAGACAGGCAAGTATGTTGCAGACAACTTGTGATAATTGAAACTTATGTAGTTTTAAAAAAAAAAAAACTTGCCTTGTCAACAGATGCAGTTTGTCTCTTACTAGATACTAGTTAGGGTGAAACTGAAGAAAGATGTAGAAAACATAAGGAGAATTTGGTGAATGAACAATTAGATGCAGAAAAGCAAGATAAAGTGGTTACATGAAGTATTTTTATGGAAAAGGGATGGTTCCTTCAGTTTTTCAGAATGAGTGTTTGTAAACTTGGCTGAAATGAGTCAAGTTCAGATTCAGAATTAGAAAGTTTTATCTGTGGTGATAACCATTTAGTGAAATTAAAGGAATCATCACCAAACCCTATATTGAAACTTATGCTAATAATGATTATGATTATTTAATCTTTTAAAAAAATATTTTTTTCTAAAGGAAATAAAATGCAGTCTAGGCATGAGTTAATTTAGGAAACTCCATGATAAGCATGACAGAGGTAATCACAGCAATCCTCTGCAATGAGTTCACTATTTTTGAATCTATGGAGATAAGCTATCAAGTGGTTAGCCTCAAAAAAAAAAAAAATCGCAAAATTATCTGATTGTTGGACAATCAGATTGTAGGACACTTTATATTTCATTTCACACTCTGTGAGAGTTGAGGCCAACCTTGAACTCCTGATTCTGTTCTGGTGAGTTCTGCCATCACACCATGCTGGGATATAATTTGAGTAATTAGGGTTGAGTGGTATATTCATTTACTTTTTCATGTTTGCATAATAAAATTGAAATTTGTTTAACTTATTCCTTGATCATTAGGTGAAAATCTATAGTTCTAGAAAAAAATATTTTGGCTAGTTTTGGCAATTAATTAATTTAATTAATGAAAATAAAAATGCTGACTTCTGCAGAACTTTGTTTTATGGTTGGTGGAGAATCATGTTTAGCTTTCGTTTTGAACCTGATTCATGGCCCACTGAAATTTATAGGAGCCATTCATTAAGCATGGGAATGGGTCCCTTGTGAAATGGAGTGTTCAGATGAGAACAGATGCAATCATCTTTGGGTTTTTAAATACTACAGCTTGAGCTTCAGTTGTTTTCATTCACATGAAAGTGCACTGACTTATCAGAGGTAATTTTAACCATTAAATGTACCTACCTTCTAACTTTTATTGATTACTTCCCTATGAATCCTTCCTGATAGCAGATACCCAAATGGAATTTTGCAAAAGTTTTCCCTGATTGTGCTTATATTCAATGTTTTCATTAGTGACCTAGAGGGGAAAAGTGAGTCTGCTTATTAAATTTCCAGACAATATTATTCAATCTTGATGAGGACTGGAGGACACAATTAGAACTGCAAATGATCTTGAATAACCAATACATTCTCTAAAAAATAGGGTGATATTCAAGTGGGAGGAATTAAACTCAGTGGGGGATTACCCGTTGCACAAGCACAGGTTGGGGGATAACCACAGTAAATGACCAGGTGACATTTTTATGGAAAGGAATTTATGAGCTCACAGTTGATCAAAATCTTAACACAAGTCAACAATGTCATGATGTTGCAAAAAAAAAAAAAAAAACAAAAACAAAAACAAAACCAAAACACAAAAAAAAACAACAAAAAACCCCTCCTGATAAACGCTAAGAAAGAGTAGGATAGGATAAGAGAGACAATAAGCAATCACTCTACTCTACTCATCAACCTTTTCAGCTTCAAGGAGAACGAAGATCACATTGCTGATGGTTAAGCATTTTCAGCACTGGAAATCCAAAAGAGCTATTTGAACAAACATATTTCATGAATAACACTGCTATGACTGATCTCATCCTGGGGCTGAAGATAACCAGTTTGTCCCTCTTGAATGTCTTCCAGCTCTGTATAAAGTGAGGAACACCAGACAGAAGTAAATTCCCTGCTTGGAGAATACAATGTCATGACCACGAGGGGAAAAAAAACCCAAGCTCTTTACTTTGAGCAACTCTTTTTCAGCTTTCTCTTGCTGATGGAGATTAGTCTTGACAAATACTGTTAGAGGCCGTCTCATAGTCTCATATATTTCAGGCCAAATTCAGGGAAACGTTCAGCAACTTTTCTTTGCATCTAAGATAAAATATATAAAATTCAGATTTAATATTTTTTGTCTCAGGCTATTTGAACGTTTTCTGACTTAGGAAAAATAATCTTCTTCCTAAAAGTTTCCTAAAAGTAAATGTTTCTGCATTCCTTATTAATTTCAAATGGTAATATTTCGTGAATATCTTCACTCTTCTGTTATCAAACAGTATGAAACGAGGGCACTTCATTCTATTACATGCATTATACTTCAGTATACTGCAAACCTATCCTTATCTGAGAAAGCCGTAGGTCTGGCTTAGGCAATCTACTTTCAGGTTTAATATGTCAAGTGAGATAGGCCTGCCTTTCTCTGCTTTGTGCACTGTAGTATAAACTCATTAGGGTTCAGCAAATGCTTTTAGTCTACCCTAAACTCCCAACCAGGGGCGTGTTTCTAACCAGCTTATGCCAAACATCTCATATAACATTACTTAATGTATTTCAGTCAAGTTCATTCTTTATTAAACATAGATATATAGATTGTTTAATTATAAGAGTTTCAAAGCTCTTTAATGCTTTACCACATTAAAAAAAAAAAAATGAACTTGCAGTTTCCTAAACCCCTGCTAGAGTCAGAAGTGGCAATAAAATATTTACAGAAAAAGAATTACACGCACGTGTAGCTTGATTAGTACTGTGGGTCAGACAGTAAATAAAAAAATAAAAAAGTCCTTTGATTTTCCAAACTATTGGCAAAATTGTGATCTTCATGGAAGTGGTGGTGAATCCCTTAGTGCATTGAAGGATTCAGCAGAATAAGAGAAAACCTCAGAGAAACCTAAGCACTTATGTAGCCTGTTTTTTTTTTTTTTAGACAATTAACCAGTTTGTCAAGAATACCTGTTTTATTAATATTTCATATTTTCTTGTCAATGAGGGATACTACACCTCTCTGAGAGGGATTTACTATGGGTATCTAACCATAGGGCACTTTGCCTGAAACGGTAAACCCAACTGAATTCTCTAAAATGAATTTGTAGCAGTTTTAGTAGGAACTGGAAGTAGTTAAAGGACAAAATATTATCTTAAATTTCAGCTGAGCAGATTTTGTTCTGAAATCAGAACAAAACATTTTACAAGTTTTAATCAGTTTAATTTGAGCTTCCAGACCTATCACTGGAATCAGTAGCATCAAGAGCTCAGTTTAATGATTTAAACCACCTCTTACAAAAATTAAGATAACACCTAGAACAACAATTTAAGATTATACAGCTAATTAATTATTTTTGTTCCTGTTAGCTCCAATGGAGTCACCCAGTTGCATATTTAATGGAGTAGGAAAAGATGGGATAAGCACTTGAGTGAAAAGCTGAAAAATTATCTACAGCCCACATTCATATTCAGCTCAATATAAGAAGTGTGTATTCATTATCTGAAGGCAAGAACACTGATCAAGTTAAGAGACTCCTAGTCCTACATAGGGTGCTAGAAAAAACACACCAGGTACAGGTCAGATACCACCCTTCTGATACTGACTGCACTCTCTTTATTTTCTCCTCCTGACAGCTCATTTCTACAGAAGACCTAAAGCTGCTGATGCTCTATGACAATGTTTGTGCATTTACTAGATTAAAATATACGCCCTGTTTTGTCATCACCAATGGAGTATTTCTATTATTTTTCCATTGGCAGCAACCATAGAATATCTACTCTGTGCTGGTCCATAAGTGGTTGTGATACATTTCCTTCCATTCTGGGCCCTAGAAATAGCTTTGTCCCACCACCTGAAGAAAAATAAGAAAATTTATAATGTGCCTACATAGTTAGCTAAGAAGAAAAATGGTTTTAAAATCCTCTAAAATGCAACTCTAGATATGCAAATTGAGGCAAATTCACCTGATAAGATCTATTTCTGCAAGTCTGTGTGTAACACCTCTGCCAATGACTAAATAAGGAAATAGTGATTTTGGAAGTCAGTTTTACTAAACTGGGAATCTTGATACAATGCCTGTTACACAAAGAAAGTCTTGGTGGCAGTAAAGTCTTTAGAGCTATGAAGACTATCAGAGGGCTGAAGCATCTTTTTTAAGAAGACAGAATGAGGGACTGAGGTTTAACTTGAAGAAGGGAAGGTTCTGGGATGTCCTCACTGTGGCCTTGCCGTACTGGAAGGGAGATTACAAGCAGAAGGGGAACCAATATTTTACGTGGTCTGGTTGTGATAGTACAAGTGGGAATGGCTTAAAACTAGAAGAGGGGAAATTCAGGTTTGGAAGAAATTCTTTACTCAGAGGGTGGTGGAGCACTGGCACAGGCTGCCCAGACAAACTGTGGATGCCCCATCTCTGGAGGTGTTCAAGGCCAGGTTGGATGGGGCCTTGGGCAGCTTGAGCTGGTGGGTAGCAACCTTGCTTATGACGGGGGGCTGGAACTAGACAGGCTTTAATGTCCCTTTCAACCTAAGCCCATGCTATGATTCTATGATACCATATGACTCTATCAGTGTTCAGCTGAAATAAAGCTGAGGTGCACAGAGCATTGAGAGGGCACCAAGCTATACCAAAATAAGTGATTATAAGCCTATGTATTTACTGTATATGATGTAACATAACAAACAGCTCCACAGCTCTTTCCCCTTAGATTAAGCAGCTGTGCACCCCTGTGCTGCAACTTCATCAATTACATGTTCTGAAATAAGGTCTGAATTTTCCTGTTCCAGAGAAAACCAGAAGGCTATCTGTGATTTACTGCCAGAACCATAACTGCCTCTGTGGACACACTTATTCCTTCCATCCTCATGGGGAATTAGAGCGGTATAGTTAAGCTGGTAAATTTTCCTATTCAGACAGGCTCAAACATCAAGAAACACAGCTAAATTAAATACTTCTCCTAGGGGAGCAGTATACATACATACGTTCACCAGTTTTTGCTCATAACCACACACACAGTCAAGTTTTAAACACAGCAACCTGCAGTTGTGCTACAAGGGTGGTTTTTTCCTGCCATATTCTGTAAGCTCTCGTTCATTCTGTAAACCACAGTTCAGCTTTGAGTACATCGGCTGTTTGTGACCCTATGCCCAATATTTTGAGGTGAAAATCCAGTAGAGAGAAGACTACAATTTTTTTTGCTCCCAGAAAACTGAAGTCTGGTAATAGCACAGCAAAGTCATCAACAATGCAGGATGAAATATGGATAGCTGTCTACTGAGAGATTTTTTCCCTCTTCTGCAGGATTAAGATTGTTTTTCAGTAGAGATCCTACACTGCTGTTCACAAAGGCATTGAATAGATAGGATTGGAGAAAAGGCATTGGATTAGATAGGCAAGATTTTTTTTTTCTTTCACACTAAATAAGTACTGAAAGGGTAACAGTAGAAGAACAACAGAAGCTGCTTTAAAGTTACTTTTTACACCTCTGTTATTTTAGAACATACTCTCAGGAGTGACATATAATCATAGAATTGCTCAGGTTGGAAAAGATCTTAAAGATCACCAAGTCCAACCACAACTTAACTATACTACTCTAACTCTAACAACTCTCCGCTAAATCATGTTCCTGAGCACCACATCCAAATGGTTTTTAAACACATCCAGGGATGGTTACCCAAGCACCTCTCTGGGGAGCCTATTCCAGTGCTTAACAACTCTTCCTGTAAAGAGGAAATCTCACTGTAATCTACAGGAACCTTTTAATAAGATTGTCTATTAAAATACAAGAAAGTATACAAAGCGCATACAGGACTCTATTTTATCTGAAACCATGGCTAAAGCACTACTCAAAGTGAGTTTAGGTCATAAGTATCTTGACTGTCCATACTAGAACAGTCTTTCAAAAATCACATACAGATGTACACCTTGCTCTGATTCACCTGCTTGTATGAAGATCTCAAACAGATTCTGGCAATTGCAGGCTTATCTGGTCAAAGTGTTGACTTCTGAAATCACCTTCTAGATTTCTGATGTTAAGTAAGTTCATGAATATCCATTTCTCTGTATCAGATATACTGGCTTTTGTTAGACTTTTGCCATGCAACCATTTAACTGTACATTTAAGATTTCGATAAATATCTCAATTCAATCAAATAAAACGAAAATAATGCACCCCAAATCCCAGCAGTTTCCCTGCTACATATTCTGAAAAAAAACAAAACAAGCCCCATAGAACAACTTCTACAATTTTATTTTACGTAACACTAGTTTGAACAATCACAGTGGAAGTGCATTGTGGATATGTCTAGAACATTTCTGAAGCATCAAAAAAATACTACTGTGAAAGAAAGTATTGAAATAACTACTTGTATTAGAACGGCAATTAGCAGGCTTCAACAAAGTCCACAGTTGTTCCAAAAAATTCCTGTGCACTTAGTTTCATCAGATCATAATAACATGTTGGGCTTTGGTTTGCTTTTATGAGAATGACTATAATTTCTCTTTATTCGAGGAAATTGGTAGAGGGCTGAACAGACAGTAAAGAGTTACCATTTTGGGAGACATTTTCTAGCTATATTAGGTAAGTCATATATGCATGTTTCTCTTCCTCCTAATTATTTCTATGGAAATGACAACAGATACAATGAGCACAAAAACACTATTTGATAGAACAAATTCTCACCTACAAAACACTATTTTCAGCATAGTCACCACCATTAGCCGTGCATTTTCACTAGCAATGAGTAACAGCCTGCATGCCCTGCTCATAAAAATCTGTACCAGTGGAGGTGACCCACTGTCACCGTTACCACTGCTGAAATGCACCACCCACCGCCTCACTGTGCTCATACCCACTGTTTGGTCTCCAGAAACATTCAGCAAACATCAGTAGGTGCCATTTTTTTCCTCCAGGGGAAATTAAATCCCATCCTGTACTCCATATGCACTTCCATCTCAGACACCACTTTGGCAGAGATCCCCTCTGCTGCTGTCACATGGCAACAAAATGTAACAACACATTAGCAGGAAGGTTCAACCTCCACTGGCATACCACCATCATTCACCTCTGATGTCATGGGCAAACATAATAAAATAGGAGACATTACTTTTGGAGCAACCCCTAAACTTAGTTAAGTTAAACAAGCAAAATGAAAATAAAGAAGAAACTAAGGACTAAAAGGGCATCTGCAGTTTTGGGATCTAATCAACTGGAATTTTTCCTCAGTGAAGTGGTTCTGGCATAAACTGAAGACAGTTTATCTGTCTTGCCAGCTGCAAACTGGTAGAGCTCTGTGGGTATCAACGGAGTCGTGCTGAAGAAAAGCAACATAGCAGCCTTCCTGCTCTTTGTCTGCAACTAGTTGATGCTCATTTTTAAACTGGTCAATTAAAACTACACCCTGTTTTATTACGGTATATAATCAATGAATATACAGATGTTACAATTATGAAATACACAAGAGAGTTTAGCTAAGCAGGTTATTACACCAAAAAAGAATAGATGGAGTGCTTACCCTTATTCTGGACTTGCTGTTAACCTTCAAAAGAGTGATCACCACAAAGAGATCTTTTCCCACTGGCAGTCAGCTCTTAAATGGGTCTAGGAGAGGTGGAGCCAGGTTCCACCCCTTCCAGCAGCACAGGTGAATTGCCTTCACCTGTGCTTCCATGGCTGACTCATTGCTCACCTCAAGTGATCAATCAGAGGTTCAGGCTGTGATTCAGCAGTTTCCATACATACAGATTAGCAACATTCAGCTTCACTAGTTTAGTAATAAGTAGCACTAAGTAAACACAGTCAATCAGTTGTGAAAATTACATGTGGTGTTTCAGAGCTATCCTGAGAAGTGCTGCTGTACATTCCATGAATATTGTTAATAGAGAACTTTTCTGCAGTTTATAAACCCCATTTGTAGTTGTCATGAAGGGACAGAATGACCATAAATCCCTAAATACTTCAGAGTATTTCGCTTTCTGCTGCTGTAGCTAGGCACATTGTAATGAAATCAACAGTGCAGCTCATTGCAGTCTGAGCATTTGCTCTTCTGTGCTGTGAATATGGTGAAGCATGATTCCCTCATCTGCAGTTGTTGACAAGTGCTAATTTACCCAATTTCAATTTTGAGGGACAAGCTTTTTAGGAGTGGGACATCTGAGTGAGATGGATGCACAAAAGAAATGCCATAGAGTTGTAAGCTTCCATCAGATGTGATATGATCAACAGTCTTACATGCTACGTATGTTCTATAAGCTAACAAATCCATTAGATAGTTCTCTTAATGTTCTCCTGTCAGATTAAGAATCTACTGCACACCTGTTTTTACAAGCTCTGTTATACTGAGATGCCCCAAAGTATTACATTCACCAAAGATTTCTGTGATGTCCTTGAAATACTGGTGTGGGTGTAATGGTGACTAACTGCTCTGAATAACCCTTATTAGCTGTTCTCCAGTTTTGTTTGACTATAATATTTAATTCTAGGTCTGATGCTTAACACTTCCAGGAAAAGTATTTACTGAACGTTTGCATGGAAAATGATGGCTAAAATAATTTCTCTGCCTCCATGTAGGGGAATGTTTGATGTCCTGGAGCTGAACAATTTAAAAACACTTGCATGGAACACAATTATGTAATTATATCAGCCTTTGGGCTCTGAAACTCTTCAGATTTAAATACCACATGACTCATTTGTGGTCTGAGTGTCCATCTCTATGATCCCTTCAAAAATATACCAAGAAACAGTGAATCTGTTATCCTTTTATAAAATATATTATCTTCTAGCCACCAATAAAACGGCAGTGTGAGAAATGGTAATGTTCAGTGTGTAATTAAAAGTCCCACTTCAGCTATGTCACACTTGGTCTGAACTTTGTCTTTTTAGGTTATAAACTTACTGCAAAAAGATCATGTTTTCTGGTTACTAAAGGTTGCAGTGGGATACAGTTTTTTTAGTCAGAAGTTGTTCTATAATGAAAACATTTTCCTTTCCACAAGAGTTCACTCTCCTGGAGATCTAATTCTGCAGTCTATTCTGCACAAGCAGTTAACTTCCTGGTAGGGCTACTAGGATGAGGCTGCTCCTCTGTGAAGAAAAAGATGTGTTGGAGTCTAAAGAGAGGATGTGACATAGCAGGTGGAAGGGGAACACAGCACAGGAACAAAACCTTAGAAAATGCAGTATCAGGAGCTATCACATGTATTTGCTAACAGGCTATAAAAAACTATTAATAGAAAGACTTGTGCAGCCCCTGTTATTAGGTGGCAGCATGCTCTGAGCCCAGTGGTAATGGAAGAAATTACAGCCTTATGCTTGGTACTGAATGGCCCCATATTACTCTCTTTCAGGCTTCAGTTTTCTTCATTGTAAGGGAATGCTTTGATGAAAGGAGTAATAGCTAGAAATAAAGACATGCACATTTTATGTAGAAGTGGAGCTGTACTTGCTGGTTAACTTGCTGCTGTTTCTCTCAGAGTAGTTTCAAACAAGCCAAAGAGATATCTGTAGCAAGTTTGGCTTTGCCATACCTGGGCAAAAAGGCCAGTATCTCCTCAAGTGCTACAGTGCTGTTGGTAACTGAAATAAAAACTCATGAGGCAAGAAAATAAGTGTAGAAATCTCTAGATAATCTAGATAATCTAGAAACAAATACTGTTTCTACTGGAGATCTTTGTGCCTCAAAACTTGATATGCAACATATGTTTAAGATTTTAATACATTTAAGAAATCAATTTAAGACACGTTTTCTAACATTTGTTGTATGAGAACAAGCAGTTCATGTTCTTCAGGTATAATAAGAGTTGAAAGGATTGCATTAGACTTTGGTGAAAATCCTTATTCTTTTTCAAGATTACAATTAGCACAACACCTGCAGACACCCTACATACATTTTTGTCATTCAGAGCTGATACATACGGTGTAGGAGCTCTTTACTTTCCTCACATTTTGTCCAGATTCAATAGATCCATATGGCTTCGGCTGGGAGAACAGAACATACAGATTGCAGTCAAGTGTCCTTGAACATTTTACATCCTGAAATAAACAAAACTCCAAAAAGAGGCACCATGCCCCAGATGTCATACCTATAGTATATGAAGATCAGGTTGGGGAAAATGAGCACCTCATGCTCCTCTGTACAGAATAAGAGATTTCTTAAGATTCTAAAATTTGCCTGCTTTCTGCAACTAGTTCCTTCTGGAATTCTTTTGGCTATCCTTCACATTAATCCCTCTGCTTATACATTCTCCACATCATCTGAAACTTTGTAAAGTCTCTTTGGAAACTCCATCTAGGTGAATACTCTCCAGTATTCTTTTTCTCTAGAGTGAAATAAGATATTCGGCTCAAGATAGTTTAATCTCTTTGTGAGTCTATCCTGGAGAAGCATTGTTTGAAGTTTTTTCAAAGAGTTTTCATTTTTTTTTTTCCTTATAAGTGTTATTTTTCTTGGACCATTGCTTCAGCGTTTCTTACATTCTTCAACACTTTACAAGGGTAAAAATAGCTATTTTCCACAACTGAATGAAATAATTTCAGCTTTGCAGAATTCTTCCTTAACGTGGTTTTCTCCTTTACTGTCTGCAAACAATACTCTTGTGAACTGCTTCCTGTTTTGAACACAAGTTTGTGGACCAACTCCTTTTGTGCTTCTCATCTACTGAGTATTCTTCCTTTGGGACTAACGTAACATGTAATTCCCATCACCATGATGGCCAATATCTCTCTTCTGGAAATGCAGCGTCGCTGGTGACTCATTCTATTACCTTCTTATTAAGTACTAAGAGTTTATTGAGATAGGCTGGTGGATTTATAAGTATTAAAAGAAAACAACTTTGAAGTCTATAAAACTAAGGCTACAGTTTAATCAAAATTTATTATTCTTTCCTATTTTTTCTTCTTTATTATTAATATTATTCTCTATTCTTTATTATATCCAAGCTCCAGTCTTGAAACTCTTTAAAAAAGTGGAAAAAAAGAGGAAAGTTAATTTTTAGCCAAATTCTTCTTTTATACAACATTGCTAACACCAGTGGACTTGCTTTTAGTGGAACAAAATGAGTTTCAGTGGCCTTCATTTTAATAGTCAGCTATTAAAATTGTGTCCCTTTCCACCAGTGGCCTCTCTCATGCCTTGTGCTGATTTGTTGTACTCTGTCCATGGTTGTAATTCTCTACTCTGGCTCTGGGTGGACACACTACATTCATCTCTGTCTGGAATAACTACATTTAGCATTTAAACATTTTTAATATAGCAGCATTCTTCACCAGACATTCCTCCTCTTGTGGAGCTATTTAAAATATTTGATTGTCTGCTCTTCAGATCTATCTCACATTGCTAATATCTTCCCAGATATTACTAGCATATATGCTGAGGTACAACAAGAGTAAATACAGTTTCTTGCCAGATGTATGACAACAGAATCAGACAGGATCCAAAAATGTGTCATCCACAGAAAGTCTTTGGATCAAAATGCAGAAAGTGCCAAGGCAGTTCATTTTCCAGTTAAATAAATCTAGTGGCAAGGGGACAGAAGGGAAGCCTGAAGAAGGGATAAATAAACACTGGCAAGTTGAGAAACTTTTTTTAGGTGGTCCCAATGTAACAGTAAAATTCTTAGCAAGACATGTTTCATAATGTCCTGAAAAAAGTTCAAATCCTTTCCTCCAGGCTCTGATTTCCTTGCATATTTGAGACACTCTGTACTCTCAGATTGCTCCTGAGCATACCTCATGTTTTGGTGTGCAAATACACCAAGTATGTGGTCACAGTGAGTGTGCATTAACCAGCCTCTGCATAGCAGAACCTTGGCTGTGTGCATGGGGATGCATGTCCTTGGGGTTAGTGGCAGCTTCTTGGTCAGATGTGAAGCTTCTCTCACCCTTACCCAGCCCCTCTCATTCACACCACCAAACTTAGAGAGCAATCAGATAGTGGATAAAAAGCTATTTCCCAAGACCTCCATGCTGGTGGTCAATCCATACAAATCCTCCCAGATCTGGCACAAGCAGCCTGCTGGGTCCACTTAAAAGTGAGGGGATACTCCCCAAGAACAACTCTGCTTGTTCCCCTCTGCAAGACTCAGCATTTGGCACAAAAGGTTGTTGCTGAAGTGTTTGAAAATTTGTGGTGTATTAAGGAATACAGATGTAAAATAGAATTTATTTCCTTCTATTCAGAAGATGATTTATTTTAGTGACAGAAAGATATTCTCCAGGATATGAAGGGGACTGTAAATCTGCACACTCCTAATAAACTCGTCTATGTTTTTTAATTTGTAAGACTTACACAAAAACACACACAGACAAAAACACAGTCAGTCTCACTGAAACAATCAGATACACCCTGAATGGGAATCTTGCAGTGCAGGGAAACAGAAAATCCAAATGGAACTCATAATAGGGCTCACCTATCATAGCTATATTCTAAGCACTTCTGCAACACTCTCCATTTATAAACATAAACAAATGGTAAAAACTCATCATCCTCTCAGTTTGGAGTTTTCTGCAAACAAGACAGCTTCATTTATGTGCCTAAAACATGTAGAAAGGTGTTGGGCACAGTAAGCAGCCCCACACACACACACTATATGTGTAAGTGGAAATTAACACCTAATGCTACATCTTTCTCTTTTTTCCCAGCAGTGGATCGATATAAAAGATGAGTTATTGTTCAGACGAAGCTAAGGGCAAATGACAAGTTGAAGAAGACTCAAATACATTATTATTTTTAATACAGAGCATCTGCTGTTACAGATATGCCCCTTATCCTGCCCAGATCTTACAAGACCAAAGACACCTTCTACAAGTAAAGGGGTAAAAAGCCTTCTGGAAACTGTAAGAGTAGAATTCTCCACACAAGGCAACTGGACATTGGCGGCCAATACCATACTGCTCCATTACATTCACTAGAAGCCAGCCTGTCAGTACATTCCTGCCCATTTTAGTGGGAGGGTAGCTCAACTGGACATTTATCTTTTCATTCCTGTCTCATAAATCAACTCTTACTCTGCATGGGTCACTCAAAGAAAACAATCTCTCTCTCACATATCAGAGCAGAAGTATTTGCAGGTCAGAAAACTATAAAAATAAATGCTGGTTTCAAATTAAAAAACAAAAAAAAAACCCAAAAAACTATAGGACAGTAATTAACCTCTATTCAGACAAAACTGACAGCTTTTCAACATAAGAAATACTTAAATGTGAGAAATGATGATCACAGCAAAAAGTGAAAAGATGTAGTAAAGAACAGTGTAGTAGCTCTGTTCCTTCTGCATGCTTTTTTTTCTCCCTCAAGTTGGTACTGAAGGCTGTTTCCTCCTTAGGAAGTTCTGTGTTCCTCTATACTAATACAACTTCTTGGTAGCCTTTTCTTCCTGTGGACATTAATAATGGATTTAATCTTTAAAATAATCAAAACAAAACAAAACGAACTGGAAGGGATGATTGCAAAAGGGATGAAAAAGACAATGCATGCCACTTCAGTACCCCAGTAATGACTGGGATCACTCAGGTTAATATAACCTGATTGTCTGAATTATTTTTGACACGTAAAGCCTGTGGATGTTTTTAATGCTTTTTTTTTTTTTTTTTCTTCAAAATATTCTTCTGCTAATCAAATGGATGTTCTTCATAGATTCTACTGTTACGTTTGGTCAAAGAGAACAAAGCCCAAAACAAGATGAAAAGATTGCCACTCATTCTTTCCACTGGCATCCCGCTTTGGTGCTTTCTTAGCATTTTGGTAGCTGCTGTATCAGCTAGAGGAAAAGAAATGTCCAGCACTTAGATGTTACGTGACTGGGAAGGAGAGGTCTATGCTTCTCTGTAGAGAATACAATAAATGCAGTGTGCTGCGGCTTTGCCCTTACTGCACTCCATAAAACTGCAGCTCTAGGTGTGATGTGTATTAGGAGGAAGTCCACTGTATAAAGTTCCTGGTCAAATTCCAAGACTTACACAAGTTACCTCTATGTTTACTAACAGTTTTTGACTTTTCTCCTTTAATTCTCTGCAATAAATCCTTGTGATTTTTTTTCCTGAGCTTTAATATACTCTTTATGGAACATTATCAATCTTCCTGAATGGGTGGGGATATTACCAAGCTTGCATGATAAGTATATGTAAAATTTTATAGTTATTGGGTCATTTGTATAACTCTACTGATACTGTGCAACAGTGTTGGCACCCTGATGCATTACAGTGGTAGCTCCTGCACCCTCAGTTACAGGACTCCAATGTGAGAAGTCTGGGAAAGGTGGAGGAGAAAGGTGCTATACAGAAAACACAACAAGACCACAGTGGATATCACAGCATCCTTAAATCCTGGAGACACAAATTGTCACTGACAAGCAGTCCCTTTTCATCCTTGTTGGCCATGATAGGGGGCACAGATGCTATAGGAGATATCAACAGCTGTCCACATAGAAAAGAGAAACCAAAGATAGAGATGTTTTATGTTATGGCTCCATGTCTTGTGCCAGTAACATATAATAAGGCAATTTAAAAAAAAAAAATACTGTTTGCTATTGGGTACTAAGTATTAAATTAATTTTAAATCTCGTCCCCTGACTCACAGCAAGCACTATACGGGAGTGGTGAAATGGAGAGGAGGAAAATAAGAGGCCATGAACATGTCAGTAAAGTTATTCTGCATGGCCTCATTCCTCCTGACAGAAATGTGTATAGAAATCTGTCAAAAACCCAATATCCTTTTATATTTTTTTATGAACATTCTCCTGGGCTGAGTGCGTCATCAGTGTGCACAGAATTGCTACAGTCACACAGAGCTGGAAGGGATATGCTTGGAGGGCAGAATCACGCTACCCTCGTTAGGACACTCTGACATTTCGTAATTTCTCTTCTTTCATTCCGGCTTGCATTTTAACAGCAATCTCTGAAAATCAGCCCATCCTAGGATTTTATGTCATCTGGTTTCAGTTCAGACTGGAATACAGAATTAATGCCATTGAAATAATGGCAATTTTTTGTCTGACAGCTGAACCACAAACTATGCAAACAAAATACAGTTCAAAGTTGGTCCAAAACAGAGTTCTTTCTTTTCCTTTTCTGAGTTATTCAGCCTTCTTTGATTGCTGTCTGTAAAGTTCAAGTTCATTTTGAACTGAGGATAGTGCTTTGAAAGAGGAAATTTCAGCTTGAAAATATCGAAACAAAATATAATGATTTTTCCAAATAATTTTCTTCCCTTTTCTCACTCCTGCTCTTTTCTGAATTTAAGTTGTTTCAATTCTTGGGAAAGGAGACAGTACAGGCAGATTTGCTGTTTACAATTATTTGTTCAATCTCTGTCATTTGTCTGAGGTCTCTATAACAGTTCAGTTGAAATATGTAAATCGATGCATCTTGTCTACTTCCTTCTCACTGATTTTTTGCTATTCCTGGAACTGGGCTAATTAAAAGTCCAATCTCCCAGCACATTTAGGCACTGGGGAACACTGAAGTTTTGCACTTGGCTATGTAGTGGCTGACCTTGCCATGCAAGAGCTGAGAGTTTTCAATCTTTGGAAATCTGCAGGACAAACTTCAAACACCACAGCTCAAGCCTTTTGTCTCTTCACTGTTTATGCTTTAATATAATTTTTTGGGCATTCAAATGCATGTGCTCTGTGACCAGCTCCAAAAAGCAATGTTTGGATTTCATTGACTGCTTTCCCACATGTCTGAAACCTGCTTGTTTTTCCCCCAAGAGTGACTTGTTTTGTTTGCTGATCTTTTTTACAGCAATATGCACTCTGTGCTAAGTTTAATGTTACTTATATCCTATAAGACTGACCCACACTTAATGCCAACACTAAATTAATAAAGAGATGCCAGAAAAAGACATAGAATTAGATTTTTTCCCCCCCTTCTCTGGTTAACTTTGTCATCAAAATTACAGCATTATTTTTTCTTTACCAAAGCAGAGGTTCTCCTATAGGAGCATGTAAGGGCAGTGGGAGAAGAAAAGGGGTTATTCAGTGAGTAAGAGGCCTCTTCTCTCCTTCCCGCACTATTATTAACAAAATCTTCAGTGTATGCAAGTGCATCTGTTTGCACATGAAAAACCACCACATGCAATAGTTCAATAGTGCTCTTGCTAATTAATGTGAACACTTACACATGCAAATAACATTAACTATCAGTTTGTGCATGCAATTACTTGATTTATGCATGCAAATGTCCATTTGAGGCCAGATCTTAACCTATTGTAATCTGGCATAGCTCCACTGACTCCAGTCAAGCCATGCTGATTTATATTTGCTACAGAATTATCCCATGGTATTTTTGCTGACAATTTTACATTATTGGCAGTATTATAGATGCAGTTTCAGGCTTGCTTTAAAAAGCTGACCTTTTGCATTCCTAACAAAGGCAGTATCTGACTCTAGTTGTAGCCTGGATTTTACATTTTCTTCAAGTCCTATATGCTGAACTACCTCTTTCTATCTATGAGCTCTGCTTGCTCTATAAATCTTATCATGCCCTACAACCTGCAGCCTGAAAGGAAAGAAGGTCAGCAATTAGCCTTTTCAAAATAATGGCATGTTAGTTGTAGAGTTTTTGGGTGGTCCTATATATCAGATTGACTTTTAGTTACTGATCAATTGAAGATCATTTGTAAGATACAATGAGAAACTAGATAGCCTGTTGCTCTGGGCAAGGTTTATTTCAGGGCTGGAGTGGAGGGAAGGTAACTGCAAAATAAAGGTGTGGAAAAAGTTACATTATTCAATTATTTCTCCAGCCAACAGTGAGCAGACTGCTTTAATGCAGGTGTTGATTTCAGCTGAGTGCTTTCTTGGTGTCATGACAGCAATTATACACTTTTTCAGGGAATTCAAAATGGTCTTGAAAATGCTCCAGGCAAATCTAAAAGGCTTCTTACTGGCTTAAAGAAAGAATTTCAAAGCCATAAAAAATATTTAAACATATGTATTGCAAAGATCATGAAATACAGAATTTCTCAACTCTGGAAAGATTGATATGACCCTAAAGAACACAGAGATGCTCCATTACCTTCACCAGATACAGGAACTGGCCTCTTAAACAGAAGTTAGTTATAAAGTAATAAGAAGAACAGTTTAGCTCTACTTATAGATCAGATGCAGAATCTCATCTGGCTATGGCAAACACTGCTGGGCAGTAGTTGCACAGGAATAATTCTTCTGCAACTTCAGTCTTTCACTTTTTTTTTTTTTTTTTTTTTTTTTTTTTTTAATCTACAGCCTATCTTGGTACCTTGACCATTGCAAGAACAGCCATTCCCACTCTGGGAAATACATGCCACTAGTGCACTGTGAGCACCCTGAAATAGCCTGCTAGACCTGGTGCAAGGGATGGATAAAACTGAGCTTCCAAAATAATCATGAGTTATGGGATAGAAGACAAAGAGATATATAGGTGATTGTGGAATAAAATGGTTGCTTTCAGCTAGAACTTCTTCCTTTTTTTTAGCTGATGGATCTGGCAGCAGCAGATGCGAAGATGCAAGGAGCAGCATGAAAAGCAGGCAGTGGCAGGAAGCCCAGAGGGATGAGGAAGACAAAGCTCAGGACGTGGGTGTGGAAGAACCACCGTGTTTCTCATGCAAGGTCCTGCTTCAAAGAAATGTGTGGCTTTGACACTGAAGAATTCTGAGAAGTGGAAATCTATGCAAGATGCAGTGGAATTTTCTTTCAGGAGCATCATGCAGACAAGGTCTGGGGGATAATCAGCTTGACCTTCTAAAAGATCTGATGGGAAAGCAATTTTAGCATCCAGAGGAGACTAAATATATCTTTCTGCTTCCTGGCAAATGAAACAGCTATTTTGTCCATGAGCTCTGCTTCTTAAAATTACTACTTGATTTACAGCTGTTAAGTCATTTTAAGGATCTGATTAATCATTTGCTCTTGGCAGGTTGAGTTATGCCTGCTAAAAATAAGAAACAATGTATTGTGTCTTAATCAGAGATACGGGGGAAGATGGACAAACAGAAGGGATTCTTGCAAACTTTCTGTGCACTTATGCGTACAATGTGTGTTGGAGATAAACATACAAACACTGACCACAATCTGCTTGGTTAGAAGAGCTGATTATTGAAAGGAAGCTGTATTTCCATTGTATTTTAGTGCCATGATTGGTCATGGAAATTTTGTGAGAAGATAATGCTTAATTGAGAGTGCACTCAGCAAAGCGCTGCTCTGAAATAGGTGCTCCAAAAGCAGGTAATTAGCAACTATTTCAAATATTCATTCTTATCTTGTTACCGTTGAAGCAGATGCATTAAAAGAAGAGGAAAACATGAATCGAGCTATTTCCTATAATGATGCATGTTTGTGTACCTAATACCAACCATACAATCATAGAATGGCCCGGGTTGGAAGGGACCAAGAATCATGAATCTCCAACCCCCCTGCCACATGCAGGGCCACCAACCTCCCCATTTAGTACTAGACCATGTTGCCCAGGGCCCCATCCAACCTGGCCTTTAGACACTATGTGTCTTAACATTTTCCTTTGAATTTCTCACAATTTTTTGCAAATAAATTCCTGAAAGATAATATCTGTCCACAGCCTGTATTTCCCTTTTACACTATTAAGTACTCAATGCTATTCTTACCTGGTATACATAGTTTATCGCAGCAGCTTGTAAGAATAAGTATAAAAACAACCAAATCAAAACTGTTCCATGGCAAACACTCCCACACCTCCCATATATGATTCCTTGGCTACAAATACTAAATCCATCACAGTTTAAACAATCAGTGAAGACTGTTTCTTCAACAATTTACTCTGCTGAGCACAAGAGCTACCAGTAAGATTTAAGCAATTAGCAAAACATGGTTAATGTAATGGAAAAGACACTGGATTCCCTGTTTCATTTCCTACAGTTCTTAGTCACAGTCTTGTTAATGGAATATAGAAAGGTGGAAGCATATGGATGAGTACTTCTAGACTGAGAATGAAGGCTACGTGTAGAATTTTCTGAAACAGTTGTGTTATAAACTGTAGAAGTCCTTGGGATTTAATGTGCATTCTGAAAGAACACCATTAGTGTGTCAATATGGATTCTGTTTGTTCTAACTGCAACAGAAGAAATAAATTTGTGTTGAAGACACAATCTAACCTTGCTGTAACAAATCATCAGCACGCTAGGATAAATATTCATGATATCAGACTGTTCACTGTAATAGGGTTTGACTGCTACATAAGAAAAATGGAGAAACTTGCAATTTGAATTAAACATTTACATATAGTGCTTTCACGAAAATTGTTTCCCGCAGATAAACATTAAGGTGATACCTTAAATAAGAAGCAAAAAATAAATTAGAGCAAAAACGGAAAGGATTGCACATACAACACATACTAGGGAAGACTATGAATTTTAAGATTATTCTAGGATTAACTCGTCATTTTTTAAATCATTCTAACAGACTAATGTAAAATAAATTAACTCGCTGATAGGAATATTAAAGTAGGATATTATTGTGAAGTTAGAAGAATGATTTTGAAAATAGACTATGTTTACATAGAATATCTCCATAGAAAAAAATAACAGGAAAAAGGAATTTTACACAACCTTTGCTTAGATCTGACAGACTGAAGTCTAACCTATGCTTGTCTACATGAAGTACATGTATTTAATACACATCTAGATACATATATACACATATTTCAGCATCACACTGAAAAACTGTATGTACATATGTTCTTGGAATATGCTTGTATGGTTTCTTGACCACGGTGTTGATCATCCAATGCAGGACAGTCTCGCTGCCAGTTTTTGACTTCTGGCTGCTGGCTCAGTCTTTCTTATTGCATAAGTGCTGTTCTACTCATGTTTGAAGATTCTGGTGGACAACATGGTGAACATGAAGAGCAGTCTGCCATTGCAGCAAAGAATAACAAAAGCACAGGAGGCTGTTAGTGTAAGAATGTAGGTAGAAGGTGGAAGGAAATGATAGTTCTCTGTTTGGAAACTGAGATGGTGTCAGGAAGACTGTGTCTAAATCTCATTTTTCTGCTATAAAAATACATTGGCATACTGACATGAGTCCAACAGAAGGCTACAGAGAGAAACAGCTGTGTAAAAGAAGTTATTGTGTTACTGAAATAAGTGGGTTTGTTCAGTTTGTAGAAAAGAAATGTAGAAACAGCTGTCTTTAGCTAGCTAATGGTAAGATAGGGAGAAAATGGAGACAGATTCTTCTCTGAGATACACAGCAAAAGAATGAAGTGCTACAGATACAAAGAAAATTCTGACTGAACAATTAGGAACATACTGTTTACAGTGGGGTGGTCAAACATGGACGCAGGCTGCTCAGCTCACAGGCTGTGGGATCTCCATCCCTGGAGACAACCAGGGCTTGCCAAGATGAGACCCTCACCTAGCTTCAAAGCTAGCCCTTCTGGCCCAATAAATGATTATTAATACTTGCTTATTACAGTGTCTTCAAGGAAATACATTTGGGACAGAGATTTCTATAAAGCAGAAATAAGAAATTCAAATAAATATTTTCTTTTAGCTTTTGTTACTCTAGTCTTCTGTTTTGGATTTATTCATAAGATCAAATGAGCAAGATTTCTCAAAGCTATTGCTGGATGAAACTATAAACACGTCCTTCAGAGGGAAAACTTCATCCAGGTATAAAAGAGAAAAAGCAAGGTGAGAGGGGATGAAGTTGTTTCAAGCTTAAGAAAACTCTGCTTGCTTTCTTTCAGAAAGGCTAATTTTGTGCAATTTTGAAAGATTCCTGCAAGCATTGACTACAATGACAGATGTAATTACTCAGCATCTCTTCAAATAGTAAAGTATGCAAGTAAACAGTATATTTCCACATACACTGACAACTTTCAATTCCATTGTTTTGAATGCTTTGGCAAACTCTTAAGGAAATATCTTTTGTGTACATTTCTGTCAGTATCTGCAGTTTATCAAAGCTTCTAGCAAGGTCAACTAGGGTAAGATATCAAGATTTTTCTTTAGTTTCTTTGTGAGTCCTTCTAGTTCTGGCCACCTCCTCCCCATACAGAAACCCAAGGTAGCTAATTCTAGGTAACGTATCAGAAGGAATTTCTGCCCTAGTGCACTTCCAGCCATGTTAGAACCACATCTATTCAATGGTTCATATGACATTCCTGAATAGGCCAGATAAGTATAAGTTTTAAAGACATTTTACAGAACATAGATTTCAAATTGTGCTTTAGTAACCTCTGGAAATCCAGTCACACTACTTTTACTAAAAACTTTAACTTGTTATGCTGTAACACATTGTAGGTGAACTGACAATGTACTTGGTCAAGATTTTGTCTACTCTGTTATGCTGCCAGCACTTTTCTGTTTGCCAGAGTTGAAAATATCTTAGCCCTCATTAGATGACATAGTGCAGAACCCGTTTACATCCAGCCTCACTCTGTCTTTCCAATGCTACTTCTCATTTTGCTGATGGATGTAGAGAAGCTTGGGAAAAATGGTCCAAGCTGTTCATATGTCTGTACAAAAAAAGGTAGATACCTAGAAGACTGCACCATTTTTGTATCCCTAGTGCAGGCAGTATAGGGGATTTTTCTGTCTTCCCATTGATTTGGTTTTTATTTGGCTCCAACCCAGAAAGTTCCCAGTTACAGTCTAAGCTACTGCACTTGTCTTTAGAGCTCACTTTGAACAATGAAACCTCACCTACACACCTACCTGAGATTATTATAGGCACTGCTGTGTCAGGCAGATTGCAGAGGAGCTGAATTTTGAGAAAAGTGAAGCCTAATTTGGAGATGGCAGTCTGTCAGCACTGACAGTACAGCACAGAAGAGATTTCCCACTGGAAATGAGTCTTGAACCAGTTTGTCTTTTAAAGGTCATCTGAGATGTTCACAAATAAGCAAGGTCACAATGCAGCAGAAAATAATCCAGCATTGTAAAACTGCTGAGCAACAGATGCATCTACGCGTGGTTGTATTTCCATGTCTCACAACTAAAACTGTGCTCAATAGAGACTCAGTCTGTGGTATATCATCCCGTATGCTTTGATTATACAAATAATGCTAGTAATAATAACAAATGTACCTGTGAGGTTGGAAGTGAATAATCTGGCTCCTTTTTCCCCCATCAGCTCTGTGTGTGTTCCCATTTCCACCACTGTGCCATCCACAATGCCCACGATTACACTGCAATCTGAGTGGGAGAAAGCCGATGAGCAGTAATAATAGTAGTTTGACCTCTCCTGGCCTGTAAACAAAATACCCAACTGTAATCCATGTCCCCTGTTGCTTGATGGTTTAGAGTAATTCCTCTAATTTATCATATTGATACGGCTGTTACATCCCATTGATCTCATTTGCTGAACACCAGTACAATCCATAGTTCTTTTACAACTGACTTACAGTACAACCTGTTTCCTCTCCTGACAGGCTGGAGTCGAAACCTGCCTTCTGTTTTGGCTTATTTTCTTGCTTCTGCTTTCATCGGAGTATCTTTTGTTGTTTAAAATTCTATGGGACAAAAAAAGCTAGGAATATTTCCATGGATGCTGGCTTATTGGCAGAGGGCACAACTGTGTTTTACTCCCTTGGGTCCAACAGTGGCACACTCACTGTTTACCACTAGAGAACATTACCCAACATTCCCTCACCAAATTGTTCGCTCTTAATAGGTAGATTTGGGCCTCCACTGCCCCTTAAGACACAGGTTTTATAATCTAATAATTTGTGGAGGAAAGCTATTGACCTCACGCAAGTGCAGAGGCCTTGCAAACTGGTTGGTACCTGAAGCCTATCTGAGTTAACTGTTCTGAGTTAAATATTCAAACAGATAAATTGTTTGAAGTGTTACAGTGAAGGCTCATCCCCTCAGACGGCTGCTGTGTGGTAACAGCCCCCAGCTGGATAAGCCAAGTGGAAGTCATTGTTTCAGTGGTGGTGAGGTGGAAGATACAAGAATATTGCCAGAGAACAGCAGGCAGCCTTTTCTTGCAGCGAATGGGGAAATTACCCATGCAATTTCTACAGATCTGTCACAGACAATGATAACTGTCACTTGTATCCTTTCCCTGAGTTTAAGTTAAATGTATGATTCGGGAAAAGAGAAATAAGGGTTATATCAATGACAAAATACTTTTCCCAGTCCAGTGTGAGCTTGTATCTTGTTTTCTGTGCCTGGAGCAGATGCAGTGTCATCAAATAGGAGTATTTTAGGACTGTACACCACAGCTCAATCAATAGCCATTCCTCATTTCTGACCCCTCCAATTTCTGCTGATTTCCTCTTTCAACAACAGTGGTAACATTTTTCTAAAAGAAGAATACAAGCTCTATCATTTTTGCACTGTGAACAATTACTTTTTAATAGGATATGACCTAAGTGCAGATAAATGGAAAGGTCCCCCTTGATTTCTATGCTTAGTTCAAGCTACAAAAAAAAAAAAAAAAAAAAAGGGAACTAAAAGTAATGTTTTCCTTTCACATAACATTTCCTCCTCCTAGAAACTGAATATCAGTGCAAACTCACTCTCTAATTCAGAGCACTTGCCCACTGACAATATGTGAATGGATCCACTGGCAATAGTAGTGATACATGCTAGCCCCAAGTGACTGTTGTATCTTGGTGTGGCAAGGCAGTGTGTTTACATTATGAGAGCTGCAATTTCCATTTTCTACACAAGGTGGCTGCCGAAAATCACTGTTGGCTTATGCTGTTGCTTTTTTTTTTTTTTTTTTTTTTTTTTTAAATCCCAGAGGGGCAGATGTCACCTTCCTGAGACCAGCATATAAAACTTTCCCAGGTCAAGGTGTCATAGATGTCATTCTGATTTTTAAAAGGCATTTTAATGGTTCACTCAGCCACCTTGCAATTCTGGAATTTGTTCTTCAAACCTTTTACTTTCTACTCCATCTCTCAATTCTTAGTCATTTCTGCATCCCTTACTTATTATTTTAGAGAGATTAGTTATGTTTTATAAATAAGGCCACAAAAGTCCACCACATACATGAAAAAAAAAAAAAAAAAAACCACAACAGCCAGTTTCTATTCAATACCAAACTTTCTGTCAATCTTTTCCTAGAAAGAAATATGTTTGCATATTGTAACTGTAAAATCCAGAATGTTATCATACACATTTTGTTAGACTGTTGCAGATATAAATTCTTAATCATTTTCTTTGTCTTGTCTTACACCAGTTATAGTTATCCTAAAGAGAATAGCTACTTGGCTGACCATGTTGATGAACTGAGCAAAGCATCTTAATTAACATAAACATAACTCCAAATGTAGTTGTCTTCCAGTTTTTCATTCATTCTGTCTGGAGATATCCTTATCTTCTCTTCATTGATCATAAAGGGATCCTTGATGATTAGCTTAGGCTAAAAATCTAACTTCTAGATGCTGATGAGGGAGGAGTGGCCGACACACCAGAATGCTGTGCTGCCATTCAGCAAGATATGGGCAGGCTCAAGAGTCGGGCAAAGAGGGGTCTTATGAGATTCAGTAGAGTAGAGTAAGTTGCATGGGGAGGAATAATTACATGCATCAGTACAGGTTATAGGTTGACCTGGTGGAAAGGAGCTCTGCAGAGAAGAATCTGGCTGTCCTGATGGACAACACAGTGATCATGAGACATCAGCATGCTTGTGAGGCCAAGAATACTAATGGTATCCTGTGGTGTATTAAAAAGAGTGTGGCCAGCAGGTCAAGGGAGGTGATCCTCCCCTTCGACTTGCCTTGGTAAGGCCACATTTAGGATACTGTGTCCAGTTTTGAACTCCTCAGTTCAAGAAAAATGGAACTTCTGGAGAGAATCCAGTGGAGGGCCACCAAGATCATTAAGGGTCTGGAGCATTCCCTTTCTGAGGGGAGACTGAAAGCTCTGGCACTATTCAGCCAGGAGAAGAAAAAACTGAGAGATGGTGGAGACTTCTCAGGGGATATTCAAAACCTCCCTGGATGCTTTCCTGTGCAACCTACTGTAGGGAACCTGCTTTAGCAGGGAGTTGGACTGGATGATTTCCAGAAGTCCCTTCCAACATCTACAATTATATGATTCTGTAAAAAACAGGTAGGAAAATGTTGATTTGAAACATAAGGATGATTAAGGTTAAATTTGAGAAGTTTTATAGGCAGAACTTAAGAAACAGGTGAACACGTTTCCAATATTGCCTGCCTCCTTCAGAGAAACAGAGACTGTCACAGAAACAACAACATCATTCTCAAACATTCTTTAGGTTAACATAAATACTTATTATTAGATCAAACTTTACAGAAAAAGAGCAGGCTCCTGTCACCTGCACAGGGAGAACTTCTTAGCTGGCCCCATTGTAATCATCAGAGTTTTTCACCTATAATACGACGGAGAGAGCAAATCTAGCTTCAGATACCGCTGGGCATTCAGTGCTCAGCTCTACCCAGCAGGATGCTGTTGAAGGAAAGAGCAGCCTGACCTTTTGTTAGGCATTAGCAATCACATAGTGTTTAGATTAGTATTTGGTGAGAAATACTCTTCTCTTCTGCTAGAGATGTCCACATATAGCTTATGATGTTCTCTATATAGGAGTTTGAAATCAGAAATTAAACATTCCATGATGTCACATAATGTGTGCTCGTGTTCACCAGTTAGTTAAATAAATAGTATTATTTTTGGCTTTAACAGGTCTAGAAAATGATTTTCACGGTCACCTCTCACAGTTGAAACTATTTCAATTATCTTAGCAAATATTTACACCAGGCAGAAAAAAACATGTTCTAATATGACCAAGACTGCTTTTCTTTCCTGTCATGCTTCATTTCTGCTAGGCAGCAGCTAGTGGAGATGAAGGGGATAACTTAAGACTATTTGTGAAAAACAAAAAGTGGATGGAACAGACAAAAAGCGTTTGGCTGCTGCATAAACAATGCATTGATTTTGCACAGAAACTTCATACCTGTTACATTACACTAAAAGTACTAAAGTAAAAAGTTCTTTCTCATGTCTATGTACCTGTCTTGACAGACCACAATGAGAGTAAATACTTTATTTTCTCAAGGCAAGATTTTAAAGAACAAAATTACTTTTGCAGGAAATAAAAGCATTTTTACAATCCCTAAGTGATTAATTTCTTTTTTGCCCTTACATTTAATACAGCAAACTTTTAAATCTAACCATGAATCTAGGTTTTAGGTTGATACTTACATGAATGTGTTTCACCTACTGAAAGACCAGTCTCAGCAGCACAATCAAGTCAGGACACCTCTCTGTATAACAAAGCCCCTAACATTTGTTTATAAATAGCTTCCCAGAGCCAAGAAACTCCAAATACTCTTGCTACCAATACTGATTAGGAGATAGTTTTCAGCTGTCATGCCTGTGCTGTTAGAGCCTTACTGGGTACTCTGATATCCACCTGCAGACAAGAGGAAAAAAAGAGAACTTCAAAAAAGGAACAAACAAAACAAACAACATAGTACAATTTTGTACAGGCTTCCTATGTCACTGCTGTTTGCCATAGTGGCAGAAACATCTGATTTATGCTCTCCAGTCTCCTGGTCCTTTACTACCAGGCTGCTCTGGTGCATTAAGGTAGTCTTTTACTGAATGCCGTGAGGTTTCTGGTAGCCCCTTTCATCCAGCTTGCTGTTACCCCTCTGGGTGGTAGCCTCAGTCCTATTCATTTGCCCAGGTTTGGTATCATCTGTGAACTTGTTGAGGACACTGTCTTTTTCACAGTCCAGGTCATCAATAAAGATATCAAATAACAGCAACCCTGGAGAATCACCACTTGCAACTGGCTACTGGCTGTGCTTTGAACCAGGGACTACTCTTGGAGCATTTTACAACCAGGTTTTCACCAGTTTTGTAGTCCATCCACTCGGTCAATATTTCCTTATTTTGAATGTTTCCATATCTACTACAAAAGAAATATAAAATCATAGAGCCACTCAAGTTGGAAAAGTCCTTAAAGATCATTGAGTCCAACCATGACTTAACCATTCTACTCTAACTAACAAACCTCCGCTAAATCATGTCCCTGAGCACCACATCCAAACAGTTTTTAAACATCCAGGGATGGTGACTCAACCACCTCCCTGGGGAGCCTATTCTGTAAAGAAGTGTTTCCTAATATCCAACCTAAACTTACGCTGGCACAACTTGAATGTTATTTTCTGTTCACTCAGAATTATTTCAAAATTTCTTTCTGCTTTATGGTACGGTAATTATTGTCCAAATTAATGGAAACTTACCATATATGATTGCAGAATCCCTATTCCAGCTACACTTGGAGTAAAAGGAACAATTGCTGAAAACAAGAGATGGGAAAATCTACCATATAAAGAAAGATGAAAAAGGACTGGAACTATTTCACCAAGAAGAGAATGGAAAGGACATAATTTGTATATATGGTACACAGAAAAAGAAACTGGAAAATTCTTCGTTCTCCCTGTGCAAGAGCAACAGCATAATTTTAATATCCAAGAACAATAGAACTGTTAGTCTGGAACCCAGCAGGAACACTATACCCATTTCCAAATTTTTTTTTTTCTAGCTGTATGTCTAATATATTAATCCAGGCTGGATGTGGCTCTGGGCAGCCTGGTCTAGTGGTTGGTGACCCTGCCTGTGGCAGGGAGGTTGAAACTAAGTGATCATTACGGTCCTTTTCAACCCAAGCCATTTTATGATTCTATGATTCTATGATATTAGCCTAGACTATACTGTACTTTATGTGCCCTTTTTGTGTGATTTTGCCTTACAAACTCGGTTGCAAGTTCACTATTTATGTATGTACTTTCATTATTCTTCATTAAGAAAAGGCAAATATTATAAATGAGAAATCTGATACAAGACAAATATTTATTGGATACCAAAGAGCTGCAAACATGAGAAATCATGCTACTTCTTCATATACAGAACACAGCTTCAGAGGGCTGCACCAAGGCATTCAGACTTGCCTGAGAGTGTGCAGAAGCTGTGTAACAAATAGCAGATACAGGTCATTTCAAGAGAAATGTTAGTTCAACTGCAACCAATTTTCTGCCCTTTCCCATGGGAGATTGTTTTTCATGAGCCTATTTTTAACTTGGATTATTATTCCTTACTATGTTGTAATAGCCACAGGAGTATTGTTTTCAGTTTATCAAAGTAAATGTTTACTGGGAAAAAAAGAACTTATTCAGATGGTATGTAAAATGCAAAAAAGCCAACAACAACAAAAAACAAAAACGACAACAAAGAAACTCTAAACCACTGAACTCCTTTATTTTAGAAGCAAAAAATCATAACAAAAGTATACTGAAAGCACTGATCCAAAACGTTTTGAAATGAAGATCTCAGGGTTTAGTAAGGAAAACGTGGAGAAAGATCATTTTCCAAGCAAAGTGTAGCTTGTTGCAGTTGAGGTGTTCCACCTCAGGAACTTGCAACTTAAAGCAAAATCTCTCAGCCCACCCATTGACTTTGCCCTGGTGAACAAAAGGGCATGCACATGGATTGCTTCCATGGTCCTGAGCCTTTGCTGCTGATAGTGGTTGAGTGTGTCCTGTAACATTTTAAGTTGGAGCACTGAAGACTTCTCTGAGAGCAGCCTCCTGAGGCCTCACATCTGCTTTTTTATTTTATTTTATTTTATTTTATTTTATTTTATTTTATTTTAATTTAATTTTTTTAATTTATTTATTTATTTATTTATTTATTTATTTTTACCTTTGTTCAACTCTAGAAGCAAATAAGAACATAACACAGCTATGCACTAGATCCGTCCAAATCATGCTGGAATTTAAAGTCTTCCCATTCCACACCAGTTGATACACCTGTTTGAATATCATTAGAAACCACAGATTTCACAAAGAGCTTTCCAGGTTCTGGTGAGAACAATGAGAGGTATGGTAGAGCAAAAGGATGGCAGTATAAAAAATAGCAAGGCATACTTGTTTGTCTGAGATATTCTAGATACAATAGAGACACACTGTATGCTTGTATGTTTCACTTGGCAGAAAGTAGATGTTATAAGTATTTTTGGATATGAAAAAAAACTAATTAGAAATCATAAGTGATTCCACCACATTCTGTGCTTGTGTAAACACTTTACGTGATCTTATTTTTTTTTTTTTTAAATTAATAATATATATAAGGGGAAGAAGGGGAAAGTGTAATTCGTATTCAAGTTTATCATCAGTGGTCTAATCTAACAAACTCTTCCCACATCAGCAAGAGTTGAATTTTAAATTGCCAGATTAAATATTTAGTACCTTTCAATACAAAACTAAGGATTTGTTTAAAGTTCCTGGTTCAAATTTGATCTGTTATTCAAGGGACAAATTTGACCTAAAAATTCAGAAAAGAAATACAATAATTGGTACAATACAAGGCAACATTATGACCTCCATCAGCATATTCCTTTTAGAAGACATGTCAGAATGCAATCTTCCTCTCCTTTAGATTCAGATAGTGCATCATAGTGTATGAAATTCTCGTTTAAGACTGGTGATTTGTTCTATGTACTGCATGTAAAGCAGAAGCTCAGACAAGAAATGGTTATTTTACTGTTCCCTTTATATGGTATTAAGCTCATCTGGGACTGCTGATTTATAAATTACACACATAAAAATACATCATTGCAAATAACACAACACACATGAGCTATACAGTCCACAGCTGCAGCTGAAAATATTAAGCTCTGGTTAGAAATCTGCTTTTATGAAAAATGCTCCTATCTGAAAAGTATATTTCCCTTTCCTTTCCTTTGTACTCATACTCAGTGTATTTGGTAGAATGTCTAGGATTTGTAAGTTCCTCTCTAAACTGTATAGCTTTTGCAATACTTTCTTTGGGCTCTTCCATTCGAGTTACTGCTGTCTCTTATTTCAACCAGCAGTGATGCAAGTTGGCTTTGTGCTGCTCTCTGTATTCATAGAGGAATGATACAGATGTCCCAGCAGCAAACAAAAGAGGGAGGGAATGGCTGTGCAACCCACAAACTCTGAACCATTCACAGCAGTAAAAGACAATAAATGCATTTTTAAATGTCAGCTCTTTCCTCTGCAAAGGATAAAGATTCTGTTGCAAAAAAAAAAAAATAATCATGTAGAACTTCATTTCAGATGAAAGATTCTCTAAACATGCTAACTATATTCAACTCAAAACTGATGTATACCAATTTTATAGTGACTAGTGTTTCCTCAGGGAGAACTCTGACATTCACAAATTCAACAAAATTTCATAATAATAATTATTATTTTATTTAATTTGCACAATTTTAAATATTTGTAATAATAGTATTGCAAATAATAGATTTATATGTGATATATAAAATTTTATATATATATATAATTGTATCATATGTAATAAGATGCACACATTAAATGTGTTGTTGCTCACAACATATTTATACACTGTGCATATCTTACAACATTCTTATTTTCTTTCTGCTGGACATATACATATATATGTTGTTCTGAAAGAGTGATTACAGAAATTTGGGTTAGTTTATGGTATTTTCTTCCTGCATTAATTGATTGATTTTACAACATAATTTATTTTTTAGAAAGAGCTGTGATCAGTTTTACCATGTTGAGTAATTGCATGCTTATAGGCAGAGACACAGTTTAAATTTATGAACGTTATTGTCTTTTTGTATTTTTCTATTAGAATTATAACAAGCTTTATTTTCTTTTCCATACTGATTGAAATCTGACCTTCCCAATCCCTAAGTGCAATGTTCTTGACTCAGACAGTATTTGAAAATTCTGGTAATTCTCCAAATGATACATTTAAAGAATATTTTTATTAGCATCTGATTTGTGTTTGTTGGTGACATGGCTGGCCCTTACACAACCAATAGCTTGCCAAAACATAAGTTCTGTAGGATAGCTTCAGTTTTATACTGAGGCTTTTCTGGATTCACACAATTTTCTTTTCTTTTTTTTTTTTTTAAGAATTTCTACGGCCTAGCGAATTAACAACACAATTCTGATAGAAATAAACATTCCCTACTGTCAAAAGCGAATACAAAACTTACAGCTATAGACCACAAACATCAACTTCTTCCTTGATCAGAAACCTCTAGATGATGGGAAAAAGTATGAAGACAATATGAAGCTTGGATTAGGAAAATGTTCTTCTGAAACAATAAGACCATTTATTTTTAAATGACAAGTCATTTCTCTGTGAAAGTTGCTGTGTTTGGATTATGGAAAGACAAGCTGCATTTTGGAATGGGCTTCTTATTTAGAACATTTTCTTTTCAATTTTCTTTAACTTCAGAAAACTCATAGATGATCACTAACAGAGATAGGCCTTGTGTTTCTGTCTTACCAAAGCATTTTCTTTGCACATATTGCATATTTCTAATATGTAGAACATATTGGCAAAGGCTAAGGAATTTAGAAAAAAAAATACACATCTACCTCCCTAGGCGATACTGTTGCATACCTTTAAGCCATTGTTATCCACACCACCTCTCCAAATTCACCCAAGTATCAGTGTCCATCAAGGCTTCATTTTAGGAACAAAGCCACAGATAGGATTGCTTCCCAAGTCCAAGCTCAAACTAGGTTTTAATAGTGGAGGAATAGACACCAGCCTGAGTTTAAAGCAAAGTAGAAAAGCTGTTGGTCTACTCTTACATTGCATCTTTTCTTATACTTGTTTTAACAACTCTTTCAGTGACTGGTCCCCTTAAGATGCAGGCTGATGAAAGGAGGTTTTAGCAAGGTGGAAGTTGGCCTCTTCTCTCATGTAACAGTGACAGGATGAGAGGTAATGGCCCTAAGCTGCGACAGGGGAGGATCAGGTTGGATATTAGGAAAAATGTCTTCTCTGAAAGAGTGGTGATGCATTGGAGCAGGCTGCCCAGGGAGGTGGTGGAGTCACCATCCATGGAGATTTTCAAGAAGGTTGATGTGGTGCTGAGGGACATGGTCCATGGGCATGGTGAGAATGGGTTGGATGATCTTAGAGGTCTTTCCCAACCTTCATGATTCTGCGATTCTATGAGGAGAGGTTTTGGTGGCTCTCCATGCAATGCTGTGCTAGCCAGCTTCATCATGACAGGACGTATGCAAGACACGGAAGGAGATTTAAGCGTTTTTATAGACCACAACAAACTGTCTCTATGGTCAAATACTTGCAGAAACTTCAAAAATACAAAATTACCTGCAGATTGATTAATATTACAATATTGCTGTAGGCAGGGCTGCTGCCCACTGGATCAGGCTGCTCAGGGCCCTATCCCCAGCCTGGTCTTGAACACCTTGAACATCCACAGTTTCTCTGGGAAGCCCATGCCAGTGCCTCACCAACCTCTGAGTAAAAATGTTCTTCCTAACATCTTCCTTCTTTTAACTTAAAGACATTCCTCTTTCCCCTACCACTATCACATTGTGCAAAAAGTCTCTCTTGACTGATTACAAGCTCCTTTTAAGTACTAGAAGGTCTTAATGAGGTTTCTCCAGAGTCTTATCTTCTCAATTTGAATGACACTTTAAATGTACATCATTCGTAATGTACACTTCTGACACTTGTGCTTCTCCTCTTTGCTTCATGGTTGTTGTTCATCTAAGTACTATGTAACGTTTTAGCTCCTAAAACAGTGACTGATTTCATAATCAAGATCAAGAGAATTCACTTTGAATATATCTTTTGAACTTGTATGTCTGGGTTCGCAAATACAGCCAATGTAATGAGCTGAAGAAAGCACACAGATAAAAGTGATGTTCTGAGAACAGAAAAGGAAGAAGGAAATGAAGCTCAGTGAAAACATCTGTGAATTTGCTTCCCCTTATCTTCAGTCCTGGCTTCAGGGACTCCTTAGTAAGAACAACACCCAGCAGGATGATTGCACAAGAAAAGCTGTGTAATCCAGGAGGCATTATCATGTAGTACATGCATAAGGTTGTTCACCTGGAATAGCAGCAATGCCACAAGTTTCTTGATAGGGAATTTAAACGATGAAAGTCATTAATTGGCTGATTTTTTCTCCTGCATGTGAAAACAAATCACGGTTGAGTGATTTACTTCTGTTTTTAATCAAACATTATCTCTCAGGAGGAGACCTGACTGCTCACTGGGAATTTTCTTGCACTGCTATGCAGAAAAGCTATTCTCTTCTTCTAGAGACAGAATTTGTCTCTGCTTGAGCTCTATTAGTCACTAGCAGTGAATGCATCAGCCACCACTTCTCAGTAGGCAATAAAAATGACTGTGACCACAGTGGAAATCCAGGCTCTTTACAGTCTCTTCCTCCTCTGCTTTTGTTACACAAGATTTCATATTATTCATGATGGGTGATCTTATTTAGCTTGGGTTTCTTTACATGACTGATTTAGATGATATAAAGTAAAAAAATATTAATAAAACCTGACTAGACACCACCTTATTACAAAAGCATTGGTAAACAGCATAAATCAAAATACATTTTAAAATCAAACAGGATATATTTTTTTTCCCAGATCTCTCTGATGTGACCAGGAAAGCAAACCAATATCTTTCAGGTGATGGAGGTAGTCTTTTAAGCTTTTCCCTACACCTCTTTAGAGCCACATGGTGCTTTGTAAATTACTTGCAACTAAAATAATCAGGAATAGCTTCACTGAAAGGCAGGTTAAATGGACTGTCTAGGACTAACATAATTGGAGATTAACTTGACTTAACAATGCCCCTGAAATACTTGAGTACACAGTATTCCAGGGACTCAGTTTATCCTCTTGCATTGAACTGCACAGTTTCAGGTACAATTATGGAAATAGGAAGAGATCACAGGAAGTTAATAACAGCTATTGAACCAAATACTCAGCTAGAATAATTATTTTGGCCCTGCTTTAAGCAGGCAGCTTTAGTTAGAAGCAAACCACCGAACACTGAGAACATGCCACCCAAATCAGAAAAGAGGAGAGAGCAATGTAAAGGGAAATAAAAGAGGGAATAAAATCATTTATTGTTTGCATTCTGGCAACAAGAAACAGATAAGGTCTCTAATGCCCACATTAGAAGGAGCTAGATGACATTTGTCTGCATTTTCACTTGTAAGTGAGCTCTTACTGGGAGAATAATCACAGAAAAATGCCTACTATGCCCTTTCATCAGCCAATCCACTCAGTCCACTGCACACCAACACTGCTGCTCTTCTAGACAAAAGCCAAGAAATTCAGATTCATCCTGACCACTTATAAGAACTCACCCTCAAGACCCTTCCTGAAAGTTCCTCCAACACAGAGTGATTCTCTATGGCACTAGAGACAGAACAACTTGCAGAACCCTGCCCTTCCTCAGAGCACAGCTTTTAACTGTTTCCTTGAGAGCATCTCACTTCTGTCAAAGCACAGAATTACTGAAAAAGAAATGCAGCAGGGGAGCTAACTGATATTTCAGGGGCTTAGATGAAAATCAGTTATGAGCCTCAGGAAACTTTGTCCTGTGGTTTAAACATTGTCTAATTGAGAGAGACAGGTCTGGCAAATAGAGAGGTTTAAAATCACCATGGAGTGGCCTAACCTAAAGCTCTCAAAACTCACTACTCTGAAACAGTTTAATGGGCCAGGAAACCTGGCACTTTTGTCTAGGTTTTCTTTGCATTCTCTGCTAAGAGAAGATCATGAAAGAAAATGTCTTTGACTACTAAAACATCTGTTTTGGGAGTGGTTCTAGAAAGGAGACATGGAGAAAACACGTTTTTTTTTTCATATATGAGACATCCATGTAATATTATGCATTACCTTGCTCATTAGCAGAAATAAATAAATAAAATTACACACAATCTTGATAGCTATGACCTCTGTTAAAAAAAGCTGATCCTGCCCTCTTGTGAGATGGAAAGCAGGGAGGGAGGCTTGCACATGAGCGCTGATATTCTGTAGGGAGGAAAAGTGTTTAAATAGAAAACTAAAAGCAGATCTGATGCTTTTAGTTATCTGACATTATTTTAGGGGTTATCTGTACAAAACAAAAACAAAAACAAAAACAAAACAACAGACTAATTAAAAATATACAACTGCATTCAGGGGTGGACTTTACGACAGGCCCATAATGACCCCAGTCCAATGCAAGAGCCTGCAGGTGCAAGGTAAGGACCTGCAGGTGAAAGAGAGGAGGATTAAAATGGTTCAGGAGTGGCTGACAGCAGTTGGGGCTCTGTGAGAGACTCTGTTAGACCTGTAAGGGAGTGTGTGCTGGCCATAGTCTCTGTGTTGTGGGATAGGACAGTATATGGAAGGAATATGTCTGCACTTACATCCATCCCTTTGAGAAGAGAGAGAGAAGTGGTAAGTACTATACTGGTTGTTGTAGGTTTGCTTGTGATGTTTTGTTTTTTACGTTTGATCATGTCCCGTTCAGTTATCTCATTGACAAACTTGGTGCAATGTGGCCTATTTGTCAGATTTTTATTTTCAAGGGTTGTCAAGTTGAGAATTACTATGAATTGTTTCTGACCTTTTCCACTTGTCATCTCTGTTAAAAAATCAAAGAGCATCTGAGGAAGCCCCGTGTACTGCTGATGCCTACAGCATCTGTAACATGTGCCTCATCTACACACTAGTAACTCCTTCTTAGATGTGTTTTTTTTTTTTTTTTTTTTTGTCTTAGCTTTCTCTGCCCTTACTACTTATCTTCCCTCTTCCTAACCTTGTGTGACAAGCCAGGCTGCTTGGCAATAAACCTGCCCCAGAAGGTGCCTATAGTTTCCTGAAGCTACACTTAACACAGAGCTTCAAGAACTCTGCAGCCAAATATGAAAAACAGTTTTACTAGCTGTCTTTATTCTAATGGTTTTTCTCTGGGACAATCACTGGATTATGAGGGAAAAAATTTTTGCAGTGGGTTCTGTTCTCCTCCCGGACTAACTTCAAGGTTCTACAAGGTTCATGTTTTTGGACATAGGCACATCTTAGGAAGGAAAAAATAAAAGAAAGTTTGTGCGAGTTCACTATGAATGAAGATTTCATGAACAGCAGTTTTGGCTGTGTGGAGAGAGCAGTGTGTTCAGAGTCAAGACTAAATATCTCTGCTCAGGGGCAAGTTATTCAAGAAGAAATTTGCCTTGCAGCCCTGCCAGCTGCTGTGCCCAAGCACGGCAGTGCTATCGCAGTAGCACGTGATGTGCGCTCGCGTCACTAAAAATGTTGTGGTAGAGCACACAGGCAGTGATGGGAGAGGTCTGTGCCGATAGATGTCACTGTTGCATATGTTATGTGGTTCTGTACTTCTGGCAAGCGCTGCTGGATGTAGCTGTGCGAGGAAAAGACTGGGTACGTGTGCTGTGTGCTTTGTAATACACACGCCTGTCCATACGACAGGAAGTAAGTGAACTGGGGCTTCTCCTGGCTAGTGCTTCATTAGTCAGACTGCTAAAAATGTTTAATTTGTCACTTAATGATAAAAGCAGACCTTCACCATAGGTCTGTTTCAATATGCAGACCTGGCAATTAGCAATGCCATCTGCAACACGGTGATAAATAGACATTCCAGAGATAGGAGAAGTGAAGCAGAGAAAGCATGGAGCAGCACAAAGCAGTGCCCAGCCCTTCCAGCCCTGAGACAGCATCTCTTTGGGCACCATGCTGCTTCAGGCACACGTGATAGAGAGGGGCTGTCAGAGCTCCTGGCAGCCTCTGAGGCTGACTCACACCTGGGAAAGTCACCAGAAGGCCTTGCTGCAACACTGGGCAGTGCATCTTGTCTCACCCACATCTCAGCTGAGATGTTGCCAGGAGACACTTTTTGGGGAGGTTTTCTCTCACCAGGAGTTTGCTTTCCCTCCCTTGTTGGCCCATTCATCCTGGCCTCGTTTCATGCCACAGCCCTCTCATGCTCCTGCATCTCTGGCTGCATAACAGGGAAATCACAGAAAATGTTACTATAATTAACATGCCACTTCAGGATCTCGTTCCTGGCTCATGAGTCATCCCCTCTGTTCCTTCCCCCTTATGGCAGTTCACGTGCATCTGTGCCTTTGCCTCAAATGGCAATGTTTTCACTATGTGGCCCTTTGCTCAGTGATGCCAGGTAAAGCAGGCAGTTTTGATCCTACCGACATAACCGGAAAATCTGAAGAGGCTTTTTGGCCTCCTGAGTTTCCTGCATCTCATTAGGCTGCCTGGTGCACATCTGTAACAGCTCACAAGCGGGCCTGTCAGCACATGGCTCATTAAAGAACTGTGGTTGCCAGCTTCTTTTGGCCTAACTCCTTCCCTTCCCGGCCTAGCACAAGTGCTGCTCTGTGCTCCGATACCTCTGTGGGAGCCTGAGGGAGACCAAAGCAGTCTTGTGAGCATCATGCTTTTCTGTGGGCGTCAGTGCAATCTAATGTGCAATTGCCATCATGCTCCCTGAGTGTGGTGAAGTGGAAAATCCCCATGGATTCGTCTCTGACCTGAGGGACTTGCCTTGCCAACTACAGAGAAAAGTCCAGTTGGTTGAGAAGTTTTGGACTCTTGCAAGTCCTTTTGTAACTTCTCTCTTTCCCTGATCATATTGTATTTATGTATGTATTAAAAAAAAAAAAAAGAAGAAAAAAAATTAAGTCAAGGGTATTTTTTATCATTATCTATTTTAAATAAAAAAAAATATTTCTAGTTAATCATCAGAATTTATTTCTTGACCCATATACATATACTATTACAGTAATATATCCATATAATAATACCCAAAGTGCCTCAAGCTTAAGCTTCCACAAAATCTTTGTTGTCCCAGCAGAAAAATCTGGTGGTACAAAGTGAGCATCATCACCTTGCCCTGCTAATGCTGCTCTTTCTCAGGAATCTCAGACATTTCCTGGATTGAGGATCCAGAGAATTTCTCACAAAAACATTACTCAAGGACTATTTTGGCTAAATCCATCTTTATTTATGGCACCTTAAAAATACTTTCAGCTGTCTGTTGAAGCACTAAAAAACACACAGATTTGTATGAGCTTGTACTAAGGAAGAAGGAAGAGGAGCTTTTTATTTAATACTAGCAAAGTGTTGTTTTTTTTAATTAGTAAAAGTATTTAAATCAGGTAATCAAACCAAATGTGAGTGAAATCATGGGTGGCACCTTTCCTTTCTCCAGACTCAATTTGTACCATGATCTCAAAAAGACAAAGCCTGCCTGTTAGGTCCAAACTGGGCTGCCAGCAGCCCCATGCTCTAGTCATCTGCTGTTGGGGAAGAGCAGTGGCAGGGTGTCCCTCCTGGGATATCCCTGCTGAACTGGTGCAGATAGGGGCCATGATGAGTAGGTGTGGAGCAGCTATCCTCATTGTGCTCACTGTGCCAACCCTACAATTTCCTGAGAAGAATTTGTAGCGAGGTAGGGGTTGGTTTCTTCTCCACGGTAACAGTGATAAAACGAGAGGTAATGACCTTCAATTGTACTGGAGAGGTTCAAGTCAGATAATGGGAAAAATTTATTCTCGGAGTGATATTGTATTAGAATGGGCTGCCCGGGAAGGTGGTGGAGTTACCATCGCTGGAGGTGTTCAAGAAACATGTAGATGTGGTGGTGATGGGTGGAAGGTTGGACTAGATGGTCTTAGAAGCCTTTTCCAACTTTAATGATTCTGTGATTCTACAAAACAACTGTTTGTGCTGTGAATGCTCAAAGATGCCTAATGGGGATGGGTGGCAGCTGTGGCTTCCTGTCATTGTCCTGTATTTCCTCTTCGCACATCTGTCTCACCCCAGGCTTCATTTTCTGTAACTCTTTCTGGTCAGCAAGCTGGTGAATACATGCAAGTTGCCTGAGTCCCATTTGAATGAAAAGAACTTTGCAAGGTGCAAGAGTTCTTCCTACTCCTTCCTACTCCACCTTATTCATCTGTTGCTCCTCAGTCACCTTTCCCAACAGTTTCTCCTTGTTGCAGGAGTCACCTGCTGTGGTTGCACCTCCAGCCTAATAGCACCAGGACCAGCTGATTAGCTCTGGATGCACAGTGTATTCAGAAAAAAGGTCAGCACAGGTTAGTTAAAACTATTTGCAGATAAATGTGGAAAATAGTTCTGGTCATGGAAAACTGCTGATAAAGGTGAAGCTATTCATCTCAGCATTTCTAAAACAAAAAATAAAAATTTTTACTTGCAGAAATTATTTCTGATGAAGAATTTTATAAGCAAAAGCAATACTTTCTGCTTTTTTTTTTTTTTTTCCCCTTCAATAAAACGTTCAAAATTGTTGGTTTAGCCAAAATAATTTTTTAGCAGATAGATTTTCATTCTGGCTTCCCCAGCCCAATCTGAGGGAGAACATCTTTGCAGTGGTTTTGCAATTATGATTTGCTAGGGCAGAACATGCCATAGTAGAATTAGCAGGCAGGTAAGGCCTCCGTCCTTTAAAACTTGTACTTTGGTGAACGGATTTTTCCATCCAACAATGGCAGAGAAAAGCAAATGCACTGGCTTTGATCTGAACATAATGAGGCTTCTTAAAAAAAAAAAATAATAAAAAAAAAATGACCTTTTGAAATCCTCCTGCTAATCACCCAGAGAGCTACAATACACAACAGAAATCCTCTTTCTTTGTTAGTTTCCTGTAGCATCATTACTCATCACTTCTGGAGTTTGCTTACTCTTTCTGTGGAACTCTTTGTTTGAGATACTTTATTATTGTGTTCCAAAGTATTCAGGCAGGACCGAAGCGGAGCCATACTGGTCATTTTATAAACAACTCTGGGGAAATACCTCCTCCTCTTCTGACAGGTTTGCCATTTAATCTGAAGCAAGATAGGACAAGTGAATGTTATGAGCTGAAAGAGTGAAGGCCACTTGAAAGATGTATGGCTAATGTTCTTGCAGCACATCATTTACCCCTTGAGTGTCATGAATTATTTCCAGAAAGCACATGCATCTGACTGTGATTTAATTCAGCCTTTAATAGTTGCCAAGATTTTTGGTAGGTTAAAATAGTGCAGAGTCCTGAAGGAAGATTTGGAAATAGTTCTGCTTGCATGTATTCATATAACTATGAACTAAAAGAAGTTGGGGTTTGGTATTATTATTTTTTTTCCTGAATTGTTCTCATTTAAGAATAACTTCAAAAATAGCTGGCAAAATGTTCTAGAAGCAATAGTCTAAATAATAAATATGGTAACAATTATAGCAAAGCCCCTTCTGACTTTGACATATCATCAAACTGGGGCTACATGGAGCATCTGCCTCAGCACTAGAAATTTCCAGATGTCCATTTGATATGGCCATTTTTCTTTTTTCTTCAAGTAAATGAAATGTAGCAAGACTATATTCAAATCTTCAGTGTACCTCTGCTTGAAGGGAAGCATTATTCTGAGCTGTATGGTCCCACAAAGTGAATCCTTGCTAGTCTTATTGAAAGACTGAGCTACCAGTGTACGTTAGGCTCTTAGGCTCTTCTTCCAGGGCAGTGGTTGCAGTTGAGACATTGAGTAACATGTGGGACAATCTGAGAGGAAATGAGCGGGTGAAGGAAATTCCTGTAGATTTTTTGGGGGGGGAAAAAGTAGAAGTATAGATGTGAAAAAAATGTTATTTAGTAGAAATGCAATTTTTAACAGTTATTTACAAATCACATATGATTTGTAAACCCTGTATATGCAAAATTAAAAATCATTTATCGATGCCTTTTTTTTTTATTTTTTTTGCTTGCACTATTTATTTGTTTAAATCTAAAACTCTGTTAGAATGTGACTTGTGTTAATACAGGTTTATTATAAACACATGAGAATACTTATGTGAAAGTGCCAGTCCTGGTGGCATTATGATTGAGAATCCTTAGAGGAAAGAGGATAAAATATGTTTTTAGATATACTGTACTTCTCATAAAGATGAAAACGAGCTGAAGAAGTCATAACAAAAGCTGAACTTGAATAAAATGTATGTTAAATATTACCCATATAGTACAGCTCTTTACTGATTCTTGGCAATAACAATGTAACTATGGCTAGGGTGGTGTGAGCCATGCTCCTGTTTGTTTGAAAAACTTTTTAAGGATGCTCAGTATGGGGGGTTTGGGCCCACACCATAGCACTTCTATGCTGCTTCTGTGCTTATCCACTGAAGGTGCTTGTTCAGAGAAGCACCAGTCACTGCTGGCCCTGTAGTTTTCTGAGAAATAAAAACATGAAGCCTAGATGAAAGCTATACTACTTTTCTGGAAAATAAGCAACCCTCTGGGAAAGCAGTGAGATAAGAGAAGGTTTAATTTTGCATTAAGAAGCTTTTTGTCAGACAAGCTGAGTTTTGTAGCTTTTCACAATGCCATCCTTCTTGAAAGCCAGGGGACAGCTTTGGGGATCCTGAGAGATTTGCTTGTGCTTTCATAAAGTGAGCAGTGTGGGTTTTTCAAGCATATGATGCTTAATTGCTTTCCCAGGAGGTACAGCTAAAAGGCCTAGACATAAAAGCTAACAGAGGTTTATCTACTGAAAAATGGAATAAATCTGCATGTGTAACTAACATTATGTGCACAAAACCAGTATGTGAGTTGAGCGATGACTTGTGTCTGACTAAGAGGAATTAAGAAATTTCATCATCCATTGATGACTGTCCCCCCAAAAAAGCTAGTTTTCGAATCTGAAAGGTTGAACTGAAATGCTGAAACAAATGGAATTTTCCCATGATTCATTTGACAACATAATTTTGATTGCTTCAATGCAAGAAGTATAGGAATAATCTCTAATGCACTTAAACAAATGCAAATGTGTATTTTAGAAATATAAAATTACCACACTGCAACTGATTATATGAGTGTAAAAGAACAATGGCAAAGAATTAAGATCTAAAGAAAAAGGAGAAGAAACAAAGAGAAAGAAAACGTAATTTTGGAGAAGTCCCAGAAAGATTGGCATATATTCATGGAAAAAATTGCTCCAAATCTCAAAGTATGTGTGAAATAAGAAATTGAAGAAACAATCATGTGAGTACTTGTTAGGAAACCTGTTTATCCCAACAAAAAATACTTTACTGGATATTAGAAAGTAAATCATATTACAGATGCCTCTTCATATTGCTCTAGCATCATAAAAGTGACCCATTAAAATTTCATCTTCGTATTCTGCATTGCTCCTATACACTTCATTTACAGTAAATAAAACACATGTAGCAGTTTTATAACTGAGGCTATTAGTGCTGTATAAAGTGATAGCTGTTTGGTTGTTTCCTCTGAAGCAAAACACACACATCACTGCCAGGTGCATGATCATATGGATAGCAGATGTGAAAATGAGTACTCCACTTATCATTTTTAGCATGGTTTCATTAAAAAAATGGACAAAGGATTGGATTGTCAGAAAGACTATTTATTTTGAACCCTGAAAATGTTAACTCTGTTTAAAATTCGCCACATGCTGTTCAAGAGAGAAAAGAAATCCCAACTCTGCTAATTTGCTCATTACTACAAGCCATTTGAATTCTGCAAACTGTAAACTTATTTTCTGCTTATATATTCAGGATAATTAACTCCTGTTTTCTGAACATTCGTCCTTCACTTCAACATTCTTGCACTGCTAATATCCAGGTGAAGAAACTTTCCCTTCCTGTGCTCCAGAAGTCCTTTCTCACCCTCAAAGCTCACATCTGCAAGAGCAGCCTTTGTGGTCAGGGCCTCCTAATGTTATTTGCAGGACTGATAAGCTAACATAACTTCTATGAGAAAGATCAGACACTTAGAGTGGTACTCCCTTTACCTAATGTAAGCATATAACCTGAATGGAAATCCATATTCCCCATTTACCTTTATGGTAAGAAATAGGGACATCTGTTGTGTAGTTCACTGCATTCTAAGACATCTGGAAACAGATGAGTCAAATCCTACGGATGTTTTGAAGATAGTCTAGTTTATTTCTTCAGCCATACATGTCTGAAGCAGAGTGATAAGTGTCCCATTGCACTGTCTCTTTCCCTTCATTTCTTCCTTTGTAGAATATCATGTGCCTCCTCCAGGAGTATGCTAGATCAAATACTGAGGAACCAGGAATCAACAATTATTTGTAGGAGAATAATTATATTCAGGTCATCTTTTAGAATCCAGAAGACTGCAACAAAAGGAATTATTCTACTGGGGATTAATGAAAGGTGATTTTGCTTTGTAATATGTATGATAAGGCAATAATCACAGATGATGCTTGGAGAAATTAAGAAGGAGTGGGATGGTAAGGTGTTACTCTGATGGAAACAGAGGAACTGAAAACACAACAAATAACACAAACATATCCAAAGTCCTACTTTTTGGAGCTAACATGATTTCAAAATATCTTTCTGTGAAAGCATTCAATAAAACAAAAACTGGCAATTTGTGAGAATTACAGGAAGGCTTGGTGAGTTTTCTTTGGAGCATGAGATACTGATGTTGTTGGACTGGCTGGGAATAACCAGAGAGGATGTGTGAGTTTCCCTAAGGGCACAATAGATTATTATTTCCAGACAGAAAGACATACTTCATAAAATAGTTTCTTAATATAACTGCTGATGAACCAGGTAGGCAATAAAAACTCAAGATGATTGCTAGGGTCTCAGGTAGGTAAGAGTTGCTTGCAGGCTATTTGGCGGAGCACACCACAGAGGCAGATGGAAACAATCCACTGGAAATGATTCACTTACTGAGAGCAATGACAGTCTTCTGCTGAGAAATATTCTTGAATTTAGAAAGTAATCCTTTTGCATCTCTATTGCTTTTGGCACTTCCCCTTTGTCTCTGTCTGTCCTTTCACACTGTATCACAGTATAGCATCTGCTGTGCATGCTAGGGCAGGTGGTTGAGGAGAAAAAGCAGCCCAGGTAGCTGGAAGAGCCAGGCAGAGTTGTAACCATGGAAAATGTTGAAGCGATGGGCAGTTTGTGATAAGGCTTATAGGGCAGCTGGAACTTGGTAGAGAATAGCAGTGCATGGGGATTCTTCTAACTTTGAATAGAAAACTCAGTCCTCTGCATGTACCTAGGAATCCAGACTTAACAAATAAATCCCCCAAGTACATTTTAAAAGAAGGAACACATCTGTGCTGCTGATGGCCTTGTTACCTTGCTATTTATCTTCGTTCCTAATAGTCTGGAAGAATTTAGGTGCACCTCAATATCTCAGACCTTATATAAACTATGTTTTTACAGAAGTTTGTCTTGGAGAAGCATGGGCGCACAAAAAGAAGGCAAGTAACATACTGACTTTCACTTACCAGTTCATGTACAACATAGCTACAGCTGTAGTGATTACAAACTCATGTTTCTCTCATACAATCAGAAAAGCTTAGAAAAACAGCCACTTCATTTTCTGTTTTTGGACAGGCACAACCATGACTCCAAGGCCTGTGGGAACTCTTCTGCTTTTGATTGTATTTATCTCTGTATAAAAATGAGCGGGTGAGCCCTATATTGAGAGAGAACTGTAGCACTGCTGTGAAATGCTTTCTCATGGAAGGGAGGGTTGCACAAGCCATCCTGAAAAGCTGTTTAATCTTCAAACAGAAAGCCAAATTCTTTGCATTGGATGTCTGGAAACAAGTTCACTGAAGGTAATGAAATGAGGTTATCAGCTGTGCTATGCATATCTATATGGTGGGATTTAGCAGGTCAAGATCTGGCTCTTTATTACCTTTGTTACAAGGGTAGCAATTTTTCTAGAGCTGACTCAGTCCAGGAAAGCAGTTTCACTTAACACCCTCCAGCAATGTCAAGTGAACAAACCTTAATTATCCTGCATGGTTTCTTAATGTTTCCCTTATTAATTAGTGAAATCACCTGCCATTAACTTTGAAAAAGGCCTGCTCCCAGGTGTGACAGGAATTTTTCTAGTGCTTACTGTGAGCTGTGTCCTGTGAGCTCTCCTTCTGCCTGACACTATCACGCCTGCAAACTTGTAAGTAAAAAGTCATAGGTACAACGTCTATTGATTATAGCAAGGGAAGGACAGGCTAGTTATCACCTGCCACAGTTTAATGGAACTGTGCAAACTCTGTGTTTTGATTAAGCTCATAAAACTAATCCTAGTAAAAAATAGATAAAAGACACATTGGTTTAGTATTTCAACTCATCCCAAAAGAAAAGGGTTGAGAATTGCAATTTTCATGAAAGTGTTCTTTTTTGTTATGCAATCAGGATTATAAAATAACGTCATTATGAGGCTATGCATTTCTTTACAGGTTTTAGATGCCTTTAAATTGAAATCTTATAGGTTGCAGAAGAAAGTAAACATTTGGGGAAAAAAAGCCCTGCCATGAGCTGGTAAACCTTACATTCATTTACTATTTTGCAAACAGCATTATTCTTCAATTGCTGACAGATACTTCAAACTGAAATAGAGCACCCAGAACTGGAAAATGTCCATGCCAACTGGGATCAGTGAGCTCCAATGCCTGTATGAGAACAAATGATTCTTTGAAGCCATAAGGGTTGTCAGTTCCTGTACCCTTTAGTTCACACCTTCTTGTCAACTCCATATCCCATCTCAGGGGCTTCAGTTTGTTTGTTAATAATTAATTTTTTAACTATACAGTCAATTTAAGTCACCATTAATTCATTCTCCAAAATTCCTTATGAATGCCTTCTCTGAAGTCTCAACTCTCATATTTGGAGCACGGTAAGATATTAATTCTCTAGCAGGCATAAAGCAAGTACATGGGCTGAATGCTTCTTATCTATTCATGAACAAGGCCTTCGGTATTTCTTGAGCTGATGTTCTTCCTTCATCACTATACTCATGACACTCATCTTAGGGGCGATGTCCCCAGTGGCATCACCAGCACCTTACTTGAGGCATGTAGCCCCTACTTGTATAGGGGTAAGGCAAATGTAACTCCAGCATCTGGGGTAGATGGCAACATAGTGAGGGGGATCTTAAAATGTATGTTCATAGGCCTTTTTTTTTCCCCATCAGTGCTAATTCTTTTGGTCTTTCTACCAGCCTTCTAGTGCTGAAAAGGTGCTTTTAACATGTATTTGTCTCTGACTCTATATCTACTTTTAATTGGCACACAGACAGCCTGTCAGCTGCATGGGCATAACCAGCTGTGGAAGGTGACATGAACAGTCTGAAATAAACCATCCGAGTACAAAGCTTGTTAGTAATGCCTACAGGCTGAATGTGCTAATCTATTTATAGATCCATTGAATCAGTAAAGTCACCCAGCTTGGTCTGCATTTTTGCAGGCATTCAGTAGTGTGCTATTCTGTCATTCTTACAGACAGCTGGAATTTTGCTCTGCTTCTTGCCCACCACTGTCTCTTTCCTGGTGAGTAGGGCTTGGTTTTGTCTGGTGGTTTTCTCACATCTGCAGATAACTTTTTAAAGAGGGCTATGACATTAGCAATTTTTAATATCCTTGTACTGAGTCAAATCTGTAAAATACATTTGTACATTAAAAAACAATTCACTTAGCATAAATAAATTAATGCTATTTACTTAAGTCATGTTCTCTATTCTCCCTTTTAATCTTCTAAGAGCAGAGGACACTCGAGGAACCTCTGTTAGGCACAGCTCTTTCACTCAGATCCCATGGCCCAGAGCAGCTCCCTCTGTCATGGCAGGAGCACCCATTCCTTTTGGCCCTAGCCAAAAGGCAAGCTCATCTTTCCACGTGGTGCTGCCAAGCATCTCACTTCAAGACCTTTCTTTGTTTATCCCTAAAATACATAGATGGTTTTGAGACTGTCCAGCTACTACAGCATGAGAACGCTCTACATGAACAGCGGTGAGGAACATGCTGAAAGTGATACAAGAGAAATAACTTTTCTTTCCATTGTGGGTAATATTTACCCTTAGAGAGGTCAACAAGGGGAAGCAACAAGCCCCATTAGGGACAGAACTTATTTTTCTAGGCTGACCCTGGTGAAACTGTTATAGCCCCTTCCAGGTCAAATACTGAATATTTCCTTACTCTGTTTGCCCCCATTTTACTAAATAATTCCAAGCTGGAGGTAGGAAGCACATTTTGGATTTTTCTGTTATCTGTGTGGATGCAAATGCAGTATTTTCCACAAAGATGTTCCATTAACCAGTCACAGATGTTAGATGATTCAGCTTAATAGCTGCTATTTCTATTTATATAGAGAAAATAATTTCCTGTTTTTTACTTAATTTTACTTGTTATTTTAGTACTATAATGAATAAGTTTCTGTAGTGCTGCAATTTATTACAACTGTAATGAAAAAACACATACGCATCCAACCCAAAGCAACAATCACCCTTTTCTTCCCCGAGAATGTTAGTAGATTAAGCAATAACATATTTTTTCCCCTAAATTAAGAATTCACTGCTTAATTCCACTGCAGAAATAAAGAAAAAGGGAATGTAACAGTGACTCCACTCCAAAGCAGCCATCCTAGCCCTGTCCTACAAAACTTTTGAAGTGACCCAAATGACTGCAGTTGAAAAGTACAACAGACACTATATAAACTATATAATATATACGACTCTATGGAAGCTTTCCACTATTACAATTATCATTTGAAATACAGCATTGAATCCTCAAAATATGTATGAAGGAGAATAATATCAGAAATATGGCAAGAAGTGTAAAAAACAACCACTTATCTCTAAATGAGATAGAAATGCTTTTATTTCAAATATTATCTGTGAGAATCAACAGCTCTTAAACCATAAAGAAAACTTCGCAGCTGCATCTTGTTGGTGGAAAAAAAAAAACAACAAAAAAAACAGAAGCAAGCACAAGCAGCCTTCTGCTTATCCGTGACAGTTAGCCATTGCCACACTCATGAACAACCCTTGATCTAGGTCAATTCATGTGGGCCAGAGTTTCAGGGGACAAAGATCTGGGTTCTCCCACCTGAACTGGTGGACTGGATGAGACTGCTTCAGGTCTGGCTCCCTCCAGATCACACTATCCCTCCAAATGCCCAGCCCCTGGGCTGCCACATGTACCTATCGCCCATGGGCATACACTGTTTATTCCTCTCTGGGTACATAGGTCAATGACAACACCAGGTAGAGCAACCAGGCTACACACTGCATGGCCACTGTTCCATCAGCAGAGATACAACCAACATTACTTCTCTGTCAGCTTTTCACATCTTCCCAGGAAAAACAAACAAAAATTCTACTAACAGCACTAATTAGAGACGTGTGCATTTACAAGGGCATAGTAGTGTCCTTCCTTTGCCAGTAGCTGGCTGTGGGTACCCTGCTCCACCACCCTGCCATTCTGGATCACCGCGATGATGTCTGCATTCTGTATGGTTGTCAGGCGGTGTGCAATTACAATGCAGGTTCGACCTTGCCGGGCATTATCCAGAGCTTTCTGAACAATCTGCACACAGATGTGAAAATGCTGTTAGCACTTGTAGAGCCTCAGACGTAGGAAACACATTTGATATCTTACTCTTATTATCACCTGAATATATCTCCTATAAACTAAGTACATGAGACATCCTTACTCAACAGGGTTTCTCTCAGTGAGAGAAGTCAGTGACAGTTGGATTCTCAGACATCAAGGTTGTGTCAGAACACAAATTCAGCATTTACTAGCGAATACAACTAACAGAAAAAAACACAGAGTATAATCTGAGCTGGTTTTCTTTTTTTTGTGAAGCTTTTTTTAAATGAAAAAAAATCTACTGCTTAACTTACACACAACTTCCTAACATTTTTAAATTCACAGCCTAAAATGGAAATGTTACTGTGATACACCTGCTTGTTTCTATTTTTCCCCATAGCTGAGCAACTGCATCACATTATGCTGATTTTCTTAAAGTTTTATTCTAGAGAAAAGCAACTTACTATGTATATAGCCATTAATAATTCACATGATGATCATTACTCACCTTTTCACTTTCTGTGTCAAGTGCAGAAGTAGCTTCGTCTAGAAGCAGAACAGCAGGATTACGAACCAGAGCTCGGGCAATTGCTATCCTTTGTTTTTGACCTCCAGAAAGTTGTGTTCCTTTCTCACCCACCCGAGTATTATATTTCTGAATGTTTGAAGGGGAGGAGAAAAAAAAAAAGGCTTGAGAATACTCATAGAGAAAAGTAAAGTTTCACATGTAGCTATAAAAATGTTTAGGTTAGATTCATGAAAGAACAGTACAAATGGTTTTAATAAAGCTAAAGTGTTATAAACACCTCCAGCATGAATGGTTGTATAATAAGCCACCTTTTTATACCTTTACTTCCCCAAATTTACTTCCCCAAAGACTAGAGCAGCTCTTGAATTGTACTGCCAGTGATACAGTGTTAGGTGTCCAGGTGACAACCATCACTGTATGACCATGAGAGTAACCATATATTTAGTGTTTCCTGACACATACATCAAGGACTCGATCCTGTGTTACTCGTAAATAACTGAAGAATCTCAAACATTATTAGTAGCAACAAAACTATAGTATTTTTCAGCATCATGACACCATTTTCAGTTATGAAGAACTACAGTGAAAACAAGCCATCAAAGCGTTTTTCCTTGTTGGAACCAAATTCTTTGCAGGCATGAAGGTTAAATGTCACGCAATTCACTTTTGATTTATTAACGCATAGTATTTTAAGAGACACTCCCTGCACATGCCCATCCAACTAGATATAAAACATTTAGTTTTGTTGAAGTATCGTAGAAAAATTAATCTTAAAGTAATTTGAGAATTTTCAGCTACAGAAGCAAAAATAATATTAAAAAATGAGCATATGAGAAAATGCTTGTACAGTGTCCTTATTTTTCCCCACTCTGCTTTGTCTACCACTACATTCATTGGAGCATTGGCTTACTTGAGCAATTCAGCAGGCATTTTAAGCAACACGTTTTGATGTTTTAAAATATCAGTTATCTTTAAAATACATTGCTCATATAAAGGAAATCATAACTATATGTTTTCATCTTTATTTTTCTATTGCCTAGATCTCTCCATGTCACTCCAAGCATTTAAACTGCACTGTGAAGAGCAGACTGCTGTTTCTCACCTCTGGCAGTTTGTCAATGAAGGCATGAATATTTGCTGCTTTAGCTGCTTCTTCAATTTCCTCCTGACTAACAAGCCTATTGTTGTCTCCGTATTGAATATTTTCAGCGATGCTGCAGTCAAACAAAATAGGTTCCTGTGACACTAGACCCAGCCTAGACCTCAGCCATTGTAAGTGCAAAGACTTGGTATCAAATCCATCTGCTAACTAGAAACAGAAAAAAATGATGTGAAATTGACTACAGAGCTCATCCACAGATACATAACGTAAAGAGGAAACAAGCTGTATCAGGAAACCTGTTAAATGTTAGATTCCTATCTGAAGTCAAGTAAATTTTGCATGCAAGTGGATATTTATTTTCATTATTTTTTAATTTCAAGTGTTTTTCTTTTGTTTTCCAGCAGATAGAAGCATGGAGCACATATCAGAGGCTGTTCCTGCAGTCCTTCTAGCCCTGCAAAAACCAAGCAGAACTGGGATCCTTGTGGGAAAGCTCATCCTTAAGAAGCTGAATTAACAATACGTATTCTCAACTGTTGAGTGAAAAGTCCATCTTAAAACCATCAGGAAGGTTTCATCACATTTTTGATAACACATTAACAGTGAATGCATCAAAAATCTTGTTACATCCTTCTTGCAGCGACACATTGTCATGCTGTGGGATTAGGTTTGTATTGTGTGTATTGTGTCTTTGTCTCTAATGTGTGAATTCATATTCTCAGATGATCTGCACACAGTCAAACAGATGACATGAGTGCTCTGGCCCAGAGTGATCAGGCACTTAGAAGCTTTGAGGAGGCAGTGTAGCCTGAAACCATCACTCTTGGTGGTATATCAGTGCCGTGAGCCAGTGTACTGTGTCAATCCCGTGCATTAGCCACAAATGCTAGTGCTGGGGCAGGCAGCAACAGTAGTCTGGAGATTGTCCACAGCTGCAGCCTCAGTAACCCACAACTCATTTATGAGGCACCTCTCCAGAGCTATAGCCAGGATCATTTAAGACCCCTGAATCCCTAGAAGATGAAAAGGTCTGTAGATTCAACAATTATGAATAGCCACATAAGTCTACTTTACCACTTGTCCTTCCACAGGATCATAAAATCTCTCCAAGAGCTGAATGGACGTGCTTTTGCCACAGCCACTGCTTCCTACTAATGCCAGAGTCTGTCCTTTGTTAACCTTCACATTAAGTCCTTGCAAAACTTGAACTTCTGGTCTTGTTGGATATACAAAATTGATGTTTCTGAATTCAATGTTGCCCTCAAAATTACTCTGAAAAGTAACAGAAAGTTCGTATGATTATATTAGCATTTATTAGCTTTAACTAAAATAAACAGCCAAGACTTAAAAGTATTGAATAAGAAAACTGACACAGAAGTTTGGGACAGTGATTTTGAAATAGTTTTTGTTGTTCTTTGCAATTACATATTAGATCAAGTTTAGTATTGTTATTTATAGGATGATCTCTAGTTGCAAATCACTAGATTTGTTTTGGAGTAACAGTCCTACGCATTTCTCTCCTGTATTTATATTTACTTCAGTTTTCAAAAGGAATATCTTTACACAAACAATATTTTAATATTTTTCATTTGCTACACACCTAATTGAGGCTCTTTTCCTGGTATGATCTATCACATTTGCTCTCCTGATCTCACATTGCAGGTAGCATGACTTGAATGAATACATCACAATGTTAAGATTAAATATTAAAGTAAGAGAGGTAAATTCTTTAGTAGGTAAAATAAAAGCACGTATGACAAGCTGGTATTTTGAAAAGCAACAGCGATCATTAATCAGCCATTCTAGACAGGCAGATCTCTAAGACCAAATGAAAGAATGGGGCAGGCATTCAGACCTTGCCTAATTGCCTGCTTCCTCTTGGTAGGAGCCAGTCCCACATAAAAACTAGCAACGTTCTAGGAATGCAAGCACAACAGCCAATTTAAGGGGCTTGCTCAAGACATGTGCACTGGTTTTTGAGTCCAGTCTAGATTATACATATTTCTATTCAAGTTTTATTTTGCCATAGACTTTCTACCAAATTTTTCCAAGTCTGTGCCTGAGAGCACTGTATCAAAAAGATACACAAAGACCATAATTAAAAAGGTTGAAAATCCTGTGTACGAACTTAACGTTATGGAACGTGGATTACAGTTTCCTGAGCAGGGGCTACTGTCTAACACCTACAAGTGAGATAATTTTTATTTGTATGTGTAAACGTAATCCTTCCACATCATGTCAAGTTTCTGCACAAAATGCTTCCAGTTTATTTGCCAAGATCAGCTTCCTTAATGACAATGTTGGTTTAAAGACGAGACATTTTAAACCTCTGGAGTAAAACATATTATTCATTAGGTTAGTTTTGCCATCCCAAGAACACATTTTCTCCTATAAGAGTTTCCACAGTTGTAAGGGGTGGATTTTCACAAAACTGATCTTTCTCTGACAGGACTACTCTCCTGTTTATCTGCAGAAACAGTAGTAAACCGCACTGGTATTTTATTTCTCCTGTAAACCTTTACACAAAGGCAATGAATTGTGAACTGACATTATCAATGTTTTCCTGAAACCATTTAAAATGTAGGGCAGTTGAATGAAAAATCATTTTAGACTCATTGAGAGCAAACCACATTTAAGGTGACAGACAGAAGGTCCATTAAAAAAAAAAAAAAAAAACTAGCAAGGCGGTAACACTATTTTATACAGTGTCTGTCTTTAGTGATGCTCTACAAAACATGAGGCAGTGCAAATGCAGTTGGAGACAATAAAGCATTACTAATAATGTCATTCAAGGTTTTTCTGAAGAAACTCACCAATTTTTCACCTTCTTCACTGTAACTATCAATTTGAGGTTTTCTATCCAAAAGATGAAAGATTCTTTGAGCTGAAACTTTAGCTTTGCCATAATCTGGTGCCAGGGAAGCAGACTGACCAACATTCATTGCTGCAAATATGACAGAAGAGAAGACTCTAAAAACAAAAGATAAAGAATCACTTGTTTCTGGTGGAACATGCTGCTTTCTTCACATGTAAAATAAACCTTCAAAAATAAAGTTCTTAGTCTCTTTAGATATGTCATTAATTACTATTTTATAGATCAGTAGTAGAGTCACAGTAAAACCCTCTGCTTGGAAGAAACATGAAACAGTAAAGACTCCTCCAGAGATGATGCACTGCGTGTAGACACAAGTGTGTATGTGGGCAGTGGAGCCTATCTTCAAAACAACTCTTTTGCCCAAACTGCTCCCAACTGGACTGCAAATTCGGCAATCTCCACATCCCATTACCTCTGTAAATAGATTAAATAAGCACACACTGAAATCATTATCCCATATATACCCATTTTACCTTCACAAAAAATACTCACATAAATACATTTTCAAAGTTAGTCAAACAACGAGCAATGAGCCATGCCCCAAATCTGAAGACTGCTGCATTAACGAAGTAGTTTGCAGACTGAGCTATTCCATAGGTAAATCCATACAAAGGGGCTTTTTTTAGAGAATCTCTGTGAAAGGAAGACATTTTCCATAAATAATTTGTAAAATAGAAACAACAGACAGTAGCTGGGAGATGACCAGATTTCTGGGTTAAAGTTTTCAAGCAACACACTCTGATCCTGAAAGCATCTTACACTGTGACATAGAGTTGTCCATAGGACATAAAATTGGAGTAATGAGATCCTCAGTTATGCTATCTTGAATTGAGACCTTTGCTTTCCTATAGCAGGGCAGATCACTGGAGCAGATTAAAAAAAGCCCGCATTTTAATAAGCTGGATCATCCAGTTATTGAGAAATGGGCAGGCTTCAGCCCAGCCAAGGGCTGCCTGTAGACTGCAGCCAGCTCTTCCCATCCATGCAGAGACCTCTTATCCCAGTTTGGAACAGGGACATATTGCTGACTTTTCCCACAAGGATTCAGACTAAGCCTCTCTCAATTTGTCTTTCTAGAGACGTTTCATTTGGTGTAGCTAATTCAGTGCACACTGCATCAGCCAGGAGGATGCTGCCCTCATGGTCTAGAATGATCACTAAGGAAATGGAGATCTTCTTTTCAGTCTGAGCAGTAAATCAGAGACCTCTGACAGTCCAGGCAAGCATATTACTTACATACTGGGCAATGCTAGTTTGCCAGATATTGAATTTTAGCACTGTTTTGGATGATGGCAGTTTATGCAGTGCATAATTTTCAATTCCATCTCTTATATTTTTACCTCAAAGAAGGAAAAACAAATCAGATCTTGTTTTGTTTTTAAATAAAATGGAATTAGAAAAATCTGACATCCCTTGCGATTTGAATGTCTTTCAGCAAAGAGATGTCAGTGGCACACGGGCTCAAACAAAGGAAATATATGAAGTTCATTTGAAGTTTCAAAGGCACACAAATAAAATAAAATTGGTTTGTGTTATAATGAGCACGATATGCGAATTGACTGTCCATTCCTTAGTTGATACCAATTAATCCAGTGTACTGAAACTGACTGTCTTACATTCTATATACACACAAAATGATACTGTGTAAAGCATCAGGAAAATGCATTTTATAAAGTATTCAAATAATGAAAGGACAAGTCTTGCATATGTTTTTCTCCACACTGCATCTAAGAAAGCATATTAAATTGTAAGTAGTGAAAAAATTTCACACATATGGAAAAGAATACCCTTCCCAATCTTGTGGGTATCAGATGGTTTGCAAGAAGTGTATTTAAAACAAAGTAAAAGGTTTAAAATGTTTAATGAACAGAATTAAAGAAAAAAGATCCCACCTATATGGACCATTCAAACTGTTTATGTACTTCTCATAGAATGCTTCTTCCCTGGTCAGTGAAGCAACAGTTCTTATATTTTCAACTGATTCGGTTGAAACCTAAATTGGGAGATTAAAAAAGAAATAAATACATAAAATAAAAAAGGTAATTTCTTACAACCATCTATGACATATCTCCCAAATATCTGATCTTCTCTGACATTCATTAGTTTAGATCAGAAAGTATTTACTTTAGGAAAAGAGCTTGAGGTCTGTTACAGCAATGAAGTTACTCACCCCCAGGTCAGTACAAGACAAGGGGAGACTGAAGACGACAAAGTACTTCAGTTTTGAGCCTTTGGGTCAGGACACAGAAAGTGTCAGCAGCCCTTGCCCTGTCCCATAAGTCACAATCCCAGCAGATAAACCCTATGTAATAAGAATAAATCCCAATCATCTAGACAATGTGCATTTTTTCATAGAGCAATTCTGCCTCCTGGAAAAGCACTATCAGGTAAATGAAGGCAGTACCCTAGACTTCATATGTACATAAATAGTTTGCATTTTATGATGGAATTGGAAAAAAAAAAAAAGTTGTGTTGGTGCTTGGCGGCTGAGCCCTGCGACACTTCTAGCTACAGCACAGGCCCAAAACATAGCAGTACTGGGGCTGCTGCTGTTACAGCTGTGGAGGCATTCAAATGCACTTTTATTTACAGATGTTTTATGTTATCTATGTTTTGTTTTCCTCGGGGATATATAAACATTCCCTTCATCCCCCATCCTGCCCTCTCTTCTCTCCACTTCATTTATCTTAGATAATTGAGTCAGCTGTAATATAGCAACAATGTTGTCCTTAAAAGTGATCTCACACCATAACCCTGTAGTTAAAATTGGAGAACTTACTCTTCCAGCCTCCTCCAAAGCTTTTTGATCTTTTGCTGCATGACCAGACACAGAGCTAACATTTGCAGCATTTGCAGCAATAACGAAAGGAATGCAGGCCAGGATAAGCAAAGTCAGCTGCCAGCCGTACACAAAAGCAATAATGACGGCAGTCAGAAGGGTAAAGACAGTCATAGTCATCAGTCCAAGTCGGCTTCCAGTTGCCTAAGAAAATCCCAGAAACCCCAAGATATCCATCATTAGATTTTCTTAGTTATATCACCACTCGAAATTACTATTTACTCAAGGCCAGCAGTTCAGCTGGAAAACTAGATCATGGGTGGTAACATGCACTGACATTGTGCATCTACTTATGTAACAGTTCCTCAACATTCCTCTTATCTGCCAGCATTCAGGCACCTTCAAGTGAGGTTAAGGATGTCTGAAGAGTTGCTCATGCCAAATGTCTAATGAAACACACATACTGTCGTACACAGACCTCTTTCACTAACCCAGGCTCAGGAGACTGCAGCACTGTTGCAGGGAAGCAGGCTGGAGGCCCAGTTTTAGGTTAGCAGAGTTTTGTTCCATTGATAGCCATCCATTAAACCATCCCACCAGCAGCAGTGGAAACCACTCATCCTCAGGTCCTTATGCTGCTCTTTTTCTGGGAACCCAAACCCAATTTGGCCACACTGCAGTGCTTCACCTCAGCAGGTGATGAGTGGAAAAAATACTAACTCATACTGAAGAATTCCTATCTTCTCCCAGCCTGTATAACCCTCTCATCTAGGTACTTCAAAAAGAGACATGATTTGCAGCCAGCATCAGGATGGCTTCTGACATGCAGAAGAAAAAAGGTTTGAAAACAGCCCTGTGGATACAGTTCATCTTCCACAATTTGGCTTGATGGAAAAAACAAAAATCCTTGGGCAGGAAACAACATTCTTTTCCTTTGCCAAAGACTTTCCTGCCCTAAAAAGACTTTTCTTGTTCAACACAATTTAAAATAGTAATAATTAAACCAATGCCAAGGTGAATTGCTGCCATATGTTCCAAGGGCTGCACATAAAGATGGATTTGGAAACTTCAGCCAGCACAGCATGAAGCACGCACTTACTGACATACTGAGTGCTCCAGAGAACACACTAGCCTTGGAGAAAAATTCATGCCCTTGGTTGGCTTTTATAGTCACATGACCCTGCGTACCTATTTTTTCTATTTCTGCCCTGCATGGTGATGTAGTTCCAATTTACTTCAGTGGCATTGAACTTTAAATGACACAATAAGTTTTGTCAAAGCCTGTTAATAATATTAGCCCATAAGGAAAGAGGACAGAAAACAAACAAAAATCTACTGACAATGAAAAATGCAAGGATTAAAAAGTTTTTGATTTACAGGTTTGAAAGAAACAAAGTCATCTTAAAAATAACAAATGTCTCTCTTGCAAGTCCTGTAGGACAAGGAATGCTGATGAAATGAGCAGTAGGTGCTGGAACTGTGCAGGATTTGCCACATTCTCCTGCCCATGTCCAGAGTCCTCCTGTTCAAAATTAGTACCTTGAGTCATCTCCTCTCTTGGGTATTTCCTTCTCTAGTGTTCTTTATTAATGCTATGCCATTTCTTCCCATTTGGCCTCCTTGTGTGTGAAGCATGTTTGGTAAGGGACAGGAAGAATTGTCTTCATTAAGGTCAGTAAGAGTCTGCAGCATCTGCAGCTGTGGCCTTCAAGGCACCCCGATGATACACAGTATATGATACTAAAACCTGGAGTCCACCAATTCTGGTCCTCAGCACACACACAGATTTCACTTGCATAGTGAAATGGTCTACAGCTGTATGTTTAGTTTAAAAGTATGCAAAGGGACAATGAAAAGTCATGAATATCTGCTGCATTTTTAATAGATTTCAAATTATCAATCAGAAATCATTCCTACAGTGTCAACAACATGATTTTTAAATGTACCTGACGGCCTATGGGGGTAGATTTATTACCCTGCATTCTGAAATAATCTCAGCGTCCCTTGCCAATGGCAATTAATATTGGTAAAGAAAAAATACTAAAAAAAAAAAATACAAACATGAAAGAATCAACGTACCCCTTTGACTTGGGAAGCATCTGTAGCAAGTCGAGTTAACAGAACTCCAACAGCATTCTTCTGATCATCATACCATCCAATCTCCTACAAAATAGTTACAAATTTTTGTTTTACAAAGCCACATGTTCTTATAATGTTTCAGATAATCAGGATTACTGTAAAATGACTAAATGTTTCCAGATAATGTAGCATAAATGGAAATGGAAGTACAAATCAGTGATGGATAGCTACTACTACTACTAACCTTCCAAGTAAAGGAAAAAACTTAAGAGTGTGATAAATTAGATATTTCCAGTAGAATAACAATAAAGGTAATGTAAAATTCCTCCAAATGTCAGGCAAGTTTTATTATAATCCCTTTGTACCCAGTCATCCTTTGACTGAAGATGTTAATATATTCTCTTTTTATAGGTTGCAAATTTGCATATTTGTAGATTTGGGTTTTATTTCCTCTTTGTCTTTCCAATGGCAATGGGCGATATTTTTAATCACTTGAATTTTCCCTCACCTACTCCCTTTCAGATGATTCTGTGAACAACCAGGCTCTTGCTGAACGTCTCCAGCAGGTGCATGGTGCATTAAGTTGTGCATTCTCAAAACTACTATGAAGCAACATGAAGTTGCATGAATTGATTAACAGGAAGGCTTTAATACAAGTAACTTCACTCTTCTCAATTAATTCTTGATTCAATAGGGAAAATTGAATTTCTGCATTGAAAATTAACTAGACTGCTTATTTGCTATAGATTGCAATACGTACATTTAAACCTACAGAGTTAAGTCCACATGTTATATACTTGCATCATAACCTTCAAGCAAATGGAGATTAAATTTTTGGTTGTCCTTACAGGAATCTGGCTAAACACAAACAGCTGCAAACCATGTGTACATTAGCATGTGAGAAATGTGCACGTTTGCAGTGACAGTATTTCAAAATTGGACTATTTGCAACAGAGCTGAGTTGTACGTGGAATAGAAGACTCAGGAAAGTTGCATTTTTTCTAAGCTAGTGGCAGAAGAGACTTTTTTTTCCTCTTCAGACTGCACAATTGTAAGCAAACAAGTATAAGTACCTTGCAAGCCCTGCAAAAGCCATCTGGCTCCCATGACACCCCTGCTGCATAATTCATACCTGCTGAAGTAATGCTTTGAAGGACAAAGAACGCAGTCTCATTGTTAGTATTTCTCCAGACTTTCCAAACATGAATCCCTGCAGGGAAAAAACAGTCACAGTTTCTCATCTGATGTTTCATCTCTGTTTACAAAGCCACACAGTAAAAGCAATTACATCAAAAAGTCTCCTACAATCCTCTGCGCATGTGTAAGTCTTGGGAAGAGTGCCATTCGCATTCCTGGAACCTGAAACTGTTTTTCCTCAGAAAGGGAGCAACATGACAAAGAAGGCAGGATCTTTATTGTAATGCTTTCTCCATATTCCTCAGCAGTATCACAAGATAAATCAGCTTATCTAATTGTTGGCCTCTGTTCCAACCACTGCCAGGGCATCCACTTGCCTTGTACCAGTGCACTTTATTATACAGACATCAATATGCAGTATTTCCTGCAAGCTATGAAAGAGTAGTAAGAGGACAGCAAATTATGTGTTTCTTTGTTGGTATGAAAAATGCTTTCTGCAAGGATAAGAGCCTATTTTGTATTTACTTTGCAAGAGTCTGCAAATTGTCAATTAGAAATGTCAGACTTTGACTTCTGTGGCCTGGCCCAAAACCTTTTCAGTCATTCTGAATCCACACTGCCTTCAGTGGAGCTGTGTTTATTTAAACCAACAGAAAACATAGCCATATATTTAAGCAAGTACATAAATACAAATCATGCATCTCAGGAACAGCCCTGGCATTTATGCATGTTTTCATAAGCCCTGCTTGATGCTTCTCAAAGTGCACTGATATGAGTTATACCTGCAGTCTACTGGAGAGTTGAAACCTTCTAACATTTCAGCACAGTGACACTTACTTGGATTATGTATGTTGCTAAGGTAATCACTCCAAGTAAAAGAAACATTAGAGAAAGTACCAAAGTGTTTTTATTCCTCCTTTCTGGATCTTTTTCTTGAAAAGCCTGTACAGGAGAAAAAAAAAAAAAACCAACAACTCAATGAATACATATGCAGTGGCTGCCAGCTACATAAACCAACCTTCATCTCAAGAAACTTGTCCGCTTTAATTTCTCATAGCATATATTCTGGATCTTGAAATGAGACTGCACTCAATTTTCTGTTGAAGGCCAGAAGACATTTCAGCTTTCCGTTTAGCTTACATCTAAGTAAGTCAGTCCACCGGCTCCAGATATTCTTCCTTTCTTCTGTCAGCCAAGTGCAGTCACACTGCACCCCACCTCTAGAGGATCACTTCCAATGAAAAATAATAGTTGATTTGTCTGTTGGAGCAACAGAATCCATCAGCCATCAAGCTGCCTAGAAATCCTACAATTTTCCGTCAGGTTCTCCTCCCAGTCTTCTCCAAGATGGTCACTGTACCTGCACTGGTAAGTTTCAAAGTTCGAGGTAGGAAATGCACAGGAGACTCCCATCCCCTCATAATGAGAAGCAGCAATTTGTTTCCAAAGTCCGTTATCAGTATCTTTCAGAATTATCTGAGCTATCTTCTAAGAATTTAAGTAAAAACCAAAAATAATATCAAAAGCTTTAGGGGCAAGCTTAAGCAAAAGGTGTGAACACCACTGAAACAAACCTGATGAATTTACAAGACCAGCTTGAGGCCTAAGGAGAATGGAAAATAGACAAAACATTTCAATTAGAGAGAATGTATGTAGGTTGCACTGGAAGTAATGCCTCCTATTTATTTCCATGGAAACTCCAACAGATGCAAAGAGCACAATAACATCATTTGATAGAGCAAATTCTCAGCTACAAAACACTAATTTTTCAACAGAGTCACCATCATTAGCTGTGCATTTTTACCAGCAATGAACAAGAGCCTTGTAAAGGACCAGCAATAAACACTGACTTTCTGGGGTGTGCTTGGTGTGCCTCAAAGACTTGTAGTGCAAGGCTACCACCATGATAACCAGTTGAAGGCTGATATCAGTGAGTATGAGATCCTGTTCTCTCACGTGATAGTCTTGCTTTGCAGAAAAAACAACCTACCTTTCCTGCAAGAAAGTTTTTGATTCAAACTTATGATTGACAAACTTGGTATTGCAAACTTGTTTACAGCCTTGGGACAGTGCACCTGAAAACCCAGCAGGCATAAAAGGATGCCTGAGAGGCAGACCATGTCATCATTGTCTTCTTCATGGTCATTGTTGCTGTTTGTTAGTTCCAGACTATGACCTCCAGATGAACGTGCTCAGCCTCCATATGCTCCATGGTCTTCTAAACGGCACGGGGCCTGGCAAGAGAAAGATTATCTTCTCTGGCCTGATCCTGGCAATTGGAGCCTTCATCTTAGTCAGTGTTGCAACGTAGCTGTCAGAGTCAGTGGTCTGTCTAGGCTCCAGGAAATCCAGAATGACTGCTCCTTTCCTATCCCAAAAAACCACAAGAATCACTTTACCCACTGAGGGCTGCATCTTGAACTTCTTTGATGGATAATTCACATGTTGCCAGTCCACAGACTGCCATTTTGACTCTGGCTCGTGGTGGTGACAGCACATCTTGTCACTAGAAATAACGCGATCCAGGAAACTGCTGCCTTCAGTTTCGTATTTGTTCAACAGGTTCTCACAAACTTGAATATGGGGTTCTTTCTGTTGCTGTGTGAACATTCGTGAGATCCATTTGGAGTAAACTGTGCTGCCACAATCATTTCCAACTCACTGAAAATGACACTTAGCTCCGTACACAGTTCCCTGGTGCTAATCGACAATGAACTGACCAAGATGCTCTTCGTTTTATGGTATGACAGCCTTCTACAGCTATCCAGAATGTCTTCCATATTGCTGTTCCCATTCCAGAAATGCATCACCTATCACTTCATTGCTCTAACATCCACCATTTGATCTCCATAAACATTTAACGAGCATTAATAAATGTCAATGGGTGCCACTTTTTCTGCATAGGGGAATACAAATTTGTATCTTTGCATCATACTCACTTTGATGTCAGACACCAGTCTGTCAGACTGCCCCTCTGCTGCCATCTGTCACACATCAACAAAACAGCATGGAATATTGGCAGGAAGGTTCAATGTCTACTGCCATACTACTGACATCCTTCTCTGACATTATGGACAAAAATAATAAAATAGGAGATATTACTATTTTGGAGCAGCATTAGTAATTTCTGTTTTCTAAACAGACATCCAACACCTTTCTACATGCTCCTGGATACCTCAGGTACCTTTAGGAGAGACAAGGGACCTACATTTACACAAATGAGTCTCATCCAACCTTGCATACTGGCAGAGCATGATTGAAGTTAAGACTGCAGCCCATTTGCAAAAACTTACCCCAATGATTTTTCCAAATATAACGGCAAATGCAGGATGGACCCCCCCTGAGACAGCAGCAGCAATCACTCCCAGTAGTACATATAGCCACTCAGGTTTATTCAGAGCCAGGATTCTTGAGTAAGGCACAGCAGGGAGATTTTCTTCCTACAAGAAAGAGAAGACTGCAAGTTTTCCTTGGAAAGTTGCAGAACATGAAAATCCCCAGGCAGCAGGAGTTCATTAGGTTTTGAGTAGTGAACTGTCTTCATAAAGAAAGACTACTGAAAGCCCTCTCTTTGCACTCCAAGTGAACAAGCATGCTGGAGATCTGTAGCTTTGCTTCTCTGTATTCCAGAACTTCAACAGCACAGTAAAAGTTTGAAGACAAAAATGTAACAAACAGCTAAGTTATGAGGAGAGAATGACGGCCAGTACAGTTCATTGCAAGTCAGGATTGGTTGGCATGAATGGCAACTTTAACACTTGCATCATTATAAAGAACTAAAAGTCTTGCTGTTTAGAGCCAAGAAAAAAACCCTCCAGTTCAGCTGAATGCTAGCGGGTTTGCAGTAATACAACTGAGTATAGATGTCATCTATGCATCATCACCAAGAGCATGAAAGAGGCATGTACAACAGTGAGTTAACCTATATCTCCTTTGAAAGTATAAAAATGCCCTGTTCTGCTTTACTTATTTATTCAAGTGCCTGTGCCTTCACAGGAGCAGTTTTGGAAAAGCAAAAACTGAAAATATTGGAAATGGGACAAAATGTAAGGCAGAGTTATGGTAAACTACTGGTTTCCTGGTTATTTTATGCAGTGCTTCAGACGCCAAATTAGGGTGGCTAAAGCCTCAGCCATGAAAGCGGACTGATTTTTTTTTAATAATTAATTACAACAGCTCAACATTTGATTTCTTAAATTTGTGAAAGTGATGAATAATTCATAAGCATGAATGTCCACAACATTCTGAAATGAAGTCTTAAACTATAGTAAATAAAGAGTCTTCTTTTCTGAAGATACGTATCTTCTTGCGATAACAGGAATCAATCAGTTCCTTCATATTGTTTGAAGTATGTGTTAGCCAGAATTCATACTCAAAGGAGAATGAATATAGATACAAAGTAAACAAAGGTTTATAAAAGTAGATTAAATAATCAGATGTTGCTGGAATCCAGATGAAATCTAAAATTTCATGGATTTCCAAGAATTCAAGATTTTTGCTTCAGAATTTCTTCAATTTGAGGGTACTGAAGTTAAAAACAAACAAACAAAAACGAAAAACAAACAAAAACCCCAATTAATAATTAAAAAAAAAAAAATAACACACAACTCCTCTCCACTTTTTCAGTGCATTTTACGTGAAAAAATACTGCAATCCAAGCAGTCAAAATAGGAAAGTTAAGCTTTTTTTGACCTGCCTACCTTTAGTCTAACCCAGAGATCACTAAAACTCTTCTATGAACTGTAGTCAGCAAGCTTTACTCAACTTTGACAAATCAAGGTTTGCTTTTAAAATTTCATGAATTTATACTTATTTGATATTGGTCAATTAAAGTGTACTATTTGAATGAAAATCTCCAAACTGAATTTTGAGAGCGTATACTAAGTCAGACATTGAGAGGCTGCAGGAAAGCAGAGCTGGGGGAGATAGAGTTGTTTTATTAACAATTCAAAATTTTACAGTCTTAATATATTTTTTTCTTTTTGAAACACATGCACTATGATATTCAAAAGTGCATTAAAGCTTAGCATGCACATCCCATAGATTATATTATCCACTAATATTTGCAGTGGTGAGTACTACGAGGTAAAGAAGAATCTTGCAACTGAAATCTCACATTTTAATTGGATAGAATTAAAATTTCATTGACCCTGAAATAATGTTCCTAGTTATAAGAAGTTTGACAAATCAACAACAAAACTTTCCCCAACTTTACATTTATCTCACTACATTCATAATGTTGAAGTGAAGTTTTGGTAAGATGTACATGATTACCTCATATTCCTGGGGCAAATACTCAACCTGGTGAGTACAGCCTGTGGTAGGATCAGAGGAAAGGTTACATGACTGTCAGCTATCTAAAAATAATTAAAATTACATGCTTTATGATTATGCTTACATACAATCACTAAAATCTAAGTGAAAGTTTTAATACCAACCTCCAGTTCTTTTTTTTTCTTCTTTTTAGAGGACTTTTTCTTGGAAGAAGATCTTTTACTCTTGTATCTGCTGGACCTTCTACGAATGCTGCCTCTACCAGTTGTCACTGGTTCTTCAAATTGATCTTTAAGGTTCAGTTTCTCCACAGAACTACTTTTGTCATTTTCCTCATATTCCTCGGCTTCAGTTTCTTCATCTTCTTCTGATGTACCATCATCTTGAACGTTATTGCTACCGCTCTAGTGAGAATTCAGGATATATGATCAAAAGACATTTTGAGCAGGAAGAAATAAGAGTGAAAATCATTTCTCATGACTGCTGCTGCTTCAAGCAAATGGCCATTGTTATTTATGGGCCAAATGTTTGGGTGTGTAATGGCACAACAATAGGCTAGCATCCAGAAGAAATGACACAGCTTGATGAAATGGATAAAAATGGTAAATGATTTGCCCTTACTTGCTGCATGACAAGAGAATAGTAGACTCCCTTCTGCAACATGAGTTCACTGTGAGTTCCTTGTTCAACCACAATGCCTTTCTCAAATGCAGCAATAGTGTCAGCAGTCCTGATGGTAGACAATCTATGTGCAATCACAATAGTGGTACGTCCAGTCCGAGCCTTGCAGAAAAACAACAGCACGTTACATTAAAATGTGCATGACTAAAACTGAAATAAATCAAACTTATTTTAGGTATTTGTAATTAAAAAAAAAATCTAAACTTAAAAAACAATTTGTACAAGTATAATTTTAGGAAGTGTAACATTTGCATGATTTCTGAAAAGACTTTACAGAAAACTGCAGAGTAGCGGAACACACTTGGAGTCAGAAAGGTGTTTTAGTCACTCCCCAAAACCCTCTTCCAGTCCTTTGAAATAAGTTACTTCTCAAATGGTCAACTAATACAGTCTCAATTTTGCAGCTAGAGTGTCAAAAGATAGGTCTGCAGATTAGATGCTCCAACGCCCTGCAGCTCCCACATGCAGCCAAGTTGTAGGCACATCTCTCACACAGTGACTGTGCACATGCCAGCCTGCAGCTGCCAGAGAAATTTCTTCCCTCCTTGCTGACACCTGGAGCAGGCAGAGATTTGGAGGAAGGAGAAACCAAAAGGTAGTTGTGCAACAAGTATGCTGTGTGGCCATGGAAACTGCCAAAAGTTACTTGCTACTCAAGTACAGTGCACTAGCACTGTAAAGGTGTGAAAGGTGTGGAGAAGATGACAGCTTCATAGAAGAACTACTCCAAGTAGATTTGGATTCTTGGGGCTCAGTGATTCGATGTGAGTCACTACAAGCCTGTGCAAGAGATCAGTTCTGGGTGGTTTCCACGCTATGCCCTAATACGTAGAAGTACAAAGTCTTCAATCACTCCAGCTGAGACTTGTGATCAGAACAAGCAAAAAGATGAAAGGTTATCCAAAAAGCATCTTACTATATGCATCTGCATACAACTGCTCAGAAGTGGTGTGCATTTGTGAGGTTAATAGCTCCTCAGTTGTGGAAATGACTAATGTTAGCACCACTTCTTTTTCCATTAAGAGAATGTGAGAAGAAATTCATAAATCCCCTTCAGAGACTACATTGATGGACATCAAACAGCTCTGCAAAGATGAGTAAGTTATGATTCAGGGTTCATTTTGATGTGTTTTGGGAAGATAGAACATATAGAACAATTGCCTTACTTTGACAATCTCTGTTATCCACTAAATCAAACAATAAGCTTCTGGAAGAAGTGAGTACGTACTCAGAATTAAAGAATATGCAATAGCAAGACTAGACTATAGTTGAAGCAGAGACATTATAGTGCTTGTCTTCACAGTAATAGTATCACCCACGCAAGTCAGATTAGATGAATGTTACTTTGGCATCTTCTTACTATCTCAGATTTAATAACATCAGTACAGTGACATGAATATAACAGCTACATATTACCTCAGGTTTAAACTGACTGGTGATGAAGGTGGTAAGTTCTGTATTTCCCTTGAGCCATACTTGTAACTCATATCTCTGTTCATAACTACTGAAATGAAAGGCAGGATTTTTCACTTAGGTTTTTAAAACATTAATTATTTGATACATGAAACAATACTCCAGTCCAGCTATGCAGGGTTTTTTTTTTTTTAATTAATTTTAGAAAAGTGTCTGTCTTTCACTGTATCCTGAAAGTGTTGATGTAATAGGGTTGTGAGGAAAGGACTGTGAGCTGGAGGGTCTAAGGTACAGGTATGACCTAGCAGCTCTGCTCTGCAGTACTGTCTGCCCTAGAGCAGTGGGCTGATTAAAAAAAAAAAAAAAAAAAAAAAAAAAAGGAGCAACAGATTATAGTAACTGGCTCTGCTTTATGCTCTGTGTAGGGGTCTGAGGTGCACTCAGTTTCTGTAAAGAAAGAAAATGGCTCAATTCCAAGAACTTTCTGAAAATTATGAAACAACTGTACAACAAAGAACCAGTATGAAGAACACTATACTACACATTGCTATTATTCAATCTGAAAAAGGCCATTCAATCCTCATGCCTTGCCTTCATAACATGCTAACCATATTTCACCAACAAATGAACAACTGACTTGAAAAGGAAGCAAAGGTTCTAGCTACATGAGTATAAATGTTTTCTTTTTAATGTTATTGCTAATTACTATAGACAACTGAAATGATTCCTAATTAGAATTGTTTTAAATTCCATTTTAACCCTAAGACTGGGGTTAAATCTAAATTTTGTTTTCCGGTTTTCATGATTCCAATGGAAAGCTGCTCTGAAAACTGTATGTTAGTTTTTAATTGCTACTGCACATTTTTATGGTCACTGACAGCTTCAATAACACGACCCTTACCTTATCAAGAGCTGCTTGAACTACATATTCACTTTGAGTATCTAGAGCGGATGTAGCTTCATCCAGAAGAAGAATCTTTGGATTTCTTGCCAGGGCACGAGCAATAGCTATTCGTTGCTTCTGTCCTCCACTCAGCTGAGCCCCTCTCTCCCCTACCATGGTGTTAAATTTCTGAGAAAAAGGTTAAAAAAAGAAGTTGGGACACCTCTAGAAACAAATCTTCACTTCTCTGCACTACTATAAGCACCCAGTTTCTAGACAAGAGATATGTTTATCTGGCTGACTTAAACATAATCAGAGCAAACACACAACTATACCCATATGCCTAGGCCTTAGCTAAGCCCTCCTACTCCCATTACACAGCTGACATGTCAACATTTGAACTTATGTTTCTTTAAAGTCCCGATCTTTACTGTTTGCCTAAGAACGGTCCAAATCCTGGATTTTTCCCATGACAAGCCCATAAAAGTCATCTCTGCATTTGCCAAGGACTGTATATATATATATATATATATACACACACACACACATACATACACACACATACACACACACACACATAAATACACATATTTATATATGCACACATCTAATAGGTGTAGAGCATCTAAGGGAGCTCAAAGGTGTGTATATCAACTTAGGGAAAGCTAAAGCACTCAGCTGCTAAAACCAGCCTTAGTTCAGGTCACACTTTTTCACTTTCCTATTTTCTACTGAATGCAGAGGCTACTTCTGACAAAGTACTAGATCTCTACATCTTCTCTTTCAAAGCCCAACTGCTCCCAGGCTATGTGAGAACAGCATGTGGGGTAACATAGCTTCCTTTTTCCTCAGTTAATGCATTGATATTTTTTCCAGACTTAGGCACAAATCCTTCGAGGGGAATCAAACAAAGGCAGAGTGTCCCTGAGCTGAAAGTTGCTGAAGGCTCGTAAGAGTATTTTGGGCAGTTATACCACAACTTAAATTCTCATGCTCTCTCTGCCAGAAACAAGACACCAGCCTAAATGGATCTTTCATTATTCTACTCCAAAAAAAAGTTCATGAACTCACATCAGGCAGTCGAGATATAAAGTCAAAAGCATTGGCTTCCTTGGCTGCTTGTTCAATTTCAGCATCAGAAATGTCTTCTCTGCCGTAGCGAATGTTCTCAGCTATTGTTGTTGCAAACAAAACAGGCTCCTGGCTCACAATACCAATATTTTCTCTTAGCCACTTTACATTAAGTGTCCGAATATCCCGACCATCTAAGGTGACCTGAGATTAAAAAAGTATGTCAGAAGCTGAGGAAATGCATTCTTGTTTATACAAAGTCAAATAATTGTTATTAAATACAAGGACAAAAATGGTGAAGCAGCAACAACAGAAGTTTTTGCATCCGCTGTAAAACATATAAAATGGTGAGGAGCAGCATAACCAGAGAAGACGTTAGGTTTCTATTCAGTAACTATTCAGTCTGAGAACAAAATTGGCTTAAGAGTTTCCCAGCTTTCCTATAGGCTTTTTACCATGTTTACATGCCTCCATGCCACAGTTTATTGTCTTATGGTCTTTCCAGCTGTAGCTATGCAATTGCTTCTGTGGCTGTGCTTTACCCCACAAAGAAACAATCCAATTCAACTTAAAATAAATGGAAGGTCCTTTTCCTTTTCCTAGATCATTTGCAATGTTATCCTAAAAATATTTGGAAAATCAGCACAGGAGATGAACAGTAAATTGAAACAGGTAGGAATGAACAACCACAGAAATATCAAGTTTAAGAAGCTATTGTGCTGATAATTGATAACTATCTTGAATGCAGTGATAGTTCAGTATTTAAAAGCACTCAACTGGTAGTATTATTTTTCTCCATTTTGTCTCCCTCTTGGAAGTTTCTGAGAAGCATTTACCATTCCAATTGCATGGAGCAATGACGGAATGATGAGAAATGGTGGAAAGTTTTGCTGTAGTATAGCAGATAGAGAAAAATAAGACAGGAAAAAGACTACTTAAGTAGGAAAAGTCTCTCCACTTTATGACCAATGAAAAAAAAAGAAGCAAAACACAATAAAGTTTTGTTGGATAATAGTTTGCTTTAAAAAAAAAAAAATACAGTATCTTAAAAAAAATGTTAATGAAAATAAATTTGAATAGATACAAGTTTATAGACTTATGGTATTTACTACTTTTGGTATCACAAAGAAGGGGAAGAATAATAATAAGAAATCAGGCCTCCAGAAAAAGATAGTTCATTTGAAGTTTAAATCATGGAAATACATACATACGAAGAGAAATGCTCAGATTTGATCAACAGTCAAAGATTCAGTCAACATGGAAAACTCACGCGTACCTTACTAGTGTGTTGTGTTGCTCCCCAACCCTTCCCCCTCCAAATCCCTTAAACTACATGACACTTAAGAGCACTCACTTCTCCTTGGTCAGGATCATAGAATCTTTGCAGGAGCTGAACAGTGGTGCTTTTCCCACAGCCACTAGCACCAACTAAAGCAATGGTCTTCCCAGTTTGAACTTTCAAGTTTAGACCTTTGAGGATCTAGAAAAAAAATAATTATATCTCGATTTCACAAATTTGATTAGAAAACAGCCTATCAAGGTAATTGTAGCAATAATCAAGGCAGTGGGAAAGGGGCATAGTTTAAGTGCTGAGCATTATCAGTAAATTAAGCATATCTGGGAATATTCTGGGGGAACTGATAGAAAAAGAGTCTTCATTTGTGCTTGTGTAGTGTTTTAGTTTTTGAAATAGGATGGCTACATACAACCTGTCTTTTGGGAATGGTTTCTCTTCTCTAGCTCTTCTAGCTACCAAAACCAAGCCTGAGAATTATTTGAGAAGATTGATAACTGGAACAGACCAAATTCATGCCAAGAAGCATTTTAAGAGTTCCCTCCAGCACGGACAATTGCATTTCAGTGCCTGGGAAAATTCCCAAGAACACACATACCTACTAATAGAGACACAGCCCTGGTATTCTAAACTTGATTGCTGTTTCTGTGATTGGTGAGATCTGGCAGCAGATTTGGGGACTTATGTTCTCCTGATTCTGTATTTTCCAATGTTTAGTTATGAATCTCGATATAAAATGTTTAGCACCTTTGAAATATTATTGCTGAGAAACAAGTTTGCTTTCCTCTATTTTTTGAATGTAAATGGCTGTTTTGACAAGGTAATAGTTGGAAAGTCCTTAATAAATCTCCATCCTTATTGCTAACAGCCTCAGAGAACTATGAACAAAATACAAATGAATGGTACCTTTGTTGCCATTTTCACATTTGGGAATATTTTACCTCAAAAGATGTCAATTTTATATATGAGTAATGCTGTGTTATTGCCAAAATATTTGGCTGCCATGGGAACTCTTTTTGTTTATACCAGGCTGATTTATAATTTTGCCTACACATTTTTGTAATGAGAGATCAAAATGATTGCAATATTCCCCTCCCTTCCCTGTGTCACAACCAGTGAGGTCTGTGTCTTCCAGAAGCTGATATCATGATACCTACATTACCAAGCTAGAGCTACATTCTGAATACCAGGCACAAATAGTTATAATCACCCAATAGTCTATTTCTAACTCTCCTATCAGGTATGGTGTTATCAAAATTAACTGGCAATTGCTGGACTCTTAAAATTCTGATCTAGTTTAGTCTACAAAGGGGAGATTACACCATGTTACATCAATTGCCTAGGAGACTACATAACTTCTAAACATCTTTGCTGTTTCTTTTTGACTCTATTAAATAACTAATACTATTAGCAGGGAAAGTTGTTGACTCAGTAGACTTGGGAAGGATGACAAAACATTCCTTATTTTCCTCCCCTCTAGCTTGCAGGCTCAATACACAGCTTATCTGCCTGGAGAGTATTTCTAGGAAGAACAACTAATGGTCTGATGAAGGCTGCCCTGTCACCTCTGGTTTCTGAGCCAAGAGTAAAATAAAATGCCTTCAGTTAGGCAGAGAGCCCAGATCTGGATCCATCCTTTGCTGCTCTTTGTTCTGGAAAAGGATTTGATGTGTGATGGGACAGACTCCAGATAACTGAAGTGAAAAGACACATCCGAAGAAACAGCCATAGTGAAACAAACTTCCCTATCCTCGTCTGTCAGTTGGCATGCTCAGACCTCAATTGTTGACACTTGAAATCTTTATTTCTACAGGTTTCTTAATCATCAAAGAACTGTGGCAAATCATTCTTTCACCATTACAAATGTCTTCAAAGGATTACAAACTGTTGGTTTATCTCTACCATACTCAACAATACACAACTGTATCACCACAGGATTAGATCACCATGACAACGAAATAACACTGCACGATACAGTTACTGAGGAAGTTCAGCTGGCAGAGGATATGAACATTTACTTATTGAAGAGCAATTTTAACACTTGTCCAGAATAACATTTGATTTCCTAACGAATGTTTGGAGAGGCAAGATTGGATTCATCTGGAGGCACATTGTTATAAATCCTAACTATCTCACAGGTCACTTCCTCATGCAGCAAATCACACCAATTCAGAACAACCAGGAGACTGCAAAGAGCAACTCCAAGGCTTAACTGTAAGGTGTGGGAGTTTTAGTGACAAGTACTGGGGGGGTGGGAACAACAACAACAACAAAGAAAACCCTTATTTCATTTATCATCAATCTTGTTCACAGAATTTCAGAGTAGGAGCAACACATAACCTTTTCTTAGCTTTGTCCTGCACAGAAGAATAGTGCACGGGTGGTGCCAGTGGTAGTAGGTAAACAGCTTTATCTTTTGACATTATGTTTTCTTTTCTTATTAGCTCACAACCTCCCAAGATAGGAATGCATTTAGCATACAAGAAAAGCAACAAAAGGATTAGAGAAAAAATCATGGACAATGGCTGCAAGATTAAAGTACAGCAGGTACATCTGAAATTTACACTTACTGTAATATCAGGCCTGGATGGGTAACTGAAATGGATGTTCCTGAATTCAATTTCTCCTTTGAGCTTATCTGGTTTGTAGCCTTCCTTAGAACTGCTATCTATAAGCCGTTTCTGGAAAGAAGTTTTGAACAGATAGTGCTCATTACTTAACTTTGGAACTATTTCTGCTGGATACATTGTTCAGTACATAGCTGCTGGCTTACAATGCATCACACCATTGCAAAGCAGTTACAGATTATTTGCAGGATGCTGAATGCAGGAGAGCCAAATTTTAATTCTACATTTATGGTGCATTTTCAAATGCAAACAAACAAGAATTGTAACTGAATAACTTATTATCTTGCAGACAAAACACAGTGCTCAGTAGGAGTTTTACACACATTTAGAGAGGAACGATGTAGCTATTACTGTAGAAATTCCAGAGTTCTACTTGTTTTAATTATTTTATATATACAGATATCCAACTGCTGCACAACAGCAGGTTGAGATTAATATAGCTTCATTAGCAGTATTTAATTCCAAACAAACCTACAATCAAAGACCAAAACACCACCTCAGTCAAAACTGTGCATATATGCATTTAAGAAAATAAACAAAAACGAGCAGTGCCATAACTGCTTTCCCAATGGAGCAATAAACATAATATTAGAGAAAACTTAATGCACATATCAGATCACCCACCACTCATTGTAAAAATAACGAGGCAGTTTTCTTCATACGAATAGCAATATTAATTTAAGTGCTGGGCATCTATAGAGCTCATGATCTGTTTTTTTGTTTGTTTGTTTGTTTGTTTTTGGTGGGAGGGGAGGTGGCTTTTTTTTTCTTTTTTTTAAGGACAAGGTGAAACATTTAAGTCTGGTTGAAATGCTTTTCTCTTTAGATTCTTACCTTATTGATAATTTGATATACTTCATAGGCAGCCCCACGCGCATTAGCCACACTCTCCAAGTTGGGAGCTGCTTGTCCTAGGGAAAAAGCTCCAATAAGCACAGAGAAGAACACCTGCAAGAGAGAGAGAAAAGCCTTGACGTTAATAGTGATTACAGACTCACCAAGCTGTCAAATACCCAGAACAGCTCTGTGCACCCTTTCTACGGAAACTAAATGTTCAAGTGAAAGGTGTATTTCAGTCACTCCTGTCCAATCCCACTTTTTTCTGCAATGATTGGTAACTTTTTTCACATGTGCTTTTTTGGCATGAAGTATTTTCTTTTTCTGCTTCTACTCTTCTTTTTTTTTTTTTTTAATCATCATCTATAAACAGAACTCATCTTTCTCTTTTACTCTCCAGATATCATCAGAATTAAGAGACCCTCAACATTTCAAAATTTAGTCACGAGTTTCCTACTTGAAGTCCATAAATGGTGTTAATTTAATGGACATTTCAGATAAAAGAGGGATCACAAACACTTCTTACACGTGAACGGAACTCTCTTGATTCTGCAGAATTTTTTTTTTTTTTTTTTTAAGTTGCACTCTTGTACTTACAATTAACACACGACCAATGTCATAATTTTCTTGCTCCTCAGCAGTGAGCTTTGTTCCATACCAAAATGCAAGTGCATAGGATCCAAAAATAAGAAATTGGGAAACACCCAGAGATGTGTTGGTAGTAATGGATTTTTTCACTCCAACACGTCTAGCAGCTTCTAGATTAGTATCATATCTGAAAATAGATAAGGAAACCATAATTTGACATGCCATCAGATGGGTGTATCCTATGCTCTTTTCTGGTTAAGAGGTTTCTCCATCACAAAAGCAATTAAATTCTCACATAGCATACACAGTATTTTTGACAAAGGACTAACAGATATAGAATTCCTTCAAATGATTTTGTTTTGACACATGCTGAGATCATCTAATCTTGTCATTCACATTTTTAGATGACAGCACTACAGAAGGCATACTTTGAAAACATTTACGTAGCATGACTTCATCATCATGACAAAAGGAAGAAACGTGGGTCATCCAGCCCAGGTCTTCTGCTTTGCCTTTTCCAGCTGGATGATACTGGTGACATACTGTATGTACATAGTGAATATTATCATTTATTTTGCAGATGTATCTAGTAACAAGTGTTACATTTGTGATTAGCCACATTTCGCTTGTAAAAGGTAAGTTGCTAGATTCACGTGACGAGGACCAACACTGCATTATGCCAACAGATGTTATTTGCAAATCATTACAGTAATAAAAGGTAATGATGCGATTCTACTTAAGACCAGTAACCAGTGAGGCTTAAATGTTAGCCATTAATCAAAGATCAGAACAGTAGTGCATGTTCTAAAAAGTCATCTATTAACCACATGCTTGGCTATATTTGACACTAGGTAAAGACAACCTTCCCACCACTTTCATTTCTAAATTAGACTCCAGATCTCACCCAGAAGAGAATTTTGTGTCTATGCTACAGTGATAACACCAAACAGCCTCTACTGACTGTGACTAGTTATGTTTATCTTCAGGTGAGCTATACACTTACAGAAGAATAAATGGTCACCAATGAGAATCTCACTGCCTTGCCTCTCAAAAAACAAACAAAAAAACCTCAACCAAAATAAAATGAAACCCACAGTCTCACACACGTTCCATATTTTAAATACAAGTATTAGTTCAAAAAGCTTACTTTGCTAATGCCTTCTGCTGTCCATTGAAAGCCACAACAGTCCTGATTGCAGTCAAAACCTCTTCTGCCACAGCTCCTGCTTTGGCATAAGCAGATAGCTCTTTAGCTGTAAGGGATGCCAGAAGCTGGAAGTTGAAAACTGTATGTTACTGCAGCATACTGAAGTGATATGCACACTGTATTGGTGAATAAGAGCGATCAACAGCCAAGGGAAAGGACAGAATTTAGGAAAGAAAGATCATCTCCTCTGGGCCCTGAATTACTCTCAACTCCAGCTTTTCTCATTGTGTCCCTACTGCAGTTAAAGACTGCATCACATCAGCTGATGACTTAAGATGTTCTTCCTGGGCTAAGGACAGTCTACAAACTACACTGCTATGTGTATGGGATCAAGGAGGCGAGCTGTAGCTGGTTGGGCCCCCATGAAGAAGTCTGGGAACTCTATTTCATAAGGAAGAATTTAATGGACTGTAGCAATAGCACTGTTCTCTAAATAATGCGAATAAAGAGCATTTTTTCAGAATGGTTCTCAGAGCATATTAAAAAAAAATAAATCACAAACAGAGGTGTTCGGAATCTAAAACAGCAGTGAATATTAAATTATGTATGCTAATCACACTACGCTCCCAATAGTCTTCCTATCTTCTCTGAAATACTTGAAGAGGGAGTAAAAAAAAAACTATGTAAGTAACAACTTGGAAGTGCAAGCAGTAGCCATAAATGTGGCTACAGTACATGACAGGGGAAAAACTTCTCCCTGTCTGAAAGGGAAAACTATATGTACTCCATAGATGCAAATCTTAGCAGCATGAAGACTGGTAAATCATCTGCAAGAAATGTGTCTTCAGGTAGTGTTCTCCACAACAAAAATACTATGCAAGGAAGATGCTGATGCAGATCCTCCTTCTGCCACATGACGTGGAGACAGACTAGATGGATGGGAGGAATGGCATGCAAGTAAGTGCTTGGGAACCCACAGAACAACTACAGAAGCAGAAATTATATAGGAAGTGTGGAACAAACCTCCCAGCTTAGAAACAACTCTAGGTTTATCCCATTATGACCCTCCTCTCTGTATATGAAAAGAACTGTTTTTGTTTGTTAACCCCAAAAACACTTACAGTTGACCAGACTGCAGCTGATGCAGCAAGCAGCGGACTGACTGACAAAATCACCAGTGTTAGCTTCCACCCATGGACAAATCCTATAATAATCCCTGTCAGAAATGTGGAAAAAAACTGTACAAATATACAGATCTTATCTCCAATGCCTTCATGGATGGTGTTGATATCACTGCAAATAACAATAGTAAAAAAAAAAAAATAATAATTGTTAGCTTTCAATAATTCTACCTCTCCCCTATTTCATCCTGTGTGGCCATTTCCTAACTGGCATACTAAAACCTCTAACCGCAGCTACTGAGCAGTACCACTAGTCTCTCTGTTGCCAAAGCACAGCAGGCACCTATTTTTTAGGACTAGTTTTCTGTACTTTCTACCATTTCCTGCTGTTTCTGTGCCCAGTTACTAGGTCACTTGTGACCTAGTTTCCTTACCCAGCATCCGAATGGAGTAACACAAGTAAGCAGCCAAACTGCTTCCTCACCTCCTGTGACCCTCTCCAAACCACTCTTTCCTCTGTGCTCTCCAATACATTTCACATTCCTAATTTAGGTTACAGCCTCAGAGAAAGCGTTATCTCCATTCTATCTGAAAACCATTATTTGGAAGAACCTCTGTTTTTCCATGCATACTTCCTTTCCCATTTTCTCTTCAGTGAGTACAGACACTAGAGCTGAGAGGAATTTCATTTTGGGTTCTCTTGCACTTTTTAGGACATAGCTCTGATCAAAGCTGTCTTAAGACCCAGAAAAGTCTGAACTCGTACATATAGTCCTATTGCACCCTGGATCATAGTCCTAAAATCTAAATCCACTGAGGGATATGGAAAAGTACCAAGGACTAAGAGACATTGGACTGAGTCCAGCCTGAGGTCTGACTTGATAAAAGCATGAGTTCGTTTCCATTCAATAAAGTGTCAGAGCTTTTCAGTATTTGTAAATAGCTGAAAACAGCAGATCTGTTTGTTTAGTACTGTCTGCCACATACTTCATAAATGCTACAAAGCCCACGTCAGACAAGTAGAATACTTCATTTCACATCATAACCCTTTCAAATGCATATATCACAGAAATGAAACAAATGAAGCGGGCAAATAATAATGAGTTTCTCCCTCAGAAATATCTTAATTTCACTGTGACTGAAAAGGCTTCAGTGGTTTTGTTCATTTATTTTTTTAAAATAAAATCTCTGTAGAAAATCTTGTAAGCATTTAAACAAAAACTGTCATTTATCTTCATGCTCAGGAGGTCAAAAGCAAACAAACAAAACCAAAAAAAATATAGAGTCCTTACTCAGTAAGTCTAGTGTTCAGTGTTCCTATCTGGGTACTATCAAACCAAGCCATCTCCTGATGGAGCACTGCAAAAAAGAACTTCCGCCGAATCCTTGATGTTTGCCTTGTAGCAGCTATCAAAAATGTCCATACTTGGACGGTGCTCAGGATCAACACAGCAAAGCCAATTCCCACATAGTAGTAAGCAAACCTGTGATAAGGGAACAAAAGACCACATAACCTACTGCTTCTTGTGGGAGAGATTACACAAAAAGCAACAATAATTATGTACCCCACCAAAGTAAATACGGAAATCTGCAGCGCATTACAGTGAAGCCCTTCTGAGCAGGTAAAAATTTGGATTTCACTCAAAGGGATCACACGCATACAAATTCCCCAAATGTTCTGTAAATGGAATGACTATGACAACTCTTACTTTGTCATTTCAGCTTCTATATCTACACCTGTAGCTGGTTGGCAACTGGAATTATTTACTGAAGGACCTGTGGGGAAAAGAGTACTTATGAATGTATCATACATAAAAGATAAATTATGACAATATAGGGTTACCACTTTCAAAGTGTTCTGTATTTTCCAATTAGGGCAAGACATGTGGCAGATACACATTTATTTTTCTCTGAGTTTCTAATAGCAAGTAGCTGACAAATGATGATACAAAAGGTTGTTCGTTCTCCTCACCATCCCACACAAGATGAAACTTATTCATAAGGCACATGCTTTTTATTTGGTTCAAGTCATGACAATTGAATATGATCAAGTAATTTGCAAAAAGTTGAATTTTGTTCATCATGCACTCATTCTGACATGTACCAGTCTTAGCTCCGGTAGCAAAACATAATGGTATGTGGAGAAGTCTAATTCTAAATTTACCTTCTGACATACTTGAGTTCACACCACTTAGAACAAAGGCATTTGTCATATCTCCAAAGATAATGATCATGAGTGGTAATCCAGTACCATTAGCAGCAGCTGCGATCAAACCAACTACCATCAAAAGTATATCCACCCAATCAGCATAGCGGAACTACATGAACATTAAAGAAAAAGAGTAAAGTTATGCCTGGCAGTTCGCATATTAAATACAGTACAGCAGACATACCAAACACATTTCTATCTACGTATTCTAAAAAGCAGCAAGACTACAACTAAAAGAAAAATCAGAACACAAGAAGAATTTCGTAGTAGGTCCTGCATATATACAGTATATTGGAATTTAAACAAGAGTGAGTTATTGATCAGCACCTGGCTTGGATCTACTGGAAGACAAGATCTCTAACTGCAATTGCACCTTAAGGCTTGCTTATCCTTAAATATTTCCTCACCTTGGAAAAATAAAAAAGAAAAAGAAAAACAACAACAACAACAACAACAAAAAAAAAACAACAAAAAAAGTGAATATGAACTTCAATAGCTGTTCCTGGATGTGATTCATCTGAAATGAGAACATTTTATTCTTGACTGTGCTAAACACACTTCCAAAGTGTAAACAGACATGGAATAAACCACAGAACAATAGGAGTTCTCTTATTTTAGAAAAAGCAAGTCTGTGTGTAGAGTTACTTAGGAAGAGCTGTTGGGTAGAAAAAATGGGCACAAAAACATAACCCTGGCCCTCTCAAACAGCAAGTCCTTCAGATATCAAACACAGGACAAACCCTTTTTAAACAGAGCCCAGGCAAGGGTGTGCACAGTACATATAGCCTAGATCAGCTTCAGCACAGGTAAGCCTCATATTCCAAAATCAATTCCTTGTTAGTGCTCTAAGTGCTTCCAATACACTAAGGTGAGGACTTAATGTAACAGCACCAATGATAATACTTCATAGGTCTCAGGGTTTTGGGGTGTTTTTCTTTTTTCAATTTATGAATTGCAATTAATAGGCAATCAATCAACAATGACAATGACAAAAGAAGTAAGCCACCAATCCAGGCACTAACCAGTTCAAAGATGCCAACCACCTTTTTCTCTGTCTTATCTTTTTTCCTAGAAGACACAGAATACAATTAACATAAGCTTTTTCTAGCAAAATCATATTAAAAATATAGCCCAGCACCCAATATACCCATGGCCAATCTCCTGAATTCAAGAAGTCCTACTTTTTTTTCTTGGCCTTCAACTGGTCACTTTCTTCAAGATTTTCCTCATGTTGGAAAGAAGGGTCATCATATTCTGTGCTTGTGGGATCTGCAGAATAAAAAGCAGATTTTCTTAACATAACATTACACTTTTTTTCTAGTAGTCTGTTACAGCTTTTCCTGATAATTCTTTTGCATTTCAAGCTTAAAGACTAATATTTCCTTATATTCTTGGACAGACCAGTCTCTTCTTTTTGAAGTTTCCTTTCTCTTCGATTTATCTGCTTCTCTCCTGAAGAAGCTTCCAGCTAGATTTCTGAGATAAAAACAATTAAAAATATATTTACACAGACAAGCTATCAAAGACTAAATCAACTGAGCAATGATTCAATGCTTACAAAAGTGACTGCAAAAAAGTTAAGTCCTAAAGAAATAAGCAGAATTACTTATAGTGAAAGTTATAATTGGTGTAGGTAACATTGAATACAGGTGAGTTCACTCAGGAATCATGCGTTTGCCTGTAAAAATCATCACTATTACTTGCACTGCAGTAGTTGTCACACGTTCACCTCCTTTGTGCTACACAAGAGGACTTCTACCCCAGAAAGCTTAAAACCATAAAAGCGATAGGATGGGATATAATAAATGGATAAAGAAACAAATGAGAAAAGGGCTCAATACACCAACAGTTTCCCATCCAGACTATGCTTGACTGCCGAGTAGAATTTTCTGTATACAGTTTTTCATATTCTCTCATCAGTCAGTTGGAAAAGACTGACTTAGACAACCATATAAGGACTTCTACCTTAACAAGCCTGTCTAAAGAACATTTTCCAGCCCAGACTAGGACGCACCTAAATAGTTTTATGCAGGTAAATGAATGCTGTTGAAGTCAGTGGAATGATTCATGCATTAATGTCTTCTAGGTGGTGGCTTTAAGTTACTGAATGCTCAACAGAAACCAAGTGGGCTGAAATCAGTAGGAGAAAAAATCAGGTATGTCCAGCAAATTTTCAGCAAGTGTACAGACTCAGATACTGTTCATATGCTGTCTCTATGGCAGTGAGGAAGGATTTATGACGCACTTTCAGATACACTTATGGAATATACTCTGTAAGTGCACATGCTGTTTGCGTGCCTGCTACTTACCAGTTTCAGAAATGTCCTTTTCCGTGAAATTTAAACTTTGATTCACTGTCATTCTTTCTTGTATATTCTGAGATAAAGAGAAAGATTAAACAAAACGTATGCAGAAAAAAAAGAAAAAAAAAGTGAAATTCCCCCCTTTCCCCCCCAAAAAAAAGAAAAACAAACAAACAAAAACCCAAACAACTCACCTATCTAACACCCCACAAAGCCAACCACCGAAAGTTCCACATCAAAACATTTGGAAATAGTAGCTATTTAAAGTGTTCACATTATATCTGCATTTCTTCACATGTCACTTTATTTAAGTAGCACAATTATCTGACTGAAATATATGATAAAGAAGCACGTAATAGTGTGATTAAAGACTGCCTTTGAGGAAATCTTACTAATAGAACCTGTTGCTCTAACTTGCACCATCTCAGCAGCCTGTTTTAATAGTCTCTAGATGATCCACATTTGGATTAGTGTGGATGATCCATTACAGGATGGAAGGTTTCCATCATTAGCTTGAACTAAACTTAGTGGACAGATGTAATACAATCATGATTATCATGCTAAGGACCAACGATGCGCTCATGTATTTTGCCATGTGCCTGCTAAGAAACGTTTAGAGGTAGTCAGCAACTGAGGTGCCAGCCGTGCCCAGGCTTTACTTTATGCAGCTTAACACATACATGCAGAAACACACATGAATTTGATGAAGGCTAAAATGATAACAAAACACATAATCAACCCAACATTAAAAATACATATCTAGCTTAAGCATCCTCAATTAAGGCTCCTGGTTGTGCCTTTCTTCGTATTATTTCAGCTTACCTTTACACCTCGTGCTGTGCCCTTTCTTTCTGGTGACCACGAGGACCAGTCCCATAGAATCCTTACCTGCCGCTGCCCGAACCCCACGCTACCGTGACTGCCAGCCCGGCCATGCCCTGTAGCTGCCTCCCGGGCGGGACCGCCCGCACCCCGCCACGGGCGGGACCGCCCTTTTGCCCGCCCGTCTCTCGGCTGGCAGGTGGAGGTGGAATTGCAGCCTGGAGGGAGAGTTCGGGCGGGGGGTTGGGCTGGCAGCAGGCACCCACAGCGAGCTGCTCGGTACGCCTGCCCGAACAGCGCTTTCTGACTTGGTTCTCACCGTTACTAACGCTGGAAGAATTTTAGTTTGAAAAAGTTGTCGCAGGGACCACTTCTTCAGAGGAGTTTCCCTCATCCCCTATTTTCAGGCACATGGAGGTGATTAGATATTGAAGAAAAGTCACTCGCCCAGGGGGAAGAAAAAATAAAATTGTAAAATCAGGCTTGTGAGAGCACATCTGATTTGGGGAATTGCTTCACTGCATTCAGTGAATTTCAACTAGGAATAAAGATACTGATGACCTTTGACTGGACCACTGAAAGTGTTTTCACTTCCCACTTCTAAGCAACATCAGGATCAAAGCTAGCTAATTTTGTTGCTGTTCTCACAGGAACTAATACACAAAAGCATTGTGTTTTGCTCATGTAATTCTTTTCCGAGAATTTGTGTTGGGTTTCATTCTAGCAAAACTAAAGCTGTTCTTTGCTTTGGGTTAACTCAATGGGCTTTCCCCCATCCCCTTAGAAGAAAACAGGTACATAAAACAGATTTTCTGTGCAGTCCTAAAATAGGGGTTCTTCCACACCCTTCCCCATCTATACCAAAGTCTGCATCATTTACTAACAGTAATGACTTTAATGTTTTGAAAAATAAACTCTGCTTTTTTCCCTATCCACTCAAATACCACTGTCCCAAAGCTGAGTCTCAGTTAAGCTAGTCAGTGAGATAACTGAAGTAGTTCTTGAATCATGTTTTCAGGGCTAAACCTTATTTAGTTTCCCTCTTTAGCCTTCCCCATGGGGTTCAGGTTACATTTTACATATTGGTTGTGGTGCCCTAAAAGTACCACAGAAGCAAAGGCATTTTTAGTCTTCATTGGCTTCCACCCACTGGGACCCTCTGTATTTGCTTGGTTTCCAAATTACTGTGTGTCAGGCTTGTTACTTTTTAGTACTTTCTTATTTCATCAGCATTACCCAGGGCTTATGTTGCAGACTCAGAGTTAGGCCTGAATAACACACATCAGCAGCTGCTTATGAAAAGCTTCTGCAGTCATGAAGAATTTGCATTTACAGAATTCAACTGAAGGGAAAGAGTGGTAAACTGAAATGTTGTGCTGCCCCAGCCCCAAGGTTCCCAGCTACATGCACTATTTTCTTCAAAGGAAACAGGTTTGTTTCCTTGTTTGCCTGAGAGGGAGCAAGAACGACTTACTGTATCTGGGCTTTTTTTAAAATAGGAGATTAGCTGTTAGTTTCATAAGTGACCTACCACCAAACTTAAAACAACTGATCAGTTTTAGCAACATCCCAGATAGAAAGCAAATGCCTGATGTGGATTTTATGATAGGTGTGGGGCTGCAGAGCACATAGATAGTATAATAAAAGTAGAAACTCTCTTGGCCCAGTTTTCAGAGCTGCTGCACAACTTATTTAAAAGAAGTGACAGTTGGTGAAGGTTTGGTGCCTTTGAAACACAAGCACTACACTACAAGAAGTGTAGAATATCCAGAGTTGGAAAGGAACCATAAGGATCACTGAGTCCAACTCTTGGCTCCACACACGACCACTCAAATTGAAACCACATTTCCAAAAGTATTGTCCAAATGCTTCTTCATCTGTGGCTTGATGCCATGACCACTGCCCTGGGCAGCCTGTTCCACTCCCACTGACCTCTGGTGAACAACCTTTTCTGAACACCCAACTTGCCACTCCCCTGGCACAGCTCCATGCCATTCTCTCGGGTCCAACTGCTGTCACCAGAAAGCAGAGCTCAGCACTGCTCTCCGCTCCCTGTGAGAGCTGCAGCTGCCATGAGGCCTCCCGCTCAGCTCCTCTGCTCTGGGCTGAACAAATCAAGGCGTCTCAGCCACTCCTCATACATCTTGCTTTCTAGACCCTTTGCCATTTTTCATGGCCCTCCTTTGGACACACAGTCATAATTTTATGTCCTTATACTGTGGTGCCCCAAACTGCACACAATCCTTCAGATGAGATCAGAAGCCTTACCAGTGCAGAGGGCTCACTTTTCAAAACCTCATCAACAGTTGTTAATACACATAGCAGCACCAAAGTGACAGTTGCCATTCACATCCACTCCTCTGTGCACTGCACACAAGGTAAGAGAAAGCCTAAGACCTGCCCAGCTTAGAAAATTGAGTCCAAAAAGGGTGTAATGTGAACTCTCTCCTTAAAGAAGTGGTTGATGCCCCATCCCTGGAGACTTCCCAGGTGAAGCTGGATAAGGTCCTGGGCAACCTAATCTAGCTATGTTGTCCCTGTTCAATGCAGGGGAGTTGGTCTAGATGGCCTTCAGAGATTCCTTCCAACTCTAAGGATTCTATGATTCTAAGTGTAATTACAATTAACTGCTCCATACTTCAGTGAAAAATAAGATAACATAATCTGATGTTTTTGCAGACACAGAAATTCTGGACTAAAGGAGAAGGAGAAGAGACTCCCATCCATAGAGAAAGGAACAGAAGTAACACAAGTAATGAATAAATTGTAGTTAGAAATAATGCCCTGGTAACATCTTGGGGTCAAGTATAATAAAGTACAGTTTGGAAGGGAAATGTTATTTTGCGTTTTATCCAAAATGTGTTTTAACTTTAGAAAATACTGCATCTGAAAAGTATCCTTACAATCAAACCAGAGAGTACGATTCCATGCATTTTTTTTTTATTTGTCCAGAAGCTGTTAGCAATAGGAAAGAAATGAAATTAAATACAATCATGTAATATTAATTAACACCACCCATACTGACTGAACTAGAAGAGATACCTACTCTGAAGGACAGTTATTCATAATACAGCATAATTAAAAACTAGCAAACAATCCCAAAAAGTCCTTAAAAGCACAAACTAGAAATAAGAACTCATTTCTCTAGTAAAGCAGTAGAATTCAGAGAACATAATGCATGGTATGTTAAAGTAGAAGACATCTGACTTTAATGGACTATCTCATCAAAATAGTAATCAAATGCAAAGAGGGAGTTTTATATCATACAAGCTTTGTTGCTACTTACTGATATGCAGAAGAACCAGCACTTCTGTTTGTGGTTTATTGATCCTGAAGAAAATACATGGAAGTCAGTAAATATTTGTCAATTTAATAGAGAACTAATATTACTGGAGCTGGCTGGCCAGTAGAGTGTTCGCGCTAACCCTTAGTGCCATGTCATATATATAACAACAGGAGACAATAAAGCATTGCGTGCCAAAATGAGCAAGGTCATTCAAATAAACCAAAGATATTTTTTACAGCTTCATAGTAGTTTTTCGTAAACATGTTTCTTCTGGGTACGTGCAGAAGTTCAGACCGAGGCACTCTGTTTTTGTTCCCAAGTTACACAAGCCCTTTCCCAAGTTCTAGATCAAGCCATGATCTGTATTTTTCCACACAATCTACCCCTTTATGGATTGAACTGAAACATAACTTTTTTGAAGATAGCTGATGTGCACTGCTTCCAAATCGCACATAAACAATAGTCTGTGCAGCAACTTATAAGGCAAATAAGAAAATCCAATAATAGTGTACAACCATTCCTCCACCATGAATGAAAGGAGGCTCGCCAGGTAGAGACAGAATCATATTTTAGTTGTTCTATTTATTTGGATCTTCTTCTGAGGCATTATGTGAGTTACATTTTTGAAAACATCAAGAATACATACACTACACAATCAGTGTTAATAATTGTAAGGAACCCCTTTGAACAGCAGTCAGTGTGTCCAATGTGGTTCTCTAATACAATTTTTTGTGTTCTAATTCCTGGTTGATCAGTCCAATAGCTTGTTGGGTTACATTTAGTGCTGCTGCAGTATGATTAGCTAATGCAGGTACCTGCCATTCAGTAGAGATAACTTCAGCTTGTGGTGAGAAGATAGCCATAGCATAGAAACACCAAGCAGTCCATTTATATTGATGTCTGGTGAGAAAGGTTGGGCAATTCGTTTGTGGTTACTTGGAATGTATTGCACTGGGTACATAAAGCCAACCCCAAGTACATCATCCAGTCTAGTTAGATGATAGGTATGGCCAGCAAACCCACAAAGAACCTCATAGTATCATATGCTTAAAAGACTTATGAGGACTCTTATTCAACGGTTTAGGTAAGGTAATATTCTTACAGCAGAGTTGGGTAAAGCCCCCAAATACACATCAGTTCAATCAGAAGAGTTTCATTCAACACAACATAGCATCTAGAGTCATACCCACAGCATTAAAGATGAGAGCCAGCCTACATCATCCTGTATACTGTGGGATCCATAGGGTGATGAGGTTGCGTGTGGTTCCACAATCAGACTTCATTCATTACTTTGGAAACTGTTTCACTGAAGGACACCCACCCATTTCTGCTTAAAGTTCTATTCTACTGAAGAGCTTGGTTCCACTGTGTCTCATTCAGGCTAATGTACCAAGATAACCCTTAGCTTGCATCTGTGGGTAAAATCGTATAGACCCAACCATCAGTCTCGTGAACAACATGAGTTATACGAGTTGCCCAGTCAGTAAGTACTTTAGCCATGGACCTTAAATGGAATAGTAGCAAAAAATCCATCTTCCAAGCTAATATACAGTCAACATTGCAATCTTGTGTCAATACTTCTGCTTGAAAAGGGTTATGACCAGATTGGTTTTATCAGACTCTTTGTCCTGATACTGGAGGCTGTACAGATGTAACTGGTGACATAGGAGGCACCTGAATCTATCATAATGATATAATCAATATTCCTTGTACAATAAAAATTGGTGTGTTGACAAGCATTTTGGTGTGTCAGATACAGAGCACCTGATGGGTTACATAATTTCTCTTTTCCAATAACATAGGAGCAAGGAGGTTGCATGATTTTGGCCTTCCTTGAACCTCCCATGGTCATTGTACTACGTGGTTAACAAGGTCAAGGTCAACAGGGGCAGAGAGCAGTAGGTTGTTCATGATAACAATTTGTGGCTTTATATGTTTTTCAATTCATGTTATTTGTATCCAAAGTGAAGTTCAAGTAACTTGTAGTATGTGTTAAGCCCTGGGTTAGCCATTTGAGGTCTTTCATTTAAGTCTCTTAATACCCCATGCAGCCATGTTGTCCACCCCTTCAAGGATTGAGCGTCAGCCTGAATGGCTGTTTTTAAAATGCCATTATAATTTTCTATAAGATCTGCTCTGATAGGATTGTATGATAAGTGGAAATGCCATTAAATATTTTTATCTTCAAAATATGTGTATATGGGCTATTATCATTCATGTACTGATAATTTTGTTCTCAGTTAAGCAGGTCCAGTGCCTTCTGGGCACCACATTTTGTTCTCTTGCAGCTTCTCCCTGAAGGGGAGGAATAGAGGAGGGTGGGAGGGGTTTCCTTTCCTTGCTGGATCTGACAGTGATGTAGTAGATATACTCCCTTTTCCTCCACTGTTATTTTTGTTTTTGGCCTGACACCCTACAAACAATAGCCTTGCTTTTATCAGATAAAAACCTGTGTTCTTTTGCCAAGCTCTTTATCCAAGCTGCAATAACTGTGGGAGATTGCCAGTTATCCTCAGCATGAATCTGCCCTTTCTGAGTCAGGCATACTATACTGATCTTAACAACTCTAACAAGGGGAGCAGTCTAGGTCATGCTGAACTCAGGTAACCATGATCACCTACCAGTGAATTTGAATGTGGTCCTATTCAACCTCCTCCTTTTTCAATTCAGTTTATATTCCCTCTGTTTCTAAAATTGCAGCCAACTACTCTGGCAATTTCAGGGCATTCTTGTACTCTCACAGCAGTCCTCATTTCTCTATTCCTTGGGCAACCACATACCACAAGATGATCTATTTCCACCCCAGGATTTTCCCCAGCAAATCCAATCCCTCCCTCTTGCAAACTGGACTTTTTTTTAGCTGGGATCCTGCTGACTATGTCAGTTGTTATGCAGAAGTGCCAGCACTTCTACAAAGGATTTAGTGATCCTGAAGAAAGCATGTGGAGGCAAGACAATATTCATCAGTGTAATGGAGGAGTACTCACATTACCAAAGGTGGACAGCTGGTAGAGTGCCAGCGCTACCCCGCTGGTGCCATATATGTAACAATAGGAGACAATAAAGTGTTGCACACCAATATGAGCAAGGTCATTCAGATAAGTATACTTGATTACAGCTGTGGAGCAGTTTTTCATAAACAAGTTCCATCTGGGTACACGCAGAAGTGCAGACTGAAGCAGTCTGTTTGGGCTCCCAAGCTACATGAGCCTTTTCCCAAGAGCTTCTCACCTGTTCAGACCCTGATCTGTATTGTAGCACACACTTACTGTCAACTCTACAGCAGCCTAGACGCCGGTGTGATAACCAACCTGCACCCATGAGCTGCACATGTGTAGCCATTGGTGGTAATTGACTGTTACCTAAACTGTAGGTGATCTCTTACCTTTCCTCTGTGGCTGGGATATATTTATCAGGATGGAACTTTAAAAGACATTTTTTTCCCCGTTATGCTTTGATAATAGCTGTTTTGTGACTTTTCCATCTTTGTTATATATGCGATTCATAAAAACACCCAGAAAACATTTTTGTGTTTATTTTTCAGAAACCTGACCAAAATGGAACTTTAGTACTGCAGGTATCACATTAGTCACATTCAACTCCCACATCTCCACGGCAGTATAAGGGCACATTAACTGTACTCAAGCTCAGTGGTAATAACACTAAAAACCAGGGGAAGTAGCTGTAGTCATGTCACTTTACTTGCATCCTCACTCTGAAATAAGGTAGTATTTTGGTGTGCATCTAAGAAATGGCTCATCATCATAAGTTCTTCATTGAATTCATTGGGTAATAGGTTGGCTGTTTGGTCATAAATATGGAATCTATGAGTATATTCTACACAGTTAACTTTTGTCAATATGTATGTGAAAATGAATATAAAGATTCTGCCTAATCTTAATTAATGTCTGCAGGGAGAAGGTAATTTTTTTTCCTGTCACTCTCTGATGGATGCAGACTGTGCTCCCTGCAGGTACCCATGAGCATGAAAAGTACTCTGTTCTGGAGCAGCCATGGGCTTCTGGTCTTTTAGAGGACACCCTTTTTCCTCTCTTCTTTGTCACAGTTTATCAGTTTTGGCAATGCAGAGTGGGGTAAACTTTGTTGACTAAGTTAAGATTAGTCGTACCACTGGTTAAGCTACTTAGCTCTGTTAACTGGAGGATAGGAGAGCTTTACTTGTTGTCAAGCACTCTGATTAATTCAGAGTATTCTCTGTATTGCCATGAAAAGTTCCGTAATGCCTAAATGTATGAGGTAGTATTTTGCTATGAGGCAGTACATTGCTATGAATCTGCTCCTAAGTATTATGTTAAAAAGTCTGGGGATATTCATCATATTTAAAGAAACTAAAAAACCTCTTAACTTACAGTTTTTATAGAGAGCAGCTGATTAAAATGCTGCAATTCTACAAACCAAACCAAGACATATGAATACTATTACAGCATTTGAATCTACAAAACTATCAAGGACTTGATGCAGTGGATGGAAGAACACAAAGTCTGAATAGAGGTGAGTGCTGAAGAAAGAAAAAACAATGTGGAGTAAAGGTAAGAAATAGAGCACAACATTTGAACTTTCGGAGAAAGACTGAGCTTTTGTCCAAAAGTCTAACTCTGTGACAAAGGAAGCAGATTACTTGTGTTATTTCTGAAAATAGAAGGTGGAAACCTACCTGATTCTTTTAGCTAAATAGAATTATATGAAAGAAATCTATTTCACCTCAATTTCTTTTAACCAGATCAACTTGCAAGCATTTATTGATGCAAAAACGTAATCCTTTACTATTAAGTTTGTACACCTGTTTTAGATGCAACCAATAACTATGCCAGGTCAATGTGATTTTTTTTTTTCCTAAAAAAGAAGAGAAAATACAATTTTTTTTCCTTTTAAGCAATTGAGTGGTATATATGTCAAGATCATAGGAAGCACAGAAGGTAGCAATTCTGCATTCTCCTGAACTCTTTATATACCTTGAACAGGAAAACTTCATACATTATAAGAAATGGTGACTTAGCCTGATAAAGACCTATAGTGATAGTTCACAGAACTGAATGTTAAAATCTACATATTCTTTTCAGAAAAATGGAGCAAAGAAAGGGAATATACCTTCTGTGGCATTCCCTGCAACAGAAGAAAGACAAAACTGTGATTTTGGTCCATCATACCAGAAGAATTAGGAGGATGATGTCTAGCTAAATGAAAGGAATTCAGAGACCACTAAATGCCTAGTCATTTGTTGGGCAGCATGTACAAAAGGAAAAAAAATAAAAAGCTTCTTAAATTCTTGCAATATGGAGGGAAAAAGAATTTTCAGAAGGTCAGAAAATTAACAGACGCTGTGCTTGTCTACATTTCACCCTTAGAAGCAGAATGTGATCAAGGAAGAAAATTTAAATGAAAGGGATGGTGAAATTAAGTTGGCAGTTAATGCAAAATTGTTATGGGCTTGAAATACAAATAAGAGGCCATTCTTTTGTGCGGAAGGAAAGAATGCTATTCTTAAGCAAATATAATCTATCAAAAAGTATAGATTAGGATTATAGGTCAGTAAGGATAGATTAAGACTGTGGGCAGTCTTTCCATGGAATAGCATTTAAAAGATATAGTGATGGAAAGCAAAAAACCAAAACAACAACAAAAAAACAACTAAAAGCCAACTATATCAAACTGCTGTGAAAAAAAAAAGGAGGAAAAAGAAACAAACAAAAGAGTCATATGAAACACATGGAGTAGTATTTGCTATGGCTAGCACTGTTAAATCCTCAGATGGAGTGCTGTGTTTAATTTTGATTGTTTCAAGAAAATGTGGGTGAAAGGAGTTACGGAAGAAAGCAAAATTAAAGGGCTGTAGAAGTTATGAACTGTGAGAAAAGACAGATGGAATTAGATTTGATGTTGCGGAAAGCATGCAAATGCTAAAAAAAAAGTATGAGAATCTTGCAAAAACAAAGTAATATGGTATCTTCCATATCATCCATGGTACTGAATTACAGTAAGAAAGGCAAAAGTTAGTTATTATGAAAATGTCATTAACTCTCTGGATAGTTAAGTACTGAGGCAGCTGGTAGAATCTAGAATATAGATTTTTTTTTCCTATTATGTCAAGAAATTATCTACAAGGAAATACATAAGATTTACCTTAAGGCGGGGGAAAGATTAGATTGCCTTCTGAGATACCTATCAACTCTATTTTCTCTGATGTGCTGATAAGCATTATGAAGGGCAAAATGGAACAAAGCTGGTACATCTTGTATTTTTGTTAAGGACACGAAGTCAAGTATAAACTGAGCCTGTGGAACAACTGATAGCAATCTTGGTAAAGGTTTTTTCTGGTGAGAGATAAAAAAATTGGGCAATTGGACAAATGTTAGAGCACTTAAAAGTAATGAAGAAGTGAACTACTACCCTCAGAAGATGCGTGCCATTAATGCCATTCAAGAAAAAAATCATAATATTTTTCTTCTGAAGTTTCTTCTAGGCTGCATACTGCACGTGGCATCTCAACCACTGTTACGCACTTCCTAGTCTATAACCTGTGGTGGAATATTGACATGACATACTGATTTACTTCCAAGCTTCTTTTTGGTGTGTTTCAATTAGTTTTCAGATGAAGTTCGGTTGTGAGCATAGTTGCCTGAGCCTACTCCCAAAGACTAATTTATATAGGACAATTTTGGTTTGTTCCATCTTCTGCAGTCCTCAGACATGGTCTTTGTGCCCTCATTTCTGCAGGCTGTCATGCCATATTGCAGAGCATGTAACACACATCCTTCATTTTGCACTCTAAAAATAAAATTGTGAATTTACTTTCTGTGTAATATCACTGTGACACAGCCCAGCAAAACACACAAAGTAATACATCTTAGTTGCAACACATGAGGCACAAAATAAGATCAGATTAAGTGGTAGACCACAGAAATGTAGCCAGTGCATTCCAGAGAAGTGATTTCTGAACGAAGTGGATAAAAACTGCTATAATGTGAGACTTGACAGCCATTGACCTTTCCGGGAGCTGGATACTTTTATCACTGTATGGCTTCAAATGACTTGTTCACTGGCAAGATTTCATAGTGTTTTCTGAACACAAACCTAAGTAAATGAAGCCTCGTTGGTAGGAACTTCTGTGGTGCTCAAAGTACTATAGGTGAGCAGAAGTAATGACTCTAATTGTAAACCTGGTTTAAATTACCTGGGTTAGAGGAATTGTTGCTTCTGCTAAGAAAATTGCATTATATGATCACAATATTGTTTTCCCCTGAGGTAGCTGGATTTTTCCATGGCAGCCCATTTACATGTACTTGTCCTTTTTCTCTTGTGAGGAAAAATATTTTGGCAGATCAGACCACAGCAGTAGGATTCCTGCTAATCTGCTGTTCATGCATTTCAGATTTCTGTGTTTGTGGTGATTAATGCTGGATTCCAAGGAACAAAACTGATTGTCAGGGCCGAGAGGTGGTTCAAAGCATTATGTTTGCCTGACATATGTACAGTTTGGTGAAAGGAAGATCCAAGAAAGTCACATCCTAAAGTAGATCCATCCACGCTCCAGTGCTCTAAAGGACAATACAGGCATCTGCTAAATAGCCACCTGTTTTGAATAGCATCCTTTCCCTGTAAAGGAGTAATCCAGACCTTTAGCTGAGAGGTGGGCAGAGTTCAGGAAGAAGTTTTTTTTCCCAGTGTGGTCTTACATGGATCAGTAATAATTTACAATCACAGGAGGAAAAGAAACCCTTTGCATAGACTGGGGATTGCTCAGGTGACTCAGGAGGATAGTGAGATAGTCATCCTGTTTTTGTCCTTTTGATGTAAACTCTAGATCAGGACTGCCTGTACAGTTTTCATGCAGCGTTGAACTTTTAGCTCTGTGTTTGCAATATTAAGCAAGTTATGTAACTTTGTGTTTTTGTATGCATCACTGCACAGTCATGCTTAGTGCAACAGAAGGAAACTTCTGTGAAAGGCCATTTCCAAAACAAGAACTCTAATGAACTTCTGGTTGGACCAAATTAACATGGGCATCAAGAAGGTGAAATGGATATTTCATTTTAAAGAGGACTTAGTATTTTCAAGGTATGCATGAGAATATACCTGAATAGCTGTTAAGGATTTGGGGAACAACTGGATTCTTCTACTGAGCAACAGCCTACTAAGAAAGATTAGACTATAAAGTACCAGCCTTCAAAATACATTGATCTTCCCTTACATGCTTGTGATTATGAGAGAAAGGCTGGAAACATTGAAAAATAGGTATAATTGGTGACATGTATTTTTTTGATTCTTCTTTTATCATTACAAAAGGCAGCTATGTTATCTAGACTACATGACAAAAAAAATCTATTTGAAAATCCTGAATTATCTCCTAATTGTTTTCATGGATCTTCAGCTGCATTACATAATGCTGGTAAAATAGACCTAAAAATAACTTTGTCATCAGTTGCATCAAAAATAAGCTCAAAGAAAAGTAATTCAATTTTAATAGTATTATTACTCAATTTTTGTTTTATTTATTGATACAAATTTAGGTCAACTAAAAAAGGAAAACATTTTTCTTCCTTATTGTTCTTGGAACAGTTTATGCTATTCACTAGGACCTAGTTGCATTCTTCTGATGAAGTGATAATTATGAAATTAGGAGATCCCAGCTGCACTACTCATTACTAGATATCCTTGAAGTCAGTGTACACTGTTTCCCTTTTTGATTTCATTCAAAAAACTTCTAATGAATTAGAAGTAAATTCTTACCATATGCACCCAAAAACAATCATAAGGGGAACTTTCAGACAGTGCCACTGTATTGGGATTTTTAAAAAAACTTTGTTGGATGCTACACTATATTCAATAGGAAGACAATCTGAACATTCATCATTCACTTTACTTCTCAAACCCCTTCATATTGTAATACTGTAGAACAGCCACATTCTTCAGTGTTTCCCTACCTATGAAATTGGTAAAAATGAATCTGAACTCAGAATCCAGTTATTTCCCTTGAGAGCTGAGATGTTATTTACTTTTTAATCAAAAAAGATATTAGTGTCTCTTTTCCAGACCCAGATTAGCGTGAGCTAAGAACAGCTTTCACCAGAATCCAAGAGGGAAAAATTCTTCCCTCCCCAGAAGTATGAATCCTACCATGGGGTACGACAAAGCCAAGATTCACTCAAGTGCTATAAGAGAGAGAGAGAGAGAGAGAGAGAAGCCCTTCTCTGCTGTTAACTCTGAACTCTAAGCACCATGGAATACACAGAATTTAAATTCATACTTTGCTGGATGTAGGTCTGGATCTGAGGTTCCTTGCAGCAGGAGAGAGGAGATTAAGACTTGCTGGTGGGATGCCTATTAGTTGGTGGGGTCCATTGACTCCTGCTTTTGGTTCAATCAATGCTGATTTCTGTACACAGCATGAAGTGGTTTTACAGGATAGACAAGAAAACCTGTGGTTAGCAAATTCTCCTTGTTAGTGGAGGAAGATTAAAATTCTCTTTGGAAAATTATTGGACTTAATGTGGCTCTTCTACAGTCTCCATTGGAAATGAGAAACAGCTGACAGACTAAATACCAACTTACACATGACAGTGTCAATACCTGCGGAGCAACTGTGTGCCTGAATTCCCTTTACAGACAACAGAAATCCAGCCAATATTGTAGATACCTGCTTTCTGATATCTGGGTGATCTGACTAGATTGGCAATCTGAATATCTCACATACCACATAGCATTCCTCACTGTCAGCAGTATGAGCTAGACACCTTTATTTGCAGATATCTAAAATGCGGTAGAAAGTCAGGGAGAGACATCTGCTTTCCTTTGCTTTATTTCTCATCTGTATCGCAGTTGTGGTGGAAAGGATATGTTATACACTTAGAATTCCATATAAATGGATTACAGGATGGAGATATCATGAAGTATTTCTAAAGTACTGTCTTTATGGTAGCATCAACATTTCTGTTATGTTGAATAAAGCTGAAGTTATTTACTGGAGGCTGTTACTTCTGTGAGGAAATCTATTCCCGTGGATTTCAATAGGAAGAGCACCTGACATTGAGTGTTGCAGTCAGAGGAGTTTTCAAAGTGTATCTAAAATTGTTTTGTGATCAGTTTAATTTTTAAATAGCTACAAAAGTCAAAGTGGATGGCTGTTTCAAGCTTCATTTTGAAAAGTGAATGTGGAGAATTAAACTGATATTTCAACACAAAACCTTCCTTACATTATATCTATTATTATGTCACTGTAGTTATGTCACTCCCATGGGCTTATAACAGTACAAACTTTGCTAAGAATCTTTTAGATTTCTATTCCATTTCTCAGAAAACAAATGTTAAAGATGAGATCATCTACAAAGTTAAACTTTGTTTGCTTTTTCAACACTCATCACCAATATGATGGATCATTTTTCCCAGATTTATTGAAGAAGGAAAAAAATTTTTTAATTTGAATTATTAAACAGTTATCTATTTCTGCAGAAGTAATTATGAAATACACTTTTTCTGATCTACAGAAATGCTGCGAGAATAAAAAGAAACTGAAATGCTCGTGCTCCTCATAAAAGAAAGTTGGATACTCAATACTAAAGAAATCATATGGATTTTAAGTACAATAGCTTTAAAGTCTACAAAGCCCTATTCAAGGAAGAAAAACAAACAAACAACCTAATAAAGAAATCCAGTAAATTTCACTGCTCAAGGAGCAAATGTGAGGGTTAAAAGTTTGAAAGAACTTTTTTTTAAAATTGGGAATGGCAACTGACCACAAGAGACAATCCAGCATTTCTGCAATATTACACATGTTTGTATAATCAACAAATATACAGATGTTATAATTACGAAATATACCAGAGAGTTTAGCTAAGCAGGTTATAACACCAAAAGAAGATAGAATGCTTACCTGTGTCCTGAGCTCACTGTAAAACTCCAAAGGATGGATCTCCAGAAAGAGACCCTTCCCCACTGGCAGCCAGCTCTTAAATGGGGTCTAGGAGAGGTGGAGCCAGGCTCCAGCCCTTCTGGCAGAACAGGTGAATTGCCTTCACCTGTGGTCCCAGGGCTGACTCATTGCTCACCTCAGGTGATCAATCAGAGGTTCAGGCTGTGATTCAACAGTTCCCATACAATGTTAAAGCCAAAAAACTTTCCCACTGAGCAGAAGAACTTATTAATATCAGTTGCATTTGTTCAGATCTTGTTGATGTTACAGTGTATGAAATAAGCTGTTGTTCTCCCTCAAGAAGAATGAATTCGTAAAGGAGTAGGCCAGGAAAACCCTGTAACAGGACATACTTTCAGTCAGTCTCAGGCATTTTGTAACTCCTTTTGTATATGGTAAACTGTGGCAGAATGTCTATTGCATTTTTTTGAAAAGCCACTTTCCATCTTTCATATGCTCTCATGTATGTTGAATTATTTATTTTAAAGAAAGTGTCTGAAATCAAATGCGTTTCTACCTTAGTAGTAACAATGCCACAATGGTGAATCAGTAAGGATGCACCCATGAAAACGCTATCAGAAAAAAATAAGCGAGTTGGTGAATTATCAGTATGCAAGGGTATGCAAGGACACACAAATAAGAGCTCATTCATCCTGACTCTTTAGCAGCCAGAATTTGCAGCCTGGGCTGTATCTGAAACATGACACCAATGTCAAAGGTAGTCTAATTTAAAAAAAAAGCAACAACAACAAAAAAACTTGAAGCAGAGTTTCAAGGTCTTTCCTATTTACATCCCACTGTAAAAGTCCTGCCTGTCTGTTGGGCGTTACATAGCAATAAACAACACTATTGAAAGGCACTGAGGCAATCAGGAGACCTTGTATCTCCAGTTCCTGGGGCTTTCCATCCTTCTCAGCCTCAGGTAACTCCAGCTATAAAATCAGGCATGAAAATCTGGAAAGTTATGGTAAAACTGTCATTCAAGATGGACAAAATTTTGAGATGTTGTGCCCGCCATAAGGCTTTTGAAGCTCATGGGCTAGTGTGGCAAATGCGGGTGGGACATATTTGGGGAGCTGTTTGACCAAGGGTCTATCTGAACTTTGCTACTAAATCATGTATATACTACATGTATATTCAATGTGTTAGATGTTATAAAAATCAAATTATTTAAATTACTTAAAACTTCTGATAACAAACTACTACCAAATAGACTGAAAGTTTATACACCACCCGACAGGCAGCTGGATAGAACCAGTAAAAAGAGGTTCCAACAAGGCACAGTTCCTATCCCTTATTATCACTCAGAATTCATAATTATGGCACAAGATGTATAGTACTTTACACCTACATTCAGCCCTTTTTATTATCTCTTTTGTAGGCTGGTTTTGTACACAAAGAGCAGGAACTTACCATGTGTCAGAGAGAATAGTTTAAGTTGGGTTTCTTAAATGTCTCATCTGTTCTAAAACTCCCTTGTAAAATGCACTGTCTCTGCTTATCAGAGGGTGTTTTTTGTTTAATGTTTTCAAGAGATAAAAAGTTTGTGAACCAGGAACTTGCCCCTGATACTCATATGAGGTGACAGAAACAAGGAGTGGAGGAATTAATTTCAGCTTATTTTCCTTATCGAAAAGATACCTTTTGTCATGGATATTATATCACAATGAACAGTCTTAACAAGCTATTGTAATGAGTAAGACTCTTCCGTTTTACATGTTAGCTCATTAATCTAAAAGAAGTAACTGGCATAGAAGCTAGGCAAGCTTCTGTGCAGAAGGTGAAAGAGTCATGACAGTGCACAAAACCAATCTAGAAGTTGGCAATTACTAGCTAAAAATCATGAGCTCTTATTTTGTATAAGGTTGATACATGCTAAGAGGCAGAAATCTCAAATAACATTTTTCACATTGCAGTGAATTTTGCTGTATTATAAGTCAGCTATGTATTTTGTATGCCATGGAGAAGTATGCTTGCAGACGTAAAAAGAACAATGTCTATAAAATTGTGTGATGATATATTAAAATAATTTGCTCTGACAAAAGGAGATGTTTATGTTTGTCTGTCCCAATTGTTTTCTTTCTAAAACCACTTTTCTGAATTTGTGCTCATCCTACACCACAGTTTTAACTTTGGGCACTGGGAACAAGCGCAGAGTTGTGCTTTGGGAGGTAGGGAAATTTCACTTGAAAATTTTTCAAAGTTGTCTAATTTCTAATTTAAACAAACAAACAAACAAACAAACAAAAGACAGAATAAACTGCCTCTCCAAGAATAACTTTCACAACTGATTATTTTCCCCTTATCAAAATTACACTATTTTCATGGAGGTCCTACTTAACATTAGTAAGTTGCTGTACATTTCATAACATAAAGTTTTTTTCCATAGAATATGGATCATTTTCAGCCTTAGTGATAGTGTTTGAATATTTCTAGGGTAGAAATGTAATGAAAATTATACTCTCTGGTTAATTGGCCTGTCACAAGTGTTAGTTCTGTCAGATAATTTAGTATCTATAAGATTATGGATTATTATTTACTTCTTCATTAACAAATCCTCCATATATTCCAGTGTTTTCTATCATTTCCTCCAGCACCTGGGAAACCAAGGCCAAGAAAACTGGAATTGCTCCACATAGGTCTAGATGATATCCACAAAATCGTGCTTTCCACTCCTTAGAAATGTGTCAGCTCCCACTTGTTCTTCTGACCTATCTTCACTGAAGCAGATTCCTGCCAATTTTGACATCTGCTTTACAACACTTGAATCATTTTTCCTATCAGTGTGGCATTTCTGTTGGAGTGTTCCAAAAGACATTAACATTCCTTAGTCAGATTATCGCAGTGGCTGATGTCTTTGTAATTCCCAGTGTCTGTGTTGGCAGGTTCTTAGCTGTACAACAGTGGTGTTGACCTTACTGTCAAAACAACTCTAAAATGACACGGTTGATAGAGTTTCTGAAATGCATGCTGCTTCTCGAAAAACCAGATATCAAAAGAGGTATGCTTATCATTTTCACCTCATAAAACACAATGAGATCTTTCTGAAGTTCATACCTTTTCTTGATTGGACTGCTGATTTCTAATGTGAAGATGTGTTTGCTCCAGCTTATGTATCATTTGTTACTGCTTTAGCTAAGGAACTATGTGGAGAAATACAAGTCAAGCAGGTTCAGATTTGCACAAATATTGTGAAGCAATAATTGGGAAAGCAATGGGAAACAATATGAGGTTTTCTTGTGAGGAAAATATTGCTGGACTAATGGAGGTAGCCTTGATGTGTAAATGAAACAGAATGGTCAAACTTTTAAAATATGGATGTCCAAACTTTCGGCTTGCCTAAGCTGCTAAGTGAAGAGGAATTATCTTGGGCTGCATATAAAATACATAATACAATGAATATATGTAAGTAATAAATCTTTTGTTTATTTATATATTTATTAAAACATAAAAAGTGTGCCACAAAAACTTAAAACTAATGTGTTGGACACATACGTTTCAAAATAAGCTGGAAACTTCGGTATTTGACATTAAGCAGAAAAAGGCTGTATGCCCTTTTCTCTCCCCCCACATGTTGTTTGCCTATTTTTTGTCCATTAGCTTCATATGCCATTATGTTCACAACTAGTACTAGTGTATTCATGATTTTCAGTGTATCAACCAAAAATAATAAAATATTCATTTACCCTTGGGAAAACAATGCAGAACTTTTCACAGAAAGCATTAAAACACGCTTTGCTCCATTTACCATGTGAAGTTCCTGTCTCATGGAACATTTATTTCTTAGTGTTTCATGCACTACCTAGCAGGTTAGTCACATGAGACCTCACTAGCACTAGAAAAATCATAGACCTTTTTGACTTTGTATTTATTATATTTTTAATATATAAAAAAAGATTATAACCATAGAAAACTGTTTAAGTCACATGAAGGCGAGTTGGTCAGTTCAGAGAACTTGCAAACACACTGCACGCTTTCAGGAAACTAATAAAAAGCATACATAATTTCAGGAAGAAAAAATAAAGTCAAAACTAATGGTCCAGAAATACAGAAGCAGATAGCGCCTTTCCTCAAAGTTAACTATTCATTGTCATTCACTGAAATCTCTGTTTCTTTCTGAAACACTTTTCAAATGTCAGATAGTGGAACTTGCTGACATAAAAAATGTATTTGGGTTTGCCCCAAACTCAGCATTCAGTTCTTTTGATGGTTTGCTCAAACTGACTCTCTTAGCAAAGTTTATTTTTATTTGCTTATCTCAGAACTGAAGGATGCAGTAGAACTGTAAGCAGAAAAGCCAAAATGCTGTTTAAAAAAATAAATTAAAAAAAAATGCTCATAGTATTTCACAACCAAGGAGTGCAGTTAAATCTTTTAAAGAAGATTGCTTTGGAAAAGTATAGTCCCCATTTGTAACCTGAAGATAAACAGTCAGAAGTTCTTTCCAATTTGCACCACAGTTCATAATACAGTTTCACAGCTACATTATTTAGGAAGGATTTTTCTTTATACTGACAACAACTGAAGAAGAACAGAACAAAAGTATAGAACATTCTCAAAACAAACATATAAATAAACAAACTCAAAAAGGATCTTCTCCTTATTTAAATGATCCAGGCCTTATTTAAATGATCTGGAATGTAAGTTGTTAAAAGGGCCTCAGTAGTTATCTAGAAATTCTTCCACAGAAATTGCATTTGAAGGGACAAATACTCCAAATCACTACATTTTTTCTAATTACATAAAAAGTGGCATAGTATTTTTCAGCCAGATACCAACATCTCCTGTGTTACTGTTGAAAAATATTGAATATATAACTGCACAGTAGTCTGGCTGACGGCAATAGAGGTATTAAAAGATATTGTGCTCCATATGACTAATGGAAGATGCTGAGGTTATTAATACTGTGAGAAATATTTTGTTATATAATGAGCATTTATGAAAAATGTAATGTACTTTGTCATATCTGGGCTGATGCTTCTGTAAATTTTTGTTTGTATGTTTGTTAGTTACAGGAAGTGACATAATACAGTAAGCATGTAGGGAGTTAGTTCTATAACAAACTAGTAGTCATTGCAGCTGAAGAGAGAGGAGGAGCATTGCCAAGGATTGTGGTAGAAGCTCAGTGCGGCATCTGTTCTTGGGCGGCCTTTTGATGTGAGTAGTCTTGTCAGTTAAGGCATTTTGCTTTGCAGACAAAGGATGCTTGGGGTTCTTTATCTTGTTTTGTGTAGCTTAAGCCTTTCCAAACACACTTCATAAATTTTTCACTATATTTTTTAAACCTCATTAGGTTGGCTGAAAATATAAATGAAAAACACTATGATTTGATGGCTTCCATACCTTACTCAGCTTGTGATAATAATTAGTCCATGCTATCTGATCTGATACAGATTTAACAAGGAAACAAACATACAGGCTGCTTTTACTTAATTGTTGAAGTATGGACAAATAGAATCATAGAATCATAGAATCACCAAGGTTGGAAAAGACCTAAAAGATCATCCAGTCCAACCGTTCACCTATTACCAATAGCTCCCAATATATAATACATAAATTTATATAAATATAAAGAAAGAAGCTATCCTTTCATGAAATCAGTTTGTCTAGTACCTAATTGAATGCTTTTGAGGGATACCCAGAAATAAAGGTGAGAAAAGATGGGTTGCCATAAAATAAGTATGATCCTTTCTTGTTAAGAATTCAAGAAGAAATATTTATTATGTAAAAAAATCCTTGAATTAACTAGTTTATCACATTGGCTGGACCTTGAACTGTGAAAATCTATGTGAGTCATTGAAAAAGTACATAGAATATCTACAGAAATAGCCAGACTTCCTAGTGCATGTGATAGGTGAAGAAAATGGAAGAAAAGTGGAAGCTCTTGGTAGAAGTTGTCTAGCACACACTGCAGGATGCTCAGAAAATAAATATATTTTCAGTCAGGATTTCCAGAGCTTTTTGAATAAACTCACTGCAGTAATTAGACATTGTGACTTGAAAATGTGGAATAGACTATGTTTGAAAAGGATCAACTCAGAATTATAGAATCATAGAATCACAGTCATAGAATCATAAATCTCCAAGATCATCTAGTTCAACGGTCCATGTACCATCAATACTTCCTCACTAAGTCGTGTCCCTTAGTACAACATCTAAATGTTACTTGAATGCTTCCAGGGATGGTGACTCTACTACCTCCCTTTGTAGTCCATTCTAGTGCATCACTTTTGGAGAATAATTTTTTTCCTAATATCCAACCTGAACCTCCCCTAGTGCAACTTGAGGCAATTCTGTCTAGTCCTATCACTAGTTACCCAGGAGAATAAGCTGACTCCCACCTCGTTACAACCTCCTTTAAGGCAGCTGTGGAGCGCTATATGGTCTCCCCTGAGTTTCCTCCTCTCCAGACTAAACAACCCCAGTTCCCTCAGTCAATCCTCATAAGACTTGGGCTCCGGACTGCTCAGCAGCTTTGTTGCCCTTCTCTGGACATGCTCCAGGGCCTTGATGTCTTTCTTGTAGTGAGGGGGCCAAAACTGAACACAGTAGTTGAGGTGTGGCCTCAACAGTGCTGAGTACAGAAGGATGATAATTTCCCTGCTCCTGCTGCCAGCACTATTTCTGATACAAGCCAGGATGTCACTGGCCTTGGCCATGCGGCACACTGCTGTCTTGTGTTTAGCTGATCACTCACCAACACTCCCAGGTCTATTTCTTTCACACAATCTTCTAGACATTCTGTCCCAACCCTGTAGCATTGCCTGGGGTTACTGAGGCCAAAATACAGAACCTGACACTTGGTCTTGTTGAACTTCATCCCATTGTCCTCAGACCAGTGATCTAGTCTGTCCAGATCCCTCTAAACAATCTTCCTACCTCCTGACATATTGACACTTCTTCTCAACTTTGTGTCATTAGATTCAGCATTCTATACCTTGTGGTAATTTGTACTTCTGTATTAAATGAATATTCATGGCATAAAGCCTGGAGTTTTCCCAAAGCCTTCAATTTCCTCCAGTTCATGTCAGGACTTGTTCTCTGATTAATTTGCTCAAAAGAAAATGACACAGCCAAGTACTGAGAGGAAAAAGGCTTCTCTAAAGTTAGGACTGGATGCCAGGGGGCACTGAATCCCTAGAACCCTGTCACTGCTTCAATCTTCCCATCTTTCCTCTATCGACTGAACTGAAGAGCAATTGTAAATTGTAAAAGTGGAGGATAGCCTCCATGACTCTGTCTTCCTATATATCCTGGTGATATAACTGGAGATACCAGCAAATTGTAGTTTACATGTTCCTATTATCAGCAGGGCTGTCCAGGCAGCTCCTCAGTCTCTGAGCTGATTCAGATTGAAAGCAACTTTCCAAACTGCCAAATTTTGTGCAGCCTACTCATGCACATACGTTTTGTTCATGCTAGCAGCTCCAGGAGATGACATGCAAACTGAGACCTTACCACTGCTTCGCTCCAAAGCTTTGCTTTCCCATTCCAATGCTGGCCAGATGATTAGATTTGGCCTTTGAGTGTGGCTGATGTTAATTTACAAGGTTGGAGTGAAATCTCTCACAGTGATTTGGAAGGAAACTGCAGACAGCTGGCATAGTCACCACGGGGCTCCAGGGGTGGCAGCATGTGCCAGGACACATCTGTCCCACAGCTGGGCTCTGCTCTGGCACTGACCATGCCACTTGCCTGTGGTTTTCCCAGTTCTTAGTGGTTTCTCATCTTTGTCAAACTGCCATTGCCATGCCTATTCTTTATTTCCCAATACCTCAAGGGATAGGGTTGTAATATACATGCTCACTGCATATTGTCACATCCGTTTTAATGGGGTGCAGTCCTATGTGTCATCTGAGAACTGTTATTTCACAGGAGGAGACTGGCACAAACTCCCCTCTGTCAGCTGACACCAACCAGGGGAAAATGTCCCCTTCTCACCTCAGTTTTGAGCAGCCAGTTTCTTTGCTGCTGATACCTTTGCTACCCACTCCCCAGACACTCAGTTCACTGACCATGTGGTTGTGCTCCTGCGTGACCATAGATAGAAGCCTTGCTGAGCACAGGGATCTTTTGGAGGGTCATCTCCAAATGGCAAAATGTATTTCCACAAAGCCCATCCGTAAGAGTCGTATGAAATAGAAACTCAATGAGAACGAAAGGTAAGCCAAATCCACACAGATCAGCTCATTAAATCAACCAAAATCAGACTGAAATGAAGCATGGAAACTTTCAAGTAGAGAAATTCTTTTAGAAGACGTGAAAGCCACAGCAGTGATGGATATACTTTGATCTGTACATAACAAGATGTGTGGTTGTTATTAGAATTGACTGAGGAAGATCATTTTCAGTTAGACTTTACACCTCTTGTGCCCATTCATAGTCAGTTACCTCATTAGTAACTCCACCTGTAGCCAAACAATGCGTATTTATGACTCATTATAGCTGGATACATATAAAAGACGCACCCTGAGTCAATACTTTCACAGCATATGTTATCAGGGACAGAAAACAAGTTTGAGGAAAGCAAATTTATGACTTTTTTGGAAAAAGGAAAGAAATGGCATTTTGTCTTCATGCCTGAAAACAGCCAATGTCGGATGTAATGGGTCAAAGACTGTACTTTTCAACACTGTTAATATTCTAATAATCTACAGACTGTCTGCTTAATCACTTTGCTTCCTCCCTGGAAGGTTGGTGATGTTGCAGATGTGACCAAAGACAATGAGCAAGTGTGTGTTAAGTTACAGAAGCAGCTTCAAGAAAGATTACAACCAGATAGAGTCTTAAAAATTAGCAGCTAGTCTGTTTTCTTCACAGCTACATTGCATGATAAATTAGCAACCACAGTGAGAGAAATTCTTCAGAAGTAACAGGAATGAATGTGGGGAGCTGTTGAAAGAGTGTGGGGAGCTGTTGTATCCATGAAAGTCCAGACCAGCACTGAAATGCTGTAAATGCTGACTAGTAGTAAATGCTGACTGGCTCCTGAATTTTTGGTGCAACATATCAGTGCAGACATTTAAAATGAAACCATAAGTTTTCTAAAAATGAAGTCCTATGACAAGGGTGTTGGACATGAAAAGCCCACTGGGAAGCACAGTGGGAAAATGAAACATGGAACACAATACTACAGAGGAAAAAATCTGTTTACCATTACCTGAGACAAGATGAGTTAATGATGATTACCAAGTGGCTGTAGATCTGGATGAGGACGTGAAACAGTGCAGCCAGAAGTAAACTTGCTGCTGAGTTTCAGTAGTTTATCACCGATGCTGCTACCGTGTCTGAAGTTTTAAAAATTGGAGTTGCAATTTGTACACATGGCCATTTCTTATAACTATTGAGAGAGCAGAAAAGGAGGCTGGGCACCCTCTCCTGGGTGGTAACTATTCAGGCTGCAAGAGAAATTTATTTATGCAAGGGTAGTTCACAAATGTTGCTGCTAAGGAAGTATTTGTACTCAAGAGTAAAGAGAATCACATCTGACAATTTTTTTTTCCACAGAGTTTTCCTTACAAACTTGATTTTGTGGAGATTACTTATTAGATAAATGCAAAAGTTCAGCTAACACTGTACAAATAAAAGTGTCCTCAGAAAAGGTCAAGCTTAGCTGTTATCTTGCTGCAGATAAGACACTCCTGGGAAAATATATGGTCCTACGAAGCATTGAGTATGACATCATTGTGTTTCTGATTTAATAGAGCAGATCCTGAAAGATGGCCAGGACACATAAAACTATAATAGTTCAGCTTAATTTTCAACAGAAGTTCATTCCTGCATAGCTCAGAGCATCCTGGGGACTGCAGAGGCTCTTGCCAAGGAAAACACTGAGTTTCTGAGGGTATGGGTAGCTTGTTCTTGTGAATTGAAGCAAAGGACTTGCCACAGCTGCTTTGAAATCACCAGGACTTCACCAGTGTCAAGGAATTTAGATGAATGTGCTGCTCTGGAGGAGTAAGGTTTTGAAAACCACCAGCTATCACTTAGGGACTGAATTTGAATTTCTTCTGGGGAAGTTTCCAAAACTCCAAAACCCGTTGTGTGCCTTTGAAAAAATCTTCTCCAAGAAATCAACTGCTCAGGAGTTCATGCAAATTGGGCACCTACTGTAACAATCTATGGTAGGGAGACTTGCCATATCAAATAATCATGGCCTAATCTCCTTCCTGCTCAGATTTTACTCCAAAAGTTTTGCTAACTTTCCCAGCAATACAGTGAGAATGGAAAATCCCTACCAACACTTCTCTTTGTTTGGCTCATTGGTAACTACATGGCCAGGATAAAGCCTTAGTACTGATTTATTAGTGCTAAATATGAGGACTGTAGTTTATTGGATACCCAGAAAATATTTACTAAGACTGTAAGAGTTAAGCTTTCCCAGACCACACTAAATCATCTGTTCAGTAAAAATTCTTCAGTAAAAATTCAATAATGTTTTTCCATCCAATCACTTTTTTCCTTCAGTCAGAACCACGTCCATCTCAGCAATGCTGATCTCAGTCACAAATCTGGCTGGCCCCCCCTTCAGCTGGATTCGATCAGTGCAGCCTATTCAGGAGCAGCGGTAGAGATCTGCCTAGCAGATATGCACTGAGTGGGAACTATATAGTGATGATGGCTAGCTCTTTCCTTTTTCAGAGGACCTTGAGGCAATGATTTTTTCACCTGCTTTGGGAGTCTGGGTCCTGCTCTTAGGGAAAAATGTTTTGTCATGTATCTTCTAAACTCTCATTTGGGCTGCTCAGGATAAAATTTTGCCACTGAAGAGGTGAGAGAAATGTGGCTTGGGAAGTTCTTTCTTCTCCATCCCTCTTGATCTCTTGACACTAGGTTTTGTATGCTTTCTTCTTTTAGAATGCATTCGTTTTTTAATAACGTAATTTAGAAAAGAAAGAAATCAGCTAGAAGAAACTTTCTGCATTTAGCTGTAATTCATCTCTATTCTGAGAATAGAGTGATTTGTTGACTTGTTGTTAGAATGCCCAGAAAATAATGAATTTTTGTCAGATGAAAAGTTGTTTTAAGTCCCTCTTGGATTGCTCCCTATGAACTGAGACACTTTCTTAATCTCTACACATCTTCTAAACTTCAGACCAAGATGCAATTTACTTTAGATTGAAGAATTTATTTGTGGGAGAGCCTTCCCATAATTCTCACAGAATTACACAGAGGTTTCCCTGGAAGTCTTACTTGGTGCAGGGGAAGCTGCTGCTTGTGTTCAAGGAAATCTGTATTCAATTTCTTGGGAAATACTTAATCCTCATGGAATAAAAATCAGTCACACCTACGCTGGGAACGCAGGGGAGGTGGGCTATGGGAGGACAGCTCAGAATGGGAGTGATGCTGGCAGCCCTCCCTGCTGTTGGGTGCTCTGTGTGGGGTCGTCACGCCTGGCTGTGCTGCTCCAGGAAGGATTGCTGTGGCTGGGCTGTAGGCAGATCCCAAGAAGATGAAAATATGTAATTAAATCCAAGTGGAAATAAACAGACGGAGCTTCTGTTAAGCGTGAGGTGGTTGGGCATTCCCTTCTCCCTTACTGCCAGGGTCATGATAGAGCAGAGCTTCACGGAATTGTAATCTGTGCAATGAAGCATTTTCCCAAAACGTGCTTGTAATTCACCAATAAAATCTTGCAATCTGGAAAGTGCTTATTCCTCAGAAGTGATCACAGTAGATTTAGATTTGGAGGTGAGGAGGTGTTTTCAAGTTCTTATTTCCCATTCTGCTCTGTACACACTCAGGTGATGAAGACCAGATCTCAGCTTCTAGTCCAGAGCATTACTTTAGGAATTATGGTGGTGAAATGAGTGTGAGAGGTTACATATGAAAGTGATCACATATATTTAATCATTCTCCCATCACTTCAGTTCACCTCTTCAGAGAGTTTTTTTTTCTTCTTTTCTTTTTTTATAACAATCACAGAGATATTTCACAGATCAGTAACATTAATTGTTTACTAATTGTTACTACAAAGTGTTACATTGGGGATACTAAAACAAATGCTCTGCCGGTGATTCAAGTAGGCAAGCTGAGCTCGAGGGCTTTGTTTTTCTTGGGTGCTATTGCCAACGGTCCCATGGAATCACAAACAGAAGTCTGCTAAGTGGTAAAGTTAAAGCTGGAAGAAGAAATCAGTCCAGCATCTACAGTAATAATTGCCCCTGATCATTGCTTCAAATAGATGTGGACAGCTTGATGGCATGACATTTTCTGATAAGATGTATAGTAACCTGTAACTTACCTGTAGTTGATCCATAAAGGTCTATGGAACATTTTTCTTCTCTCGTGAGCCTCCAGTTTCTATACAATGTTAGGAAAATTTTGTGACCGAGGTAAAAATTTCTTTACATATGTTAATGGAATACAATTGTGGAATAAACACGTTACATTACAGTAATTTCTCTACATATATCTAAATACTCTACATACTCTAAATACTCTACAATGAGAAAAAAAATGATCACGTAGGAGAAAAGACGAGTTAGCTTAGCTAGCCACTGGATGGCAGAATTGCTCTATTTAACTATTGCAAAACTGGATTGTTTTTCTCCGGATGCAAACGAATAAATAAATCAATCTGGATGCAAAGTATTTATCTTATGTACAATGTAATAAACACAAGTAAGTAAAGTCTTACAGCAAATAGGAAGTACAATTTGTTATTGTGAAATTTATGACATCACTCAAACACTGCTACTTTAATAGATCAAACAGCCAACAGAGCTATTTGAGCAACTGCCACAATACTGAACTTTGATTTCATTTCTGTTTATACAGCTCCACTGTCTTCAAATTCATCAAAACAAAAAAGAAAAGGAAAACAGCTGAGAAAATAGAAATATGAAGGTCAGCAAAATTAAATCAAGCTTCTTGATCAAATGTTTACAGTTTTTAAAATCAGCAATAGTCCAAACATTGGAATTTCAGAAGTCTCCATGATCTCCTAGTCAAGTTTTTCAGAACCTGATTGCCTAATTTTCTTTATGGCCTCTTGTTTGTGGTACATGATTTCAAGCATACTTTAATGACTTTATTTATTTATGTTTTCTTATGTCCTTTGGGTCCTCCCTTTTTCTCTCTCCTTGAGGTCAATTGAGAAGGATTTATATGTCATAGCCCGGAAGGCTCTGACATATGATGTTTGCTCCAATGAGATATAAGTTGTGAAAGCAGTATTTCAAGGAAACAGCAGTCATAAAAGGCTGATATATGACCTCGATAATACCATAATAATACACAGCAACAGCAGCAGCATCCTTTTGATAGGCCTTACTGGCAGAGTGTTGCTTATAAGTGACCTCTGCTCAGTACTCCGGGTTTGGCTGTGATTTTTACTGTTTTTTTGTGGGCAGATGTATACCCAGTGACAGCTGCAATGTGGGTGGCCACCATTGTTTTACCAAAGCAACCAAGGAAGAAAGCTTGCAAATTACTGATTTAACTTTCATTTTGGTTTGAAAAAAACAAAACAAAACAAACAAACAAACAAAAAACCCAAAAAACAAAACTAAACAAAAAATGACCCACAAACAAAATAAAACAAAAAACAGAGGGAGAGAGATTTGCACAATCACATTTTTCTATTGTTTTTTAGCTGGCCACTTGCCTTTGGCAACTTCCGAAAGACAGCAACAGCCTATGGTTCTTAAATATAGACATTTCTACCAGTTTTGTATGAAAAAAGATGGTACACTGGTAGACAAGACACTGAAACACGTGTCTTTTTGCCCTTTCTAAAGCTGGCTGATGCTGGTTGGGGCACATTGCTGTCGTCACTGCTGAAATGCATCACTCACCACTGTGGAACACCCACTGTTTGGTCTCCAGAAACAATGAGCAAGTATCAATGAATGTCTGTGGGTGCCATTTTTTCTGCATGGAGCAATTCCACACCTTTGCTTCATACACACTTTCATCTCAGACACCATTCTGCCAGAATGTTCCTCTGCTGCCATCTGTTACAGAGCAATAACACATAACAGAATACTGGCAGAAAGGTTCAATCTCTACTGCCATACCACTAACATCTGTCTCTAATGTCATGGGCCGGTGCAATAAAATAGGAGGCATTTCTTTTGGAGCAGCCCTCATAAACAAATAATGATACCCATGAAGGCTGTAGAAGCCCAAAGCCACAATGGAAATGCTGAGAGTGGTTCTAAGCATTTGCATGTGGAAACAGTGGCACAGGGCCAGCACTGAATCCCAGAGACGCCGCTCTTGCAGCAAAGCAAATTCTTTAATAGGCATAATTCAAAACCAGAGGAATAAACAGTTTTTGTACAAATAGCTGACCAGTTCATACATGGAGGAGGAATCCCCTTGATGAGGAAAAGTAGTAGTACCCTTGAGACCTAAAACCACTGGATAAAACTGAAAAAAATGCACGTACTGAATAATACCAAAGACTCCTACACACACCCGAGACATGAGCACGAAGAAAGAGCTTGTTTTTCTATAAGAAGATGAGAAGACCTGGCTCACTGCTGGTAACTGAAGTGTACAAGTTGGGTCTCCTGTAGAGTCAGGAGATTGTAAGTCAGGGATTCTATTTTTTTCTCCTCTTATGTGTTGAAAAAGAGGTGAAGAAGAGCAGAGAGAACAGCATCTGAGCCACATGGCCCCATTGCCAAGAGCAGAGAGGCTATGATGCTGGAGCACAGGGCACAGTGCCCAAATCTTGAGCTGTGTCTGGGCTTCTTCTGAGCTGGCCCTACTGATCATGGCCCCAGGACTGATGGCCTTGCATGAGGTGAGATCCCCAGACCCCACACGACTACATAACAGTCATTTTACAGAATGTGGGGAGGAAAGCATCAGAGACTTGGTGTTTAGCTGGATGGCTTTTATTCATTTTCTGTCTTTTTTCCCCTCTCTGCCCCATTCCATCACCCTGGAGTGCCCCCAAATGCCCCCACATTGACAACTCCTCTCATTCACAACATCTCAGATGGATCACCCTGGCTTCAACAGATGGTATGTTGGAGAGGCACTGGTGTTTTATGTGGGGCTTGTCTTGCCTGCAGTACAATGTTGAGCAACCGTGGTCTGCTCCTGAAGGTTAACAAATAACCTAATTTTGAACCTAGATACATATACATGTGGCATTACTAGAGCCTATTGAATCCACAGATAAAATCAGAAGTGTTTTGGATGCTCTGAAATTAAAGCTCTGAGGATAAAAGCCCTGCATTATGCACATTTATTGCTTATTTCTTATAGAGAATGCAAAGCAATTGTCAAGAAAATAGAACACATAGAATAAATGTTCTGTAGGCTTTAATTTATTCTCAGAGATTTCCTGATGCCACAAAACCACAAACAGCAACAGACCCTTTGTGTGAATTAAACCTTATATTATGTTTCAACCATCTGTTAACAACGCATAGTTTTGAGGCCTGATTCACTGTGGCATAATGCCAATGTTATAAATGGCATTTACATTAGAGTAACTTTAGAAGGATGCTTGGATGAATCTAGCTTTTAATGTTTTAATAGTTTGTTTTTCTTTAACTATCAGCCTTATTACCTGTTGGACAAGTAGCAGCTGAATGTAGCCATGACCCCACTAGAACAAATGCACTGCAGGTCTTCTACAGCTGTCTAAGGAAGGGACTGTGACTATGGGCTAAGAATTGGAATATGTTATAAAATAGATGTGTTGAACAATATACTTGGAGGGAGTCTTTGTTTTTTTCTTTGTGTGCTGATCTGTCACACAAAAATTCAATTGTGCAATAGCTTTGTGGGATATAAATATGGCATTTGTAGGAAATTGATGTGTGTGTCTCTACTGGCAAGCTGATGTCTTTCATGTTTTGCTCTGAAGCCATATTATTCTATGGGCACCCAAAGGGCATGTGCCCACCTAAATCAAGTCAAGGTGTGCCCCAGGAGGGAAGACAGAGCCTTTTTTTGGGGTACACTGTTTTTGCACTTCCTGCAGCACCAAAATACTAGGTCTGTAATACCCATGTTTTGTGCAAATCCAAATGTCTTGGAGTGAAGAACAAAAGGCTCTTCAGACATGGACAGCAAAGCAGTGTAGAGGAAACCAGTATCAGCTGTCCTTAAGGTAATGCCTTTCTCGGTTGCAACATTGATCAAGTTTCTTGTAACTCTGACTAAAGTACAGTGTTACTGACATAAGCAATCTGGTATTGACTGAAGTCCTTCCAGATTTTGCCTGTCTCTTTTCTTACTCTGACGCAAAGTACACAATGCAAATAGAAGAATCTTGACCTTGCAAATGCAAAGAATTCAGGAGTGGTTTGCATTCATTGTTCCCAGCTTAGTACAGGATGAAGCTTACTGCAGGATAAACTAGTAAGAAAATAAGACAAAAAATATTTTCTATTTAAGAAATAACCTCCCTTCTCCAAGTACCATCTGCAATCTTAGATTTCTTTCTATTTCCATATTAGTTACAGCAAACAAACATGAAGTGCAAGCACATGGCTTGCCAACATCATGATCTGCTGGTGGAGATGTAGGTCATTGGTACCCCTCTAATTCTCCTACTTGGGGGCTTTCCCCAAGGAAATTCACACTGACCCATTACCCAGAAGCAAAAGCGACTGAATTCTCTTTGCAGACACTGAGTTCTTTCAGATGTAACCATTGCACTCGTGATTGAAAATGTGGGAAAATATGACAGTAAGTTAATAATATGTTTCTATATATGTATAAGCCACAAAGTAACTGAAAGCAGTTCTGTTTAAACATTGTGAAGTTAATTGGAACTATTCTGTTTTGCTAGAACCAATTCCTGCAGGTACATAGTTTCATATACCTTGAATTTCAAGGAAGAATAAGTGATTCTGTTTTGTTTTAGAATTTCTTTTAAATTTCTTTATCAGAGCCACAGAAATGCAACCATTACTAATCAAACTAACGTGTATTTTTGGAACATATTCAGCTTGTGCCATAATCTTGGACTTCAGCCTTTTTATTTGTTTATTAAACAAGTTAAAAAAACTATCTCTAACCATCAGGCTCAGATGAGAAAGCTAACTTTTCTTTAGTCTCACTCTTTATATTTTTGCTACATAAAATGAGAAATTGTCATCAGATTGGGAAATCTTCATTCATTTTTTTTATCTGCAGTACATCAAAATTAGTGCAGTCTCATCTTAGACTGTCAATCATTCCATTTTTTTTTTTTGTTAGAAAAAGAAAAACATTAACAAAATACATACATATCTAAGTTTCCTTTTCTGGCATTTTATTTGTGTGTATATATTTTTATTTTTGTTCTTTCTTTTTCCTATGAAATTAGTATGAAATCAGTCTACCTTCCCTGCTGTAATATCAGAGTGTCTTCCTAAAGTTACTGTGGATAGTATTACATTTAACCTTATTTATAGAAACACATTGTTATATTCCCTTTTTTTTTTTTTAAATATTTTAAATAGCTTGGAGCCTGAAATTTGATTCTGAAATGTAATAAAATATTTGACAGAGGATTTAGCTTTCTCATACTTTTCCCTGCCAAAATCTGTTTGTTTCTTGTTTTTTTTTTTTTTGGTAAACTATCAGTCAGAAGTGAAGGGCTCAGTTCTCTCTTTGGTTGTATCTATCCATGAAGTTGTTTTCACCTCAGAAATTTATGAGAAGGATTTTACCCTTAGGATTCCAGTTTAATAAGAAAAATGTTACTGCTACATAACAATAGTTTGGGTGATATTATAGACACTGAGAAGGAGAAAACCAAACAAAAAAAACCAGGAGATTTCTGCATGACCTTGAGCAGCACACATACCAAGTTTATGGTTTCTATTGTGTTGGTTCAAGGATTTTGCACAAAAAACTAAACTGTTTTTTCCTAGTCTGTTACGTGTTAGTAAATGCTTGTGACTCTACAACCCTGGGCTATGTTCTCATGGTGTCTTAATGGCATCATGCCTGCTCAATGCCTCAATGTGAAACTTTCACAGAAAGTGACAATTTGGGAGGAGGTAATCCTGGGTATGCTGGCAGACTCATCCCATCCCTGCCAGAGCAGTAGGAACAATGCAGAGAGGACGAGGATCAAGGACTTGCTGGTGCCTTGCCCTCTGCTCAGCTGTTATGTTGATGTGTCCCCACTATTTCAGCCTACATTGTCATATTCTTGCCAGTTAAATCCTTGCAGCCATTCACCCAGGGCAGCCCTTATTCACAGCATCCTCTCCTGAAGTGCAGCAGGGTGTCAGTGGCTGCACTAGGTGGCTGAGATGATTTGGGATGAATGTGGTAGTGCTCAGCAAGCAGGGACAGTCACACTTTGGGACAGACCTGATACCTGCCTTGCTGTCCTTGTGCTGATGGCTTAACAGCAAGTTCCTGTGCCTGGACTTAAGCACTGGAATCAGAACAGATCTAGGGTATGTTCAAGGCTATCTTTGAAAAAGTCACAGGAATGATCTTGTCTGTGAAGCTGGCTCCACCTAGGCAAGGCCCAAGCACATTCTTTCCTCTGCTGTTATTTTCTTATGCCTTTTGGTAGACCCTTCTTCTGGCCAGTGATGACACAACATAGAATATTTTCCTGTCTGGTACCGACATATGGTGGACATCAGCCTGTTGCAATGTTTCTCATGCGTGTTTAATAAATCCCCTTTAAATTCCCTATGAAATAAAAATAGCCTACACAGTAATTCTGAATTACAGTGAATGAAGTTCTGTTCTGCAGTTCTGTGGACATAAGTGATTACCCAAGTGTAATGGACAAACTAGATTAATAGGGAAAGACTGTGAAAAGGGACATTTTCCATAGGAAATATGAATATAAATTATATGAGGAACATTTGGAACTTCTCTGATATGTCATATAAGTTCCACAGGCTTTTGAATTCTATTCATGAGTGTGAAGACAGCATGAATTTCAGAAAAACTGCATAATATTTGGTCTAATATTACTGTGTGTAATATTTTGGCTTGTAGTGATCTCGTGATTTTGTATTTCAGATTACCCATGGTCTTTTTCAAGGAATCTTATTAGACTTCAAAGGTCTTCCCACAAATGCAGATGAACTCTATAACTGCAACAACAGGAATTACATCAGGACCTTGGGATATAAATACTTCAAGGAAAAAAAATGCAAGAAAAAAAGCTTTTAGGATAATACTGACAATGAGCCAAAACATGCCCTCATCTATGTATATGCTGCTCCCATTGAAGCTAAGGGGATTTGTAGATGCCTCAGAGAGGACATGTGGTCACTTGCTTTAGATGGCAAAACACTTCCATGGACAGATGGGAAATATGCATTCATAAATCAATGTATGCTATAAATTTCACTGTATTGAATTTCCTTATATAGTTGTTCCTTCAATGAAGAAGATCTGTCTGCTTTGTAAAGGAGTTTGGAAATGGTAGCTTTTCATTACCAGCAGAGTCTTAGTAAATTATTGCTACCAGTGTCATTTATCACTTGCATACAGCAGGCATCTTAAGGTAAATGCAGGTAGTAAGGAAATAAAGAGAATGTATTTTTGAGGAATGGCCAGGCTCCACACTTACCACAGACTCACAGACCTATTCAGGTTAGGAGGAACCTTGCAAGATATTAAGTGCAAACTCTTTCTCAGAAGAGGATCAACAGTGTATTGCATTGGATTGCTCAGAACATTGTCCATGTGGATTTTGAACACGCTGAAGGAGATGGGCACTAGAGCCTTTCTGAGCAACCTTTTCCAATGCTTAATCACCCTCAGAGTGAACTTTTTTCCTTATATCTAGCCTCAACTTCTTATTTCAATTTATGTCCATGGTCTTACCATGCACCACTGAGAAAAGCCTGAATGCCTTCTTGATAACCTCCCCATAGACATAGGTTGACTACTTTTCAGCCCCCTGAAGCCTCTCCTTCTTTGAGGGAGACCAGCCTCCAGCCTTTCCTTGATAAGCAAGTGATAAGCTGATAAGCCCCAATCATCTCGGTGGCTCTACACTGAACTTGCTCCATGTTGTCAGTCTTCATTGACTTGAGGCCCACAGATTGGATGTACTATCTAGATTTTGTCTGACGAATATAAGTACAGACAATGGCCTCCATCTTTTTACTAACTACACTTGTGTCAGTACAGCCCAAGATGATGCACTGGCTCACAGCTGACTCGCTTCCATCTTATATCCATCAGGAATCCCAGTCCCTTTCCAGCAGAGTTGCCCTCCTGCCAGGCAAACCCCAGCCTGGATCAGAGCAAGGGGTCAGCTTGTCCCGTGTGCAGGACTTGGCATGCGTGCTTGCTGAAATTCCTGTTGGCCCATTCCTTCATCCTTCAAGATGTCTACCTTAATCCAAATATTCACTCCATGTGAAAAAACCTTAGAGATTCATCCTATGGAAAATATCTTACTAGATTTCTGTCTTTCAGAGCTATCCCAATAGTCTTGTCATGTTTTTAAATTTTCCACTTTGTGGGATTCAGCAAATGTAGGAATACATTTAGGTCTCTGCTGTGCCAAAAGGAATCTCTGCCAAAATTTTTAAGTTCAGAACTTTAGACTTTGAACAAAGCCTAGGGGTAAAATAATAATTTCCCACCCCAGAAGACCATCCTTAAGGTAATAGCTGCTATAGCAGAGGACATTATAATCTTTGGCATAACTGTTTTCAGAGGCACCCTTGTTTCTGTCTCATTTTACTTTTGTTTTAGATATAATCCTTTCCTTTGCCATAGTGATGCCTAATTAAAAATTCAGCTTGTAATTCTGGGCACCTACCAAATGACCTGGTATTGTTGGTATTGCTAACAGCAGGACAGTCCAGGGACTACATATGAAAGCTATATCATCTGTATGACTTCGACATATTGCCATAACTCTGACAAACAATCTTTGAAACCTCAGGTTTCTAGGCTCTAAGTTACCCTACCACCAAATAAGGTGGTTTTTTTTGCTCCTGCTCCTAAAAAATACTTTTTCAGAAGTTCTTAAGATAGGAAGTTACAGAGACCAAAGGAGGGAGAAATAATTCATAGGAAACCAGGCTCAGACACTGAAGGAACGTGTGCTGTGAAGCACAGAGAATAGGTAGATAACAGATTTGCCAAGTAACAGTTGGAATGCTGTAGGTACCTTCTCTGCTATGGGAGCTGTAGATTAGACAGAAGGCAGAAAATCTAAAATGAAGTTGTAGCTGCACTAGGAACTGAAGATACAGACCTATTAAAGAAATATAAGTTTCATGGTCCATTCAGTTATAAATTGTATTGTCTCATTAAATAAATATTTGTTTCCACATCCTTCACATAACTCTGTAATGATTATTGAAACTAATTCAATATCCCCTTTATGAAATCTTCCCTTTTCTGGAACCCTTCGTATAGAGTCAAGACATTAATTAGCTAATCAAGTAGACAAGCAAGAGCATTCAAGGACAACAACCCATCTGGGAAGAATTTGAGGTGGGATGTGTGGGAGGAGGCCACCCAGCCAGAGGTACAAAGCCAGAGGCTGGGGGCAAAATGTCTTGTTCCTTGAGGGGTGGCTCTAGCATGGAGTAAATACGAGTCTGGTAGTAAATAGCTTGACAAGATTTTTTGTTTCTTTGTTCTAGTAGAGAGACAGAAATGGAAAAAAAAAATGGTAACTGTGTTTTTATGCCTTTTGTTTTATGCATGTACTTAGAGATGCTAATGGAAGAAAACTGGCAGAAGGGCCTACTTTAGGAGCTGCTCTTGCAGCTATTCAGAAAGATGAAAGAAAGAAAAAACTCTGTAAGCTTTTTTTTCTTATGAGGAGAGAGAAATAATTATCAGTGTTTCCCCTGTGGAGAAACTACCATCTGTGTGTATGGCTCTCATGGTAGAATAGCTGACTTAGAGGAAAGCGAGCTAATTTCAGGTTTGCTGAACTTCAGTAGTTATACTACTAGTTTCATCATAAATTTTAAATCTGGTACAACTGCGTTAACACAGGTGTTGCAAGCATACCAAAATTGTAATATCTTTGCCAGAGCTTGCTCAAGAAAAACACCTTCCTTATCTCAGTGGTTCAGAAAGATAGTGCAGACTTCACTTTGTTGGCAAGCACCTACGTTGGCTTAGAGAAGCAGTAGTAACTGGACCATAACCAAGGAAGGAGTAAAATCTGTCAAGATAAAAGTGGATGAATTCCATTTGAACTAGGTCACCAAATGTATCAAATAGTGTAAATGATAGCAGTTACACTCAGTAACACACTTTCCTTCAAGATATTGAGTTACGTTGACAGTCATTTGATAAACTTTTTTTTCACAAAATAACAATGAGTACATTTTTCATTAACGCACTTGAAGAAATGCCAGTTAACTAGGTGAGCAAAATTCCTGGATAGTACAGTGACTTTTACATTGCATTGTTTTCAGGCAGTTCAAATACCAGCTAATTTTTCAGTGAGTGAAAAGTGTATAAGCAGAAAATGTAAGAATACTCTACAACAGTTGCTTGGATAAACTCTTTTTGATCCAGGAGGCAATATCAGCTCGAATAAGCTTTCCATGTTTGAAAGCAAGATACCAGACTCACAGTAATGAAGAATAAACCAGATAAATAAATATTTTTTTCTTATTTATAAAATTATGACTATGACCCAAGAATCCACTGTGCAGGGTGCTGTGTTTGTCTTCCATGATTTAGGTGCAATGTGTGGGACAGCAGCTAAAAAAGGTAAACAGGAAAGTGCAAAGGCTCAAGGAGATGAATACTGGGGAACACTTTGAGTCATGATTTCAATGTGATAGCAGCATAGCCACCAGGAGAACCTTGGATAAGTATAGGAAATCTTAAGGGAAGATCCTGCTATGCATGAGAAAGTATGGGAGCAATCCCATTTTAAAAATATGTTTGTGAGGCTGTATCTGGATCTATAGTACATATTAGTACATATTGTATTGTCTGGTCTAACAGGTTATACAGAGATGGGTTTCTTGATACTGAAGAAAAGTTACTTTGGATGGAATATGCAGTCATAAAGAAATACATGAAAAAGTATAAGTAATACCAGAACAATGGCACTTAAAATGAGTTGTCTTTGGACCTTGTGTGTTGCGTATACCTTGCAGAAGATGTGAGGGTGTCAGATTTAAAGGTTATAGTTAAAGTCCCTATTCTAGAACTGGCCAGCACACCACGGAACAGATCTGACTTCTTAGCACTGGAAAGAAGAGGAATATGAAAGTTGGGAGGTGTTCTGTTTAGCTTTATCTTACAGACTTGGACTCACTCCTGTCTGCTCAAAGACAAAAAAAAAAAAATTCTTCTGAAGATAAATGAGCTGTTCACTGATGAAGCCTTCTGATTCAGTGCCTCTGATTTTCAAGGAAAGCATAATTTCAGATGGCACAATTTTGAGGGGAAAATGGGAAGGACTTTTTTTCTGTCCTTTTTTTTTTTTTTTTTTTTTTTTTTTTGCACAGGAGTCCAGGCACAAATGCAGAATCACTGAAGGAAAAAAAGACATCCAAAAGCTGTAGAAAGCACCAGGATTAACCTGTAGAAGTCTTTAAAAGTCCTGTTTTGTCTGAAGCAGAGTAAAGCAAATGTTTGTCTAAAAATCCCACATAAAATTATCCATTGATTTGTCTCATTTTCATTGCTGTTAAATCACATACCTTAAGGATGTGGTGAAAGACAAATAAGAAGAGGATGTAAGGGAGAACAGGAACTATGAGCAGTTTTGGGAGCACAGGAATCTCAGTCAGGAACAGGTCCTGGGCTCTCCAGATTGCTGAGGCATAAACAGAGGTTTAGGATGAAATGTTAGTTAGGGGCTCAAAAAGGGAACTTGGCAAGCTGCAAAGCTGGAAGAAGTACATCATGTGCCCTGATTTCAATAAGCATAATGTGATGTCACTTGGCAATGTTATGTTTTTTGGTTAATCGTTTAGTTTTATCAGCTTGCATGCACATCATCTTATTAAACAGTAACTGTCCTTCATTAATCATCAAGTTCAAGGCCAAGAAAACAGCTAGAGGCCATATTATGCTTGGGCTCAGCAGATGATGAATGATTTGCAAAAAGGAACGTTGCTTTCTGCCACCCACCACTATTTCCTTGAATAAAGGGCCAGAAGACCATAACGTCGGGCCACTAGAACTAATAAATCAGACTTGCAGCCTATGCCTAAGTAATGTAAATTCAGAACAGGCGGAATTTGGATGAACACAAAACTCCCAAACAGAAGATAAGCGTCAAGCCCATGAACTGCACTGAGGATACCTGTGCCCCAAACACAGTTCCAGACCATTCAGGTTTCTGTAAAACTAGATTTTCTGTTTAATTCATATTATTATAATACATTTAAACTATTTGGTTTCAAGCCCAAGGTAGCAGGAGTGTGGTTCCAAAGTTCTTCTCTTTGTTGTAGACCTGGAAGGAGAACAAACCAACCATTTTTCTGATTAACTTCTCACTAGTTAAAATCAGCCTGTTAACAAAGCTTTTATTTGTTATTCCAACAATTGCCTTCTAGCTGTCATCACACATATTCAGATCTTCACTCAAACCACTGTGCTGAGCAGATAACTTACATGCTGAACTTTTGTCCCTTGCTTCCTCTCTGTATATCAGGTCAAATTCTCCACCCGCCACAATGGGAATCATGCAGGGAGAGAAATTCTGTAATAGTGTGCACCTACATGACTGGTGTCAAAAAAGTGGCTGAAAGAAGGATCTCTTTCCTCCTCCGGCTTTAGAGGCTGTAACTTAGGTTTCATTCCTCTTTGGAGAGCTTGAGCAGCAAGCCTTTTTCTGGTCAATGGTATCTGCAACAAAATAGCAGTTGCATTACATTAGTCAAATTAGAGCACCACTGTGCCCTCACTGACAACTTCATGGGCACAAATGGAAACTGGCTAAATATGGTGTTACCATTGCCAAAACCCTACCAATACCTGGACATTTTAAGGTACATAGGCATGTTTTCAGGATTTCAGAACACAGAAAGGATGGAAGGCTTCATACAGATCACTTACCATCATTCCACAACATAGAGGATAGGCATAGACTTAGTGCCAGTCTGACAGAGATTTAAGATTAGTGTTACCACTGACTTTAAATTGTACATCAAGTGGCAAAAAGCAGCCCTGTGTCTGTAGCTCAAGCTGCTTGAACTGTGTGTCTGATCCAGGATGTTTACTCAGAGATGCTGACAACATTAATGTTCCCTCCATAAAGAGCTGTTGTAGAAAATGTGTTTTTCCTCTGTGGGAGTGGTTGCAAGTTCTTGCTCTCTCTGTTAGCGAATGCTTATGTATCTTCTGCCTCTGCAAAAGGAAATTCCTCTGCCTCTATCTCATCGGGCTTAAATTGGGTTTACCTTCCTTGCTTTGTCAGCAAAAGCAACACTGACATTGTGATTACATGCCCACACTGACATTGTGATTACTTTTCTCTTTCTAAGTTTTCTGTACATCTTTTCCCAGTTTTTTTTTCTATTGTATTTTTCTAGTGTACTGTTAAGGCCTGGACACTACATGGCTTAATGACTGGGTTTATACCAGTCATCATTTGATTCTACCTTTTTCCTACCCCCAGAGAAAAACCTGGATCTTCCTAGGAGCTTCGTGTGAGAGAAGCCCATCAGTTTAGCAGTGATTTCTACAAGAAATGTGATGGTGTTATGCAGAACAAACATTATTACCAACTCTGCAGGAGAACAGAGGTGTCCCAGTCTACTGATGTGTTTCACCAGACCTCATAAAGCAATGTGAGTCTGCAGCAAGCAGCATAGACAAAGCATCTGCAAGAAACTGACCCATACGCATGATAGGAGCTCCTCTGCTACCAAAGCAGAGCAAAGCAGAATACTGTAACCATCTATTAATAGATAGATTACTTTTCTGTAGGAAGTATTTTCTTGTCCCCCTCCTGAATGTGTGTTTATCTGTTTGGCCACATCTGAAATCAAGGTATTCTTTTTATTTAGCTTGAATTCTCCTGACAGTGTAATGTACCATTTGAAAAACAATATAAGTATATCCTCTTTGTGGACATATTTGTACACCTTGATGAAAACACATTAATTCTTAAAAAAGAAGGGAATCTCTCTTCCTCAACTTACCACAGATATCCTAGGCATTAAAAATATAAAAATTCCATACAGATTAAATATTGATTTTATTTTTTTAGAGAGCAAGTACAATGATGTTGCATTAAAATAATGCTATGTCATAGTTGTTACAGCTCTGATAGAAAAATAAACATCTCAATATACTACAGTGTCAACTCATTAATAAATATCAAAATAAAAGTTAGTAGTCAACTGAAATTAATAAACAGCTATAAAAGTATACTATTTTAAATAATAAAATATTCAGAATATTTCCAGACAAACAAAAGTAGTGATTTAAAAGTATCATTTAAAATGGAAGATGGACAGTAAGAAGTTACAGATATAATTAAACCGTCTTCCCTTACTAACATTCTCTATGCATAAAATCTAAAGAAACATTATTCATCTGTATATAATTTTTTTTTACAAAAGGTAGTATATGTTAAATAGAAAGTTAAAAACTGTAGTAATATTAATAGTTGTCACATCATTGCTTAATAAGACACTTTAAAGCAGTAGTAGGTAAAAGTGAAGATGTTAGCACAGTGAATTCTTCTAAAACAAATGCCTTCCTAAATTAATCTTTCATCTTTCAGCCTCGCCCTTCAAAATACAAACAACTCAAACAGGTATCGTGATGAAAAGTTAAGATTTGAATAGAAGCAGTTGTTTAAACAAAAGTCATTAAAAAAAAAATTAATAACCAGAAAACTCAACAAAGAGCAACATTTCTAAAACTTAAGAATCTACTAATTTTGTGGGGTTTTTTGTAATTTTTTTTTTATAATTTTTTTTTTTTTTCCCCAGAATGACCAATTGTTCTGAGCTGGCTTGCACTCAGTGAAATCCCACTGATTTGGCTCACTATAGAAAAATATTCACATTAGCTATGCCTAACCTTTTCTCTCTCCATGAATTTCTGTTCTGCGTAATATCCATGAGATGTCTGTGCATCAAGAAGCATCAAGATTACCATGGTAAAGTAGTGTCATTCTTAACGCTGCTTCACTCCTTTTTACCAAATAGATCTTGCACCTCTATTTCAAAGGGAGAACAAGAACACTGGCACCACAATTCATTCATAGAGCAAAGTAAATGTCACACAGCACCCTTATGAGAAGCGCCCTTCCTAGGTACTGAAAACATCACATAAGGCCTGGCAGTGCAGATCCTGGGGATGGGGAGAAGCTGATGGAAAAGACCCAAGGGCTTTACAGGAAGAAGGCTTGCTTTCTCTCTCAAGGAGGGCTGCAGCACCCAGATTTACAGTACCTCACTAGGTTGTATGCAAGCAGTGTTCGATGAGTAAAGATGCAAACAGGCTGCAGCACTGATGACTGTGGACTGCACATCATGCATCTCCAGTGTGTGGCCATTAGGACCACCTCCTCTGACAAGGCCTCCTGCCCTGACAGATGGAGAAATACGGTCCGGGACTGCCATTTCTGTTGAGATGCCATGAGGAACAGCAGTCTGCCTGGGATGCCTACTGCAAAGGCAATAGGACCCCTACATCCTTTTGTCCTGGGCACTGCTGTGCCTTATGGCCACCCGCATGAGTAAGGGTTGCTTGAAGATGCTTCACACATTTACTCCCACAGTTTATGCTGCACGTGCATTTAAGTATGCAAACTAAGCAGAAAACAAATGTATGATCAGATTGGGAAAATATTTTTTTCTACTGTGGTCTGAGGAATACTTTACATAGCAGGTTTTCATGACATCATAGAAAGGAAAAAATAAATCCAGTTAGTTATAGTGGCTAAAATGTAAACTATGCCTACACACGTCCTTCCTTTTTAAGGTTCATTCGCAACATTGCTTGTGAACATAAGGGAATTTCAGCTAGTCACAATGAAAATTTCTCACATACCATGTGCACGTTTTCTGGATGAAACAGCTATTTTCCCACACACATCTGTAGTGGTGTTATTAACATGCTCATGATGCTTGGAAATAATCAGTGCACAGCATTTTTCATCTCTCTCAGAGCCTCGGAAAACAAATCTTAAGATGCATGTGTTTTAGTTGTATGACTGTGCCATTTCTGAAATGTTACATAGTTAATAAAACAAAGTTAAAAATAAAGTGGGATTAGAATTGACATTTTTAACATGTACAGATCTGGTGTGAAGAGCCAGGAAGATGCTCTGTTTCTAGGAGAAAATCTAGAATAAATGCTGCAAATCAGCAATGAAGTGCCATAGTATCTGTAAGCATACTATTAGGTACAGGCACATAGTCAAATCATCTGACCTTCTTTCCATTTTTTCAAGCAGCCTAGTATATTTCAAAATATTCCACTTTATTTCAAAGGTTTGAAACATGCTACACTGAGGCTAGATGTTTTTCCTGCATTTTTGCAAGCATCTTTGATGCACAGTACTTTGAAAGTTAATCTGAACTAATTTCTCTGTGATATCTCCCATACTAAGTGCTATAGGAAGCACAGTCCTTCTGTGACTGCTGAGGAAATTCCTTGTGAATTACAGGCTGCTTTCTCATTTAAGGTCATGTGCTGAGGGAACACAGCTCCCTAAATAGTGAGGCTTTTGTTGGTCTATTCATCTCCTGCAGCAGCTCTTCTGAAAAACATGGTCAAAGGCAGAGGGAAACAAGCACTGAGTAAAGCCAGAGTTTCTCATGGATAGATTCCATCCTCAGAAACAAAGCCTTCTCCCAAGGATCCTGCCCTATGTAGGCTCCCCATGGGCCTTCTAAAAGCCTTGACCTGTCACATTAGCAACAGCTTATTCTTCTTTCACTAGATCCCTCTAAAATACAGCAAAGCAATGAGCAAGATGCAAGTAAAGCCTTTTTATAAAATAATGTTTTTTTTTCTTTTCTTTCTTTCTTTTTTTAAATTTAAGACTTTGCCCTGCAAGCCTGCTGGGTTTGAGCAGAGCGTATCACACACTCAGGCAGGTGTCTGATAAAGACATACTGCCCACACTCCTGCACAGACAGCACTGCAATGCCAACAAAGTGCTACAGAAGAAAAGTGGCAGCAACAGGGTGTGTCTGGATTATGGGGGGTACAGATCATACCTTTCTTCCACAGATACCAGCTCAATTGCCCCCTATCCAAATTTAGCTTCCTCTAATAGCGAAAAAATAAATTCTAGAGAAAAAAACAATAGCTGTCACTTCAGAAAGTGGCTTATGGGTTGTTAGGAGAAACACATTTTCATGAATCTTTTCTGTTAAAAAAAATTATATTGTTAAGGAACATAATCATAGCTTTTGTTATATATGCAGGTATTCTCCTGTGAAGTTTTATTTCTTTATTTTGTTTTCCTAAGTGAAATAGACAACCATAGACTTTTTTGCCTGCTCAAAAACCATGTAACAAGAACAATAGTAAGTAAACCTTAGTAGGTTTTTTATCTTAATCCCCCTGAAAACAATGGTTCAGAGTCTGTTAATTTACATGGAAAGAAAATGCATTTTAAAATGGAAAGGAAAGTTCAAGGTATTCCTGATATGCTACAGAGTAATTCTTGAGTCAGAATGAATATATAGATAAGATATTATGATGAAGCTATCAGTAAAATCAAGGTCAGTGTAAGGTAAATCACTTTAAATGAGACACTTTTACCTGAATGGTGGGAAGCTAAGGGACTATTCTGAGGATTGCTTCAGAAACAATTAAAAGGCCAATTTAAAACTCTTTTTTTTTTTTTTTTTTTTTGCATGATCCAAAATATTCATTGTGAACGCTCAAATAATAATTATTTATTCCGCATCCTCCCCTCCTTTTACCTGTAGGAATTTACAGAATACTGAATAGGAAATACTACTATATACCAATTGCTACCAAATTTCATGTAAGGCGGTCCTGCTTTGTTTCTGTAACTCTTACCTCTGGCAATTACAGATCAATATTTAGTACCAGTAATTACAACTGTTGAAATGACACACTGCATAATGTCCTAGGAGACAGGCTTTTTCTTTTTCTTTTTCTTTTTTTTTTTTTCCACCACCAAGATTTTAGTGCATATTTCACAGACACTGATCAGAATTTCTTAGGATCTTGGCAACATAATGTAAGTAAACCAGCGTGCTGGTTAATTCTTCTCATTAGTGTACAGCAATAACCTGCTCTCTACCACTACAACCAGTTTCAAGGGTGAGAAAATGCTTCTGCTAGAAATTCTAGCTCAAATTCTGCTTTCAGGCGAGCTTATATTGGTCCCACTGTGTTTAGAAGAATTTTGCCAATTACTGAAGGCAGAATTTGGTTCTACATTTATGAAGTCAGTTAATATGTTCTCTTGAGAAAATGATTCCTACGTTCCCCAGCTTCTCTCAAACTGCGGATTCTTTGTCACATCAAACCGGTCACATTTCTCAATGCATAGCAACAACAATTAAAGTGGTAAAGTACCAAATGAAAGAAAAAAGAATCCTGTCAACTAGTTTACAAAGAAAAAAGAGCACGTGTGTAACATCAGACTTATGCCTGACATACAAAAGGAACAAGTCCTTACGTGCCAAAACACTGACATGTAGCTAGCAAACCAAAGACATCTCTGATGCAGTTTATCAGATTGGAGCTGATGCTGCTGACTCCAAGGGCGCAGTCAGCGGGCAGTGGTTACAGTGAAGGTTACAGGTGCTGGTGGACAGAGGAACTCATTTTCTGTAGCCACTCAGTTTTTTGAATATCTTCATATTCACATAAAAGTTTTACATTGAAGAAAGCAAAAAAAGCTAAAAAGTACTCCTTGTTAGATATAAATTATCTCTAGGTGACATAACACATAAAAAAACTACATATATATTTGTCTGTGTGCGTGTGCCTACACCCACACTAGTAACTAAGCACTCGTTTAATCCAGTCATTTTTATTAAGCAATGAGGAAAAGCTAAGAGGCTAAAGCAGACAAATCAGTGGAATTTAGTCAACTGAGAGAACTATAAAAGTACCATTAGCTCTATTTAAGAGCATTTGAAAAGTTTCACCTATTGCTATAATATACAGCAATGTTAATATTTCAGTCACAGTTTTTGTCCATTCCCACAGAGCACATCAGTACTAACTACAAGTAGAGTGAGATCAGTGCTTTGTCAGATCTGTTTGTATCTACATTCTATGCCAGAACTAAATAAATTAGAATACATTAAAGTGCTACATCAACACTAATGTTCCTGAACAGTAGTAACGCACATTTTCTTAAAAAACAACAACAACAAAAAAACAAAACAATAACAACAACAACAAAAAAAAACAAAACCAAAAAACAGCAGCTATAGTTTCAGACATAGTCACCTTATGTGAATATGCTTACATGTCACGTTGTTACAGTATCCAACAAAATGCATGACACAAACAGCAACAGTCGAGATTCTGACAGAGTGGTAACTTCTAAAAAGTAGAGAATGATGGAAATAGACATTTGCAGAAAACACACTGTCTTCAGAATTCACACTTGAAAGTTTCATTTAATCGCAACTTGCTGATGTCGATATTTATTTCCTCTGGTTTGTCACGTCTGTATGTTACTGTTCTCGTACAAACAGTAGGCAAAAACATCTTTTCCTTGAAGGAGAAGATACAATTTTTATCAACAATTAGCTAACTTTTATGTGCAAGAAATAAATTACTGAACACGATGGCTCTGAAATCAATTACCTTCTTTGTCGCAGAGACTCTGTAATCAGCTGAAGATTTAACTTTATTGCTATTTCCCTGCAGAATTATCTGTCTGATGATAAGTACAACAAGCAACCCAATCAGAAACGTAACTATAAAGATTATGGAAAATACTCTAAAGTAGCTTCGTCCAGAGAAACATTCTGCAATGAAAGGAAAACACAAGTGTAAAGCCTAATGTACAGAATAAGCACATCACTAAAGCACATTTACATTTACTTCTGCACCTTATTGGAGCATAAATGTAACACAAGTCTGCTAAACAATAAGGGAAAATAGCTCATGTTACCATACACAAACTTTTAAAGCAAAGAACATCACGAACTCTGATTAAGATCAAGCATAGAAAAATGTTCAAACATCATCCCTTTAATCTACAGAAGTAGGACTAAGGCTTTGCTGTGCTAGCCACCATGAATTCTCTGCAAACCAGTGAGTTTATAGCTGAAATTGAGAAGATGAATTATTAGGATGTTCAGGGCCAAAACAGTTTAATTTTCATGAGATTACAGTACAGATCACAGGTGAAATATGAAAGAAAACACAGTTTCTTGATTCCTTGTGCAGTATTGCCCTCACAGGCCAACACTCTCACAGAGTAGGCTTTCTTCTAATTAAAAAGGTCATGAGAAAATTATTCTCAACTAGTTTTTCCATTCATAAAAATCTTCAAGAGAAAAAGACATACAAAAACGTGACATTACATAAGGTAACCATCTACGTCCATTTTTGATGCAGTGTGGACTAATTAAGCTCAATGATATTTTATAAAAAAGTATTTTATTCTTCCAAGGTCCTCAAAACTACAACATTTTTGTACTTGCAAGGAGTATTTAAACATTACTGGCAGTGAAGTATGCATTCTATTTCATCCTTCTTCATTTCTGGTAATGTCAAATAATGTAAACATATCCAATGTTATAAAACATGCAAATGTCATAATGGACTTTTATAAATATTTCTTTAAGCATGGCTCAGGCAGGATTCATTATTATTAGATGTGACTTCTCAAGGAAATGGGAAATCTATTTAGCAATGCTTGCCAATAACATTTCCTGTTACTATTTATCTTTTACTTTCCCTGAAGCAAGATGGAATTTCTTGTATTCTGCTTTCCCTCTTTCTTACTGTAATAATCCTGACACACTTTTGAAAGACATCGTAGCAGTGATGATTTCAAACATTAATATGGACAGATTTTGAACTCTCATCACAATTATGCAGAAAATATCACATACCTGAAGTTTGGTCAACATAATGCAATAGGTAAGCACATGAGGTTTTACACTGGTCAAGTTTAGCTTGAGATGCATTGTTAGAATGATGGCACTGAACACAATTCCTGTAAGAGAAATGTAATTAAAACATTATGTCTTTCTCTGCACCCTCCTTACAGAGATTCTATCAACAAGCTGACGTATTATGTTTTCCTGTTGTTAGTAAAAACATTGCGACATTTATTTATTTTTCTGAAATGTGATGCCTTCCTCAGCATTTTATCCCTGTGACACTTCTCAAGGCTGACCACTCAGAATTAGTAAGTAAAACATCTGTTTGGTTTCAAACCCCCTTCATCTGGCCCCTGCTTTGCATTCTCAGATGTGTTCCTCAGGGGTCTAGCACATCTCTTCCACTGTCAGCCTCATGTTCATTCTTAGTCTTCCTTATCTATCATTCTCATTGGGAAACATGCTGTGATTGTCAAGAACTTTTTTGATTTTTTGTTAGGAAAAAACACATAAGTTCTCAGTGCTGGGCAGCTTTTGCAGATCATCACCATGTTGGGAGACAACATGGCAGTCTCACTATTTTCATTTTATAGCTTTGCAAGAGGTTGGACATCACAGGTGATACCAGAAAAGCCTTTACTCTTTTCTAAATGAATGTACGGCATCTTCGGATTATACTAAAGGCACGCATTTCACAGTAATATTGAATAAGTCTAAGCCAGCAAGGCTAACTTAATTTTATCTGGCGAACCTCTAAAGGCAGCTCTGTCACCTTTCTGTACAAACTGGTATGTGAAACGATATTTGTGTCATGTTACAGGAGGGTCAGAAGAACCATGCCCAAATACAGGGTTTCATTTACTCTACCTTAAAAACCATGATGACAGTGCATGGTACTGCTCTGGTTCACTCCTCCTCCCTTCAGACTGGAGGCACAAGGAGTGTGCAGAGAGAAAATCAGGAAATATTACTGGACTTAGTGGCATTCAGGAGTAGGACCTACTGTCCACTTTTAAAATCCCAAAATTATAGGCTTTGTTCTCTATACGAAGAACCATCCTTTAGTACACATGAAAAAACTATACTCATACCACATATCACCTATGACTTCCCAAAGCAGAAACATTGGTGAACATAGATGTGGACATTCAGTTGTTTTGTTAGCATGAAAACCCAACTACACAGAAAGAAGCCTTGAGTAGGAAATGTTTCAAGTTTCCTATAATCTAAACATCTAAGGAAAACAGCACATAGTACACATAGCCAAGAAGAAATATTTATCCTTGCTTCAACACTACAGAGTTAAACATAAAGTGTAGCACAAGGAAAACCTACCAGTTTTCTTCACAGGCTTTGTTACAAGCAGGGCAGTATTCACACAAACGGCCAAAGCTTCTTGGGTCAGTACACTCACATTTTCCACATACACAATTTCCTCTTCCACTGCAAATCTGGCCCTTTGAATTCAGGCACTGCTTTGCTGATTGTAATGAACACTGGCAACGGTCACCTTCCCAATCAGCAAAGCATTTACATTTACCGGCTTCACATTCACCATTACCTAAAACATCAGATAACCTTGAGTCAAATGCTTTTATAAAACACAGAAAGTCAATTATTATAAGCATATATTTGTATTGCAGGTGCCTTATATCAAACAGCTAATGTAGTCCTTGGCCTGCTGATAAACTTTTTAAGTTAATGATGAAGCTGAAATTATCACCATGATACATATTTATGGCTGCTGTTTGTTGCTAATTTGAGCAAAAGCTGCTACCTTGATCATGTCCTAAAAAGTTTTACCACAATTTTCCTTGTTGCTTTGGATCAAAGCAGCAGAGATTAAAAATTACACAACCTTCAGGAAAACAGTCTTCAAGCAAACTAAACAAACTTCTCTGTAGCAATTAAGCATTCAGCTCAAATAAATTGCAAAATTCTGAGAGGAAGGAGTATAGAGTTCATATGTTCAAGTCAGTTCTTTTCATTTTCTTTTCAGAAGCATGCATTACAATGTTTTTCAGCCTTTTAAAGAGACAGATGACTGAACAGGCGAGATGAATACGCTATGTTTATGAATAGTGAGTTGTGTAATATGAGCTTAAAATGCACACTCTCAAATACTCAAATGGTACAGAGAACCTCTCGTGGTCTTTATAATCTTCCAGACAAATCAGTGGGAGCTTTAGAGTAAAATCCAGACTTTTTTCACATTGCAGTACGTTTAGGGAGGTGCACAATTGGTGTGCTGGTAATGTTTAGCCATAGTTTTACAGCATAGGAAAACACCTTTAGGAAATATAAAAACAGAGAGCAGCTTGCAGCTATTGCTTGCAGCTATAGCAAATCTTATGAGACTTTCTCAGCCATGCCCTCAGCAGTACATAGGCTTCATATGCACTGCAGGGCCTTTCTTGTGCTCTAGGGATCTTCAGAGCAGATGCAGAGAGACAGTCCCATCTAACTACATGGAATCCCCTAAGGGCTGGGGGAGGGAGGCAGTGTGACCAAAGTATAGGCTGCCTCTTTTTCTGCCTGGGTTCTGTGCTATAAAATATCCCACATACACAACCATGGTCGCATGTTGCCTGGGCAGGAGACTCCATCAATACAAGAATCTCCAACATGTCTTTGACAAAGATTTCCCTGTTTTCTCTTCCACTGCATCTCAGACTTTGGGACCTTGCAAATTTAAAAGTTCTGCTTAGGTTAAGAAAAACTAAATTCCCAGACTTTGCTGCGGTTAGAGAAGATTGAGAACATGAACCACAATTCTTTGTATTGGAATGAATCATAAGATCATAGGATTATTTGAGTTGCAAGTGACTCTTGAAGGTCATCTGGTCCAATCTTCTGCAATTAACAAAGATATCTATGGCTTGACCGGGTTACTCAGAGATCCCTCCAGCCTGATCTTGAATATCTCCAGGGACAGGTCTTCCACCATCTCTTTGGGCAACCTGTTCCAGTGCCTTACCACTCTTATCGTAGAAAACTTTTTTTCATATATCCAGTTTAAGTCTTCTCTCTTTCAGTTGAAAACATTTCTCCTTGTCTTGTCACAAGAGATCCTGATAAAAGTCTGTCCTCTTCTTTCTTATATCCCCCCTTTTGATACAGAAAGGCCACAATCAGGTCACCTTGGAGCCTTCTCTTCCCCAGGTTGAACACCCCACCTCTCTCATCTTGTTCTCACAGGAGAGGTACTCCATCCCTTGGATCATTTTTGAGGTCCTCCTCTGGACATGCTCCAATAGGTTCATGTCTCTCCTGTACTGAGGACTCCACATACAGTACTCCAGGTGAGCTCAGAGCAGACAGGCAGGATCACCTCCCTTGACCTGCTGACCATGCTTCCTTTGATGCAGCGCAAGATACAGTTGGCTTTCTGGGCTGCGAGGGCAAATTGCTGGCTTGTGTCCAGCTGCCATCCACCGGTGTCCCTAAATCCTTTTCAGCAGGGTTGTGCTCTATTCTTGCATCCTCTTGCTTGCATCTATAGTGGGGGTTGCTGACATCCAGGTACAAGACTTGCCTTTGTCAAACCTTGTGAGGTTCACCTGGGCCCACTGCTCGAGCTTGTCTAGGTCTCTCTGGATGATAGCTTATCTCTCAGGCATCTAGACTACACCATGCAGCATGGTGTCATCTGCAAACTCATTGAGAATTCACTTGATCATATGGTCAAGATCATTGATAAAGATATTAAGAGCATCTGTACCAGCACTGACACCTGAGGTACACAACTTGTCACTGATCTCCACTTGGACATTGAGTCTTCGACCACCACGCTCTGGGAAGTGAGTGGGAATTCTTGAATAGCCCACCTGCCAAATCCATATATTTTCAATTTGGAGAGAAGGATGTTATAAGGGACTGTGTCAAAAGATTTCCTGAAGTTCAGATAGATGACATCAGTGGCCTTTCTCTTGTTCACCATCATAGAAGGCCACTATGTTGGTCAAGAAGGACTTGGTGGAGCCATCCTACTTGTTCCGTATCACCTCCCTGCTCTCCATGTGCTGTAGCATAACTTCCAGGAGGATCTGCTCCATGGTCTTCCCCAGCACAGAGGTGAGGCTGACAGGTCAGTAATTCCCTGGATTGTCCTTTATAACCTTCTTGAAAATGGGTGTGACATCACCTTTTTACGAGTCACCAGGGACTTCACCTGACTGCCATGACTTTTCAAACATCATTAAGACTGGCTTGGCAACACATCAGCCAATGTCTCACTCAGTACAGAGTGAAGTGAAAGGATGCAGAACAGCAGTACAGGTTTTAAAATACTTGAAATATAACTTCTGAGGGTAAAAAATATATTTCAGTACAGATAATGATACTGATTAAAACCTATTTTCCTGAACAACATTAACTTAATGGTACATGCTTTTTCAATTAGTTCATTAGTTCATATACAATTTTCATTTGTATAATTTCTTAAGAAACATAAAGTAGACTGCCAAAAAAAAAAAAGGATTTCTATCTACTCCCCCTGATTATGTTTTGCTCACTGTCCTCTAATTGGAGCAGGTTTTCCAAAAAGTGTTTGCACATATATCGGGATTAGAAACCAAGTACCACTATATCTCTGACAAGACTGATTTAGGGTGTTAGAAAATCAGAACTCTATGTAGACATTACGGCTCCTTTTATTCTCAGTATCTCATTTATATCTCCTAATTCTGCACATGCAATTCTTGTACTTGACAGCCTTACATCATTGCTTTCAGCTGCATAACGTATCTAAGAAAACAAAACACAAGGAAAAAAAGCAAAGCACAGACCTAAATTCTGCAGCTTACCAGAACATAAGTTTCCCTGGTGATATGGGCAAGAAAAATCATCCATTTCACAGTATTTGCCATACACCCTGCCTAGCTTGTTCTTGTAGCAGAAACATTTTCCCTCTATGCAATCTCCTTGGCCACTGCAGATGGGCTGGTCCTTGTGCTTCCTGCACTCCTCGGAAGGAAATGTCTCTCTGCTGTAGCTGCAACTGCTGTCACTGCAATGGGGCTGTTTGCCATCAGGAAAGGTTTCATCAACCCACACTCTCTTGGGCTTTGCGTTGTCTCCATTCTGACAGGCACAGCTTTTCTGTACATTAATAATGGTGGTTTCATTGAAACCAATAGGCTTAAGTATCGCATATTTTCTTCCCCCAGTTGTATCACATCCTTTCATTGTGACTGATACATTGAAAAGAACCTAGGAAAAATAAAAACACATTTTGCATTTATTTTTTTTTTCCCTATAAGTTACTTACAATTTTTAATGCACAAATAAAGAAGAATCTCACATTACGTATGAATGTGCAGTAGCTGCTAATAGCACATAGTGACCATTTGGGAAACATGCTAGCAAACATAAGCATCATATGTACAATTAAACCCTAACAACATGAGGTTGGGAGTAGTCTACTCTTCATGTTAAGAAAGCATAGCTACAGGAAACAAGTTTAACGCTGGATAAATACTCATAGAATTACCATCTTCCACATCCTCTTTTTATTTTTTTAAATGTTCATTCTGTTTATATTATAGAAACGCAAATCAGAATTGATTGAGCAAGACCAACACAAGCTGAAACAGATACTCATTATAAAAACAATCTACAGTAAATGTCCTTGCTGCAGAAAGAGACTGTGGAAACATAAAATACACAGGCTTTTCTGGAAGGCCCTACATACTCCTGTTAAAACCCAGAAATGGCTCACACCTTGGCAGCAGCTTATTTTTGCCCTTCCTGTGATGCAAGTGTAGCAGGAGAGTGCTGCTATTCCGGCTGCAGCCCTGCTCTGGGAGGAGCCCTGTACTCACTGTCCTCACAGAGGCAGTGGCACCTTATGCCTTCCACAGCCCTGGCACCTAATCACGGCTCTTTTAGGGGTTAGATGACTGCCATAGAGTTGGCATCTCTGACTGCGAAAGCTCTTTGAGTTTTGATATCTGTGGTGATTTCATAACAGCAATCTTTGCATTGAACTTTTTTTTTTTTTTTTTTTCAATTTGTTTGAGTGCTAGTGTTCTGACAGGGTATTCTCACTAAAATTATGCCATCAGCTGACTGAGAACAACTCTTCTAAGCCTTCTTGCAGAGAAAGTATCACCAAAAAGAAAAGGTGAGAAAGGAACCCGAGGGATGCAAGTGCCTTTACTTTTTATCATCAACAATTTCCAAATCAAAAGCATTGAAAACATAAGAAAGCTGTATCGTGGGAGGCTGAAACTCCCTACAAAGACTGTGGCATTCATTCCCCATGGCAGTCTCCCGCTCCCGGCTCCACAAAGGCAGCTTTGTGACCAGCCGGGCTGTGGCTGCCTACACCAGCAGGAGAAGAATGCAGTGCAGAGCGTGCACTCCTTAACCATCCCATCGAGGGTGCACAAAGGCTTTGTCCCTCTCTTTGCTTTTCTTCTTGTTTTTCAAGTGCTCCGTTGCATGCATAACCCCCAGCTGCCAGCAGGCTCTGTGCTTGAGACTTCTTCCATGAGGAAGTGTGGACATGCACTAATAATTCATACAGCAGGTGCATGTCACAAGGGGAGGAAAGGCTGCAGCTAGAGAATGAGGTTTGTGTTCAGTACAGGACCCTGTTAGAAAATGCGATCTTCCAGTACAACATGGGAGGGAAGGGCAAAGAACGTCTTGTCTAAAAGCCATGAAACATGATGGGTAGCAGCAGAAAGATTAAAGTTATTGCCACTAAATAATCATGACACCATGAACTCACTAATAATCAAAGTTAGTTTTGCACTATGAAGAGGCCATAGGATTTTTCCAGAATATAATGCACTTTTGTGTTTTAGTAAGGAAAGGAAGGAAGAAGGATTAGACAATGAAAGGAATGTGAGAATTAAGAACAAGCATTCTGCCTGTAAACAAATACTGAAAGGAGGCTTTGCGGTTAAAAATAATTAATCTCTTGAAGATGGCTCATTTTCAACTGCAGTAAGCTGTAAAACCACATGTGATCTTTTACAATCAACTGGCTTGTCTTTTTATTAAAAAGAACCAGATATAAATATTTTTCTTTTCGTTAAACAGAATGAATTCCATTCCTATTTCTTATGACATACACAGGGAATGACATTTCAGAAGAGTTAAGAACAAAAATCACATCTACCTTAAAGCGTAGCAGTTAATCGGCTACAAATTGTGCAGACAAAATAGAGAAGAGTATAAAAATGCATCTAAATGAACATATTTAAAATTCACACATTTAATCTATTGTTTTGTTTTGCCACTTCTATGCACAAACACAATCAAATCCCATCAACTGATCTGTGTGTACACACAAGGAAAGAACTCCTTGACCCTGCTCTCCAGAAAGACAGACTTCTTCCTGGCAAGCTACAGGAATTACTCTACTAGTCCAAGCAATCAAATAAATATATCAACACACAGAAAAGTTGTTCTGGGAAGAAAACCACTTTATATTAGCCAGACATATTCCCCCACATTTTCATGGTGCATGATGCTCCAGTTTTATAACCAATTCATTCAGTACGTGGTTACTGATCCAAATGGGAATTAATCATTTTATTAATTTGATTTATAAGATAAACTAATTACCCATGACTCTGAATGTGCACAAAGGCTACTGGAGCAAGGAGAGGGAAAGGTGGTGTCTTGTACAGATCCAAGCAGCACAAATTCCAACGATTCTTTTCCACTGAGTGATTATCTTTCAACCTCTTTAAGTACAAATTTCATCACAATGAACATGGCCATTGTGACCATTGAAGGACAAAGGAGGACAGTTTTAATGGACATTAGCTTTCAGGAAAAGCTTTGAGCCTGAGTCCCACGAGATTAGTGAGAATTAAAACAAGATTCGGAAAAAAAAAACAACAGAGAATAATAGAAAGTCTGTGATCATTAATCACTAAAGTCCAGTTTTAGTTTGAGTAAATCCCTAGAAGATTTCACACCATTCAAACCCAACCAAACAGAAAAATAAGTATTCCAGTTCCTTGAAGAAAGAAAACTATCAACATACTTCTTCATTATATCCAACGTTTTTACATCCTTCCATGCCAGTTTTTTTGCTTCCGTCAGGACACATTGCAGTGATATTGAAATTAAGATCCTGGATCTGGTTATCCACTTGAATTTTCACTTCAGAGATTAGTTTCTGTAACCAGAAAACAACTTATAGTTGCATTGCATTCCCACATATAATGTGCATTAATGACTAATATCAAGTACTGCTACAATGACTGACTAAAAATGAAGAAAGCTTGTCTGTGTGAATAAAGGAATGAATTAAAGCATTGTTTCCCATATAAAGAACCAATTACATTCCAAAAATACACAATCAATGAACTGGTAGCTCTGATAAAGTGGATTACTTTTTCCAGATAAAAATGTTTTCAGCTTTTCAAAAATGGTTTTGAGGCAATTTGAAAATCTGTTCTAACAACTATGTGTAACAAAAACTGCTTATTGTCTGAGAGACTATGTTGTCTTTTAGCTGCACACTTGAAATAAAAACAGAAAACACGCATACTACTATTCTTATTCAGTAGAAAAGGCTACTAATCGAATCGATGCTTTAAACTTGTGATATTTTGCATCTGTCTTGGAAAAGTTTCCTCTAGCAAGTCTTAGGGTGATATAAAGGCTACTGAGATTACCCTTCCTGATTTATTTGGGTCAGATAGGACTGTATAAGTCAACAATCTGTTAATTCCCAAGTGGACTTTTGACAATGCGAAGTTAATAAAAGGCCTGCTTTGTAACCAGTGTTTTCCATGTCCTCAAAAATACTATTTTATTTATATTACTAAATTACAAAAGAAATATTGCTTCTTTGCCTTTTGCAAACATATTAAAACTCTGTAAAATTGTATTGCACCAATAGAATACTAAATTTCCTTGCAAATAGTAAAAGTCATTGCATCTTACTATTTTTTAAATTAGTTTTGTAGGACATTAGTGTTACAAATGAAAATTTAATTACATGAATCTGAACACATGTTTAGCTAAGTAACTTTCAAAACTAGTGACTCATCATTGGCTTTTTAGGGATTTCCAGACAAGGTTTTCCACAACTAAGCCTAAGGCTTCCCTGCTTAGAACAAGAATACAAAAGGTCCACTGCCATCAGACATCAATACTAAATTTTCTTATGTAAATACTTATGCTACCCCGGAGGCAAAACATTCAAACACTGTTCACTGTGTTGTTTGTATATTACAAGAAACTAAAACCATGACAAAAGTATTCAGAAGTGCGCAAATCCAGTGCGGTTAAAGATAGGAAAGATGATACTGTCCAGAAAATAAAGCAAGAACGAACTGGGGGTGGCTGGAGAAGGAAAGTCCCACAGAATCTTCAATTTAATGGAAAGGATTATTTTGTCAATTTTTATTTCCTCTCTTTGAATGCTTGCCCTGGATTATCCTGTAAAAATCTGGATACAATTAAGGGTGGATGGTGCAAAAGTGGCATTCAGAACCATGATCTGCAAATTATTACTTTTTTTTTTTTCCAAGCAGTATTTCACTATTTCCTGCAAATATCTATATTCAAAATGAGATTTCTTGATTTTAGAAGAGAAAATCTAATACCAGGGAGAATTCATCTGCAATTTGATTATACTTCCTCCACTTTTGAATGCCTTTGGCGTCTGCACAATGTTTCCAAAATGACAGTGTGAAAACACACACAAGCCCACTCTACTGCTAGTAATAGACATGGGACTTGGTTCTCATTAGAGCTAATTTGCTGAAAGCAACCAAAGAGCCTCATTTAGATGGTTAACCTAGCATAATGAACAATTTCATTCTTTCATCTCCAAATAATCAAAATTAATGTGATGCACACTGATACCTTGCGTATAGACTCATAACTAATTTTCTAACTTTTTAGCCTTGCATATTTATACAACGTGCACACCTGGACGACATTCAGCTATCTAGCCTACTATCTTATTTTACTCCTGTTCTATGTGCTCCCTTTGCTCTAGTGGATCAAATGTATACTGCAAAGCTTCATTTTAAAGTTGTTTATCCCCCGTTCCACACACTATCAAGACAACAGTCTCCCCTTAAAAGCTGACATTCCTCAGCAATGATTTGTGAAAATGCTTTTTCCCATACTACTACTTCCAGTTGAGAACTCTATGTGGAAGCACACAGAGCCATTTACTTTGTTCTCTCTCAAATCCCTATCAAAGCTTTTCTTTACTGCAATGTATTAAAACCCTGAGACATGCTGCCCTGTGCAATGTGAATGCTGCTTTCCACAATATTCTTTGTGGAAATATTCTTTTTGTAAATTTTCACTTTTTTCCCTTTTTTTTTAAGAACGATGAGGTAAAATCCTCTAAATCCTGCAGTGTCCTTTTGCTCTGAATTTGTATGGTGCCTAGGCAGTAGTGTCTGGTATGCAACCAAAGATCTGAGATCCCAAAATACAAATGAAACAGAAATTTCTTTTGAGGTAACATGGCAAAGAATCAAACACTGTATTAAGGAGCATCCTTAGTACAAAATTAGCTCTTGATTTTGAGACACCAACAGCCTGGGGATTTGAGAGTTGTTTAGGGATACTGCCACCACCAATCTGGACATTCAGAAAAGTAGGAAATGTGGACTTTAGATAGAGGCCTGGAAATTCCAACTTTAGGCTCTAGTCTGTGAAAAGTAAAAAAAAAAACAAACAAAAACCCTGTACAAAGACAGCATCCAGCACAGTCATTCTGATCATACCTGATAAGCTTCTACCACCAAATCATTGAGATTTGCTGCTTGTGATTCTATCTGTCTCGCAACAGTACCAGGCAACAGAGGTAACAGATCCTACAAAAAATACATTAATTTATGTATATTCAATATATTTAATAAAAAAAAAAAAGTGCTTTCAAATTTAGAAAACGAATCAGGTTTCTAACCTACTTTATACCAATGGAACTGGCTTCCTTGAACTGCAAAAATGACATTGATGTTATTGTCAATCAATTTTTCAGAGAGCTGACCAAGAGATGGATGCTCCTGCAAAATAAAACAAAGAGGACTGCAGTTTAGTAAGAGACAACCTTAGATTTTATGTTTGACATAATACAGGGCTACAAAGCCACTCCAATCCTTATTTCTAAATGTACAGAGAAATACTAGGCCTACATCCAAAAGAAGGTATGACTGAATATTTAAAAAAAACCAACACAACAACATAACAATTAAAATCAGTGCATCAGGTGAACTGCAATACATTTCCATCATCAGCTCTGCAGCTGTGCTGCAGAATGGTCTAAGGACCATTCTGGTCTAAGGACTAAGTGAACTCTCCACACAGTACCTTTCTGTTGGAGTCTAATGCTTACAAAACAGCTTCTGGATATGTTATTTTCCATGGTGTGCCTAGAATACTAAAAGGATTCCTGAGAATGATAAGTGGGTTCTTGCTCAAAAGTCAAGGAGAAGGAATGACATGAGGGCACCAAGATGAGTGTGATTTGAAGAGTGGCAAGGCGAGTTATTAAATTTGTTTCTCAGAAGAGTATTTTGGCACCAGGGATCAGACACATCAGCAAAATGAAACCACTGGCTCAAGTTCTAGTAATGTCAATATCCTACATATATCTTACAGCTGACACCTTTCTTCAAGGCTTGCCTAAGGAGCAATGTCATTGCAATGTCCTGCTACAGTTTTTGAACCCTGCTTCTCCTTGAGGAAGGTAGCATGAGTTTCACTTCTCTTCACACTTTGGACATTACTCTTCTTGGTGAGGTACCTATGAGAGCAAGTTCTGTGCTATGACCTGCCCTCCTACACTTCTTGCTGACACAGACTTGGGAACAAGAGGTATGCTGCTATCCATTCATCCAAGATATTGGGAAGAACAAATGTCTCTGTGGTCTCAGTGGGCTTGTACATCTGGACAGTGTGGGATTCCTTTCAGTTCCAGTACTCCAAAGCAAACTGAATCTGAAAGTCACTGCTGATTTACTGTAAGTCTGGGAATACTTCCTAGGAAGTAAATTCAACATCTAAAATTAATGACAAAACACAGTGAAGTGACTGGGGCTCTTTCCAGAGATTTCATCAGGACACCTATACATGTGTCAAGACAACCGCATTACCCCACATACTTCTGCGGTCTTTCTCTTTCTGCCATTTTTCAGCATCTGTCCCACATTTTCTTTCTTCCTTTCTCCTACACAAACATGCTCTCACAGATTTCTTGCACAATTCATTACTCCTCGGAGTGCCACTTGTTATTCAAGGCAGCCTGCAAGTCAAATGCTATCCTAACAGTAATTTGAAAGCCAGGACAGCAGAGACAAAGTTATGCAAGGGGATAAAATCCATTTTCCACCACATTGCACTATTATAAATAGGCTTGGACAGAAAGAACAAAGGAGCTCCTTGCTGCAGTTTGATCCTAGACAGGATCTCCACTCATTTATCCTTTGATAAGAGATTATATTTTTTAAGGTAAGTGATAGATGTTGGGTAAGACAGAGATAAATCGACATTCTTACAGCTGCAGCTTCTCAGTGTGCCATATATGAGGGTCCAGAGAGTATACATTCCTTACTTAAGACTGAAGTGCAGCAGCAGAAGCCTTGTTGCCTCTCTCACAACACTGTATTAAGACTTCCTCCCTTCTCCATGACCACAGACCACAGTGATAGGGCCTCCTTGGCCTGCACAAGCTATTTGCCACATGCAGATGACTGGTAGATCACACATGAACCAGGTGCTCCCAGGACACGGGCTACTGAAACTAGATGTTGTATAAATACCCCCTGCATTCCACACGCAGAGCAGTGGTGAGGGATCATCAGAGGGTGCTCAAACAAGTCAGTGTCCTGCTCACCATATGACACCAGACAGATCAAATTCTGGTAAAATGACCCTTCAACATCTCTGCAACTAATGGCAAAAGTTTGAGATTGGTAGTAGCTGAAATGGGATTCTATGAAACAAAAGTTTATTCAGATAGATGATATACATAGATATGCAAAAGCTGTAGGGACCAGATCCCAAATTACAGTCTGCTCACAAGAAAAACTGAGCCTCCATCTTCTTGCCAGTTCTAACTCATTACAGTGCCTGTTTTGGTTAATAGTACATCCAAGTTTCACTACAGATTAGAAGGACAAAATTCCTTTGTATTAGAATGGATATACTTTTTTAAAGCCCCAAAAGAATCATACTATCTTTTTTTATTTTAAGCACATAAAGAGATGACATAAGGGACTGCTGGTCACTTGAGGAGTCTCATTCCACTTCTGGTAAAAACCTTGGTGTACTCTAAGTATTTTTATCTTATCTACTCCCACTACTGTTTAGGAGAATATATTCCCATTTTAGATCTTCTTTCTTGTTCCAATTACATCATTCATTTTATTATTTTAACCTACTGTGTTAAACTTAGAAGATAACTAAAACAGACGTTAAGTATTTCAGAAAGGGAGCGAACTGAGCATAGACCTAATAAAAAGAAACTGGATTTCTTTCTTGCCTAATGCTTTTTGCTGATCTGTGTATGACTACTTAACAAAAGTTAGCAAGAAGCGAGAAGCAAAGTGAATAACTGGAAACATTTCTGATTTAAAGATTAGGCTTATACAAATAAATACGGAAAGGTCCTCTTAACAGGAACAAGAAAAAAATCAAAGTATGCCAGAATTCAATCCTCTCTAGACTATCAGGTGCTAGGAATGAAAGTAGAAGCACAATATTATCACAGATGGCTCTTTAATTTAACATAGCACATCAAAATTGAACTGAGAAGAAAAAGAAAAAAAGAAAGCTATGTTTCTTCTTTGCAATTTATTTAAAAAAGAATTGATAGACTTCCACAACATCTCATTTAAATATTAGTTACATAGACTTTCTTTTTTCAGCTAATGAGATATATCTGAAATAATCACAGACAATGTACTACCGAGAAGGAAAAAAATAGGAACCCAGTACACTTACTCTTCTAGACATTACTGTGCTATCTTGTCAAATCTGCTCCAGAAAATATCTGATACTGAGAAAGATTTCCATTCTGCGCCTGTTCCATTACTAAACTTTAGATGCAGGCACACAAGAATTAACCAATGGTGGAAAAAAGTATGTGCCAGCAGCCAGACAACACATGGGCCAAGATGTGCTCATCTAAGTATCCTTCAAGGTCATTTCATTAGGACAGCCTGAAAACTACATAATCTCACAAAAGCATCAATACCAAAAATAATGGAGATTTCTTACTGCAAATAGAATAATAAAATCATGATTCTTCATCCCAGAATTTAAAAAAAAAAAAAATTTCTTTAGTCAGCCATCAATCAACCCTTGAAGGAATGGATTCTTTGCTCTTGCAGAACAAAGGAAGGCATTGTTTTTAACCTAGGGACACTAAAAATATTGAAAATGGACAGGCTAGTTAGAGGGAAATAAATAATCCTGACATCACTGAGGGATTATCCAAAAGGTGACAGAGGGAGTGAGTTACTGTAAGAACATCATATAATTAGAAATCCAGATGACCTTCCGATCAGCGTATGCTCGGCTGCCTCCTCCACTCAACAAGGTTACCCCCTATTACTGGAAATCTCCTGTATTTCACTATAATCTCCTTTTGCTTCTCCATCCCAGTAAGCATCTCCGCTGGAATCCAGTTCAGGGCCAGCCTGCACACAGCCCTCACTGATTTCCTGAACGGCCTGGCCTGAACGTGGGCTGGATGCTTCAACTAAGTGCAATGAACAAAACTACGAAAACTCTGAGTGCTGTAATGGCACCACAGCTCATATTTCCATTTTCTGGTGATTACACAGCGATTTAGTAATGATTCACATTTCTTAAAATGAATGAATTACATTCATTCAAGGAAATAGCAATTGCAATTGTATAGACCTCATGAAAACATTTCTTTCTTGATCACTCATAATTATTTTGTACATACTTGAAGAAATCCTTTTGAAAGTTAAAATTATCTGTTGAACGCTTATTATTTTGTTACAATGGATTTGAAGCAACTTTTTACACACGCATGTATTTCAACACATTTGTTTTTTACTGTAAGATTCGAATATATTTAATATTGCATTAACACAGCAAAGCTTTGTGGTACCTAAGTATTTTCTAGTCCATCAAGTTTGGAATAGCTCACCACTATTCCACATCTTCAGTTTTCTCTTACAAAGTATTCTCAAACAATGCAACTATGCATCTTCTTACCATAAAGCATGATCAATTCCTTTGTCTCGTTAGCATATGTAATTCTGACACATTATGAGCTGCTTCTGCAAAATATCACAGCCTCCTACTTAAGTTTTATGCAGAACGTTTGCCATTCTTGTGAGATGATGGTAAAAAAAACACATTAAAAAACAGTAATATATTCTCCTGTGCTCTGTACTGTTGATTCAGACTACAAAACACTTATCTCAGATGAAAAGGATGTCAATATTTCCATGCAACTCATTTTTTATTACAAATCTTGCCTACCTGAGAAAATATTATTTTAACGGCTGAATTAAAAGCAATGCTCTGACACTGACCTAAAAACCTCCTTTACACCGCTTCCCTGAAGGCAGAACGTATGACATATACCTTACCATACTCGTAGCTTTGACGTACACATTATCTTTCAAATGGCAGTTTCCATCGTGGGGAATCACGATCCCTGCTAATTTACTATCTAGGGCTAGATGGGAAGTTTGGTCTGTCATCACAAGAAGTAGTCGCTTGGCTTCTTTGCGCCATCCAATGTGGCTCTGAAAAGGAAACAAAACTGAACATAATAAAGAGGTAACTACCTACTTCCAATAATAATAAATAACAAAATGAAAGATGAATGTAGAAGTCTGCTTCCAGGTGTTGGAATATTTAGAAACACTGAGTTTAAACCAGGATATTTAAAGCATTCTTTTTTTTGTTGTTGTTGTTGTTGTTGTTGTTGTGTAAATGTATTTCACATCACACAGAATCACAGAATGGCCAGAGTTGGAAGGGACCTCAAGGATCATGAATCTCCAACCCCCCTGCCACATGCAGGGACACCAACCTCCCCATTTAATACTAGACCAGGCTGCCCAGGGACCCATCCAACCTGGCCTTGAACACCTCCAGGGACGGGGCATCCACAGCCTCTCTGGGCAGCCTGTTCCAGCACCTCACCACTCTCTCTGTAAAGAATTTCCCCCTGACATCCAACCTGAATCTCCCCTCTCTCAACTTAAAACCATTTCCCCTTGTCCTACAGTTATCAAGCCTTTTAAAGAGTTGATTCCCCTCCTGCTTGTAGGTTCCCTTTAGGTATTGAAATGCTGCAGTGAGGTCACCCTGCAGCCTTCTTTTCTCCAGGCTGAACAAGCCCAGCTCCCTCAGCCTGTCTTCATAGGGGAGGTGCTCCAGTCTCCTGATTGTCTTCGTGGCCCTCCTCTGGACCCTCTCCAACAGCTCCCTGTCTTTCTTGTACTGGGGGCTCCGCACTTGGACGCAGTACTCCAGATGGGGCCTCACAAGAGCAGAGTAGAGGGGGACAATCACCTCCCTGTCCCTGCTGGCCACCCCTCTTTTGATAGAGCCCAAGATACCATTTGCCTTCTGAGCCGCAAGGGCACACTGCTGGCTCATGTTAAGTTTTTCATCTGTCAAGACCCCCAGGTCCTTCTCCACAGGGCTGCTCTCAAGGACCACTCCTTCCAGTCTGTATGGATGCCTGGGATTCCTCCGTGCACTTTGCCGTGTTGAACCTCATCAGGTTCACTATTCTGAAAGTCAGAGATCCACTTACCACTTGCTTTCATTTTTGAAGGAAGATCCCTCAAAATATAAACAAATTATACACTATATACTGGGCATGACTAACAGCTGCCACATTGTTAGTACATAAAAAGATATACATGTAACATCTGTGTAATTTTCTGGGATCCCATAAGCATTACAAACAACAAATACAAATCCAATGTGCTTTTCCGGAATTCAGTGATATGAAACATATAGCAGGACAAGTTTAGATCTACACTGGGTTGGGTGCTTATTTCCAGAACATTTGTTTCCCTTCAAAGAATGAATGATTGCTTTAAATAAAACTTTGAAGAGAAAGACATGAATCACCTCATTTTCTTTTTCATTCCCCTCTCTATTATTCTATTTTCTTCACTAATTCCATTTTTTCTTCCTTTTGCCTCATTTCTTGCTCCTCCTTCCTACAACTCTGCCTCATCTCTGCCACTTCCCTTAACACAGCCAGATACTGTCCACTTCATCTGACACCTACCTTTAGGACAATCCATGGACTCAGCCAGGCTTCATGATTTATTCTTTCATTTTTTTTTGCTTTGCAGAGAGGGATTTAGCTCTCTTCTCAGACTCATTCTCTGCTAGCTCTCAATGGGAAATGAGTATCTAATAATAGTAGGGGCAGTAAATGCACAGCGGCGTACTGTATTTTCTAGTTTATGTGCTAGCACCAGCCTCACCTACAGAATCCTAGCAGCATGATATTATGATGGTATTAATGGTATTATTTATAAACAGCTTATAAACAGCAATCTTAAAAAATCCCAGTTTTTCCTCCAGCAGTGCAGAATCTCCTTCCTTCTAGCATCCATTACTTCATTTGTCAGCTCAATACTTCTTCCTTCATATGTCTTATGAGCAACCAAAAATTTGAACTTCATGTACTACCCTGATTCTGCTTGCAACAGGGATGTATTGGTTAAAACAATTGCAACAAATTATAAAGTTCTTTTGCAAACAAAAGAAGTGCACATTAATATAAATTATAGTTCATGATTGTAGATATGAATTGCATATTGTTCTCATTTTGATACACAACTAAATTAGTGCAAAAGCCTCCTCATTCTCATTAATCACATAATCATTAAGGTTGGAAAAGACTTCAAAGATCTAGTCCAACTGTCTACCTACTACCAACGCTGCCCAATAAACCATGTATTTTAGTACCACAAGTACCACATCTAAATGTTTCTTGAATATCTACATGGATGGTGATTCCACAACCTCCTTGGACAGCTCATTCCAGTGCATGATCATTCTTTCAGAGAAGAAATTTTTCCTAATATCCAACCTGAACCTCCCTGGTGCAACTTGAGGCCATTCCCTCTTGACCTTTTGCTAGTTACCTGAGAGAAGAGGCTGACCTCCCACCTCATCACAACCTCTTTTCAGGTAGTTGTAGAAGGCTATGAGGTAACCTCTGAGCCTCCTCTCCTCCAGACTAAACAATAATAGTTCCCTCAGCCATTCTCCATGAGACATGGAGCTCCAGACCCTTCACAGCTTCATTGCTCTTCTCAGGACGTGTTCCTGGGCATCAGTGCCTTCTTTCGTGGTAAGTATAACACAGCACTCAAAGTGAAGTCTCACCAGAGCTAAATACAGGGGAACAATCACATCCCTGGTGCTACTTCTGATACAAGCCAGGATGCCACTGGCCTTCCTGGTCACTTGGGCACACTGCTGGCTCATGTTCAGCCTAGCATTGACTAACACTTTCTTTTTCCTCTGCAGAGTTTCCCAGCTATTCTGCCCCACGCCTATAGCATTGCCTGGGATTATTGCAGCTAAAGAGCAGGGCCTGGCACTTGATCTTCTATGAACTTCATCCCGTTGGCCTCAGCTCAGTGATCCAGCCTGTTTAGATTCCTCTGAAGACAGACTGACACTCCCTAATAACTTGGTGTCATCTACAAACTTCATAGAATCATAGAATAGCCTGGGTTGAAAAGGACCTCGAGGATCATCTAGTTTTAACCCCCCTGACGTGGGCAGGGTCACCAACCATTAGATCAGGCTGCCCAGAGCCACATCCAGCCTGGTTTTGAATGCCTCCAAGGATGAGGCATCCATAACCTCTCTAGGCAACCTGTTCCAGTGCGTCACCACTGCGTGAAGAACTTCCTTCTAATATCTAACCTAAATCTCCCCGTCTTAGTTTAAAACCATTCCCCCTTGTCCTATCACTATCAGACCATGCAAACAGTCATTTCCCCTCTTGCTTACATTCTCCCTTCAAGTACTGGAAGTCCACAATGGGGTCTCCCCAGAGCCTTCTCTTCTCCAAGCTAAATAAGTCCAGTTCCCTTAACCTTTCTTCATAGGAGAGGTGCTCCTTAGCCCATGTCTTCATTCTATTTCATTCTATTGCTTTAGGAAGCATGGATAATTCTAAAACTCACAAGTCGTAAGTGTGGAATGTATCCAATGAGAAACACTGCAATTTAAGAAACTTTTCCAGAGCTTCTGAATATTTTTTTTTCTGACAGCTGTGAATACAGCATCTGAGAATAATAACTATTTACCTGTGTTACAGATAATCAAAAACTGAAAATAAAAATGGAACCAAACAATTCATTTTTATCATAATTGGTGTTCCTTTTTGGCCTTGATTCCTTCTACTGCTCCAAAAGAGAATGTGAAAATGGTCAAGATAAAAGAGTTACACTGACATCATCCCAAGAAACAAGAACTGCACTAGAAGCCTGTGGTTTGGCTGGGAGCAGAATTATCAGAAAGAGTTATTCACAGAGCATTAGTAAACCCAAGAATCAGTAAACTTTCAAAATCTCTTTTGCTCTACTTCAAGGAAAAGCATGCAAAAAAGCCTTGAAGAGAAAACAAATCACTGTTATTTAATAGTCTTACAGCTTGGAAACTACTGATGCAAATCTTTTCATCTCTTTCTACATGGGAAAGACGGGGATGCAATTTTATCAATATATATAAGTTAAATTTTTTAGTTCACTTGTATTTTTTCAAATATTAATTCGTTAAAAGGTGAGATAACACCAAAGTGCATATGTTTTCTTTATGTACACAAGCAAACATGTAACTGATTCTTCAGTTTTCAGGTACGTTCTTAAGTAGCAGAAATGCCAAATGGTATGTCTTTCATTGAGAACACAGGAGGTCATCAGTGACTTTTGACAATGATTTTGTAATCGACTGAAAGTAATTCATGTTTCAAGCAAGAAGCAGTTGATTTAATTATCCATTCTGTTTTCTAATTCTATCCTTTCTCAGTTTCATCTGGAAACCAAAATGCATAGCTTGAAAGGAAATAATGAAACAGGAAGAAGAAATCCTACTATTTTCTGGCCTATAATTGACAATTTGAATTCAGTATCACTGAGCATAGTTGTAACATATATATTCATGTCTGAAGTACCATTTCGTCTTTTGCTGATACATTCCTTACCTGGCACACAGCTGCTTGGAGCATTGCATCAAAACCCCCTTCAGGTGTATCAATATTCCCAGAAATTTTTTGTTTATTCACTGCATTTCTGAATTCTGCTATGTTGTCAGTCAGGGATAGCACGTGAATATAACCATGAGGTGGCATACAATCTAAATTATAATCGCTGTACAAAATAAAAATAAAACAAAATTTAGCAAAAAGTCTATCACAGTCCACATTTTCCATTTGAAGGAGATGAAAATATTCCCAACGAATCCACACAAAATCCTGTTACTAGTGAAAATGTATAAATGAATATTAAAATAAGTACCTAAAGAGAAAAAATAACTCCACATAACACTAAGTTCAATGGAAACAATTATATACAAAAGGAGAAAGGATTAAGTTTGACATAAGTAAGATAATGCCATAAGACTTTTACAGGTCATTGTTCTGTGACTCATATACTACAAAAGTATTTACTGCAGAAATGGAAGAGCTGATCTGAGTCAGAGATGCTGAGCAGGTTCCATCTCACCTTTTGCTGCATACAGATTATAACCTACCCTCTCTAGACTCAGTTTGCAGTAAATGAATAGAAACTGGCACTGTAAGTTATAATGCATCTGCAGACATCTACTTTTAGGCAAAATAAATCATGTCCTGGAAGTGATAATTGACTTCTACTTACTATAGTAGACAGTTTCGTTTACTACTTCTAACACTGACATTTTATATCTATCCAGGTAATTTCACCACTAATACTAAATTAAAAAATCATTGCAATAAAAAAAAAAGATGCTCATGGACTTCATGGAAGCATGAATCATGTCTTCCCAGTAAAGATTATAACAAGCAAGAAGATGCAAGCAGTTAATACGTGCTTTACCAAGTATTATGCATTATAAAGATTTTAATTTAATGTGAACAACTGTGTCTTCTGGAACATTTCCAAAGTGATTCCTCACTTTACCTATGTGTTGAATGCAAGGAATAAAGGACATGAAAAAAGAAATTCAAGCCAGAACACCTTTCTCATTTAAAATGGGAGTTTGTTTATACGACAGTGGTGGAATTGAATCAAAGAATTTCTTCTGTTCAATAAATGAAAGGAAGAAACTGCATCGCATCAACAAAAATAGACTTTTGAAGAATAGAGCTAATGAATGCAGAACCATACACCAGAAGAGAAGTCTTTGGTCATAAAGTAGCATTCTTTGTAATGAATCTATGCAACATATATCCGAACTCAATGAGAATATAACAGTTTGCTATAAAATTAAATGAAAAACATATTTAAACAGACTAAAGAAGGCTTGTTTTTATAAAGAAAACATTGCACATTTTTTCTTATACGACAACAAACTTTTTAAAAACCATTCACCAGATATTTCAGAAGTAAACACTGAATAATAATTTTCACTATTTCTTTAGGAACTTTGCTGGAGTCTCCTAGAAGCAGATTCTGGAGAGCTTTTAAAATATATACACATAATGCATATTTGTGTAGTTAAATCAGTTCTCAGTTCTACAGTAAATATCAAAAGATTACATACCTGCATTGGTTATGGATTCTACCTGGGTGAATGCTAATATAGGGTGACACTGTTTTATCCACATAGGATCCAAATCCAAGTCGAAAATCAAGAGAAATATTCTCCATCTTCTTAGATAAAGCAAATCCAACAGAATTTAGTTTCTCTATGTTGTTGTGCATAGAAGCTGAGACATCAACCAAATAGTAAAGATCCACAGGGTACTTCTCCAGAGGATGAACTCTTAATATAAAGCTTGCTTCACTTCCTGATTCAAAGGAAATAAATACATTAAATACAATATACACTCTTAAAAATGTATTATCTTTGCAGCAACCACAGCACAAACTTGTTTGTGTCAGCAAAAAGAAAAACAAGGAAATAAGAAAACCTCCCAAGAGTTGATGAAACCTTGAAGCATAGTTCAAAAATAAGCCGTAAGGGAACTCTTCTTAGAAAACATCTTGCTTTTTTTCTTCTCACAGGAGCATTCCGTTAAAATCTGACTTCTCCCTACTTTCTTCTAAATTTCTGGTTATGCAATCCCTTTTACGTTGAACCGAATAGCAGTTACAACTGAAAAAGGACACAGGCATACAAATTGTGGCCACTCACTTCAGGGCTAACACTTGAAAGAATATCAAAGTATCCTGCAAACAGCCTCTCATGTGTGTATAAAACTGTACATTTCTTGACGAAAGCACAGCCTGAAGTACTCAGGTAAGTTAAATAACAAGCTTAGACCAATTTGTTCCCAAAGACTTGATAAGAAAACTCAGTAGGATCAAATGAAAGTAAACAAAGCAGGTTTTAATATTGAAAAAAGATAGAAAAAATGGTCGTCTCCTTTTATCTCAAGATATTAAATGTCTATATTTCCTGCAGAATCATTTCACTTGTGAAGTGTGTCAAATTCTATCAAAGATCTGACCCAGAAATGTTAAGCATGCAAAGTACATTTTAAATAGGCTACCTAAATATTTTTTCTTCCAATATTCTTCAAACATAATACAGCCAAATATTTCAAGATGTATCTTTTTTGGGTCTGACATGAAGAAAACAGAATTTCAGTATATTGTAAATTCTGTTTCCTCTTTGCCAATGTAAATGGAACTATTTTTTTTGTAAATGACCAGGTTGCATACAGCAAATACAACTTGTATTTTCTCCCATTCATTATAGTTGGGATTCTTGTAAATAGTGATGAAAAAATGGAATCAAAACAAAACCATCTTTGGTCTGATTACTGTAAAAAATTTATATTTGTCCCACTGTCACTGTATATTAGTGAATTTCCCTAGGGATTAAAATGCAGGCAGAATGTCTATATATCAAATGTTAGTTTTCTGTATTTGTCTCCTTCAAGCAGAAGCTTCAGCACAGTTTATGGAACCCTGAGCTTAGTTTCACTAATGGCAAAATGGTTCATTAAGCCCAAGTTTAGAAAGCAAATTGTTTTCTATGAATCCAGTTGTGTCAAAGGCTTCAGAAATAAATGCAATAGCAGACATTTCTAGAGCTAGCTCAGTTCCCGATACCATGACTCAGCTCAAAGCAGATTATCAATCACGTCTCTGAATGGAGGCTGGAGAAAGGAGAAGAAGTGGTGACATTGCTTTTCCAGTAACTAGAGTTACTTAGTGCTTTATGCTCCTGCAGTTCCTTTCCTTTTCCTTGCAATTAACAGAAAATTACTTATAAAAAAAGACTGATCTTTTACACAATTAAAATCAGCAAGATACAAAAATAATTCAGACTTCTCATATTAACTAAGTATTTTTCTACCAAAAATTGATCAGTTCAGTAGAGGGCAAATAGAGGTATACTAAAAAGACCCAAATCCATAAAAGGACATATAGATTCTGTCAGGGCTAGGTGTCTCATGTGTTTTAAATGAAACATTAAGTTGATCTAATATATAAATGCATACAACCCACTCTGTAATAGAGAATAAATTGTCACTCAGACTCTGAAAAGACTGGAGAAAGCCTCTGAAGAATGAGACTTGTCAGTCATGTATCTTGTTTTCTAAGGTCTTAGAAGGTCTAATATCTAAGTCTTCTTTACAAGTCCAGTTCTCTCTTTCACATTGGCTGTCTTCACAGTTGTTTAGTCAATTCACTTAAGCATAAGCAAATAATAAAGAAGCTTATCAAAATATTAATTTATGAATTAGAAATTTTAGTACAATTTACTTACAGTAAGGAACAGATTTTATACGGATGTAAGGGAAAATTAGGTTTGAAAAGAAAAAGAATCACAAAATCATAACAGAAAACAGAAAAGACTGCCTACGATTCCTTTTCTACTCACTACTTGCATTATTTTCACCTTATGCTATGTTTCACAGAAACACTTCTTGCTGAAGACTGTACTTGACTATGGGAGCAACAGATTACACATACAGTGTAATGTTATAGCACCATTCTTCAAGACGATGAATCCAGCAATTTCTTTTCAAAATATATTTAAATATTATTGTGCTGTGTTTTAACTGACTATAATATCAGTGTATTAAAGAAAACCCAACCTGGACGCAGTTGGACTGAAACTCTTCCTGGAGTCACTTGTGTATTTGTTTCTTGGTCACTGGGTATTGTAACATGAACTGTGGGACTTTCTACAAAATCCGATTGGCAGCCTCTTTTCAGTAAGTTGAAAACAGTGTCACAGCGTCCCTTCTGTGTTGAGTCAGCCATGAAATCCTATTTTATGAGAGATAAAAAGTACAAAAAATTTGAGCTGAAAAAACCCCAACTGTAGCATCTTCAAAGGAAAGAAAAAAACAAACTAACAGTCTTTGAAACAATAAAACATGCTACTATAATTGCATAAATAAAAGTAGTTCATGGAAACCATATGTTTTAAATAAGAGTAATGTCAAAATATTTAAATTAAATGTTAACCTAATTGCTACAATGACTATTTTTCTATAAAGGACAAAAGTCTTTGTGAGAAGGAAAATCTTGCACAAACAGAACAAGATGACTTTGGAGGAAAAGGAAACTATATACTGTCACTGTAAGTAAAAAAAGTTCTGTGCTATGCTATGAATTAGTTCCACCAAGAAAATGTCATTAGCATGATTTCTAAGCATATTTACTGTCATATTTACTGTCAGTGTAATGTAAAAATTTAAATTATTTAAAAGTAAAAGCTGCAGTAAGTTTTACATTTCTCTAACCTGAATTTGACAATCACAGATTTTTAAACTTTACCCTATAGCCTGCACAGAAGCGAAAAACCAGCTGGACTATATCTCTAGAAAGAGGAATTTATGTACAACAGGACTGAAGAGTTTAAGATGCCACCAATAAGAAAAAAGTCTCTGTAGCTACAGAAAAATGTTTAGTAGTAGGATGATCTCAGAAGCAGTAAAAGGGCAAAGCTGCCAAGATTGTGCCAACATGAACCAGTGCAAAATTCCTTCCTGACCACAAATCTGGTGATTAGCATGATCCTGATCATGCAAGGAATAAAAAAGGCTTGACAAGATCCTTTGTGCTCTTTGAAGCCATTAATCCATTGCAGCCACAGCTGGAGACCAAACAATGGACAATCTCTGATACTTCAGAGGCAGATGGGGAAAATAAACAATCAAAAAATGCATACAGCTCACTCTGTAATAGAGAATAAATTGTCACTCAGACTCTGAAAAGACTGGAGAAAGCCTCTGAAGAATGAGACTTGTCAGTCATGTACCTTGTTTTCTAAGTTCCTACTGTTTTTTGTAGTGTACCTTCTGATACTGTTTTTTCACAACCTTCTTCAACGTACACAACAGAGACTACTCTCTTCATGACTACACCCTTCAAGGTTTACATAAATTTCACAAAGATAGATTTTTAAATATCCAAAGAACTTATTCATTCTCACTGTTATCACTGGAAATGAACAGACACATAACATTTTCTGAAGTTCACTGTGTGGGGATATAAAATCAAAGAATCTTAAGTGCTCTTTATGGCTGCTTTTATTATTATAATATAGGCAGATGAAGCAGCTGCACTAAGCTGAAAACTGGTCCTGTAACTTTACTCTGAAAAACTTCTATCTGAATTAATATTGGTTTTGACATTCCACAAACAAGGATGATGCATAAGTGAACTGACTGTCAAAGCACAATGTAAAGAGGTTTGAGAAACCCCTGCCTCCCATAAAAGCTCTTAAGACTGACGTGAGAAGTGAGGCACAAGAAGCAGAGCAGAAGTCAAACTCATTCAGATCTGAGCATCTGTTTAAAAGAAACCTTCTACAGCCCCATAACAGTAGAAGTCTAAGAAGTACTACTCCATGGTAAACACAGACCTAGGAGGATAAAATTGTGCCTTCTGTAAGTAATGACATCACGTGAAAATAAGGGACTACTCCACGTTGTAAGCCATTGTGCCATGTACGTATGCCCTAGAACTTGTGGACAACAAGTTCTCCCTGCCTCTATTCATCCTTGCTTTATTAACACTTGTTTCAGACTAAGTTAACCATTCTAAAACAATGTGTCTGAGATAAAGTTATGCTAGTGCTTTACGCTCTTTATCTCTACTACGCACTCCCTAGGAATTTATTTGCCTTCTTTGCTAACCTGAAAGGCACAAGAAATGATTTGCATATGACCTTGAAGAGCATACTAGCTTGCAGTACTTAGTGACATTCTTAAAAACTTTGCTCCTCTGAACTGCTTAAATAGTCCAACATTACTTGAAATCACATAAACATGTTGGTTTTTTTTCTCTAACAAAAACAAGCAAAAAAAACCCGAACATATTCTCACAGTTGCCAAAGCAATACCAATTTCAGCTTAATTCATCCTGTCTGAGATTCATCTTCTATTACGAGTCTCAGAACCAATAGTTTCAGATGTCAAAATAGAAAAGCATCACTTTTTCAATTTGCGACAGGGGGCATAAAATATGGTGAAATCAAAGCTAACTACACTCTTGCTAAATTCAGTAGATACGTATATATAGACTTGCTCTGATATATGAGGACTTAATACAAATTACTGATAAGTAATTTTAATTTTGACACCAAAAACTTCTGAACTCTCAAAGTTATTATAAACCTGCCAAACCTGTCTACAAAGCAGATGGAACACATTAAAAAGTTCTCACTTTATTTAAAATTACTGCAATTTTCCAAATAAAAGATTGTATTTTCTCCTTTGGAAATGAAATATATTTCACATGATTTCTCCAGGTGCTATGTCCAGAGGACGTTTAAAGATTTTCCTGTTATTTCTCACTATAACTTTCACAGTTTAGAAGTCTTTTATCTTCATAAAGATCATGAGCAGCTAAAATGTAAAGTAAAAAATAAGTAAGCAAAATGCCATACCTCTTGAGCACACCATCCACACTCTGGACCCAGAGCAAGACACTTTGTACATGTTACTGCATTTGAAGTGGCACATCTGTTTTCCGCTGCAATGAAATACAAAACCAAACATTTAATGATTTATGAAGGTATGTGGGAATTGTAAAATACCTAATTTCAAACCAAGATTTCAAAAATTGCTTCACCAGATTAAGAGCGATGACAACGTATCCAAACAGAAGTAAAACAGAACAAAAGCAGCCTGCTGAGAGAATATTTACAGCATTTTTGGTATCTACAGTTTAGAACTGTATGTACAGATAGTATAAAATTCATGCTCAAGGCCAAATTTTTAAAATCCTGACATAAAATAACTTTGAAGTGAAAATCTATCTTTGGCACATACTTTGCTGATTTACTGCCCAACGAAACACATTTACCAGGTAGCTTATCTCTTTGTAGACATTTTCATTTTAAGTTATTTACACTTGTCTGAGTTATTCATTATTCACTCTTCACGGAACCCAAAATATTTTCTCACCTTCTATAGTATTTCCCCCCTACATATATTGGAATGAATAGCTCCCCAGAAGAGGCAGATTTCTTCTTTTTTTTCTTTGCAGAAGTCAACACAAACTTATCCAAATGTGTTACAGACTGAAGACATAATTCTGCACTGCCAACAACAAAAAGCTGTGCCTATAGCAGGTCTATGGGTAAAGCCCTTCGTACCCTCTTTACACCTGTGCCTTACAGGTCACTGCTTATGTTACTAGTATTTTTGTGTTTCTGCTATGAAACTCTAGCAGCCAGAACTGAGAAGAGATGTCCTTTTCTTTTGTGTGAGAATTGGCCTGACAACAGCCACAAGGAAGGTGCAGGATATGACCTGTCAGAGCACAGCAGCATGCTGCCACTCCACTGCTCAGTGGCACATTCAGCATGGATTACCATTTGGCTATACAACACAATGGAAACAAAATAAAATGAATTACTACATACTGGAAAGTCTACATCTTTTGATTGATCCACTATGATAAAAGGCAAATCACCACATCAAAGCATTTGGAGAAAAGCTTGTCATCCAAAGTTGTGACCAAGTGCTGTCTCTCAGGTTACTTCTTTCCAACCTGCCACAGTGCAAACCATCTCTCTTTTTAGAGCAGTGAGAGCAACTTCACACAGTGAAAGGCAGCATTAGGATCACATTTACTAAAAATCCTTTTTTTTTAGGTCTTTCTTTAACCAATTTCAGCTATGGATCTAAAGATGATATTCATTACTGAGCTGGCCCTCTGAATAACAGATGATTCAAGGAACTAACCATAGCTTGCACATTATTGCCATCAGCAATGTATGCACCACCATAAGTACTAGCAAGACAGAAAAGCTTAATAAAGCACAATTGCAACATTACACTGATAACAGGCTTGGAGCAATTCCATTGATTTCAAAGGTCAGACTGATATTTCATATAAACTGCTGTTTACAATTTACACCATGAATTCAGCGCAAGAAATGCATGTGAAAGGAAGAAAAAAATAATTATAGATATGATTTAAAAAAAAAAACAACAAGAAAATAAATAAACAAAAGAAAGCAAACAGGAAAGGAATCTAGGAAGGCAGTGGAAAAGAAAAATAAGTTTTAAAAAGAGGTGGGCAGGGATAAATGCAGGAGGGGTTGCTAAGGAGAGAGAAAAAGGCAAGATAAAATCTAAAAGGTTTTTGCTTGTTGTAAAAACAAACACAGCAAGTTTGATTTGGAGGGGTATGCAAAAAAGCTCATTTGGGACTGATGCAAAAAATCTTCTTTGCATGTGTAAGAAAATGGTAACAGTACTGAGCTGGGGTCAGAAAGAACAGAGCTGGAGCCCATGAAAGAGTTACTGCAGCCATGGGGCACAGTGATAGTAGGATCCCAGGTTGGTGCAGACATTCACAGAGCTGTAGAGCTTAACGTTGACCTGCTCCTAGCCACAACTAAGCACAAAAGCCAGGTGAAGAGTTGCTGAACGAGTACAACTAACAGGAATGTAATTGTTCTTGGGTCAGAAGCATCACTTCCATCTTCAGCTGAATGCCAAGTGAAAGAGAAAGGTGGGTTCAGTAGAAGTGACAAGAAAAGGCAGGAACTGCTGATTTGCAGCACAGTGGTGGCTAAAGAGTAAGATGAGGCAGAACAGGGAGATGACGCCATGAACTTTGAGGCTAGCAAGCAAGCAACAGCCACCCTAGGAGAAAAAACTATTCTAATAAACTGTTGACAGAAACAAAGTGAGAGACTACTGTACCTAGCTAAAAAGATGAATAAGACAAATCAACCCCTGGTCATCACAACCAGTAAGCCAAAGTAAACAAAACGGTGAGTTTGACTTAATTAATTCCCTATAATAATTTCTGATCTTAAAACATATAATCCCATTTGCATAATACAGACAATGTACTCTCACAAATTCTCACACTTCTAAAAACTGTTGACGATGTAACAAGACATTCATGTCTTACTGTAATGCGCACACACTATGAAGAGTCTATGACTGGAACAGGTATAGTATTTCCATTAAAAAACAGGCTGAAATATAATTGCCACAGATTTTTTTCGGTGTGGTTTGGTGCTGAATCTTTTTTATCTGTATGAGTTAGGCACTGAATCTATTGAAGTCTGATTTAGTTTATAAATATAGCCTATCTGTTAAAAGATATGATTTCCTTTGTGTCATTCTAAACTGCTAAGTGAGAAGAAAAGATCTCAAAATCCAGTGTGGGTTTTCAGAGTGATCAAGGAAGATGAAATATTTTACCAAATGAGGTACACAGTACTGCTGGATGCAAATCTCTCTGCAGATCACTCTCCAGACTCAAAGCTCCATTTTTGCTACGTGAAGTCATGCACTGGCAATTGACAGGCTTGGTGCCATTGGCTCCAAAAAATGATTTTTTTGGAATAAAGAGAAACTTGAAAAAAGTTTATTAGTGCCTGAGACACATTCTGGCTACATCACTACTATAGTTCCCAAGTATGCAGTCCCTTATAGCCGTAACATTTATGGAAATGCTTTCATTCACCAAATATTTATTATTTGGTTATAAATGTACTCTAAAACCTTAACCGATTCAGTATAAACTTCTCAGTTTATTTTAAAAATCACATGCTAGAGCAAGAAACATTTTTATATGAGTTGGCTTAACAAAGAACTGAGATTTTTCCTGCCACTTCACCAAAAACAGAGTCCAGACAAGACTGAGTTACTGTTCAGCCAAAGCTAAGGGCAAGTTTCTACTGGCTTCACTAGAACTGATGTATGCCAAAAGCTATTTTCAAAAAGGGCCAACCTTTGTGCTGGGAACTGCACAGGCATATGCATATAATAAAAAATGAGTGCTGGAGGTTAACCTGCTCTTTTCTTGCCTCCCCCACATCATTCAACTGTTCTGCAGCTACTAAGCACAGGTAGAACAAGCCTAAACTTCAGCAACAAAAGGGATCAAGACTAGACAAGGATCGTATACGTTATAATCACATCCTGCCTCCATATTATGAAAATAACTTTATCATGATCAGAGCGTTTATCTGAGAGTAGGAATATTAATAATAATAATGTGTTCTAGGGTTGGAGTGAATGCTAAATAGGTTTTCCAACAGCCAGCATGTTTTCATGTACATCCAGGAATTGAGATATTTATTGACATCACTGTAGTTGCACATTTATGCCATTTTTGGAATGTGCACTCTTTGCGTTCTTAAAACAGAAAGCCAAAAAATAACTAGCAGTTTATTCTTCCTGATCATGGTCCTCAGATTGCTGAGCACCACTTAAGGTAAGATACAACATTATCTTGTCTATACATTTTTTACCCTTAAAATCTGCATCCAATCTTGTTCTATGTAAGCAGTCAGCCTGGATGCCCATTTCTTCTGATAATGTGCCTTCAGCAACCAGAACAGAGCCTCGCTTCTGAGAGATGTTGCAGCTCACACAGCATACTGCAACCACCTTCACCTTTCTGCCCTTCCTTGGGAGCTGCACAGGGCAACTCCTACACCGGGCAGTCAGAAGCTGCCCTAGCTAATGTGCAGCTTCTCCATGCACTTTGGCTGAACGCACAGACACAATGAAAAGCATTGTAAAAATGTTAGAGTGGGGATTTTTTTCCATGATTATTGTGTCTGACACTTTCTTACTCAGATTACAAGGAAAAAATGAGAGGCTGTGCTTTAACCGCCAATCCTAAAACCTAATCCTGGAATTAGGGCTTCATCTCCTCCTTTTCCAAGCAAGCAATAAGCAGTCTCTTTGCCCCCGATGTACAATGTTGTGCTTCAAAACCATGCTTTGTCACCACATTTTCCCAAGAAGGTAACAAGGTATTCCTCTGAATAGGAGGTCCTCTCCTTTGTCCAAAAATATTTCAGTTTGAAAATTGTAATCTATTGTGATTCAGAATAAATTCCTAAGATTACTTGAACGAACTTTCCAGACAGTTTTTCTGCTTTCTACTCTCCTGTTTTATTTAAACAAGAATGAAGCTGTACAGATTTGAAAACATTTCACCAGCAAGAGAAGCAGAAAAAGGAGCCCAGATAAAAAACCTGGGTATATAAGATACATATTTTCTAAGAAGAATGAGGTGAGCAAAAGAAAGGTGCAAAACATGACCTGCATTGTTTACAGAACCATAGAATCACAGAATCATTAGGTTGGAAAAGACCTCCATGATCACCTAGTCTGACCATCCACCTACCCCACAACCCATGTTTCCTAGAACAACATCTACATTTCTTGAACACCTCCAGGGATGGTGATTCTACTACCTCCCTGGGCAGCCTGTAGCAGTGCACCACCACTCCTTTGGGGGAGAAATTTTTCCTCATATCCAATATGAACCTCCCCTGGTGCAACTTGAAGTCATTCCTTCTTGGCCTTTTGCTAGATACCTGAAGAGAAGCAGCCAACCCCTACCGATTAAATCCCAAGCCCTGGAAATATACTTCTGTAAACATGGCAAATGAATAAAAACACCTTTCCATAAAAACACCTTTCCATTAAACAATTGACCAAACAACAACAACAAAAAAAAAACTCTGCCACTTTGACATTCTTTTTCTACTAGTCATTAAAAAAAAAATAATAGTAGCCAAGAGGTACAGTGTTCAGGGTATTCTGAAAAGCAGAATACCCTGAAAGATAAAACCATGATGTAGTTATAAAGATAAGAGATAAAAATGATACGTAAATAAGAAGTATACAAACACATCTAGGCATTGCTAGTGAGCGAATCCTTGTGGCCACTATGGGTTCCCACTCCTTATTCTTCCACATTACCACAAGAACACATTACTCTATGAGCATGAAGGGTTTTACTGGAAGTCACAACAGTAAAGGGCCATCAGAATGTCAAGTAATGCAGCAGTCTGCCTTAGTACACTACAGTTCATGCCTGTGCAACCTGTGCAGAGACAAACCCAAGACCTTCTATCACTTGGGTATCAGCAGAATAAGGCAAAGAGAGATGAGGAAAAAGGAGAGGCCCTTTTCTACAAAGTTACTACACAGCGTTAGGAAAGCTCTGACAGAAAAGGACATGGTTGCAAAGGTTAGGATGTGTAACATTGAAGCCGGATGTTCTGGTGTTGAATGCTGCGTCATGGCACATGGGATGGAGTTTTCCAGCATGTGTGTATGGGGTGTGCACACTTCCAGAATTAGGGAATGAGGCAAGGCTTCAAGGAGATACTACTTACACCTCCCTGTGCCTACAAGCATCTTCCTTAGCCTCATCTCTCTGGGAGATTCAGTGATGTGAATATTGCACAACATTCAAAAGAAAACTTTGAGAACAGAAACCTCATACAGATTCAAACTGACTCTAGTTTTTGAGAGTAATGCATAGATGTCATAGAGAATTTCTTCTTTTTGTCAGAAAGCTGCACATAGTGTTTCAGAAAAGGTGCTACAAAAATAGTTGCTGGTGTAGCAGTTGGGGCTCACAAACACATCAAATTGCAGCCTCAAATATGACCTTGTATGTGAGAGACTGCTACTGAGTACTCCAGATCAACTTTGTTCCCAAGCCACAATACAAAATGAAAACAAGGACTGTAACCTTGAAATTTTTCATAACACACAATTTTTGTTTCTTATCCAATTCTACTTGCAGCCTCTCCTTTCCATGAAACTTCCTGCTTTTATAGGAGATGGTTAAATTTTGTTGATGCAACCCATGACTGCAAACAATGAGTCAAAGACTATTTAGTTTCCAAAGCCAATCTCTTCTGTCTCTGGCAAGCAAAAACACAGGGCAATTTACTCTGATTATACCATTAGAACTTGTTTCCAACAGCCATTAGCTTTTATGGCACAGGTTTGATAGCCCTGTTTGCACAGTTTTGCACCGTTTTGCAGAAGTAAAAATACAAAGCATATGGAGGCAGAAGGTTTAATTCTTTTTTCTTTTTTCTTTTTTTTAATTAAATCCTTTGATTTAAAGGGAACTTCAGGATGTGTGGAGCTGTGTTAATTCCCCTGTTTTCAAGGATAGAACATGGACATGGGAATCATTATACTCTCGTCATTTCCAGATGCTAGGATCTCCCTAGGAGTTGGCCAGCTTGGACACAGCCATGCTGCTCTCACAAAGCCTAAAATTGCTGCTGCTAGACCTCAGGGCTGATTGCACTGCTTCTGTCTTAGCAAGCATGACTGGCAAGTAGCTCATCAGCAACATAGAATAGCTCAGAGCTATTTCTTCACAAGGAGCATCATCTCAGACCATCCGATCCACTGGTTCTTAGTCTGCAGCAATGCAAGTAACTCACTCTGCTGAGTTGTTATGTGTATACATTATAGACTGGGACAAATATATACTCAAAGCTGAATATCTACAGGAACCAGACCCTCAAGAACAAAATGATAACCAAATTATGCTTTATAGAAGTTTGTCCTAAAACAAAACAAAAGCCTCAATTCACTATGTGCTTGCATATAAACCCAAATAACTGTGTATATTAGTATAAAAAGAAGACAAGCCAAGGTTAAAAGAAAACACTGAGCATGAATGAGATTGCACTCAGAATTAGAAAACCTCAAGAACATGAAATTGAAGACTGGTATCAAAGAAGGTAACCACCTCTCTTGTGGACACATAGTGTGTGATGCCCATCTTCTGGAGCAAGATATATTCAGTAGGGGTATTAAAAAATGTTATTGCCTTCAGGAATAAAATGTGTTAGCTCTTTGTTATTTCAGTAATTTGCTTTTCAATAGTTTTGAATCTTCAAACGTAGTCATTGAACATGAGAACAATGGAATGTGGTAAAAGCTTTCTGGGATTTTCTTTTAAATTATTTTTGTTACTTTCATTCTCTTTAAATGCAGAAACCATTGTCTTATTTCAAATAACTGTGATAACACAGCACAAGACAGTCAAGCTACAGTTTGATGATTAACAGCTGAAGCATGAGTCCTTCAGACAAGTTAAACTGCAGTGTTTTTCTGAATATAAACAGAAAAACTAGAGGAACACAAAAATCTTTTAAATGAATAATGAGAAACTAACTTTCTGAAACAAAAGACACACATGCTGTTCACAAACATTTAAAAAAAAAAAGAAGAAGAAGAAGAAGAAGAAAAAATAGAAAAAAGCAATCACACCTGTCTAGAAGCAGGCAGTGCCCAACCCTCATTTTAGGTTTACATAATAAGCCTTTTAGGTTCTTATAATTTGTAGGTAAAGACTACATAAAACATGACTGCAGGCTGTAAAATGTGCAGACTTGCATACTAACTCTAACTACTGGTGAAATACACTGCTTGATTGCAAGCTTCTGCTTGTGGTTCTGCAAGTAAGTACTCACATATGTGAATGCCTTGCAGGTGCAGTTTAAATGCTCTGTAAGGGACAGCCTTCAAACATGCAGCTTTGAGATTTCAAACAGGTAGTTATTTATTTCATGCTCTGAACTCACATCACAACAGTTTTGACAGCAAAATACAAATCAAAGTTTTGCTTAGATTGGAAGAGCTTGCTTGCTTAAGTCACTAGTTTTATTTAGATCATTTTACACCATTCATGCCAGAACGAAAGTTGCCTCAAGTTTTTTATTTCCTGGGAGTCCTGTATGTACAAGGAGATGGGAATCTTGCTCCATTTAACTTCCAGATATCCAGCAAGAACATCCCATCCCAAAGAGACAAGTTGTCTTCAGCACAGAACTAACCTGTCACCCTGTGGAGATGAAGTGGACATAAAAATCATATTCTTAATTACAGTACAGCAGGAGGAATTCACTATGCCTCACTCACTTGAACACTGAGAAGGAAGGGAATTTGTTTTGGAAACAGGAGTCACTGGTTTATCCAGATTTGGATGACTTTAGAGATGCCACTATACATCATGCAGCTCTATTCATAACACAGCTACAACAACAGCAAAATACCAAAAATTCTGAAGTTCTTAAGATTGGAACTCAATAACATAGTGTTGTTAACAATATCCAAGCCATTGGGCAGAGAAGAGCTCTTATGAAAAATAAAAATCCAGCACCCCAGAGCATTATTCCACCTGCCTGAAGCTACAGAATTTTCCTCCTCTGATAATTATAGTTTAAATCCATCTCTTCATCTCTTTTGGTAATTATAAATACTTCAGACTCATAACTGTCATCACAGTTAATAGCAGGCTGAAATTACTACAGGCATATGACAGTGAAGTCATGGGAAGCATAGAAACATATGAAGAAAAGGAGTCAATTACCATCTTTGCAAACTTCTGAGTTTAGGAAAACACAGACTCAGTGAGAAGTTGCCTTTTTAGCAGCTTTCTAACGCTATAAATTCATATAATCTTGAAACACATTTTGCTAAAGGGGTTATTCTTGTTTTGCCGCCAGAACAAGAAGGAATCCTGAATGGCTGGCAAGAGGCTGACTCTTCTTGAAGAAAGGTTCCATTACAGTGAACAGTGAACTAATTCATTCCTTCCCAAAAACTAAATAGCCTGAGTCCATTTATGTAAGCCACACACTACATATATATATGTATATATATATATATATGTTATTCCTTAATGATTTTCAAGTAGCTGGAGAAGAATAACAGACACCTCCTATTTTATCCATCAAAAATTATGTCTATTTAAGCAGATCAAAAAGAAGTATTACATCTTTTCCACTGGTTTGACAGAAGTCAGCAATTAGTTATGGAGTTTTAAATCAGACTTTGTTGAAAAGATGGACATAACTACAAGCACAGAGGCCTTCAGAATTTGACTTAAAAGTGCATTAACAGAAAGGAATTGATGTTCTCTAAAATTTTGTTTTCAGTACATTCAACTTGAGAAACTATCTTTATACCAAAATGTCTGTACTACCACCTACGGAGGAAGTAGAGATTCGCATACATAATTCTTGAAAATATAACAATTTCAGTGCCATTAAAGTATTTTAAGAACACTGAGCACAATGAAAACAAAGACATTCTGTCTTTCCTTCCTGACAGAGCTCAATAAATCAATGAGACACACCTATCCCAATACTGAAAAAACCTTGTTTTTACTGTAGGTTTTTTTAGATGCGTATTGGTCATAATAAAAGCAGCTCATGTATATAGCAAATATTTTATTTGTTTAACAAAGTTAGTGTTTCTTACTGTGGATCTGTTGCAAAGATATGAAATCTCTGGCTTTTACTAAGAATTCAATGCAATTTATGCAATTTATAAATATGGTATCTTACAACTTCTACTGTAGAGTAGCAATACTAATTATCCTAACTCCAATACCCGATTAACATGTACATCTCATTGGTTGTTTTGTTCTGTTTTGTTTTTTTTTTTCCTTTCCCAGTTTTGAAGTTGTCTTAGCTACACTAACACAATTGATGTGGTTTTGTCTTCAGGAGTCATTCATGTGAAAAGTTCCTTGATGTTCTTATTTTATGACTAAGTTATTTCCAGGAACTTGAAAATTCTACTTGCAGTGACTGAAGCATATGGTGAAGCACCATGTTTTTACGTCCTGTTTATGTACACTGAACATATAAACAGATGAGATTTCCTTAGATTTCCATAAAGCTTACATTCTAACTTCCTATTGATGCTCTGAAGAGATAAATGAAACTCAAATTGTACTTTAATGGAAAATCAAATTTATTCATCCAGGCCTCTTGATTAATGAAGTGTAATTCCTACCTGCTCTGGAGTTATTGCAGCTCCAGCCCTTGAAAACTCAGGGACAAAAGAAGTTACTGCCTCTTCAAATTGCTATGAACAATATTCCTGCTGCATGCAGACTTCAAGCTGCCTTCCCTACTTCCTTCAGCAGTAATGTGTCCATAATAACCCAAGCTGCCTGGTGCACCAAGAGTATACTTGTCGCTCCTCTAGTAAACTTAGTAAACTGTCCATCTCCTTTCTTTTCCCACAATCACACCATCTCAAGAATCTGTAGCACAGAAACACTTCAAATGCTATATGTGCATCATTTCATTCAACTTGCAAAAAAACATGAAATAACTACTGAATAAAAACCCCAAAGAAATATATGAAACTGCAACAAGTGGTGAGAACTGTGCAAACTACACAGTAAATTTATGCATACCACTGGCATAATATGTTGCTTTGGCAACACGCAGGTAAGTAAACCTCCTCTTTGCTATTCATCAGAAGTGCAATCTACTGCCAAAAATGATCTTATAGCCTTAAGGTGCAAATCACCCACACAGGCTCAGGAAATTTAAAATGGGTTTTCTCTTCTACTTGGATTGCTTTAAGACTTAGGAAAAGCAGAACTGTCTCAATGCTGAGTACCCCATACAATACAGCTTTCACTGAGCCCCTAAATAGAAATGGGCACAGGATAGAAATCAACAGACAGACAGACATACCATTTATTTCAGATTTTTTTGTTTGTTTGTTTGTTTGCTTTTGGGGGTGGGTGGGTGTGGGGGGGGGCACTTCCTGACCACCTCCTCAGAAACAGTTCTTTCATGTGTGGTTTGAATGGCTTTTTCTACTCCATTGAGAAGTGACACAGTAATGATTTATGAAATTTTGTAACTAGAACATGAGAATCTGATGTGTCAAGGCTGGCAAACTACCAAAGAGCCAGACGAGAGAACAGTAATGGATTATATTTGGCATCAGAAGTCATGCTATTTGGATAAATCAATTAACAGTTGTCCCACTATCATCTCCTGCTTTCCCCAAAACCCCAAAACTTTATATTATCTTCCAAAAGATAATATAAAGAAGACTGAAAATGCCAACTTTCAAAATGTCAAGAGATTGGTCAACCATGGCTGCGCAAAAGAATTGTCATGTGACTGTTCTCCAGTTCTTTAAGCGAGGATAAAGATAAAGATCGGCATGCCATCCAATCTCTGAGCACACATCACATGTAAACTCTGCTTACTTGAATTTCATGGAGGAATGACAAACCCAGACAGTTTTAAAAGCATCAAGCACCTTAGCATTCAAGTTTTAATGTAAAAACTGTTTTTTTTTTTTGAGACAATGCTGAGATTTTAACCAATGTCCTCTGTTAACCTGGACTGATCAATCATTCTACAGCATTTTAGCCCTATACACTCTATACGGTAATATAGAAGATGCATGAGGTTAGCTTCTGAAAGAGCCAAGCGAGCAGACTCTGTCTGCACGTAAGTGGAGTAGTTATACAACTGATTAACACAATGCACACACGTGCTCTTGCTGTAGAATTCAGCTTCTGTTCACTTCGCTGATTTAGTTCTTCAGGAGCTCGTCAGCTTTTTTGTGTCCCATCATAAATATGAGATCTGTGTAAATTGCTATAACACAAATTTAATTTTGAATTAGTTCCATTCTTATGTCAGGTACTTGTTTTAGTTGGCTTAGTGAACTGTAAATTCCCTTTGGTAAGACTTAGTGAACAAGGGACCCTTTGTTGAAGGGAACTACACTAACCTTTTATCTGAGCTTACAGAACCTTTAATTTGGGACATGCGACTTTATAGTGTTGGGAGATTTCCTTCTGCACTCCTCTTAGCTGCAAGCTGGGGATCACACTCTGTCTTTACTTACACCCAAGCAGTAACTCACATCTCAAACTCTACTTTGAGAACAAATACTTCAGGTATCATAAAACTGTACATTTTTCAACTAGAAGAGCAAGAAATGCTTCAACAAGAATGAATACATTTCAGTCCCATGAATGTTTCATATTCATTCCAGTTCCTCTTAGAACTGGAGATTCAGTGCAAGAAATTCTGCCAAATGTGCACATAAATAATCTGAACTCTCTGATGGCACGGGAACAGTGTGATGCTCTTCTCCATGCCCAGTGCTGTCAAGGCAGAAGCACGGAGGAGTGGCTGCTTCAACAAAGCTACGCTGCCAAATAGCTGTACATGGAGCTGCTGCCCAGCGCTTTGCTAACTGCAGACTGCAGAAGTTCAAGGAATTCAGGTGGTGCTGCGCTGGTGCAGAGAGCTAACGCAGCCAAAAGTAAAATAGACAGACAAGAAAATAAAATAAATAGTAACAATAAGCCTCCAAACTTCCACCATTTATATACTTGAGGAAAAACAAAACACTTTGGTTAAACTATAAAGTGATTATGTGTGAAAGGAAGAATTCAGTGTGACTTTCAGCTTTCATGAATTAGCAGAAGTTTCAAACACAGAGGAAGAGAGCAAGATCTATCAGAGCAGCAGACTGCTGGACTGGTAGCTGTTGTCACAATAAACATGTAGCCCACAACTTACCACCCATGTTCATTTTCACTGTCAAGCACAACAAAGGAAGCAAGCATCTTGTGGAGCAAAAGCCCCACGCACAGTCTTCACCTATGTCATGCTGTTCTTATGCCTTATTTGCATTGCTGTGCACCCAGGAGCAAGCACACCACTGCACTAAGGCAAAGAGCTCTCCTCTCCATAAAGTTTCAATTAGTTTTTAAACTCAGTTACACTGCATAGAAAAGAATCTGGAATACTGGATGAAGCTGTCATGTTTCATAAGACATTTAATAATATTATATTTATTTTTCCTATTGACATTTAGTTTGGTTTTGAGCTCAAACTACGAAGCCAAAAGAGCAAAATAAATTATTCTGTGAAACTTAACAAATTATTCCATTGTTTTTAAAAGCACTGGGCAAATCCCACTGAATTAGGCATGAATTTGTCACATATGTAGGGAGGAACTTAAGACTAATGCATTGTTCCCGTTACAAATCTTATTTTTAAAGGTTTCAAGTTAATGTTTTAAATTAACTCCAGGCTTAAGCACAGAATATGCATTTACTCCACAACGGGAAAGGAAAGAAAGGGAAGGTGGTTGTCAACTTGATCTGCCTCTCAGTCCCTGCCGGTGAAGCCGCATCGTAGAAGAAGCACCAGACTAACCTGAGAGTTTTCTGACATAGGAGGTGCATCTGCACAAACTCCTCGGCCTAACTTGACAGCAGAGCTTCAAGCAGCCCTCCCGCAACTCGAAGCGTCCCCCACTCTTACCTGAGCCTCCACGGCCCGCGGAACCGCTGGTGCCAGCGGACTGTCAGCGCGCACCGACTGGAGCAGGTAGAGGAAAACAGTCTCCCTGAACTCCATGCCCATTTTTCAGCTCCCGCTGTCAAACCGAGCGCTTAACCGCACCACCCACCCGCCCCGGGACCGCTGCCGGGCCACGCCGGCAGCTCCCGCAGCGAGCAGCGGCCGCTCCGATCCGCCCCTAGTATCGCCGTAGGTACCCACCGCCCCACCTGCCCGCGGCCGCCCGACCATCCCCTCTGCCCCACAGCGTCCGTCCTGCTCGGGCAGGGCACGGAGAGCAGCTCGGCAACTTACGGCGCTGGCAGAGTCCGGGCACGGCCGCCAGCAGCCGGACCGCCCCGAGGAGGGCCCCGGGGCCGCGCTGGCACTTGGGCACAGAGACGATCCCCGCGGTGAGGCACACCAGCAGCGGCACCCACATCATGCGGCGCCGCTCCCGCTGCCGCTCCCTCGTCCTCTCCTCGGGGCCGCGGCTCGGCGGCGCGGCGCGCTCAGTCCCGGCCCCCGCGGGGGCGGCGGCGGCGGCGGCGGCGGCGGGGCCGGGGGAGGGGCGGCGGCGAGCCCGGCACAGGTAGGGCGCGGGGAGGCGGCGGGGCGGGCGCGGAACGCCGCATCTCAGGGGCAGCGCCCGCCGCGCCCCCGCGCCCCGCCGAGGGCGGCTCCTCCCGGCGGCGGCGGTGGCGGTGGGGCCCCGGGCGTACGCGGAGAACGGTCGCCTCCATCTGCCTCCAGCCCGGCGCGCAAGGGGCGCCCGGCCGCCCGCTCCGTCCGGCCGCGGGGAGGAGGCACCGGGCACCGCGCGGGGCCGAGCGGCGGGAGCGCGGCCGCCCGCCCCGCACCTCCCTCAAGGAAACGCCCGCCCCCCGCCCGCCCCCGCCGCGCACCCCCCGCCAGGTGGCTGCCGCCCGCCGCCGTCCCCTGTCCCGGCCGGAGCCACCGTCAGCACCCTCCGCTGGGCGGGGGAGCAGCGTACGCGGTGCCGCTCTGCCGCAGCCCGGGGCGCCGTCGGTGCGCGTCGAGCTCGCGGGTCCCCCCGTTGCTAGGAGACGGCAGCGGGGCAGGTTCGGAGTGGGGGCGGGCGGAGGCGGGGCGCTGAAGTCACTGCGGCCGCGTCGCTTTGTTCGGTGGCGACTCCGTCGTTCGTAGCCGCCTGCCGCCGCGGGGAGGCGGGCGCAGGCCGGGAGCGGGGAGTCGCGCTCCCGCCGGAGAGCGCCGACGGCGGGCAGCCCTCACCCACGCCTCGGGAGCGGCCCCTCGGCCTCTCCCCGGCCGCTCCTCTCGTCCTCCCCGAGTTCTGCTCGGAGTTTCCGCCCCGTGGGGCGAAGTAGGAGTAATGCAAAGGTTAAGCGGCGGGGAAAGTACCTCGCCGTGTGCGGGTCAGGAAAGCCCCGCCTGGCCTAGGTGCGAGCGGTCCGCCCGGCCCGAGCACCTCGCGGCCATCCGCCCCGTCCGCAGTGACATCGCGTTCCTCTTTGGGCTCCGCTGCCCGGGCTGAGGGCGGTATGGAGGCAGATGGTTGCGCCTCTGTGCCGCCTCTGTCACCCCTCGGGGCCGTGCCTGCTTTACAGGCCCCGAGTGCAGAGCCAGCCATAGCCATCGCTGTAGCTTCGCTTCATTTGTGGTGCTTCTGAAGAGATGTCAGAGTGTGTGCATTGCCTACGTATTATCTGGGGGCAGCGTCTAGGGTTCAATGTTAATAAATCATTCACATGCAGCAGCGCAACTTTACAGACCTTACAAATGAAAGACCATCACAGTGTTTTGAGGCTCAGTGCTAAGCCTCATGGTACTGAGATAAAGGCAGTTTATCATTGGCCAAAGGTCAGAAAGTGAAGGTGTACTGAGTTTCTTTGAGATCTCTGAGGAAGAGATGGCAAAGGAACAGTTCTATGGTCCCACTCCTGGTTTTTTTTAAACACTGTTTCATTCTTCAGCCTCATTTTGGAGAAATCCTTAATTTTAGACATTAATCTGGAATGTCATTGTTCAAGTTGCCCTTACCCCACTGGGGTTATGGTATATGAGGAAAAAAAACCATGCACAGGGATGGTCGCATAACTTCAAATCTGATAGCATTCCTGATCTAAAAGCTCTGTTATTTCCAAGATCACAATTTAACACTATTTGGTGATGAGCAACTTGTCCCACGAGGTGCTGTTCTTTGAAATGAAGTACATTTGTGACCGGCAAACTAAACTCAATTTACTCCTTTACATTCAGCACTATGTTATCTAAATCCCATCTCATCATGTTGAAAATTCATGTTGATTCAAATGCATCTGGAAAGGAACCAATATGAGACAGAGAAATTCAAGGAAGTGTCTTAAAAATCCAAGCAGAAGCAAAAGTTGCAGAAAGAAAACTTAGGGATTTTTGCTTGCAGAGGCTAAATAGTGTTGATAGGAGGAAGAATACACCTAATACTCCATGTGGATATATTCTGTATGAACCTCTTTGTCAGACCAGCATTAAAATTGCTAGCAAGTGGCTCTATCATCCACAGCAGGAGTTATCTTGTGAACTTATAGGCATAAGTCATTCATACTGGTAGGAGATTGAGTCCTTACTGCTCCTCATGAAAATAATTCTTTTTGTCACTCTGAGCAGACAGACAACACCAACACCTACAGTGTATCATGGGTGATGGGGGGTGGAGGGGAGGGAAGAATTATTTTAATATAAAATATGAGAATAATGTGACCAAAATTAACACATACTCAAAGTGAAACACCAAGAACAGAACAAAAAGAGCAAGTTGGTATGAAGTGAGAACTATTTGCCCTGAATACTGAAAATCGCCAGTACCAGCTGTGAAAAAGGAGCCAGGTGTTTAAAGAGCCAGTAGCTGAGGCCTACACCAGCAGAGGCCACTGTAACTGCTCTAAGTATTCTACAGGTTTGTGTAAAATGTGGTTTTCCCTCTTTGCTTTCATTCCTCCTATGGGGGAAGCCAGAGACTTAAAAAATGTGTATTCCGGAACAATGGTGTCTTTAGATACACTGCTGTTTAAGTACTGTTTGTAATGCAGCAATACAAGCTACATCTCAGAGTGCGTTATGCAATAGATTTGGATAGTAATTCAAGTTTTACAAATGAAGAAATTGAATCATCTGGTGTCACGTGAGAGACTTGGAACAAGGAGCTTACTAAGGTCACGGGAACTGGGTGCAGGTGTTAGTCTGCTGTGCTATCCACAGGGTCATGAATGCTTGAAGTATTGTGGTCGAAGAACCTCCCCCTTGGATACACTTAAAATTCAGCTGACCACCTCCCTGAACAACTTGATCTAATTGGTTCTACTTTGAGCAGAGTGTGGGGGGCTTTTTCTGAACAGATATTTTATGAATTTTTATGGTGAAAAATGTGTGATTCTTTGTTCTTACATTGTCCATATGCTGAAGTTCTTAAAGTGTTACAATAATGCTTTCTTTAAGGTACTTTGTTTTCTTAAAAAAAAAAAAAAAAAGTCAATCACAACATTGGCCAATTGCTTCTCTTTTTAGGAAATGATTTTGGAAATATTTCATTTACAGTGAATATTCATTATAGCCAATCAGAAAACCCAAGGCATTTCTCACAAAAAACATGTTCCTTTTTTGGCTAAATAATCCCAACCATCTTTGATGTGCCATTACATGGGGGGTGGAGGGGGAATTCAAACCAAGACTGTAAAGGGAAGAGAAGAGGTGTTTTACAATTTACCGTATCTTTTTTTTTTTTTTTAATGAAAAATGCATTACTTTTTTATTAGTTGATCACATGATTTCTTACATTATCATGTAAGTGCATCTTCAGCACTTCCAAAATTCCCATAGAAAGCATGTTTGTTTGTGTACTTAAATTGATTGCACTTTCCTCCGAGTTTTCTTTTTTTTCACATTCCTATGAGACCTGAGTTTCAATTATTATTTTTTTAGTTATTAATTTGAAATCTTGCTGGAGGGCAGTATTGGTTTTGAATTTTTACTTGCTGCCACTTAATGTGCAAATTCTAGGGTTTTTCTTGCTATATACCTAAATAATCAAATGCTTTTCTGTTAGATATAATTACATTTGCTGTAGTTTGGATTTGTTTTGTTTTACACAATATTTAAGCTGCATTTGTTTCCTATAAAGAGGTCAGTGTATTTTTTCAAATCTTCCATAAGCCATCAGTTTAAAATGATGGAGGAATTCAAATTCAATTACTGTTCCCAAGAAACAGACTACCAAAGGCCTCTTTTCCGGCAATGTGGGCCACAAGCAATGTATCTATGCTTTTATTATATTCTGTATAATTCTATATATATTTCCAACTGCCCTGCACAATGCACAATTATATTTTTTTAAGAGAATGTACATCATATTACTTTGGCAAAGCTGTGATTCATGTCCATACAAGAAGAAAAATCTGTGCCCATTTTTTTTCTTTTCTAGACTTAGTTCTCAGTGTTAAAACTGGTAATGTTTCAAAATAAAAGACCTAGCTCACAGTATTGTATTTTTCAGTCTACTTTTTGTTGATATCTACCTTATTTGCCTGTCCACACTACTGAACTTCTTGATGCATGTGTGACAAGGCAAAAAAGAGAGGAGCTCTGCAGAGAGGGACCTGGGCGTCCTGGTGGACGACAGGTTGGCCATGAGCCAGCAGTGTGCCCTCGTGGCCAAAAAGGCCGATGGCATTCTGGGGTGCATTAAGAAGAGCGTGTCCAGCAGGTCGAGGGAGGTGATCCTCCCCCTCTACTCTGCCCTGGTAAGGCCTCATCTGGAGTACTGTGTCCAGTTCTGGGCTCCCCAGTACAAAAAAGACAGGGATCTCTTGGAAAGAGTCCAGCGGAGGGCCACAAAGATGGTGAAGGGCCTGGAGCATCTCCCCTGTGAAGAAAGGCTAAGTGAACTGGGTCTGTTTAGCCTTGAGAAAAGACGACTGAGAGGGGACCTGATCCAGGTTTATAAATATCTGAGGTGTGGCGGCCATAGTGGTGAGGCCAGTCTCTTTTCAGTGGTACATGGAGACAGGACGAGGGGAAACGGACATAAGCTGCAGCACAGGAAGTTTCGCACGAATGTGCGTAAGAACTTCTTCACGGTGAGGTGACGGAGCACTGGAACAGGCTGCCCAGGGAGGTTGTGGAGTCTCCTTCTCTGGAGATATTCAAGTCTCGCCTGGACGCCTACCTGTGCGACCTGGTGTAGGGAAGCTGCTTTGGCAGGGGGGTTGGTCTCGATGATCTCTAGAGGTCCCTTCCAACCCCTCCAATTCTGTGATTCTGTGATTCTGTGAAAAAAGGTTAGTTATAAAGAAGAACAGTAGTCTAAGAATGCTCTAATATTTATAGTGCATACTGAACTTTCCATTGATTTCACGTGGATGGTTCATGTGGGCTTACAAATCTTGGTTGGGTTTGCACCTTCATTGACTTCAATACACTTGCATGAGATGACCTAGCAACATTCAAGGCATTACCTTTTTAAATTTACCTCCTTAACAGTAACATTTTGGGCAACATTATACACTGAAAGGTGGGATAGCACCTTTGATTTTCCATACATCCCATCCTAATTTCATTTGTGCATAGTGTGTGTCTAACTTTTGTTCTTAATTGCTGTTTGCATGCCTGGGTTTAACTATAAGATGAAATTTTTTCTGGTCTGTATATGCAAGCAATATTTCTTCCCTTCCACTTTTCTATACGCAATTACTTGAAAAACCAGTTAAATTTCCCTTCCTTTCTTATATAACCAGTAAAATTATTTGTGTATTAAAAATTCATTATGTAATACTCCAGAAATCCCAGATACTGATCCTGTGTGCTTCTGTGCTTGCCAGAAGCTACTGAAGCAAGTGTGTGTAATAATACAATAAACCAAGATATTTCACACCACTGTGGGGAAAAAAAATATTACTGTGCAGATGGATTATCAGTCAAAGTGGTCAGCACACAATTGTGATCTCAAGTTATACTGTGCAACACAGAGACAGCAGTAACACCTCGGGTGGGGAGGTCTCAGTCTGTTTAGAGTTTGCTGGGTCAAAAACAGCACTTTCATCTCTACACAGACACTTGTTTTCTAGGACATCTGTAATTCAGAGAGCTGATCCGTAAATAAGCATTCAGGAGATCTCAGTGAAGATGCCCTTGTCCTCTGTTTAAGAAAGAGTAGGAAGATTTCGCTAAAAACAAGCAAAGAGAAGAAATAATTCTAACAAAGACACTAAGAAACATAAAAGTGTGCATTGTAATCAGTGTTCAAAGCTTAGGATTGTTTATGGAAATCCTTTAATAATCTCTTTCTGGAAGTATTTATTTAAAAAAAAAAAAAAGCAGTATATTCAGTTGAACAGATGTATTCTGAAACAAGAACATTTTAATTGTTGTCACATGCAAAGTTTTAAAGAACACTCATACTAAGATGTTTTGGTACTTCCACTCTGCTTTTTTATGTGACGGAACTGGTATTTCAGATAGAAGTATTTTCTTCCTTTTAACAAGGATACATGTGGTGTGATCTGAGGGCCTTCTGACTGCAGATGGAATAGCTCCCTTGTGGCCTATTGCAAAAGTATAAAATGTACCTGGGGTTCTTCTAAATGCTGTCATGAATATTTGCCTGATACCACATCATAGATTTACAGACATTGCAACTTCATTTCTGGAGGGAATGGGACACAAAGTCATTAAGTGTGGTAAGTTATTTCATTAGCTTCATTTAAACTGGACTTTTACCTGAAGGACAGAAGACCAGCCCCCACAATACTGATCTTTGTGCCGTTTTCCTGTTTTCCTTCTCTGATTAACAGAAAGTTAAAAACAGAGAGTTTTGTTTAGTTTTATATCCACAGAGGACTGTAACCCAACCCAAAACAATCAATAGAACTATTATTTTACCTATATGTTTTTCCAGCTTTACAGAGGATGGGTGATGGACAGGTTTCCTCTTGCTCAGTGTAGGTGTAAGTCCATGGGTGCTAAGGCAGCTGAACACTGAAAATATACATGAGCTGCTCTGAAAGTAATGCCTCCTATTTATTTCCATGGAAACTACAACAGATACAAAGAGCACAATAGCACTATTTGATAGGGCAAGTTCTCAGCTACGAAACACTGTTTTTCAGCATAGTCACCACCATTAGCTGTGCATTTTTGCCTGTGATGAACAAGAGCCTGCATGCTATACTTGTAAAAGTCTGCATAGACATCTGAAACATGGCTTATCTTTCATGTTGCTTTTGTCTTTGCTGAAATGCACCCACCCACCACCCTACTGCTCTGAAATTCACTGTTTGGTCTCCACAAATGTTCTGCAAGAGTCAGTGAATGACAGTGGGTGCCATTTTTTCCACATGGATGAATTCGGTTCCACACCTTTGCTTCATACACACTTCTAAGTAAGATGCCATTTTGTCAGACTGCCCCTCTGCTGCCATCTATCACATAGCAACAATGTGTAATGGAATATTGGAAGGAAGGTTCAAGATCTGTGTTGTCTTGATGCCTCTAATGTCATGAACCAACATAATAAAATAGCATTGCTTTCAGAGAAGCCCTCACACATTTCAAAGGCCAGTTTTTGATGTAAATAAATAGTATTTTCATTTCTACAAAGATGTAACAGGCAGTGTGAATTTCAGCAACCAGATTTTTTTATCATATTTTAAAAATATATTATATTTTGAAACTATCCACATTACTCTGACACTCCATACATTTTTCTTTCTTTTACCTCCACCTTTTACCTTGCGCTCTTTCTCTCTGGTACTTTAAAGAGGTATGCAATCTCCAGTTGCTGCTGACAAGTAATAAGTTGCCAGTCAAGTTGCTGTGTTACAACTCAGCTTTTTTCAAATTTTTCTTCTTCCTCAATTTTTTTTTTTTTTTTTCACATTGAGGTCTATTACTCCCATTTTGCCCTAATCCTTGTCTGTTAAAATTATTTTAACTCTTCGTTCTGTTGGTTTTTTCCTTTTCAATCACATGAGGTGGACCTTCGAATGCTTTGCAGGCCCCTTGCTTTCCCCATCTCACCCCGTCTGCTTCTCTCACTTCCCCAGTGACCTCCAAGGCCCTGATTCCTGATGCAGCTATCTCAAGCAGTCTGCAAGTTTCTCCCTCATCTTTTTTTCCACTGTGATTTCATCCTTTTTCTGTCCTCAGGCTTTAAGATATTGGGTTACCAGAGGGGGAGATGAAATATTTTGTAATAACACAGAAGGCTGGACAAAATTTTGGAAAGTTTTCAGAGAAAATTTCCAGATAAGCACCATTAGCTCACTTGTATTTCCCAGAGGTTTCCTATGTAATATTTTACAAGGAACTGGTAGAAAGAAAAAGGTAAGATATTGTGGTAAAATAGCAGGAAATATTTTGTTTTATTTCTCAAAGATCAAATTCCCTTGTGAGAATCTATTGAGGAAATTAAGTGTTAGAGGCTGAAAGTAAAAGTTAAGTTGTGGTTTAGAAACAGAACTAGCATTATTAAACAGAAAATTAATGTTCATTTTTAGCACAGTGTATCCTTTATAGATCAGACTCAAAAGTATCCTAGTTACAGTGCATAAGTTTGTGACTAGGAGATTGATGACTACAAATCATTTCTCCTGTCCATAGCTAAGCTGCTAAATCTGGTGCACTGAGCAGTGGCCAATGAATGGAAAAATCCCAAAGGCAAGCTGTGTGTGCGTGGCAGAGGGGGAAGTGGGAGGGGTGGGGAACAGGAATGGGGAGGGTGTGTTTTTCCAGAATTATCAAAAGGTTTCAGCCTCTCTGATAGGATTTTGTCTGTTCTTGTCCTTAGTCTTGAAATGTGGTGTGCACATTACAGCCAGGATGCTCTCTGTGAGATATTTTTCAGGGTATCTCTTCTCTCACCAAACCCCTGCTTAAGACTTGCTGCTACCATGAAAACCAAAGTAAATCAAGAAATGCTTAATGGTCAATCTGAGAAAGAATGGGGATAGATGGGGGACATTTAGAAAACAAACAGCAACAACAATAAAAGAAAAGAAAAATAATATTTACTGATTTTTGTGATTATTTCAAATATGTGTCTGTATACATATCTCCTCCCTTCTCATATCCTGCTTATCCTTAGATTGTTATCACTTTGGTATCGGAAGATGTAAGCTTAGGCAGTACCTCACACAATATATCCCTACTTCTGAAAGTATCCATAACGATAAATCTTCCCTTGTCTGATTTCAGGATCCAGAAGAGCTGGAATTATTGGTTTTATTGTTTTTTTTTTTTTTTCTTCATGCTGTAATAAAACTAAGATTCATTTCAAATAATATATAATTAACTTGTGGAATTCGTTGGCTGAAGATAAGAACTTAAGATTTAAAAATAGACTAGATATTTATATGAGCTTTATGTGCCTTTACAATAGCCAGGATAAAAGTTCTTAAAGAAAAAAAAAAAGCTTTCATAATTTAGAACAAAAACCAACTGCTCTCTGGGCCCGCAGAGCAAATTTCCCTGCTGTCATGCAGTGATGTGGTTCTTTAAACATGATTTCTGCCCTTGCTGGAGCATCTGAGTTATGGAGTCTCCCTCCTTGGAGATCTTCGAAAGCTGCCTGGATGTGTGTCTGGTCACCTGGCTCTGGGTGTCCCTGCTGGCATGGGGTTGGACCAGATGGACTCAGAGAGCCCTGCCCACCTCAGCTATTCTTTTATTCTGTGATTCTGTGATCTCGTATCAACCATTACTGAAACCAGGACAAAGTGTGAAAGGGATAATAGGATTCGCATGTTGTTAAGGGTCTGATGCCACTTTGTTTAGACAGGAACTGTCAGTCAGTCTAAGCACACTTCATTAGTTCAACAATATTTAAAGAATCAGTATAAGTTGAGGACCAAAATTAAAGACAGACTGGTAGCATATACTTGGCTGGAGCACACAGGTACCTTAGGATTTGGCCAGACCTTATCATTATCTCAAATAGAGATACTTTACATGATTAACTTACAGCTAAAACTGGTAATTTATTCCTTTAGAATATAGTTAATGTGTTACTTTCCCAAACAGTACTTGTGCAGCATGATACGCTAATGAACACTGGAAGATAACAGGAAATAAAGGTTGCAAAATAATTTAGTAACCCTTAATTATATTTGACGAAAAATGTTTCTGATTAGGCTTTTTTGTGGCAGTGTTTTCCATCTCTTGTGGTCTTTAATTCAAGACTCCGTGGTTGCATAAGAGACTGGCTATAGATCAAACGGAAGTGTTAAGATTAATGGAGAAATTGCTAGGTGAAGTTGTATATCCTATTTAATGTAGGAGGTCAGAAACAATAATCACTATAATTCTTTCTCGGTTTAAATTCTATCCACCTCCTAAATGCCTACTCTTCTCAGGCAATTCATTCTGCTATAAATATCCCCTAACTGCTAGTGAGGTACAGTGAATCCCACAGCTGTTCCAGTAACTCTTGAGTCTGGATGAATGATACATAAAATTTTAGGGGTAAAATATGCTTTTTCAGAGGATGGAAGCTAATGTAATAGAGCAAAGTTGTGACATGGGCCTGGAAGAAAATGGAACTCAAATTAATATTTCAAAATAGATGTGTCCTGGCTACCTCTCAAACAAGCATGAATTGCACAAAAAAAAATTAAACTAAAATTTGTCCACACTAAACAGAAAAGTACATATGTAAAACACAAGCGAAAAAGAAGAGCCAGCACTGTAAGTAGTTCAAGTACCAGTGACATGTGTTACTTAGGCCCAACTGTCATAATAATAAATGCCATAGGATGTCATGATCTCCCAAGATGTGATCAAGGCAATAAGCTGAAATATATGTGTATGCTGTGAAGGCAAAGACACATGGACCACTCAAAGGGACAGAAGAGAATAACTAGATCATTTGCTCTGAGCTGTTAATTGTCTCCCGAGAAACATTTCAAATACGCTATGAACACAGTTCAAAAATGCAGAGTTATGAGTTTACTGATGACTTGTGTGTTTTCATTTTTACAACAGGGCCAAAATTATGCTGTCACTAAGCTTATTCCCATGTGTGGGTGGAAACCACTAGTTCTCTGTAGACTCTTGGTTTATTTTTTAGTGCAGCCTTGTCAACTGGTCAGTCCACTTCTCTATAAGAACATGGGAGGTGTCACTTCTGTAGGAGGAGGGAGGAAAATGAAAATAAAGCAGAATACAGAAAGCCAAGATAGAGATGGATATTTGAATCAGGATTAAGCTTTAAGACCAAAATAGCAGAAACCTGTTCTTTGTTGTTCAGAAATTCTTAAATTTATGACTATATTTTTTGTCTTGAAATACTTCCTACTCCTTTTGTTCTAAGTTTTGCTGTTTGTGCTCTGAGATATAAGACACACAGAATGAGAAATGTAAAAAGTATGCCTACTGACACTACTGTCCTCTAAAAAGATGCTGTAGTATTTTATGTGGCTTCTGGAAGAATGTGCATGGCCACATCTCTTCAGAATCCTCCTGTCTGGATCCTCACACTGTATTTTTTCAACAGCCTACCAAAAATTATTGATAGGGTTCTACTTATACAGGGAACAAAACATAATGTTCACTGGGTAATGCTATGATTCTGGATATATACATATATTAGAAAAAGGTTTCCTAATGTATGCACATAAAATTGATATTTTATTGAAATGGAACTTTTAATAACATTCAAACAACAGTAAAAGATGTCAGTATTACCTACTCAATGCCAACACTATGAATGAGAAACAATGACGTAAAATGATTTGATGGAAATTATAGGTAGATACATCCTGAGAGCTGGGGCAGAATTCTGCAGAAAGGAGCCTGTGGCCAGGGTTCTCTTCTCCATCTGAGCTTGTGATATCTTCAAGTACCTTGTATTTCTAAATAGTGCCTGGAGAGTAGAATCCAGGGCACAAGACCTACACGACTGCGTGTTGCCTCCATTGTGTTATCCAAATGCTAGCAGGGAACACCACACAGTTTTGCTTTGGAGCCATCCATTGCTCAGCTCAGTAGTTTATGCTTCTTTGTTGTTAGTGGTGTTTTGCTTCTATATTGTTTTTCATTCTAGATTTCTTTTCTTCTCTGAAACCAAGTAATGTATATTATTTTTTTCCTAATCTTTAATTTGGCTTCCATATCAAACCATATGCAAGAAATTATTCTTTCCGGAGTGCTGCTGAACTAACTTTTTGTGTTTGTTTGCTTTGCTTTGGTTTGCTGTTTTTGTTGTTGTTATTGTTCTCCCCTTTAATCTCTTTCAGCAATAGTGACTATAGGGGCTGCCTGTAATGTTAGTAGGCAAGCATTTCTCCATTCCAAACAAACAACTGTAGCCTGATGGCATTCCTCTAGAGGAGTACACGAAACCTTTAGGTGGCAGCCAAGGGCTACGGTTTCAATCCCTAGATTTATTAGCTGTGTGGTTTATGGACTGCTGCAGGTGGCAAATGGGGTATCTAAAAGCATAAATTTCTAATCAATCCAAAAGCAGAGTGGGAGACATTTCCTCCAGGTGATTTTTTTTTTTTTTCTTTCAATCTGTCTATATCTGGAAACATAGGAGTGCATCTGAAAACACTCTCAGTGGCCTGTTGCCCTCTGCTATCCTCTTTCACATTTAAAGTAGTCTCAGAAACACACCATGAAGCCTAACATCTTACTCCCAATGGCAAATCATTGTAAAAATGACATTACTTCTCTCCCAGGCCCAGGAACACCTCTGCAGCTCTCACAGGTGACATGAGATATGTCGTGCTGTGTCTCCAAAGGTGGCTTTTCAAAGTGTATCTTCAGGAATGACAGCTTCAGGATTACTATCTCAGTCTTCCCCCTTGTCACTCTAATGCAAAGCTTTGTGAAAGTTGTTTGTTTGTTTTCCATAACGTGGACTTACAGTATATTATTACAGTATGATACTAAGGTGTCTAGAGATATAAAGATGTTTCTTAATTAAGATATAACTCTTTTGAAAGAAGCTGTGGTTTCAAGAGACAGTTTATTAGAGAAGAAAATGCAACCTTGTTTTTGCAAGTAATTGCACAAATATGTTTCTTGATATGGAACTTTCTTTTTTATGCTTCTATCATTATTTATTTATTTATTTATTTAAATTTAAGAAAACGTGGTTGTATTTCCATTGTGTATGACGGGGTTAAAAACCAGAAAATGTTATCTGTTATCTGTTTAACCATTCCTAAAGTTCTTCTTTACGTAATTAATGATCACATGCAGCTACAAATCGTATTATTTACCTATTTAGTTTAATGCAGTATGCATCTTCTCACCAGCCCACAAATAGGGAAAAGTACTCAACACTGCAGTACCAAAAACCTGTGTATGTGTTGCACAAACATCCAAATTCATCAGTGAGACAAGTAATTGTGCACACTAATTCTGGACCAGACTTAAAAATCAATAAGTTTAACTTAAATGAATAATAATTCAGTGACAAACAAGGTCAGCATACATAGAATCATAGAATAGCTTATGTTGGAAATGGCCCCAAAGATCATCCAATTCCAACCCCTTGCTGTAGGCAGAGTTACCATCCACTAGAAGAGGCTGCCCAGGGCCCTATCCAACCTGTCCTTGAACATCTTCAGAGATGGGTCATTCACAACTTCTCTGAGCACCCTGTACCAGTGACTCATCACCTTCTGAGTAAAGTCTTCCCAACATTTAAATTAAATCTTCTTTCTTTTAGATTAAAGCTACTTCCCCTTGTCCTATCACTATCAGACCATGGAAAAGATGATCTCCCTCCTCCTTATAAACTCTCCTCAGGTTTAGTAGGCTGCAAGGAGGTCTCCCTGTAGCCTTCCTTCAACAAAGCAAGCCCAATTCCCTCAACCTTTCTTCATAGGAGAAGTGCTCCAGCCCCCTGATCATCTGTGTCCCTCTTCTGGACCTATTCCAAAAGCTCTGCATCTTTCCTGAGCTGGGGACCTCAGGCCTGGACACAATGCTCCAGATGGTGCATTACAAGGGCAGAGCAGAAGAGAACAATCACCTCCCCCTTCCTGCTGGACATTCCACTTTTGGCACAGCCCAGATTACAGTTGGCAGCCTGTAGGAACACACTGATGGCTCATGTCCAGCTTTTCATCCATCAGCACCTTCAAGCTTTTCTTATCAGGGCTGTTCTCATGAGGTTTTTTTCCCAGTCTGTACACATATCTGGGATTGTTCTGACCCAAGAGCAACACCCTGCTCTTAGCCTTGTTGAATCTCATTAGGTTCTCATGTGCCCACTTTTTAAGTCTATTGAGGTCCCTCTGGATGGCATCCGTTCTTTCTACTGTGTGAACTGCACCTCTCAGCTTGGAGTTGTCAGCAGATTTGCTGAGTGCACTCAATCCTGTTGTGTATTTCGTCAACAAAGATGTTGTAGAGCTCTGGTCCCAAGATGGGCCCCTGAGGAAGACCACTTGTTACTGGCCTCTAACTGGGACTTACAGCTGCTGATCACAACTCTCTGGTTATGACCATCAAACTGATTATTTATCCACTGAATACTCCAATCTTCAAATCCATGTTTTTCTAACTTAGAGATAAGGCAGATCTCTGCACACCCAGATAGCATTCCTATACTCTTCCTAGGCCATTCATCCCTGCTTCCACTGCCTATATATTTCCTTTTTATCCCTCAGTTTGACCAACAGATCTTTGCTCTTGTGGGTTTTCTGCCTCCTCTATTTGTCTTATGCTGGGGGATGGAGAGCTCTTGTGCTCTCAGAAAGGCGTCCTCACAGAGCAGCCAGTTCTGTTCTGTTTCTGTGTCCCTAAGGACAGTTTCTCAGGGGAATCAAGATTTGCATTAGAAAATGAATATTTCCTTTAAACGGCTTGTAAATGTATATGGTCTGATTTAGTATGCGGTAATTTATTATGTAGGTAAGAAGATTTGATTTTTCTCCCCTCCCCATCATTATTCTTTCTTTCTTTCTTTCTTTCTTCTTTCTTTCTTTCTTTCTTTCTTTCTTTCTTTTCTTTCTTTCTTTCTTCTTTCTTTCTTTCTTTCTTTCTTTTTCTTTCTTTTTCTTTCTTTCTTTCTTTCTTTCTTTCTTTCTTTCTTTCTTTCTTTCTTTCTTTCTTTCTCTTTCTTTCTTTCTTCTCTCTTTCTCTCTTCTCTCTCTTTCTCTCTCTTTCTTTCTCTTCTTCTTCTCTCTTTCTCTCTTCCTCTCTTCCTTTCTCCTTCTTCTTTCTTCCTTTCTTCCTTTCTTCCTTTCTTCCTTTCTTTTCCCTACATTTTGTATTTTCTTTGCATCCATGTGAATGATGCAAATGATGTAAGTTTAATTTCCACTATTTCTGAATTTTCAGGTACAGGCAAGGTTCTCTCCCGAAGACACCCGGGCTGAGGCTAACCTACTTTCCCTGCAGAGCCTGCTAACTGGTTTCTATCTAGTTAGTTCTGACTGAAAGCAAGGAGATGTGAGCCTGTCTGCTCCCACCTATGGAGAGGTGCCTTGCTTTTACTGTTAACGTTATTATTCACTGCAAGAGCCTGCTAGGCTCCCGTTGCACAAACAGGTCAGGCATCAGGCTTTACAAATTCTTTGATCTTTAATTGTTCACTCCTATTATCTGGCCAGAACAGCCTCTCATTTATTTGCTCTGTCTTTTCGTGGCATTTGCCTCCAGAAAACAAAGAATAGGGCATCTAATTCATGTGAATGATCCTATTTAGAAAACAATGGTCTGAGCTGCTGTGGAATGCAGCCAGGATACTATAAAAGATATTCTTGTTCATTCAAAAGGTATCTGTAGATGTTTACACGGGAAGAAAAGGTAAAGACAAAAGTCTTTTACTCAAAAAAGCACCCATTACTCTTGTGTATATATTCTCAATTATCTACTATTTGTTAGTCTGTGTAAGAAAGCACTGGAGAATGACTTATCAGAAGTAGAGTTACTAAATGGTTCATTTACCTTTTCCTTAAATTATTTATTACTGCATAAACAGTCTTCAATTTATACATGTCCATCCACCTTCTATTCAGCTGTACATTTTTTTTTCTGCAGTATAATTTATTTGACGGCTTTACCTCATAACAATGATGCTCCAGGTAGCAGTGACCGGACAGGCATTTATGCTCTGTCTTGTGCTGCACCAAAGTCTTTTGTGATACATTTCCATACTAAGGAAATGTTTGTGTCCTAGGTACAGTTTTAAAATACTTGTTTGGCAAAAGGGTTAGAAATAATCTCACAGACTGCGAGAAATGAGGGGTTTATTGCAATAGGAGGTAAGAGAGGAAGTGTCCAGGGTAGTGAAGAACAAATTATGCATTAGCTCACATCAATAATAATAGCAGGTGTGAGTAATTGCACTTTAGTAAAACTGTATTTGAAAGCAGTTAATTTGTAGTTTCTTAGCAACTGCTGCAGACAGCCACATTTTAAGCGGTCAAAGCTTTCAAACTCAGTAACACCCATAGCCTGTTACACAATAGCGTTGAAAGGACAGAAACAATACAGCAAAAGTGTTTTTACTTTCTAAACAGAAACACAGCAGAAGGCCAGGGCAGCAGATAAGGTGATTAAATAGAAAAATGCAGAAATTACATTTACATTTCAAGATAAGCCTGTTAAGGAAGAATTAGGAGGAAATGCTACTAAGAAAGGCAGGACCTATGGTCTACTCAATAAGGGGTGGATTTTAGGGAATGTTGTCAGATCCCGAATTCTTTTTTTGTCAGTAACTCCATTATTTCATTAGCACTTTTTGTTTGTTTGTTTGTTTTGTTTATTTGTTTGTTTTAATGCTTTCATGCACTTGTTGTGTGTAAAATCTATGTACATATTTGAGAGTGCATGTAAATGATTTTATTTTAGGGGAATGAATGTATCTATGAAATGTAAATGTGAGTACTGTTCATCAGTACACACTGTTAACAAGGTAGCTTGGGGTGCTGTGTAAGAATATTTCATGGAAGCAGGCTATGCTAAAGTTGACCAAGAAGAGGTGAAAGAGAATGAGTCTGAAAAGTTTGTCTTTTTGGCTAGCTGATACAAATTTCCATTTGTCTGATTTATTCTGTAGTGTCAGAGTTGTCTTGTATTTCTTACGGATGTGCCACAGAAAGTGTTACTTCTGACTGTTAATACCATTCCTTATTTAGTTAGGTTCTATCCTAACAGCTGATAATTCATTGTCAGTAGAGCCAGGAGAAAGTTCTTAACTAGTATATTTTTCTTCTTTTGAAATCACAACATTTTCTGGAAAATGTGTAGGCTTATCATCATGGGTAAAGTTCTCCAACACAAGATGGAAAGGCAAATGTGTTAGCTAAGGTACTCACTGAATTAAGAAACATCAAATTCTGGGTAAATGCCCTAACTTCTGGCTTGCTATTTTGGTGAGTGGAAATGTCAACCTGCTTGTTACATGAATCCTATGGTACATTGTGCCCTTATTCCAGTCCTGTAAAAGTGTTCTTTCTTTTTTAAAGTAGATCCTATGTATGTTCTTTGAAACAGTGGAACTGCCTTCTATAGGTGTTAAAACACCTTAGACATTTCCATATTTTCTTGCAAGTACAAATTGTAATTCTATGTCCTGGCTTTCATTACCACAGATAAATAAAAAAGCTATGTATGTGAAAAGACTGTTCTAACAGGACATGCTACTGAGACCGTCCTTCTTCACACTCTGGGTTGCAAGCAAAACACTTCCTTGCCTACTCCACTCCACTCTCCCCCCCCCCCCCCCCCCCCCTGACACCCTAGGTGCCCCAGTACAACAGGTACAAGGCTCTGGATGTGGAGTGCCCATCTGTGGGTGATAACAGCCCAATCACACTAAAGGAAGCTTGAAAATCAAGGTCAGAGAAACCTTCCCTCAGTATCAAGGTTACATCCTCAAAGAAGAAGAGATGGGTTTTACTTGCAGGTGACTTCACCCTGCAGAGAACTGAGCACTTCAGATGCTTGGGACTTACTGGGCAGACCCTCTTCTTAGAGGTTTGCTGCCTCCATGGGGCTTGGGTGAAGGATGATACCAGGAAACTAGCCTGATATGGCCAACAGACCATTATCTCTTGCTTTTCCATATGGGAGGTGACGAAGCAGCTACATGTAGTTTAAAGGCCAACAAAACTAAAATTTATCCCTTCCAACTCAAATGATTCTATGCTTCTCCTGGAGAAAGGATAAGAACAGGACCAATATCTGGCTCTCACCCACTACTGTGTAGGACAGTGTAGTGCTTATTTACAATGACATGAGGTTACACCAAATATACACAGTACCAAAGACTAATGAGAGTTATATCATTTATTGTATTCAGTTCATTAGCTGCTCTATCTGGTCATATGTTTGCTTTTGCCCTGTGTATCCTCATACAACCTCTACTATGACATAGATTCCAATTTAACCAAAGCTAAGAAGCATTCAGTTGTTATGTGATCCAAAATACATTCAGTATTCCCAGGAGCTCACTCTGATATCTCCACACATTTAGAAACAGTCTTGGATTTGAAGAGAGGAAGTTATTTATCCATGACTGCATGATATTAAATGGTGAGTCTTTAAATATTCCTTTGTAGGGAAACAACTGTTTACCTCTTTAACTACATGTCACTGAATTATCTGTTCATCTGCTTTCTCAAAGCTGCATGTGAGATCTGCTGATCAAATTTTCTGCTCTTGAAATCAGTTTGATATTAATTTTTTTCTTCCCACATTTCAGTGTTAATTCTTAATTGTTAATTCTATTTCTTCATGTGGTACAAAAATACCTTTTGGTACTTCACAGTTCTGTTTAAGATATATTCCCAAGAGTTGATGAATGTCCATGATTTCCTCTGAAGGATGGTACACAGATGTTACAGTATTTATTATATTCAAAGTTTATTACTTTGAATTTCAGGACAGAAAAAAACTTAAAATTGTATGAAAGTTAGTAAAATTTCAAACTATCTTCAGTATGTTTAAATCTGATGAATGTGCTCCTCTTTTTTTTTTTTTTTTTTTTTTTTTTTCTTTTTTTTCCCTGCAGGTTTTCATGGATTTTTCAAGCAGAAGTACTGAATAGCAAATACTAATAGACTTTGCTAGGGAATTTTTGTGAATATACATTGAACCTCAAATTTAAAAAACGGACTGGGATTCAAAGCTCCTCAGTGCTGAGTAACATAGTTTTAGATATCTGACTTATACAGGGCTGATTTTCTCTCTGGTTTCCACAGAAATCAAGTGTATTGCAATCTGTATGTTATTTTACAATCAAAGGATTGCAAATATATTGTTCTGACTGATATTTGGAAACCACATTCAGCATTGGACATCCTGTTTACAGCACCACATAGATTTTTAAAGCTATCTCTGTTGGTTGATGGCAAGGCACCTATCTCATAAATCAGTATATATTCTAGTTTGAAGGAGATGATGCTGTCTCTTTAAAATCATTGTCTATTATTTATAATTAAAGCACTGACACTTCATTTCTCTTTTATTGTTTGTAGTTTATGATTGAAATACACCAGTGATTCACTTGTATAAAAAAGATCCATATTTTACTTTTTAATGTTCTACTTCTTTTTAAAGCATCCACATGCTAGCTTTAATGTGCATGTGGCATCACTGGGAAAGAATTTGGAGGCAGAACAAAAAGTATTCATTCCTTTCACCAGAATATTCCACCTATTTAAAGATCTTAGTGCAGGCAGATGGGAAATGCCTAAAAAAGTACAAATCCAGGGGAAGCAGAAAAAAAAACAGGTTGGAATGGACCATCTGTGAAAACTTTTTCAGAATCAGATAGACCTGAATAGCTGGCGTAAAGAATAAAAGCCTCATTACCTCCAGATGATGCAGATGCTTTGTGTGCTTTAAAATGTTACAGATTTGTTCAAACTTCACAGCAATATGTCTGATAAGTTTTTCTGAGCTGGATTCAGTTGACTAATACTACAGAACAGAACAAGGGTACTTTCTTTAATGTCAGTTTCTTGACAGGATTTTTAGTCTTGCTATATTGTGCAATATAGGAAAGCTGACTTTGGTCAGACAAATTTGGCAATTTCAAAAGAATTCCTGACATTATCTGCATGAAAATGTGGCTGAATCATATCTAAAAAACCTACCGGTCTATGAAAACTCATGGTAAAAAAAAATACTATTAATAAAGAGCAACAACTGTATTTATAAAACAATTTTTAACATTGTTACTTTGTGGTAAGACAGTCTGAGCCCTAGAATCTTTCCCCATTACCAAAGGCAGAATAACTACAAATATGAGCAGGACATTACGTTAACTATAATTTTAAGATGACATCTAAAATGACCTATATTATATTGAAAGTCCTTTTAAAGTCATCTTGCCCTGTTCTCTTTCCCTCTCCTCATGAGAGTGCTTTTTAAAGTGAAGGCTCTAGTTTCTGAGCAAAAACTTGGAATGTGTGCATATAACAGCAGTGTGACTACAGCAAGTGAGCCATTCAATTTGGAATGAAAAAAACCCCACCAGATTTTATAACAGCTGTTGAAGTCATGCGGAGGAGCCTGCTCCCAGTCCGAACGTCACAGGAAAGAAAGATCAAAGGGTAGTACAGAGCTAACCATGAATACAATAGGGTAATAGAAACATGGACAAAAGTATGTTTATTTTTCAGGTTTCTAAAACTGCTTTTGTACAGAATTATTTTGCAGAGAACAGAAACCTTGTTTTAAAAAACTCAAGCTCAATTTGAAATTATTCACCCAGGTTCTCCATAGGAACAAACATGTTGCTATGGAGATGGTCCAGAGCAAAGACAAAATATAGATACAGATAGGTTCTCCAGAGGAATGTAATTCAAAGCATAAGTAAACTTCTCAAACAGCATAAATACTGGCCTGGTATGTCTTGTTTTCTCCATCAAAAGTACAATAAAGTAACCCTAATCCTAAATGAGCTGTTGTCTTAGCAACAGCTTTTAAGAGAAGATTAATCACTCATATATACATATATATTCAATAAAGAATACTACAGAAACTTTTTTGTTATTGCCTATGTGTTATTAAAATAAAGGGGAAATCAGCAATAAAATTGATAAAACTTTGCAGAAAAAGCAGAGCTGAGGACTTTGCTGATGTACTGCCTGCTGTGAATCCAGTATTCATAACAAATGTATATAAATCTATTCCTTTTCTTAATTGCTATAAAATACGCTGAGCTGAGCAGAACTTCTGAGACAGATAGGACAAGTGCTTATCTTCTGAAACCCATGCATCCACCACTTGGAAAAGATCTTTGTTAAACTTTAGGGTAATAGAACCTCTAAGCATACGGTGGAGGAGATTTGATTATGTTGCTGAGAAGCCGGCACAGTGTACATAGTTCATGATCATTGTACTCCAAGTGTTGTAACTGGGAAATTGATACAGCTTCAAATAGTGAATGACAAAAAATTCTAATGTTGGTTTTTCACCAGAAACCAGTAATTCAGCCAGGAGAAAACTCATGTAAAAGTCAACACGACATTTACAGCAGTCCACTATTTTACTTGAATAACTGTAAAAGCACAGCTTCTGTTTCAGGTTAGACATCCCTCTAGGTCACAGTGAAAATAGTAGGAATCCTAGTACATTTTATCAAAAAAATTAAGTTAAAACCACTCCTATATTTTTTCCCATAAGAATTTTCATAAATCTCTCATTTTCCACAAGTAGCTTGAGGAACTCAGCACCAGTGGCCTTTTACAGCATTGCATCACGGTGTAGTATCACAACATGAAGGAAAATGTATTCAAGCTATAAATTAGATAGAGCTCTTTCATAGATTCACCATCCTTAACATTACATCTGGAAGCTATTGAAGCATGTGGACTTCTCTTCAGGGATGCTTTAGAGACAATAAAGCACAGATTTTTGAATATTTCTCTACAGCTGTAACTGTCAACTTGACAGTGCCTGCTATGTTTTATTACAGTTCCTCTACACATATGTAATACCTTATAAAGCTATATATGTATGTTCAGAATTAATTTCATTATGGAAATAAAACATTTGGAAGCCTTTCCAAACAATTGCTGGATCAATTGGGAAGACGGCACCAAATTTCCTACACCCGAGTGCTTCTGTAAATACACACATGCTTCTTTAAGTGAGTGCCAGTACCTTGAGAACCAAATGGTTGAATGTGAGCTTTCCAGATCTCTTACTCGTATTTTAATTAATTATTATTTTATTATTATTATTAACACATTGACGTGGTTTTCAAAAATGGTTGTTAATATTTGTTCAAGTTGAGCTATCACCACCTCATTCAGTTCTGGGAGTTGTTTTTTTAAAATGATGCCCTCAGAAGACCAGAAATAATGTTTGAGCCTATCATTCACCTGAATACTTGCTGAGCAACGAGAGACTCACTCTTAGTACCTTACTTGTTAGTAAGGTCAAGCTTAAAAGAAATATACGAATAGTTGTAGAATATTTTGATAGAGAAAGTTTAATTTCCAAGAATTACAATTCTTCCCTATATTGTTTGAAACAGGTTAATTTACTTCTATGACAGAAGTAGCTGGTCTCTGAAGACATAGTAGGAATGGACTGAAGTTTTGATGAAGTTGGAAATTTAACCAAGTTTCTGTAACCAACAGTAACTAAATGCTTAATCATAAAGCAAAAAATGTTAATTCTGTGTAAAATTTGCTTGAAAGTTTTTCTTTTTTTTTTTTTTTTTTTTTGGAACATGAATATATGCCACAGATAGGCTGAAAAAAAAACAAGGACAGAGAAGAAATTTTGTAAATCTAGCTTCTGGGAACTGGCAAGACTCATAGCTATATTAAAATCCCATCAAGCAAAGAATTAACATTCCCCGCTGCATAGAAACAAATCAGGAGATGGTGGAAAGGCTCTTCAGGCAGAAGTAATACATTAAAATCATTACACTGTCAGGCAAACTGAGCTATTATATTCAGAACAAATGCATTTTCACTGTTAGCAAGTGAGACATTCAAACCAGATGCTTATTTCTAAGTAAGTTGTGGCACCACTCGATATTCTAGGCCATGTCAGTTTTTTTTTGTGGTGGTAGACCACGGCCCAAAAATGCAATATTTGGGCATTGTCAGCATAGGAAAAAGTGTCTGAGAGCCCTGAGGGGACGAGTATGGAGAGGCAGAGGTGATACTAGAACCTCTCTTGCACTGTATAGAGCGATCATCTCTTTGCCACTAGTGCCTTTGCTTGCCTAGCCAGAGGTGAGATCTCAGATGCTGAACCTGGAGCTGCCAGGGTGCACACTTGCCAGCTGTTTGTACAGCTGGTATTCTTGAGCCATTTCAGCAAGGCCAAGACAGTTCCTCAGCTCCCCTCACTAGTCTCAGGCTAGAGATTTTTTAGAATATATGGCCTTCTGTCTCTCTTCTGCACACAGCTAGAAACAACTGTGAGCTGTTCAAAGTCCATCTGGCTTTTGTTCAAAAGTAGAATACGAGAAGCATAGAGGTGGCTGCCTTTTAGCTCTCACACATTCATTTTCTGCTGCATCTCTAAAAACTCTCAGTAATACATACAGGTTTGGTACGTGTGAAACTTAAAATAAGTCTCATGGAAAGCAAGGTATGAATAGTCTATTTACATATTTCTATTTATATATTCTCAACATGGAGAGCATTTTTAATATTTTAGTTAAAAAATCACCACAAATGGAGGTTCTTATGTTACCTGGAGCATGTGAAAACAGAATACTTCATAGATCGACCCCACAAGAAAGTTTCATTTGCCCCCACGCTGTTATCCTCAGTAACCAAAAATGCTTCCCCGCGCTAAAACATGCAGCACCATAATTTGCACAAAAGCCTCAGTGATAAGCAGGACAAGATAAGGTTGTAGAAGAAAATGTGCTATCTGGAGATGAAATCTGAACTAATGAACGTATATGTCATAACAAATGGAAAAAAAAAATCATTGAAAAGGAAATGACGGGTTAGTGCACGTCATAACTATTACTGCATGTCTAGATTTTTTCCATCAAAATATGAAATTAGGTATTGGTTTGGGAGAATTGATATTATGTTCTAAAGGTAAATTCTGTTTTTGTAGCGTTCAGATATCTACTAGCAAAATCCAAATGACATAAAAAATTGGGTTTTGGTTGTTTAAAAGTGAATTGCAATTAAAAGTAGATTACAAGCAAATTTCCATTTGGTCTAGAATAGTGGAAGTGAATAAAACTGATTAAGGATAGATGTAGGGTAATTCCAAAAAAAAAAAAAAAAAAAAAAAAGTAACTGAGCACAATATTACCATGAAATAAATCCCAGGGGAAGCATTCTGCTATCTGCTTGACTTTAGATGTTCAAATATTTTATAATGTTGAGTTCACATGCTCTCCATTTTCTAGGTAGAAATACTGAGGCCCTGAACTGACTGTGGCACATTTATATGTCACCAACAGAGTCATAAAAAGAATGTAAATATTTTTATTCTCTGTCTCCAGAGCCCCAAGAACTACAGCTACAGTGAAAGCTCTGAAGAAATTAACTGATATCACTTTTCTTTAAGCTTTTCTTGGAGAGTGATGAAAACAACATGAGGCCACTTAATCCAATTTTTTTTTTTTTTAATCAGAATTTTAAATATTGCTGAATAATTAGAATGAGAGACATTGTTTTCCTACAATAGTGCTTTCTCCCACATGGAAGCATTAGTCAGAGAAACACTGTAAAGTATCTGATGTCATCTAATGAAGAATTATTTCAAGGCAGAGGCCAAATATGAGAACAGATTTGAATCAAATTAAGCAGTATAACTGCCCATGCAATAAAAGAAGAATGAGGTTGGAGCCACTGAGAACATTTATGGTTCCTGCCATATCACTATTGATACAACAGGAGACAATAAATGTACCAACAGATATTTCATAATTTGATGTTGTATGTGCAAATGTCAGGTTAAAGTATAAAAATATGGGATTTAAGAACACTGAAGTAGACCTTTTTCATATTACAGGTTGTGTACTTTTTTGACCACAGACTATTACTCACAAATAACCATCAAGTCTCCCCAGAACTTTCACATTACTCCCTCATTTTTCTGCTCATTTTTCAGTTCCTGATCTACCTCAGTTAAAGCCTTTCATTCTAGTATCTTTTAGGTTTCAGTGGCTTAATGTGCTATAGTTTGTTTTTTTTTTTCTCTTTTTCTTTATCAGCCATGCTCTTGCTATCTCAAAGCTTTACAATATAAACATTATAAAAAAAAGTAATAAAAATCTTTTTTTTTTTTTTTTTTTTTTTTTCTTTGCTAAACCATGGGGAAAAACACAGTTCTTTAATTCAGAGCCATAACTTCTCTGTTTCAAGATGGGACTCATTATCCTACTGCTAAGGAACAAACACACAGTAACCATACAAGAAAACAGAACATCTTTTTCAAAGTTCTTAAATTGCACTTTTGTCTTTTCCCTTTGCACCATCATATGCTGTATTCAGCCTAAAGGTGAATGTTCACATGTTCACTATAACACCAAGGGCAGAACAACTCAAAAAAAAAGTAGTCCTCGTAGGACGTGTCTGAAGATTATCACCTGTTTGGAACAAAACACAGGAATGAAATTTTGGCTTGATTTAGACTGGAGGCCATTATTCTTAAGGAGAAAATTATTGCATTTTATTTTCTTTACTAAAGTGCCATACAGATATATACAGATCTGTATCATTATCCTGTTTCAGGAGTCAGCAAATATAATTTGTTATCTTCAAGCTGATTTTGTTCAGTTCTTTCTGTTCCTTCCAGTGATTTCTTTAATCTTCTATAAAAATTTTTTTTACCATGATGAATTTTTTTTAATTTAACTTCATCAAGATTTTCAGTGAGAGGGGATAAGAGGGGATAAGAGGAGATAACAAGGCTGTGATTATAACTTCATATTCACCCTCTACTGCAAAATAGTCCTGAAAAATTTCTTTTTCACTCTTTAGTCATTCTTCTAGTCTCCTTACTGGCAACCAACTCAGCATGTGCTTTATAATTTGCTTAATCATTGTCTAGTTTACTCTACATTGCAGTTTTCTTAGCATATTCCTGTTGTGGGGATTTACTGACTTCTCATTCTATTCATCCTGACCACCAACACTTAAACAAACATTGTTATTCAGTTTTTTACAGAGGTATTTCAGTTCTTTTCATAGAATCATAGAAGCCTCTGGTTATGACCATCCGTCCAATTCTTTATCTACTGAACAGTCCACCCTTCAAATCTGTATTTTTTTTCAATTTAGAGATGATGTGGAGAAGGTCTATGTCAAAGGCCTTGCACAAGTTCATGTATATTATATCATTTGCCCTTCCTTTGACCACTGATGCAGTCATTCCATCATCGAAGGCCACGAGCATTCTTCAATGCTTATTTGATCTTTATATAAGTAAGTTTTACTGTGTTCTTTTTTTTCCCTCTCACTGTAACATGTAGTTCTTCCTGTGCCAAACAATTCTGAAACCATTTTCTGCTCATGCAGATTTCTATCAGTCTAAATCTTTTTTTTTTTTTTTCCCCATCTATTCCGTATCACAACATAATCTAGGCATAGCATCACAGAAAATTTTTGTGGAAAGGGAGCTAGCTCAGAAAACATCTAGTCCAACCGCCTGCTCGAAGAAGTTATGAGGACACTCAAGGTTGCCCTGGGCTTTATTGTAGTCTTGAAAAGAAAGAATGGAGACAGCACAGCCTCCTAATAAGCAAACACTTCCACTACCAATAAGCTCTCTTGGTGAAAGTTTTTCTTTATTCCTAGTCTAAGTTTTTTCTGTTCCAATTGACACCCATCAGCTCTCATCTTCCTACCATGCATTGCTATGTAACAGTCTGGCTCCATCTTCTCAGTTACACTCTGTCTTCTTGTAGGTAGTCCTTTCTTATCCCCTCAGCAGGATCTTGTTCTTTTGTTAGACCACTGAACATAAATCTTTGTGTTATTTAGTTATTGATCATCACAATATGTGACTTTCTAAAGCTTTAACCTGTGCTGCAGTCACATTGTGTTGATCATGTCATCCAAATCTTGGTAAAAAGATCTACATTTTTATGCCTTCATCTTTAGTTTAGAAAATGTTGTCTCAGGAGGGAAAGTTACAGAAATGCAATTTGCAACATTTTCTATGCATAAAATTATTCTTTACTTCCTTAGGCCAGCTTTTTCAAACACGTCTAAAGGAGAAAATATCTAAGGAAACCTAAAGCAATCAATAAAATTTATCTCTTCTGATGGCCAAGATAAAACTTTGCCTTTCTTAGCATGTACTGTGACTTCCTTAGAATGTGCTGTGGCTGTCCCTGCCCTAGGAATCCTGGAGCCAGGGTTAGCAGAGTGATATGTATGCACAGTGAAAGTACAACACTTTAACAAGTTTAAGCCTTCTCATCCATTGGCTACTCAGTTATATTGAGTGAACCACAGAAAATTAATCTGGGATATCCAGGAAGACTCAGACTACTTCATTTGGTATGTGTAGTTTTAAAATCTTGACATGAGATGATGACAGGTCTTTCTTTCGCTTTGTGTGTTAGAATCTAATCCTAAAAGGGAGATGTAGGAGTCAGGCTAGTTGTGCATGACTGTTGTTGAAAAGCTTCACACGTAAAGAGAGGAAGTTATTGTAGAATCATCATAGAATCATAGAATATTTTAGGTTGGAAGGATCATCTATTTCCAAGCCCTCTAACAGGCATGGTTGCCACACACTGGATCAGGCAGCCCAGGGCTCCATCCAACTTGGCCTTGAACATTCCATCTACAACCTCCCTGGGTAGCCTGTTCCAGCAACTCACCACTCTCTCAGTGAAAAACTTCTCCGGAACAGCTCCATAGATTCTTGATCAGCATGCCATGAAAGAGCTACTAAAAGTGGTAGTAAGCTGGTCATGAAACTGCAGTGGAGCTCCTTTAAGTGCAATTTGTCCTTCTTGCTGAGTCTGATTAGCTGTTTAATTAATTTTAGACCCTCACTGTTCTTTCACTCTGCATAAATTCATGATAAAGTAAACCAAACCAATGTTTTACCTTCCAAGGGTCACCCAGTAGGTGGCACTCCCCATCTGAATTAACCAAAAGCCAAGGAAGAACCCACGACAGACAAAGGACTGTAGCCAGGTTAATTTGTTTCTGTCTCTTTTTTCCTACACAGACAAGATCTGGGCATCTTTCATGACTTTCCTGTTGTCCAGCTTTCCAGATTTCACATTCTTCTCTAGAGCTCAAGCGTGGTTTGTTTCCTACCCATTTTGTGGCCTTCTATGTGGGCTTGGAAAAGGCTGAAAAGCTAGACTGGTGCCAAGGAAATTGGAAATAACAGTGACCAGAACACTGTCAGAAAAATTAGCTGAAGTGACTTGAGAATCTGTAAAATGCTTATCTGAAAAAAAGATAAGATTGGTACTTCACAGAATCACAAAACCATAGATGTTGGAAGACCCTTGTTCTGTTGGCAGACTTCACTGAAAAAAGCCCTGCTCTTTGACTCCCACCCTTTAGACAATTATAAGCATTGATAAGAATCCCTCTCAGTCTTTTCCAGGCTGAACAGTCCCAGGGCTCAGCTTTTTCTTGTGTGGGAGGAGCTCCAGGTCCCTCAGCATCTTTGTGACATTCCATTGAATTGTCTCTATAATTTTCTTGATCTGAGGAGCCCAGAACTGGACATACTACTCCAGATGTGGCCTCACCAGGGCAGGACCTCCTCCCTTGACCTGCTAGCCACACTTTTTTAATGAACCCCACAATACCATTGGTATCTGTGGCCTCAGGAGCACACTGCTGGCTCATAGACAACTTGTCCACCAGGACTCTTAGGTCCTTCTCCGAGAGCTCCTTTAATTCTATGATAACATGTACTATTGCATGCAGTTATTCCTCCACATGTGTAGGACTTTATACTTGCCTTTGTCAAACCTTGTAAGGTTCTTCTTTGCCCAACTTTCTAGCCTATCCAGGTCTTCCAGGTCTCCCTGAATGGCAGCACAGCCTTCTGGTGTGTCAGCCACTCTTCTCGGATTTGTAACAGCAGCAAATTTGCTGACGGTGCATTCTATTTCTTCATTCAGGTCATTGATGTTGAACAAGATTGAACTTAGCACTGACCCCTGGTGAATGTCACTAGTTACAGGCCTCCAGCTAGACTGTGCTACTGATTACAATTCTCTGAGCAGTGCTGGTCAGTTAGTCTTCAATCCACATCACTGTCCACTTGCCTATGCCACATTTCCTAAGCATGCCTGTGTGGGTAATGTTATAGGAGATAGTAAATACAGACAGGCTGACATGTGTTCACATCTGTACCAGGTTACATAATTTACATTTCAGTCTTCTGTAGGTTTTGGTGACTTTTTCAATATTTCACTTTTCACATTATTAGCATATCTATTCTGGTGAAAGGGTTTGAAAGGTTAGAAAGTCTGAAATCACAGATAAACTGGTATCTCCATTTACTCAACTGATTAAAAAGGCACAGTGTGACACAAATTAAAATTAATGGAAAATATGAGACAGAAAAAAGTATTGAATATGAAACAAAATGTCAAGCGTGTAGGAAAATTGACTCTGAAGTAACTCTTGTTTAGCCTCAGAGTTCTCTGTATTTTGGTGATTTTTATCTTTCAGACTTTCATTTTTCACATCGGGGAACACCTCTAATATCTTTGAAAATCTTCTCCTTACCACAACTCAAATAACTGTGCTTTTCTCAGATTCCCAAAGTAATGCTTGTGGTGAAAGAATACGTTGTGTGACCACAGTGACAAAAAGTTGTCTCCCAGTGGGAACGTGAAATTCTGGATTTTGGGAGACAGTCTGTACAGCAGAAGCACACAGTATACAGCTCTAATTTCTTTGTCAAGGCATTTTTGAATAAACAGAAAGTGATGCTTCAGTACAAGCTCTCATTTCTTTGCTGCAAGTCCATCACAATAAACTCATATTCAGCTCCCATGCACAAATTGTCAGAGGCTTCCTCTGCTCTTTTTTTGCTTACTCTTACTGTCCTACTTCCTTTCACACAGTCATTTGCAAATGAATTCACTTCTGGACAACTCATACAGGAGTTTTCAATTTAATCTAGACTTTAAGATACTTATCTTCTACACCAGAATACATGAGAGGAAGTTCTCTTTGTTATACTGACGTGTATATTCCTTGCAGCTTAAGTAGAGCTACCATTCTAGCTTCCTAATTGAAGATGTATTTCAGAATGAAAGGACATCATTTTTCATTTCTGTGGACGTATTTTAAACTCTGACTGATCATGCAGCTAAATGTTCATATTGTGATAGGTCATTCCAGTACTGTTTTTTATTCTGTGTATTGTGCTAAACATTCTTCCTTATTTGAGTCTGCTCAATAAATTGATGCCTGCCATTATAATTTTCAGTTTATTTCCTCTAATGAAATATATAACTTCTATATTTTACAAAGACACATCAGAGATTTCCATACTAAAGATATATCCACTGTCTAGAGTTAGAATTGGCAATTTGAGAGGTACAAGAGGATTTTATCTTAGTATAAGACTGTGAAGTTCTGAAGGGGAATGTGTAAAAAGTATTACTGCTGTGTTATGCTTTCAGGACATGAATTTGTGTGTCCTTTCTCACAGTCAAAAAAAAAAAAAAAAAAAGCACAGTCTGTACTATGATTAGGGGATAAATTACAGCACATTTTCCACTGGTTGAATTAAACATTATATGCATGAATATGTCACGTGCGTGTGTGTGTGTCCATGGCTCTATTCTTTCAGTTCCCCACAAACTCTAAATTCATCAAAATGAGAAAATACTGCCACAAATCACCGATTCCATTTCTATCCAAGGTAATATTCCAAGAAACAGATAGCTACTGATGTTATTACCATTACAGTCACCTCTGTCAAACTCAAACCCTCAAAATAATAAGCCATAGATCATTTTCTCAGAATTACAAAATCACACATTTTTAATCTGTCTTTTTTTAAGCCTTCATGATTCTGAGATTTTTTGTTTGGTTGGTTGTTGGTTTTGAAAGCTTTTTACAGTACATATGAACTTTTCTATAATCATGTTGTATATGAAAGTATGTGCATGGTTCTTACTTTTCCATATATATGTATTAATTCCAGAGAAAAATAACTCCCAGTCACACACACCCTAAATGTCTGTTTTCCATAGCCTGTCTGGCAGAACATACTTTGTTCTATTGGGACTGTGATAACAGGAAGCTATACTAACTCTTTCATGTCTACATGTATATTCTCAATCTTCCATTTGCAATGACCTACACTGTATTTTAGATCTTTCAAGTTAATCTGATTAAGCAGGTTTGTCATGACATTTAAGAATAACCTATTTTTTTTAGTTATCATATACTAAATTTCAAGTTAATATCTCAATTTATGGGTAGTGCCTTTTAAAGACAGGGACTAACACGTCTGTAATTATAGCTTGCGTAAGTTCATCATTTTTTTCCCAGCAAGAACAAATATGCAGCTTACATGTGCAATACTACATTAAGAATCATAAAAAATTATTCAGCATTTGACTGCATTATAATTTTTAATTGATTTTTCTTATAAACTGTAAGAAAGAAAAATCTTGTTATCTCTGCTTTACAGATCTAAAAATGGAAGAGAAGAGATTCTAAGGCCTGACCTCCAAAAAGTTGTAGTTACTTTCTTCAAAATAATAATAATATATATATATATATATATATATATATATATAACTTCTTCAGGGTCACATAGGAAATCTGGAGAAAAGAAAGGTCTCAAATTCCAGGCTAGTGCCCTCTCACATTGTATAATACCCTCAGTAACATACTGCTATAGAATATTACTGAAATCCCCTTAGGGGAAAGGAAGAAAGAAAGAAAAGAAAATAAAAAAATCATGTCCTTTAGAAAAAAAGTGTTTATTACATGATGGTTTAAACCTGAATTTACTTCCAACTTTTTTTTTTTTTCTTTTTTTTTTTTTTTAATTGAAAGTATGCAGTATTTTGTCAGACTGGGTTACAAGTCAGTTCATCTACAAGCACACTTGAATATTTCACTCCTTATGCTGGTCTTCAGAAGTATATGAGTGCTTTTCATTCTGCCAAATAAATGCATTCTACAGTGTGCAATCACTGTTTCAAGGATCCTTTTTTTGTAGGCTGTCACCCATGTACTTGAATTGCAGCTCTGTCTCTGAATAAACTGAGCTCTCTATCTGCATTTTTCCTACTCCCTTTCATAGATTTTGACCTGTCACTTGATTTTTCAAAGTACACCCATCTCAGAGTTTCCTAGGGTCTTAGGCCACAACATTTTTCAAGTGAATGTGTTTGAGTCTGTTCCTAACAAAGAAAACCAGGGTGTTTTTTTTTATTTCCTTTTTTTGTTCTTGAAATCAAATTGAACGCAGGAGACAGCAAGCAACACAAATACTGACTTCAAGGTTTTGCAGCTGTGAATGCTTAGAGGTAAAACTATATTAAAAGAATAGTTGCAATAACCTTATGAAGTATTCAGAAGGTTATATTATTTTAGAGAGTACAGATGATCAAAATAAAAATTAAGCATGTAAATCCTATGCGTTTTACTGTTTCTTTTATGAGATGCTGATATCATTATGAAGGGCCAAAGTGCAAAAATCTAATGTTAAGAAAGCCTGCTGTCTCTTGGTTACTACAGTTTCTAGGGCTCTGTACAACAGAGTCTTTGCTATTCTGCACATTATCTATATGGCATACATTAATTGAGCAAGTGAATAACACATTCATCTCTAGTCTCCTCTAACCTAATAATATTCCAATGTACAAGATTATCTTTCTAAGTGTATAACTGCACATTAGTGATTTTATTTTAAAACGTGGTCCCATGAGAGATTATTATCAATTTTGAACGCTGAGCTAAAGGCATAGTAGAGGTTGTACAGTGTGCTCTGGTGTCTTTCACTTTCATTTTATACATATATAATAGACTGCTTTGTAAGGGCTGCCTGTGAATTATACGTTGCATACAGTCACACATTAGATAGGCACAACTATAAACTATCATTCCTATGTATTCTCATGATTGTCATGCACTTTTCCCCTTGCCCTCTGTTGCAGGCTGAGCAGGCAGTCAGGCAACTGGTAATGCTGCTCCTCCTCTGTATGCCAGGGAGTTTGAGCAGCAAGCAGTTATCTAAGAGGTATGGCAGCTCTGCAGTATCTTGTGCCCCAATGACAAAGTAAGCTGGAATTTAACTTATTTTGGAGCCTCCCCATTGTATATTACCTATTTTGATGCAGTCTTAAAAAGAAAAGCAATAACCTCATTCAAAGCACTATTATAGCAAGTTTGCTTTATCCATAGTCTGATCCTTAAGGAGTACAACAGAGTGTTCTCATACAAAGCACTGTTACTATGCTTAAATGAGAGATCTGTCTTCAAATCTGTAACAACCCTGTAACAATTTTGACAACAGTGACTTTTTTTGGCACTGAGATCTCTGAAAGAAATGTGAGATAGTAGGATGAAAGGCTGCAAAAAAGGCTAGGAGTGAAATCATTTTCCTGTAAGGTGAGAAGTTGCCAAGTGCCAATCTTTCTGAAAAAGGGATGTTTTAATAGAACACCTAACTTGTCTCAATCACCTCTCAAGGCCTATACTTCTATTTTAAAAATGACAAACTGTCACTACAAAGCACAGAGTTAAACTTTTTTTTTTTAACAAAATCAGTTTTTTAACTGTCAATAATGATGAAAGACCCTCCAAAGACATACAGTTCTTTTTTAACCTACCCAGTATTTTAAACGACAGATTCAAAACCATGGTCTACTAACTGCTGGTTCCCGATTGTTGGTAACACTGAGTACTCAAATAACTTAGAAGTTGATGCTAAGGCTGATAGTTTTCCATGAGAAACTCTGAAGATTAATAGCAGCCAGGAAACAGCTCTAAAAGGTTGCAGTCACTGAAAGTTACTGCATAACCAGGAAGCAAGCGTGCATTATGGGTGCCTTAACTGTTTTCCTGAGCCTAAAAGTGATAGTTTCCTCCAAACAGTCCTTAGGACAAGGAAAGGTGCTATGATTCATATCCCACATTGGCAAGGAAGATACTCCACCAAACACAAGAAAACTATTTCTTTCCATTTAACTCAGAGCACGGAGAAGTGGTCAGCATGCTCAGTCCTCTCTACCAATAGTGCTCCTTTGAAAATGTGCGTTGCAAAATAAAGGACTCGAGTTAGGAAATACTGGCACAAAGATTCTTTTTATACAAGAGAAATCTCTACTTATAGAATTTCAAAGTACCTTTGTTCCAGGAAGTAATTTATTTCCAAGCCCACATTACACATGAAAGTAAGAGGTCTCAAATTCAGTTAAGATCTTGCAACTCCTCCAATGAGGAGCATTTCAGGTAACCCCCAAAATGTCCTCATTCTCCTCCTCCTTTCTGTCTGCTTCTTCAGGAGTATAATTATTATGAGACCATACAGTTTATACAGTTATGAAATGGGTATCCTCAAGATATTTGTAGATTTTCTGGAACAACACTAGAGTTGCTTTATGATGTATCTGGTATCTATCAAGTATATCAAACAGAGAGAAATGACCTCTTGTGATTTATTTTGCTTAAAATCCTCAGTTTTACAAAAAGAAAACACAGAAAATCTGCTCTGGAACAAGAAGAAAGCTTTTCTTTCCCCCTTAAGACAACATGTGCAGTCAGAACATCAAAGAAGACGACTGAAAAAGGAGGAAAAAGATAGCATGAATTCTACTAACTTAAAGATGTTTAGCAACACTTTGGTTTGATAATTGGACTACATCATTTGCAGAACCCACAGATCATTCCCATTTAATAGAGCTGGCTGCCATGGCAACTGAGATCTTCTTGCCATTACTGGCACCTGCAGCTGCTCAAGTTACTTCAGCAATCCGGCACTGCTGCAAAAGTCCATGGCTGTGTCACGACTTGTGCTGAAACCTTGTTTTGTGCCTGCTGCACACACACTGTGCTTGTAATGACGTTACAGAGGAGCTGCTGACAATTTACGCTTGACACAACTCGGATGCCAAAAATCAACCTTAATATGTTTGTGGGAACTGTTCATTGTTCCCTGAAGCCCAAGGGATATAAAATGAGTCCTTGCATCTTTCTAAAAAAGGAAAAATATTACAAACAAACAAAAAACAACAAAAAAACCCCACACAACTATACTGTTGTTAATAATTACATGCAAATTGTGTTTTAAAGATAGGGTTCTGTAACAAACATTTTGTTGGTGCATGTCACTCAACTGAAATTATCACATTGCTCTACCTCTCCTCTATATCTTTCATCTATTAAAAATTCCAGAGTTGATTTCTTCCAGCCCTACCTTCAAGCCCCTTAGCTGTCTTAGCACAGTGCCCTTTGTACAAATATTCTCTGGCCTGCTCTTTGTTGCTACAGTATACTAGGCCAATCGTAATTCCATAAATTCGCTTCTTCAGAGGCTTGGCCATATCTTTGTTTCAAATACTCTTCTGGAGTTTATGAGATCCTTTTTATTTTCATAGATCATATAGGTAGAAGGGACTGTTGTGTTCATCTGCTATGGCCTCTCAGATAGAGCAATCCACAAAACTTCTCTGAAAATAATTGCACTTTAACCATTAAACTTTTCTTGTGATGGAGGATCTGCCCCAGGCCTTCCTTATAGCTCTTGACAGATTAGCCCAAGGATATCAGGGAAATATTTTTATTTGATGCGTTCTTCACTTTCTAACTATTATCTCTTGTCTGTTCTATCTTTTTCTGATAGAAACACAACAGTAAAACTCTACATAGTAAACTGTATGATTTATCAGCAGTGGCAGAGTGCCAGATCTGTTGAGTACACTGAAGGTCATCACCTGCAAATGACTGTGGCACAAAGCATCTTTTTGCTGCTCTCTTAAAAATATCTGTTCCTGGAGAAGGAGCTGCAAAACAGCCACGTACCATTTACTAGGGCTACTCCAAAAGCATTGCCTTCTATTTTATCATGTTGGCCCATGGCATCAGAGGCAGATGTTGGTTCTATGGCAGTAGAGACTGAACCTTCCCACCAATATTCCATTACATTTTGTTACCCTGAGACAGATGGCAGCAGAGGGGGGCAGTCTGACAGAATGACATCTGACATGGAAGAGTGTATGAAGCAAAGAAGTGGAACTGAATTCCTCCATGCAGAAAAAATGGCACTCATTGACATTCATTGACACTTGCTGAAACTTCGTAGAGGCCAAACAGTGGATGTGAGCACAGTGAACTGACGGATAGCACATTTCAGCAGAGGCGGCAGTGATGTGAAAGGCAAGCTGTATCCTGGACAGCAATGCATAGCTGTCACACCAGAAAACAAAGAGCATCTTCATCATCTTACCCATGCAAATCAGCTAATGATGATGACTATGTTACAAAATAATATTTTGTAGCTGAGAAGTTGCTCTATACAAATAGAGTTCTTTTCTCTTTGTATCTGCTGCATTTTCCCTGGAAATAAATAGGAGGAATTACTTTCAGAGTGACCCACTTATATCTATCTGCTTCATTATTAGCTGAAATATTTAAGCTAGTGACAAATTGACTCAATTTTCTTCATACATTAATTATTAAGTGATCTAGAATGTAAATTTTGAAAGTATTTTATGCAACCAACACAAAGACTGAGTTTTTAGAAAATGCTTTAGAAACTTCTATTTCACTTTATTTTTTCTCTTGTCAGTAATATTTAATCCTTCATTTAATGATAGAAGTTATACACTTAAAAAGTGAGTTCACAGTCTGAGCAACTAAAAGCAAAGTATGTTTTTCTTTCTACTTGTGTTATCCTTCTAGAAGGAGGATCTATACATTTGCACATTTTTCTGGTGATTGAGTACACTTTGTTTCCAGCCTTATATTTCACAGAGAAAGATTTGCTGTTTCCATAGGAAAAAAAACTGGCAAAAAATATGTTCTGGAATAGAATTATTCCACTATCAAACAGATGTAAGTTTCCAATGGTTTTGTGTGTGCGTGTGGAATAGAGCCCTGTTATAGCAGCTTTTTTATTGCAAAGCTTTTAAAATATGACTCATGGGTGTTTTGTTAGTGGAAACATTTGTAAAAGAAGTTAGAGCATATTCTTTTAAAGATGTCTTTTAACCCTGATTTCAAATGTTTACGTACAGCTTACATTCAATAATCTCTTGATTCCAATAATCTGAAAGCAAGTTGCTGTAGATTAAAACCACTTAATCATATTTTTGTTCAACATCTTATAAGACATCTATTACTGAATATAGATCACTTCTAAAATAATGCATGTTACTGTAGAAACTGAATTTTGAATACATTTTCTGCTTAAATATATGACATAGATGTATAAATGCACATTTCAATTAAATACAAACATTTCAAATTAGATGTATAATTAAAAACTTTTATGCCCCAGAAGTTCAAGTAACAAAAAATATCAGTTACCACTGTGAATTCAGTCACCCATGACTGAGAGAAGATCTTTAGAGAAACAGCAACAAAAGTAAATAGATCACAGTACTGAGAAAATTCTTAAGGCGTATATAAAATCATTATGCATGCTGAAATGACCATTTATTTTGTTAAGAAGCACATCAGTAATACCTAAAAATTGGACACTGGAAACCTAGATCTCTGTTAACTCCTGAACCTACAGATCAACACAAGGTTCTCTACTTCCTTACAAATGAACTACTACTTTTCCTCTTGGGGAACTAAGCAAAGGATAGTTTGGTAAAATCAGAAGGGGAATGAAGATGGCAGGAAGAAAAATGCACCTTACTATTTACTTGGTATAGGAGATTTTCTGCCAAACTCTTTCAGTTCATTTTCACGAGAAAAAGTACCACCACCAGAAGTGAAATATTTCTCTGTGGCTCTAAACATCAGCAAAAATACTGATGAACCAGAGGTAAAGAAGTGTGCTGCTAAATCATAATTTCAACAGAATATTCTTTGTTTGTTTAACCAAATGCCCGGCCTCGGGTAAAACACTGTTTTACCAAATCACAGGACTAACATTTTCAGTAAACAAATAAAAATGAATAATTCATTTCTCACGCCATCACCAAAAAACATATTTCAGGGTTTTCTAATTCTGTGCATAAATAGAGATGCATCTTTCTAGCTTTCCTTTCTTCATTCTCCTGTACTTCAGATTACTTTGCAAAGAACAGTTAAGAGAGAAATACAAAACCAGCTAACCAGTTTCAGTTGTCAAGTGTTAAAAAACTTCTAGTGATTAAACACAATAGTGAGAAAGTTTAAAGCTTTCTTAGAAGATAAGGTGAAATATATTTAAAGTGAAATATATTTTAAAATGTTATTTATTCAAAAAGGAAATTCACAAAAACAATGAGCTTTTTTATTGGTGTAATTGTGGATTATATTTATAATCACATAAAATAAGAATCACTGCTTGATTTCAGTAAAATACCTCAAACATTTCATCAAAGACCACTGAAGCCTTCCCTTTTATGTAACAATGGAAGATGAAACTACTCCTCCGCTCACTGTAACTTGAGGATTTTCAGGGGTTTGATTTTGAAGTCCATGACCATGCACTTCATTTCTGTGGTCATGCAGTTTTTAATTCTGAATTACTTCTGATTAAGTACTCAGAAGAAGAGTTTATTGTGCTTGGATAAATCCAAGTGGAAAAAGAAGCACGAGGCATCAAAAGTCCTACTTTTCAAGCAGCCACAAAGAACATCAGTAAAGCTTTCAGTATTCATAGGCGAAATAAGGGAAAAGGAAAATGATACAGAATTCTGAATGTTGTTTAACATCTTCCAAGATCAACATTTGTATTGTGAGATCATTGGACTAAACAAGCTGAAGATACGACTGCTCCTCAGAAGCTGAACACTTTACTCAATTGCTTTCTGAAAACAGACGTAATCCTGGAAATTACAGCAATTGGAAAAGGGTCAAAATAAATGTGCAATTCCAGTTACTCAAAATGAGATAACAGAAATCATGGCTTTTCAAATTGTGAGGAGTGTTTTCGCAATGGTTTCTTGTAAGCAGTAACTGACTGTGGCTGGTAAAGCAGCAAACTTTTTGCACAAAAAGCATCTGACTTTGTTCAAGCCCACATGGATAATGACAGAAGGTTCATATAGAGTCCATTACATTACTCAGTGAGAAGTAGTTACAATGGTAAAGATAATTTATTCAGTCCTGAGGTTCGCCAACTGTCATGAAATCTTCTGTGAGGATTCCAATGCTATGGAAAATCCATACCATAAAAAGGAGTGAAAAGGAGAAGACAAGAGTTCCATTTGCCCATTGCAATGGCTGTGCTAGGAATTTGGCTTGGGTAGAGAAAGCAAAATACTGCTGTTGTATCTAATATCCCTATAGTCTGTTTGCCAGACTACCAAGTTTAATTTGATACAAATGAGATATTATTCTTCAGCCGCATAAAGAAGAGTAATGATGACATCATTAGGAATTTACTACAAATACACCAAAAGGAATTGTGTACGTGTGGGGGAGAAGTGGCTTTAATTTCTGAGCTGACTAGCATGTGGTACAATGGGAAAAGTGAAAGAGATGTAGAGAAAGAATTTAAAATGATTGTTTGAGCTGATCACAAAGTATTGTTTTAAAAATCACTCTTTTTTATTCTAAGTTTATGGAAAATTTCCAGGCAAGGTAGACCTATTTTCCAATGAAAATTGCAGCAATAGAAGGAAAACCTTACTTCTATCCACTCAAATAGCTGAAAACTGGAAATAAGATATCAAGCAAAGATTAGCACATTGTAATTCAAATGGCAGAATAGGACTGCAATAACAGAGTTTTCATAAGTACAGACTATGTATGCAATAAGGAGCACTCACCTGATAGGTTATGCCAGAAGAACTGTAGCTAAAGAATTCTTGGAAGAGAAGCCAGGATAAAAATCTGTGAAGGGTGTAATTTCTGAACCAATACAGACATTTTGTCAGGAACAATTTGCCCACGGTTATATTCTATGACATCCACAAAAAGATGTGAAGTGAGAAATTTTAGGATGTGTTTGAGATTCCAAGGAAGAGAAAAGTTCCAAAGAAAGTGGGGCAGACAAAACTAGATTGTCAAGTTCAACTAAGTATTTCTTTTTCTTTTTCTTTTTCTTTTTTTTTTTTTTTGTGGGCCTCATGTGAATCTATTTGCCAATGTTTAGAACAAAACCAAACCCTGAACAAAAGAGGTACAAATTATTTAGATCTGGAAACTTATAATGATGTCAACCTGAATATAAACATCCAGACATGCTTTGGCTTAGTGGTTCTAATTGCAAAGACTATTGATCAATTTTCCAACTTTATCAGTATGTTTCCTTAAGATTCATTTGTTTCAATGTGCAAGAGAAATTCTGGATGATGGAAAGGGGGACACGAGGTTGAAACCCAGGTCAAAAGAGCTGGATGAAAGTAGCACTGTTTCAAAAAAAACAAGTCCAGAATCTTTCCAGAAAACTGAGTCCCAAAAGAAGTCCTTCCACATGTGACAACTACTAGCAAACACCTATCTTCTCATCAACTTTAACACTTATCCAAACACACTTACCTACTCTGTAACCAATGCTCCAGATGCAGCTGGTAATCATAAATGGAATCAAGTGAAAGTATTCCATGGCCAGTGCACAAGTCATAGCTCAAGTAACTGAGAATCAGAAGACAGGAGTTATGAGCCTAAGACTCCCTCTCAGTGAATGGGAATTGGTGGGTTGTGAGCTGACCTCTGCAAGGCAGTGTGAGCTCACAGGAAGTCTGTCAACGTCAGGTCAGAAATATGTATATTTATTTAATCAAAAGCAAATACAAGTTGGTTTCAAAAACAATGAAGGTGGTAACAGTGGGCTTGGCAGTACAGATAATGAATGGTGTCTGTCATTGTATTTAAGCACTCTCTTTGTTGAAATGGACTGGGGCTTTGATCTACAATTTAACAATCATGACTGAATTTGTACATTGTTTTACGTATTTATGAGGAGAAAAACAATAACAGCTTGCAGATGTTGCTGAAGAATCCATTTCAAATCACTTTTTGGGAAGATCACTGGAACTCTTCAGATCTGTGAATTAGTTGTTTTTTTCTCCTCATATTCATAGAATTAATAATAATAATAAGAATATCTTAATGGATGATATTCTACTGTGACTGAATTTGTAGACTATTAATGAAGTGAGATAATAAATTCCTATTCCAAAAATTCTTTTTATATACAATTACAGTCCAAAGTCCCAATAAATTAAGCAAATTGAAAGTGTATATATATGAAATCAATAAATGGAGGTTCTTATACATGCAAGTATGAGCACTTTTAATTTTTTAATTTGTTTTGTATTTGCATAACTACAGTCTAGAAGTTCTACTGAAATGTGTCAGCATAATTGCCCTGTTTATGGATGTTTCTGAACTAGACCTTCAGCAAAGAAGGCCTGCAAAGGGAATAAAGGGAATCTTCATGAATCCTCTGTGATCCAAATTGTATTTGAAACCATCTTATTTCACAGAGAGATTCAATATTCTATGTGTGATTACTGAAATGCAACTAATATTTTATTACTTCTTGTGATAAATTTACACTCTTCTAAAATTTTTTGCTTATGCTGTGGACCACCCACAGGGCAGTGCCACTGCTGCTCTGAACTCCAAGTTGTCTGAAGTCAGTGAAGTTGCAACTGTGAGCATCACAACCAGCTTTGGTGTGGTTTTATCACCTACCTTCCTCACTGTTTGTCTGGGAGGTCAAAAAAAAAAAAAAAAAAAAAAAAAGCAGGTGAAATTGGGTACAGCACTGGAAGATGTTAGCACTGGTTGTGCTTTGTTGGAAAACATTTCCTGAAACCATCCATGTCTTTTAATGAGATCTGAAGTAGTTAATTACTTGATCTTATCCTGTTTCTGTAGGTGTCAAAAAAACATTCATTACATTCAAAATGAAGACAACAGGAACAAACCTTGCAAGATTTCTGAGTAAGTGTTCCCTTGAGCCTGTCAGCACTGAATATATTCAATGTGCTGCAGAACCCGCCTTTCTCAACAGATCCCATGAAGTCCTCTGGGCCTTGAAACCAGATATACTCCTATTTCCACAACTTTCAGTTACTCATCCACCAAAGAAATGTTCCATGTTCAACAATGGTGGTGACATATATAGGAGTGGGATCCTCCACAGACGCAGCCTGGAATTACTCTCTCTGCTTCAGTGGAGTTGCTATGATTAATAAGAGCTGAAGATCTGGCAAAACTTCCCTTTTATAACTGCATCCTCAGCATGTACTGTACTTAAATTATGCTATTTGTTATACCTAACAGATTTTCTCTTAGCTGGCAATTCATTTCTAGCCTTAAAAGAGATAACTTAAAAACATTATATTGGTAGAGATGGGGAGGGCAGGTGGAACACATTTTGGTAGTCAGGTGTGACTGGTGGCAGTACTGAATAAGAGTATCTTGCTTAAGTACCATGTGCTCAGAGATAAAAATTGCTATTCTAAAAGCTGCCAAGTTCTTAGAGTGGTTCTTTTCCTGAAGATCTCTTTCTGATCCTTCTGCTCTGAAGGCAGCCAGAAATGACCTTCCCTTTTAGGCAACCAGTTCCTCAGGCAACATTAAAGACGCAACATTAAAGACCTTCTATGAAGATATTGGGGCCATTATGTGTATTTCAGATTAGTCAAGTGAGGTTATTTCAGCAGTGAAGGAGGCATGGGGTGGTGGTGGTGGATGTCTCAATGCCTTGAGCTGTGGCCATGCAGAGCAGACGTAGGAACATCCTCAAGACCTGCTGCAGCCTCTCGCTTATGCAGGGTTTGAGATCTCTCACACAACACAGGGACAACTGGAAACTTTGCCAGCAGCCCTCCCAGACTGCTTCTGAATTACACTGAAGAAAGACTATTTGAGTAATCCTTGAGCAAATGTCTGCACAGCTCTTACTGCCTGTGTGTCTCTTGGGAGTTAAAGCCAGGTCCGGCTTTCCCTTGTAAGGATGACACAGCCAGGCCTTTTGTGAAGGGAGCAGGATCAGCCTGCATTACAAGGAAGCATTATATGCTCAGAGCACACCAGAAATTTCTTATTATAGAAAAAAAAAGAAAAAAGATTTCATTTCCAGAAATAGAGTTTTACAGACCTGATGACTGTTTGCAGAGATTTGAGGAAATTGCACTGCAGTTATTAAAAGCGAGGCAGCATTAGTAGGCTGGTGGCACAGTCTGTTTCATATTGGTGCTTGTATGGCTGTGAGATGCATACTCCAGAGCTTAGACTCCAGCTCAGGAATAAAACACATACATATGCAGTGCCAGTATGATAATGTCATTCCTAAATAGCAAAACACCAAAATACACAATTAAATATGCATCTGAACTGCATCAACAGTAAGATTAGCTGATGTTTTGCTGACTCAAACTTAATGAACAACTGAGTGGGTACACAGTTGAGTAGTTTTTTTCTTGGTGATGTTTTTCTCTCTGCTCTAAGATTTTTCTCTTTCCTTTTGTACCCAATAGTGAGAGCTGTATGTTTTCTTCTAGGTAATGATTACACAGAAACTGAGGGCTCAGATTCCTGGTTCTGTATCTCAAGTCTGTACTGGAAGTAGAACACATTTTTCAGGTCTTATTCTGCTAGATAAAATCTGATTTTCAGAAGAGCCTGTTTTCTATCTAGCCACTAAAAAAAAAGCCTTGTCTTTCAGAAAGCTTCCAGTATCTGGTGACTCCCAGTGAGGCGTCTGTGGCTAGATTTTCAAGTTCTTAACATAGTAGTTGCTGAAAAACTGGTCCATGTTGACAACCTATGTGGTCAAAGCTAGGCACACACTACTTAATTCAACAGACTTGCTTGGGATCTACAGTGAGATTAGATTCTGATCATTTATGTTTATGTTGTATTAATAAATACTTTTCTTCCCCTATATGGACACTGACTAACAAGAAGAAAAATGAAAATGTATATCTATAAGGAAGAGAAACTTCTGGAGGTAAATTTTTCATAAATTCATGTTTTGAACTGGATTTTCCACTATTAAAAAGGAGAAGTCCTGAAACCTCTATGTGATTTCATAGCAGTCCCTCACTCATTGTTCTGTGTGATTCTCTGATGCCTAATAACACGGTAACCTTTTCTCCATAGAGATCCTTAACTATGTTTTTCTACATGGATGACTATTTTCATTAAACTTGCATCGTTCTACCAAGTCTGAGGTCTCTGTTCCTGTACAGTGTTGAACTGAACTGAAATGGATGATGGATTCACAGAACACCGGAGTGCATGCACAATCTTAGACATGACATAACGTGATTGCATATACCTTGTATATACATAGAGGAAATTGGGGTAAAACCACCACCAGCAAAACCCTTATTTACTTCTCTAGTGATCAGTTACTTTCTACCGATGTGCTGCCGAGTACAATGAGATAATCCTTTCTTAAATAGGCAAGAAAATATTCTAAAATGAAAAAAGCATTTCTTTATTCACTGTTGACTAATCTTGAATACCTGAGCTTCTTGGCCTGGAGTCCAGGATTTTTGTTTACTGTCACATAAATAATTTTCACTGTTGACAATCACTGTAACAGAAAAGATCCTTCTTAATTAGTCCAGGGGATTTAATGAGGAACTGGGAGAAAACTAGGCCTTTCTGGATCTGAAAGTTGTTATTCTTTTCCCAGTCTAACACTACAGAAAAAAAGTGTTATGTACTGCTGCTCCTGCCTCAGTTCTGAAGGCATTACTGCAAGCACTTCTCTATGATGAGTCTCCCCAAAACACCACCTGGGTCACCTGAGTCTTTGTGCCTTATTGACTGAGGCTGTAGGCTTGCATACTAAGGCCAAATTTGTTTCCCTTCTCCAAGGTCACCTTGTGCACGTTCCCTGTGGGAATATAGTAAGTGACTTTTCTCTGTGGAGAGCAGCAAATTCTGTGGAAGAGAGGTTTACTAGCAACAGAGTGAGAATGGTGTAAACAAAAGAGAAATTGTTTGTTTAAAGAACAGATTTTGCATAAAGTAATCTAGAAACTAACCAAACTGAACAGTTGTATATACAGAAAGGAAACAAATGTTCCCATGTCACAAAAAACATTTTGTGGGTCCTGGCCTGCAGCTCAAGTTTCAATGCTCTTGCAATTTCAGGAGAGAAAGAGATCTCTCATCTCCCTTTGTCACTCTCAGAGGCCTTTTTCCAAGTCCCTTTTGGCAACCACATGCTCCTCATTTAAGAAAGCTCTCGCCCTGATGTTCTTCGGTCCAATTTTCCAGTTAGCTATTCACATTAATGTTTAGATTGGATGATTCTTTTTAAAGTTTTTTATTCACTAAATAATAAAAGAACTACAAACACAAATGAAACAAACAATTCCTCCCACTCCTCTTTTAAAAATAATTTAATAAGATATTTATAACATTCCACTCATGTAAGGGCATGTTCTACTCATTCCTTCACTAACATAAACACTACAGGTCAACCATGTAGTTTTTCACGTTGATATGTTCTACTCAGAACAACTTGGTGTTTTCACCAAGACTTTCTGATTTGTTTTCTAACAAATTTCAATTCTCAATCCAGATCACCGCGGAGAAGCGATTTCAATTTTTTTTCAGAGTACAAGTAGATATAATAAATATAGGTATAGCACCTGCTACTCAATATGTTTTCCCTACTAAATTCTGTGCTGCACAGTGCTGTTTCAGTTGGGCCTATTGCCTTCAGCAGTTTTAGTATACATTCCTGCTGTGGACTTTGGCTGTTGTTTCCCACATAGTACTGATTCCACAGGTTCTGTGTTCACTGAAATAAAACAGATGCTTTTTTAAAAAACAAATCTTCACCTTGACTGAATTCTAAGACATCCTGCTATGGATATATCATGATTTGAGAGTTTTCTGATTATTTAACACCGCCAAGGACTATATCCTGCCCTTTAGAAATAAAGTTAAAAGCTTTCATAGAATCACAGAATTGCTGGGGCTGGAAGGGACCTCCAGAGACCATTGAGTCCAAACCCCCTGCAAAGCAGGCCCCCTACAGCTGGCTGCGCAGGTAGGCGTCCAGTGAATATTGAATATCTGCAGAGGAGAATCCACAACCCCCTGGGCAGCCTGTTCCAGTGCTCTGTCACCCTTACCATGAAGAAATTCTTACATACATTCATGTGGAACTTCCTGATATCTCTGGTTCACTGTTATCAAGAATGGTAGTTTTGCCTGCCTGGGTGGAGTATTTGTTAGTGTGTGTAAAGCCTGCTTTGTATTAGAAACTTTTGTTAGCATAAGTAATGTCCCTTAGGAATGTGATTTTTGGCAATATTCTATATTGGCAAAAGCCCTAATGTGGATGCAGAACTGCCAACATCAGTGCTTTTGCTGGTATAGACTATACTCAGCATTCTGGAATCAGTACAACCAGCCAAAACTTTTCCTGCCATTATAATTATAGTACAGTACGTTGGTGCTCTAGCATACACCTGGCAGAAAATCAATTCTCACCCCCACATCTCTCTTAGTTATTAAATATTATTTCGTTGGTAGGTGTAGGCAAGCTGTTACCCCATATGTAAACATCTTCATCCAGAATAGTCTCTGTTATGGAAGCTTTCTTTTCGCTGGTAGGGGGAGAAAAAAAACCTGTATTTGGCCATGTGAGAGTGGCTTATTTATATCCAGAATGACCTAACATTGTACCTTTTTTCTTGTTATGTGGATACATAAGTAATCACGTAGTAGCCACAGCTAATCTTTAGGAAAACTATTAGGTAACTGTCTTGTAGCTTGGTATTTATGATTCTTGTTTTTTAATGTCTTGGCAGGCAGGAGCTTCATATTTTATGTCTCCTAAGCTTTAGGAATAACTGAAACAAATGGGATGAGAACAATGTATAATGTACTTTAAAACCCTGGTGCTTATTATTCTGATAAGAACTGCAACAAAACTGAGATTAGGTCCAAAAAAGATACTCTTCTTTCTGCCCAACTAACTATTCAATTTGTTGAAAACAATGTATGTTTACAGACAGAGCTGAAGTGACCCCTTTGACCCTATAATCATTGCTGGTTTTAGACATCAAAATATGTAATTATTTAAAAAAAAAAAAAAAAAACAAAAAGGAAAAATCAGTAAAGTGTAAGCCGCATACTTGTAATCAAATAAGAAGCGAAGACATGGTGGTCACTTCCCATATGTGTTATGTTACATCAAGCCAAAATGTGATGGCTTACACTCCCAGGCTTTCCAGGATTCTGCCACCACTACCAGTAAGGTTGCAAAAGCCAAAGGATGTGGCTTGGTGGCACTCACCCCATTCCAAAGTGAGGTAAGTATCCCATGATGTTTCTTGTACCCTGGAGCTGACAGCCCTGTATGCTGCTGAACAACTCCTCTGCCTTTTCTACACTAGTGAATGTGTTCCTGTGGACTCACACGTCACGTTCAGCTTGCACCCCGGACTTCCTGCACTGCCCAGGTGTTCTCAGCTTCTAGATCTTCCCTTTTAGGCCCCACTTATATCCCAAAATATCCCTCCTCAAAGTCCACTCATTTCAAGACAGAAGCATATCTGTGAACTAGACTGAGATTAGCAAACCAAAAAAAAAAAAAAAGTGAAAAATATATTACTAAGTGAGTCTGTGAACATCTGCTATTGCATTTGTTTGTGTGTCCATTATGTGGGTTTCCACTGTGCATAAACTCTGCGGTTAATTAAACTTACAAAACTGCTTACTAACTGTCCACATAATGCTTAACATTCCTAAAACCTAACACTGTTAATCTACTTTATGGAAGATTTTTGCTTTGAAAATGAGTCAAGCTGCAGGAGATTACAGCGTCTCACCAAATGATTTTCACAAAAAAAAAAACTGCTGCAGAATTTTTGTAGAGACTGGAAAGGAAAGCAGACCAGTCAGATTTGGTTTTGGAGAGGAAATAGGGTATGCAGCATTGTCTTTTAAACACTTATTTTAGATCACAGGCTCTATTATGTAACATGATAGATGTAGCAAACTTTAATAACAACATGGGAACTCATTACTGGTCACTCTTCTACAGAACACCCAGATACACTATATTACTACTCAGCCCTGTTCTGAGGTTAAAAGGTGACCTGGAATATTGTAGGTGTTTTACATGGGTCAGCAAGGTCCAAAAAAGCTACAGGTTCAGATATCCTCTCCAGCATTTTCCTAGCTGAGAAATGTTTGAGAAGCAGATAAGCTTGCATAAGTTTTCACACATTCCTTTGAAAAAATTGGATATTAAAAATAATCAGTCCTTCTGTTTAAGGTAAAATACCTTTGTTTTTTCAATCAAAAGAACGGATTGTCAAAAACATATGGCTCTAAAAACACTTCTACTGGGAACTAACATTTCTTCTCTGAACTAATGATGATCTACTCAGAGACATGAAGACTCTGGAAGATAGTTTAGCTAAATAGAAATTTTAAGGAGTAATCTGAGATGATAGAAATGGGGTTGAAATTTAGAAATTAAGATACTAAGATCTTCATTCCTATTTAAATGACATTACTGTAACAATGAATTTCAGCTTGTTTGGAGGTGTATTGTCTTCTGTATTAAAGAGGGATAGTAGTACCTAACAAAAAAAACAAAACAAAACAAAACAAACAATTAATTATTTGCTTTCTCAATATGTCCAGGCAAACTAATAAATGTCCCTGGAAATGTTTCCTTTAATCTCTTGACAAAATTTTATCTGAACTATGTATTCTATTTCCAGGCCTTGAGTTTCAAAACTAGATGTTCAAAAAGGCAGTGGAAAAAAAAAATCAATTAAGTTTTCTGTAGTCTAACCTGCTTCTGACAGCAGAGCAGAGCTCTTTCAATGATATACCTAGTTGGTTAGGACACTTGGAAATGGAGCATCTCTTCTTTTTAATCTCTGTCACCATCACCGCCTCAGTTTATTATATGAAATAGAAGAGATTCCCACTTCACAATCCCATAAACTCAGTTAGGAAAGTCTATCATCTGGATGAGCAGGTAGAAGAAAAACTGTTGAATTCTGTGAAGGATCTGAAAAATTGTAGGGCTGCAGTGGAGTGATCCTTTCATTGAAATGATACTGGTACTATTCCTTCTAATACATTTTCCCCTCTATTTTTAACAGATGAAACTATTTGCTGAACTTGATTTACTTTTATACTAGCCCTGGTTGAACAGAACCACATATTTTGGCAAATAATACCTTTTTTTTGTTGTTGTTGGAAATTGCCCACCAGTACTGACACTATCTGCTCCAGGATTCTGTTTTTCTACAATTTTTTATCTTGGTTTGTATTTCGCTTTTTGGAGGTTGGCTTAGAAAGTCTGTAAAGCTTGTTTTCTTCAAAAGAAATCTTCAGCTGTGAATTTTAAGTGCTACTAAAATACTGCTGGTAATTAAGAACAGGACAAGAAAATCATATCTTCTCCAACTCCTCATGATGTGCCTGCTTCAAAGACCATTTATCATATCTCTCTGTGACTATGATCTTTGTCTTTATATCCTAAAGAATACGTATTATAAAGAATAAGTATTGCAGCAACTGTGATATCACACTTGGGAAAACATGATTTCCTGAAGGTCACAGAGCCAAAAGGAAATATTTCTGCTTAGAATGTCTCTGCCTAGGCTCCTCTGTAGATGCCTTCTCAAGCCATTGCCGCCCCTTGTTCATTTGCTTACTCATACCCAATTGTCTGATTACCTTATATGCACGGAGATCCCCAAACCGGTCCTACAGGTTCATGCAATTTTGGTCGTTGTATTCATTGCCTGTAAATCTAATTATTTCTAACCCTGAACTTTATCAGAAGCCCATCCTTTGTCCCCCTCCCAGCACATTCAACAGATCTGTAATATGGCATGTGAAAGCAGAAAACCTTAACTGGCTTCTGGCGGCGCATAAGGAGAACACATTCTCTTCCTCTTTTCCACGTGTGCCTATCTCTCCTCCCTAGGGCGAAACTCCCACACCACCTCTTCTGGTTTCAGGTGTAATCATAAACCAGCTGAAGGCAGTTGTGGGTAATGTAGTTCCTTCACTCTCTTCTGACTCCTTGCATAAGTGGTGCTAGGTACTTGCTGGACTGCAAATTCCAGCAGGTATTGTGCAGCACCTCTCACAGACAGGCACACACCAGGTGTGCTCCTAGCAGCTAACCCAGCCCTCAGCACGCTGGAATTTTTCAAAGCCAGAGCGAAAAATAGGCGCTCTTTCAACAGGGCTGATGTCCTGAGCCACAGCATAATTTGGATCTAAGAGAAGGCTCTTAGTTTCCAGAATGGTGAGTTGTTTTTTTCTTTTTTTTTCTTTTTTTTTTTTTTTTTTTGTAAATAAATCAAGTATTTTTGTTTGTATTTTTAAAATATTTCAGAGAGTCTGAGGTACTGCAGTAATTGCTTACTTAGTAGTAATGCTGCAGTCTGCTACCCTGTTTCTGGCTGTAGCTAATGCTAGGTACCTCTGGAAAAGGTGCAGAACCTTTGTGTATTTTGTATTGCATGATACTGTACCGTAAGATAGTTTGAGATGTGTGAAAAAAAGGCACTGTTAAAAATGTGTTAAAAAAGACTTGCTAAGTGCTGGTGATTGCCACTCTGGAGAGGACAAATAATAGTGAGCCCCTTAAAATTTTAAATTAGCCAATATTAAGCTGACCTTCCATGTCTTTCTTCTTTTGTGAATAAAGCCTCTGCTGGTTGGGTGGGCATGTGCTTTTATTTATTGATTTACTTCCTTGTTGTTGTTGGGTTCTGTTTCTGTTTCTCTTTTCTTCTGTATGAACAGAAACATTCCTGTTGATGCATGTAGCAGTTGCTCCAGCCTGCAGTGCTTTCTCAGAGAGAAGTCTGGAACATGCAAAAGGGTGTACTGAACACCACATCAGCATCTTCATTGTTAAGAAAGCTAGTAGAAATCAGAAAAACAGTTTAAAGAGCGTGTATACTTCTGACATTTAACATATTTGTTCTGTATTAAAAACATTCTTGAAAGGTTGTATCTCTAGGCTGACTGCAGGAAAATGCTGACAGACCTTGAACAAACTCTCTCTGTGGCTAAAAATATGACAAGTAGAGCTGTCTAGTCTGTTTAAATGAAATAAAACCCCAACCCCACAAACAAACAAACAAAACAACCACACATTTAAATGTAAGACAAGGAAGAAACAGTTCTTGTTCTCTTCCCACCTGTTACTACTGCTCAGCTAGTAACACCTCTGCTTTGATAAAAAATTGTTTTTAAAGGAAGACTGTTCAAAATAGTACAAAGCTTGAGAATCATTTGGGGGTATATTTACTATGAATTGAAAGTAGGCATCTTCCTGAGCAAGTGAGGGGGGATGATCATTTTTAGTGCGCAGATCTTGGGAGGCACAAATTATCACGTTGCAAACAACACTCTGCATAGCCCAAAACCACATGTTTGACAGAGGTCAACAGTGAAGAACTTACAATTTGAAACTAGTTTGATGGTGGAAACTGTTTTGGATGGGTGATATACAAGGAGATTTACGGCACAAATAGAATCTGATTACTGTCTTCCTGAAAGCTGTTAAACAGTGTTTACATTGAGCATGTTAAAAATAAGGAATACCTTCAGTCATATCCACTAAACTGTTTAGCGCAACGATATCCTCTGGGAATGAGTTCAACAAGCTAATTATATATTGCAGTAGAAGGCTTATTGAGTATTTAAATGTTTGGTTTAAAATGTTATTATTCCCCTCTCTCTATTTTCTCCCCTTATTATGAGAATGATTAATAGTGTTCAACTGCACACTTCTGTTACACAGTTTTCTCTTAACTCTGTCACAGGGACCTTCAGTTTGTGGCCCAAGAATATTGGTATTGGTGGACTCTCTCTGAGGGATTTCTATTTCATAGGGAAGCCAAAATTTTGAAATTCACTCTCTCTCACATCAGATGCCTTTGTTTTCTCTTTTCCACAGCAGATAAATTTTAGAAACTATCCACGTTCATGCTACTGTAAACTTTGGCACAAGTCCTATTTGGGGAATTCAGCCTTAAAATATGAATGCAAAATAGGTGGATGAAACTCCAAATGCACAAAGTGAAAGAATGTAAATCATGTTAACGTAAAAATCAAGAGATTGAATTTGAAGAGTTGATCAGTCAGTGGAATCTGATGGTCATGAAAGGATCTCCTGTATAAATATCTGAACTATTTGTCAGTGGCAGTGAGTACGTCAGACTTCTGCACCACAAATTCCATGCTGTGTACTTCAAGAAAACAAAACCAAAACATAGAAAGCATAGCTCTGTCTGGAACTACAGACTCTTCCATCGCTTTTACTACAAAATACTACATGGGATCCTAAGTTATCCCCCAGATCCAGTGATGGGAAATGGAATGTGGTTAGAAAAACAGAAAGGAGCTGTTTCAACATTGTCCCTGTCCTGATATTGCCATACTCTGCTGCTATTACAAGGAGTTTAGACTAATTTAATCTTACATCTTTTTAACTTCTTCTAGGGAAGCATTCCTCATTCATATCACTCCCTTTCTTGAACTCTTTTCAGTTCATTTTCTTCAACTCTATTTTCAATAGACAGTTTTTTCAGAAACTGAATTCCAGAGTAAAGTTGAGGTCATAAATTCATATGAACCATATATATGTATTGGCTCTGTAATATTTTTCCATATTTTCATCTGCTTCTTAGTACAGTCCTGTATCTTATTTGATTTCTTGGCATCTTTGTGCTTCAGGCAAACATGTCCAGGATCATATGTAAACTTTTCCTAAAAAATTGCAATTAGTTTAGAACTCAATCCATAGGAACATTTAAAAAGTGTTCCTCCAAAAATGCCACTTGATGTTCTTATATGCAGCAAACTTAATCTTATGCTGTTCAATTTATTAAAATTTCTGGTAGTTCTTTGTAGTCTCTTGGAGCATGAGTAATGACAGAATTTTGCTTTGTGAGCAAACGTTTTCAACTTACTTTTCACTGACCTTTCCTTCCCACTCAACAGAACTTCAGTAAAGTAAGTGTCTACTTCAATATCTATTGTGTACTTCAACATGCTTAGTCACAGGAGTTCATACATACCGAGGAGTGGAAGCAAAGTTGATGTAGGGCTTTGAACCACCAAAAATTTCAGGAAAGTGAAGCTTTCTTAGAGCTTGCAAGGAGTGATATTTTGTACTCTTTGTGGTGGATGGGAAAAGTTTTTAGGTTTGGATGTATCCAGGCATTCCTTTTAAGGAATTTTATAGGAGGCATATACTGCAATGATGGGAGTCCCTTACTTGCCAGCCTGCTCAGGAGGAAGCCAGCTGTGGATGAAATCTTTGTTATGTACCTGAGGATGCTGCCTTCTTCTTACTGTATGGGTGACTCTGTTCTGAAACCCAGTGAGCATTTTGGCAGCCTACAACAGGTGCTTCTAGGTCTTCTGCTCTTAGGATTTGTATTTACAAAAGACTCTAGATTACAGTTATAGGAATCCAAAATGTAAACAGTTGAACCAGCCATTTTCTTTAGCTTTATCAATAGGAAAGGATCTTTTCAAGTCCTTAGGGTAAGTCTGTTTCCACTGAAGAATCTGAGTTTGAAATGATCTTTGTATTCCTCTTTACAACATACTTGAGAGATAGGAAGCTGCTATTTTACTTTGGGTAAGGCCTTGTTTTACGTTCAAGCTGCTCTAATGGCTACCTGCTGCTGAATGTGGTAGTCCCACTTCTCTCACCTTACTATTACATCCCACGGAGCAGCACAGATAACACTGACTCATCAGTGCCAGCTGTGACAGCTCACTGTGAGACCAGATAAGTAACAGTAAGACTGCTGATTTCTGGAACAGCCAGCCCTGCAGCCAAGTGACATGCCTAAGAGCAGCCTTAGCCTTAAGCACAATTGCCATGTGATCATGTCTCTTGTTTAAAGTCTTAAAAACTTGGCAGATTTGACCTTAGTCCTATCCCAAGCTTGCTCTGAATATTCTGATGTCCATCTCTCTCTCCATGGGAGCATATAATTCTTACTTACTCCAATAGGGGGCTCACAAATATTTAAGATGGTTCTGAAATGAAAGAGCTGCTCCAAAACTAATGCCTGCTATTTTGTCATGTTGGCCCATAATGTCAGAGGCAGATATTGGTAGTATGGTAGTAGAGGTTGAACCTTCTTGCCAATATTCCTTTACATTTTGTTACCATGAGACAGATGGTAGCAGAGGAGCAGTCTGAGCAGTCTGATACGGAAGTGTGGAGTGAACCCAACTCCAGCAAAGGAGTGGAATTAAATTCCTGTATGCAGAAAAAATGACACCCACTGACATTCATTGACATTGGCTGAAACTTCACGGAGACCAAACAGTGAATGTCTGCACAGTGAGCTGGTGGGGTGGTGCGTTTCAGCAGTAGTGACAGTAACAGTGGATCACCTCCACTGGCATAGATTCTTAAGGAGCATGACATGCAGGCTTTTGTTCATCACTGACAAAAACGCATAGCTAATGGCGGATGACAGTATTGAAGAGTAGTGTTTTGTAACTGAGAACCTGCTCTATCAATTAGTGTTATTGCACTCATTGCAGTTGTTGGAGTTTCCACGGAAACAAATAGGAGATACTACTTGTGGAATGACCTATGTAATGGACTTTTACTTTAATTTCCACAGACTTTTAGTTAAAAAAAAAAATATGGTATTAATTCTTTTTGTGTTTTTACTTACTAGTCCTACCAGCTAACGGCATTGTTTGTCCATTGTGCCAGTCCTCCTGCTGTCACACCAAAGCAAACAGCTCCTCGCCTGTTGGCTGCAGTAAGCTGCATAAGAAAACATTTGTGTGGTGACTTAATGAGTTGAGTTCCCACCTTAGCCTGGGTCTATCAAGATCAAAACTTTCACTAGTAGGCTCAAAATTTGTGATCCATTGCTGGCAGATCTTGCAGCCCAATGTCAGTCCTATGATCTAATTGGGATCAGAATTTGGGTATGTATTTACAAGAAGAAGAAACTGTATTTTTATATGTGCTAAGCGGCATAATTAAAAGGAAATGACTTAGCCTGAAATAACCGAGGGGAGGGGTGGGGCCACTGGAAAGACTTTTAGGTGATTAGCTTTACTCATATGTGATCTCATGCAGCTCTAACTCTGAGCCCTGGTGAAAAGCCTATTGTGTGTGGTGATCACCTTTTTTAGCTCCCTTGCTCTGATCCGCTTCCCCTAATTTAATGGTCTCTTAAAGATGAGGGGTTCAACATTGCAGGGAGACAAGAATTCTCCATTTACTCACAATGCTGCCCTAATTCCTGCAGCATAATTTGTCACCTGTTGTTCTGTGTGAAATTATAGTGCTTTGAACCTGAGTTATGGCTCTTTGCTCTTCTGCTCAGTGTGTGGGTATGTGAAGTTTTTTGACTTCCCACTTGAAATTTAGTCTGTTTAACTCATTTCCAGTTAGTTTCATACTACATATTATAAAGGTGAAATGAGCAATGCAACAAATAAATCCAAGGAAACATCTAGCAGTTCTCACCAGAAGGAGCTTCTGGCTGAAGTGTTCACAGTATCTCTCTCAAGGGATGGGAAGAGGACAGCTAAGCAAAACCTTGCCCCTCACTTTCCATGCATCGGACAAGCTACTATAAGCTGGCATGGGGCAAAATTTCTCAGTCCTGCAGCTAGGTAGTACATAGGGCCAATTTGTGGGTTACATTAATTCAATGAGCTGAAAAACCTCACTGTTAAACCCTACATAGCTATGAGGATTGTGGGAGAAGCTAGCTAGAATGGTAGCCCAGTGGGATAGCTGTTCTGAGGTGCTCAGAAACATCTGAAGGGTTCATAAATCTAGTTGTAAATCAGAATTGGACAATTTTTTTGAAGGCAGCGCTTAACAGAAGTTGCATTCACCATCACTATTTTTTTGTTTTGTTTTGGTTTGGTTTTTTTTGTTTGTTTTATGAAGTAATAAAATCAATTGTTCTACAAAATAAATGAAAGAACCAGAAAAACAGTGGAGAATGTGTATTCCTAAAGTCTTCCTTTATATAGGTAATTTTCTACCACCTGTTGAGCATAACTGCTGTTTTTGATTTCTTCTGATAGCTGAAAAGCAAGGCCGGATGTACCCATCCTACAAGGCTCTCTCAGGAAGTGTTTCTAACACTTGCCTTGTTCTTGAGTTAATTGCCTTTTCAGACTGTGAGCATTTTGAGAAAGTGAAGGCTCTTGTGATATTTATGCAATGACTGTCAAAGCCCTGTTTGCAGTGATAGCTTTCTTCCCAAGGCACTCAAACATTCTGTGTTCTGTCACTGGTTTCCTGTGTGGTCTGGGACAGGTTGTTTGGAGCCAGATTTTCAAGGGGCTTAGCGCTTGTTTATGCAGGTCTTATGGTAGGAGTGGAAGAGATGGTAATGTGCCTGTTACACTCTTTGTGTTTTAGTTTTTGGTCTGTAAACCAGTTTTCTCCACTCCTCTCTCCTACTGTCTTCTATATCTGCCCTTCCTTGTCTTGTGTATTAAACAATCAGATCCTTGTGACCAGGATGGGCTTACTGTATATTTGTACAAAGCTTAGGAGAGGGTTGCTGTAGCAGCTAGACCTGCCAGGATATAAATGAAAAACTAAGCCATAACCCTCATTTGTGTCCCACCATAATATAAACATCAGCTCTGGGTCTTGAGATCGGATGTCTCTCTAACTGTCTCAATTCAATAGAAATGTATTTAGCTTGGCAGAATAATAAGAAGGTGAACGTCTGTGCTCTTGGTTCTGCATAGGAAGAGTAAAGGCAATTGCTTTGTTTCTTTTGGCTTTGAAATCTGTGAATAAATCAAATCTAGTGATTATGAAAGAATCCAACAGATAGACAAGCTGCCAGCTTTTGAGCTTCTGTGCCCATGGTCCTAAAGTCCATGGCATGTCTCAGGCCCCGTTTCTCTTGGGATAAGTGGGACGGGTAGGTCTGTGTCTTGAGCAGCCTACGCCTTTCTTGGGTGGTAAATTGTTTCTCTCTTAATATGGAGAAAATAGAGTGAAAGCTTACTCTTCTCCTGCAAGCAAAATGTTCTCCATGGATTACGCTTTAAGCCTTTTTTTTTTTTTTTTAAATGCTAATCTCTAAAGAACATCAAGACAAAAGTATGTGTGCATGTTAGTGATTCATCATACCAAATGAAGACGACAGACATTGACGCAGCATTGTAAAAACGTGCTAAAATCACTAGTGTGAGATAAATTCAATTATCTCACCTAAATAAAATAAAATAACCTGACCTAGCTTGCAGAGGAAAACAAGCTATTCAGTTACATTCAAACTGCCTTGATAAACATACAGTCATGGTGTGAAGCTCAGCACAATCTATTGCAATTCTAAGGATAATAACTTTCACTAACTTAGACAAATATCTTTACATGTAGTTACTGATGTTTTACTGACTGCTGTTTTTGTTTTGTTTTTTTCTTTTTTTCTTATGGAAGTGGATAGCTATACAATAGCTAAAAGAAAAGCACTGTAATCTAAACCAAATTCATTCCTAAACATTTGGGCAATGCATCTCCAAGAATACTTGCCAAATTAGAGTTTAGATGAAACTCTGGAAGTAGAACATATCCTTTGCATTTTGACTTCCAAATATCACACTCTTTCTGCTCTCTGTAGTAGATAGTTCTTGGCTGGAGAATCTTATGTTCTGTAAATATCTGCTTGTTGTCATCAGTGACATGAAAGTCTCTTCTTACCATAAGAGGAGACTGAAAATCTCGTATAATAAATGGCACAAACAAGCTTGCACATGTCTGTAGCATAGAGAAGTAACAGGAATCTCCAGTCTCTCTGCAGCCTAGGAATAAAACCTCTTAGGCAAAGTAACTTGCTATTACACATCAAGGTGCATGTTTGATGTTTACAAGTTAAATGCTAATATGATATCTGCATGTTTTGACACTTATATACTTCAAACGAGGAACCCCTGACAGTAATGGCAAGGATACATATGTAGTGGCAGGAGTGAGTTTCTTGGTCTAATGTCTTTCAGCCGCACTGTACATGTGCTCTGTATGTTGATTGCTATGGAAAAAGTATAAAACACCAAACTTCATTAAAATCAAATGTTAATTTCATTTACAGGAATCTGCAGTATTTCTCATAACATGTATTTTTGAACGCTTATTATCTGAAGTAGTAGGAACTCATTAAAGATGCAAAACTCTAGACTTCCTGAAAAGGAGTGAAATGCTTTAACATCAAAGGCAGTGGCCTTACGATTAAGATGTGAAAGCTTCCTCCCACATTTCAGTTCATGTGGAACAAGGACAGCAAACTTACAAAGATGAAACCAAAAAAATTTCTTTAGGATTGGCATTTGGAAGGTGTTGCTGCATAGATTGAATCCTCAGAGTTAGCACATGGCGGATACCTTCAGGTTTCTAAGTAAGAATGTCAAAACTCTAGAAAGCTACTATAACTGTGGTCTGAATTTCAGTTTATACTTGTACCTGGTTTCAGTTCAAAGTGAACTTTATTCTGCTATCAATGATCAGACTGAAAATGGGCAACTAGCCTGCAGCCCTATGCTGATGGTTGTTCCGTTCTTTCCAGTCTGCTGTAGCCAGTATATGAGGCACTACTGTCATTTTCCTCCAGCAGGCAGAGGTAGCAACCCTTCTGCAAGAACAGTGCCAGAAGAACCTCAATTTGAGATAGTGTATGAAGATTGCCTTTTAAAATAATATATATGAAATTAATTCATCTGTGTCCAGTGTTTAAATATCCTATTGATCCCAGATCAATTTTCTGTAACTTTTCCTTGATAAAAGTAGACTGGTAATAGTCTCCATAGCTGCTTTACTTCATATGCCAAGTGATTATTCTTTTTAGTGAATGGAGCATCATATGGCTGCAGAGATGGTTTTAGATGGCAAATGAGACACAGGACTTTTCTGTGTAAGAAGTCAGTGAGGTCAAAGAACTGCAGCCTTTTGAGACTGTTAGTATTACAAAATACTGAACTTGCTTCATTTATATGGAATGGAAGGTATGTTCAGTTTGTATAAAGTATGAGCCAAAATAAAGGGTTGGAACCTAGATTTTCGCAAAGCTGGACATTGGCTCAATCTTGCAGTAGCTGCTGTATTATTACAGAAAATGAATATACTTTATGTAAAAAATCTAAAACAGGGACAGGACAGAGGGATGAGACTACTGGCTGGAGTTTGTAGTTTTGTTGTTGTTGTTTGTTTTTTTGAGGGAGAGAATTAGGAGGCAACGTACTGAACTACTGTGATCAGGAGTTATTGATTTTCAGCCCTCCACTTCTGTTAGAAAGGCAATAACTACACCAGTGATGAAAAATAGTAAATGAAATATAAATCTGGGCACACATTTGAATCGGTAGAGTATAATCCACAAAATTTCTGAATGAATTTCCTGAAGATTTTCTGTGGGATTATCTGAGACCCATTGTCAGGGATTTCTATATGCTTGGTATTTACTGATGAATTTGTAACAGCATGACTTCAGCCATTATTTTTCTTTGTGGGATCAGCCAAACTTTTATATAGATGAAAACTTCTTCAAGTAAACTGACTAATTTTTGTTTAAGAAAGAATGAAACATAGGGTAATTTAGGGGAAGATTTTTCTGTGCTCTTCCCTCTGCATCTCTAACACTCACTGCTATCGCAAATGCACCTGTGTATGGTTAGGAAGTAAGAAAGTAGCAACAGCTTTGTTGTCTTTTTCTTCTCACCACTGCCATGTTAATGAAAAAGAAGAAAGAAAGTTAAAGTGTTTTATTTGTGGCAAATGGCATGGAAAAATAGAGATGAGTGAAGAAAGTTTCATGAATGGGCAGGCAGCCTCCTGTGTATAGTACCTGCTCAAGCTACTCCTGAGCCACTACAGCTTTCATCTGCTTCATCAAATTTTGCCTTCAGAAGTCAATGATGTTTTCATTGATGGAAGAGCTGGAGCAAGTGGGGGTGGAGGTAGAGTGCCTGTAGCAGCCTAGGAAGTGAAAGCTGGAGCTGTGCTGTTGCTTTTGGAGGTGAGTAGAAGGAAAGGGATTGAGTCAACATAGGAATGTCTGGGCTAAAATATGGCCTTCTATTATTTATCACATGAGTAGTTAATCCATCCATTCAAGAGGTCAGCCAGATGTCGTTGAGGACTTCCGGAATGATTTCTGCCTCTGAGCTCTCCGTGGAGGCTGAAAAAGGAATATACACACTTGATGTGCTTTCAATGGTAAACACGACATGTAGCACTAAAATAATGTGGTTTTCCTGAATGGGAAACCTGGCTTGGCACTGAGGTATTGCATCCATGCTAAGGGTATACATTGCAAGAGGGAAAACTGTTGCTGGAAAGCCAGTTGGACATGCAGTGCAATGGAAAAAATGAAGAACTAAAGAACATAGGGATTGGAGGAAGACGAGAGCTGGAACAACGAGCTCACACAGTGCTTACATTCACTTATTTCTCCCTCTGAAGGATGACTTTGTCATCATTGCATAAAAATGGATGACCATTGGGCATGCTATCCTACTGAGTAGTAAGTAAGAGAAGTATAGGAGCCCTCATCTCTACAGACAGGAACAGATAGTTTAGTCAATGAAATATAAAGCAGCAAGATTTGAGAATTAAATTTAGACACATAAGGGCATGGAATTTTTTGGGAACTTGTTGACTCAAATCTTGAACTCAAATGTTTCCTTAGAATAACATACGTGCAGTCTTCAGCATCACATGCATGTATAAAACTACCAGCAATGTTAAAAGCAGACCTTCCTCTGTCTTCAAATGTAGCACTTCTTAATTCTGAAGTGCCTAGTTTGCTGCAATCAGAGATGGATTATTAAATGGGATCTCACATTATGTGGCAATTTATCTTGCTCTGACTTAATTCTTTTTGCTGGATCATCACCACTTCAGGATCTATCTGGCTCTATTATTTCATATTAATCATATTATTTCAGTAAAAGTATGTCATTTTTAACAATCTATCGATAAATATCTAAGAGTACAATTTGGAGATTAAAATGGCCTTCACTAGTAGAGAAACTACCCATTTAAATATAAATCCCTTTTAATAGAAGTAAGATTTTTTTTTTTTTTCCTGTCAAGAACATTTGTAATTGCTATGTAAAGGGAGTGTCTGCAATATAATGAGAAGTATTGGGTTTGGCTTTTAGAGAACAAAATCTGGTTTTATGAATCCTCCGCCCTTTTTCCCTTCAAAATTACAGTTTCAGCAAACAATATCAAAAATAACTTCAAAATATTGGCAGGTGCAACTTAATGAATGTCCTGTTACCAGCAATGAAGGCACAAATGTTTTAAGTGAAATGACATCTTGCTACCAGAGAAAAAGTTCTGACCAAGTTTTGTGGTCTACAGTTGCCGTAAAAAGCAACAAAGAAAACATGGGCTTTCTGCAGTATACCTTGGAAAGAGTCACAGTGATTAAGACTCTATTGGATGCTCTCTTCTTTATGTTGCTAAAATGCCAAGGACTATTAATCAAGCTCTTCGGTCAAAACAGATCAATGTGTAAAAAAAATAGGTATATGCTTTTTCTTAAAAAAATAAAAATTTAAATCATAATTTGTCAGATACACTATTTGTTCTGTCACATATTCATGTGTCAGTTACACAGTTAGAAGTAAAACAAAATGTAATTTGTGAGTGTGCTGGAGAATGGTTATGCTATGGTTAGGAACTCTAAACTAGATCCATATGACAACATAGGCTGCGGTCTTTCTTCAGGCAATCACCTCATTTTCCTGAAACGAGAGCACTAAGGGATAAAAGTGCCTCAGACAGACATGGGTATCAAGCTGAATTTACTCTGAAGTTCATGTTGCATGTTTTGCTTAGGTATCTTCAGTCTATGGCTGTAGAAAATGTAGGTTCAGTACCCAGGGAGGTATATCAGTTTCACAGCTGGAAATTCAAGACTGGGTCCATGCACAGTGTCAGTCACATTGCATTATTGTGTCTGTTTTAGTTTGGAATAGGAAGAAAATCCTACATGTTTGCAACCTGTCCAGCTAATATAGGTGCTTAAAATCACTCGTTAATGTTGATTCTAATTATAAAGTTAAGAGCTTATAAGCACTGCGAGTGAATAAAACAATGGCCTTTCTCTGCAGGTGGATTCCTTGGTGCTTTGACTTAGTGCCATGAAGAGAGCACAGCTTTTGAAGGATTTCACTTATCACACCACTGGACTAGATGAGACATTTAAATGTTAAAAGTCAAGAGGGATTTTTCCCCTGCCTGTGCTCAGCCCTTCAATTAATTGCTTTTGGGAAACATGTGACTTGATGAAATGCATGAATGTTGGTTCCTAATGAAGAACAAGTTCTCTACTTTTCCTGGATTGGATTTTCTGGAAATTGTTATCCTTTACTTGCGGATAGCAAATATGCTGTTCTCCATATATAACTATAAGAATGTTAAACATTTAGATGTTGCCAAAACCCAGTGTTTGGAATAGAGGAAGCCTCTTATTTTTTATTTTTGTTTTTATGTAGTTATTTTTGTCATGACTTTGTGACTCCAAGACACAGGCATTTTTTTTTTTTTTAAGTGTCCTTTATTATTCTGTCAGCCATGAGATTATAAATCATTTGCTACAGTAAATGTTATTGCTGCTTCTTTTCCCCCCACCACTGCTTCCTGTCCACAAAGAGACCACAGCTTATATCTGTCCCTCTGCAAATTGTCTTTTGGCAATTTGGCAGAGCCTTTTTCCTGGGAAAAGCATAATAAACACTATGCAGGAAAGCTGGAAGTGCTGTCCACGCAGAGGCTGCGTGTAGGTGCCTAAGGCCTCATAGACCCTCCACTGCCAGGTAAGCTGCTCAGTTAAAGACCCCGTGTAACTTCTGCATGTAGCTTGGGAAGGACAAAAAGTCTAATTATCAGAAAAAAGATGAAAGCAAGGGAAAAATGCTCAACACGTTGAATATTTTGGAGGTATCCTGTATTTACAAACTGATCATAACATAAAAGCTATAGCTCACAAGACATACATAGCTAGCAAAAGTTCTGGGGTTCCCAGTTGCTCTCATCCTTCTAAGTTATTAAAAAATACTGATGGTTTAATCCTAGGAAAAAATAGAAGAACAGGATAGGCAGCAAGGCTCTGGTTTACATGCAGAACTCTTTAGATAGAAGCCCTACCTTTGCTGTGCAATATAGCTTATATTATGGTGGCACTGAAACACAAAAAAGAAAAATGCATCATTTAGCAATGGAAATTTATAATCAGATTGCTAAATAAAAGATGCTCCTTACAGAGGGTGTCCAACATCACTTTTGAAGGAATAACTCTTGGGATTACTGTCAGTAGTAACTTGTAAGCCCTGTGAAGTATCTGGGAATGTTTTCATTGGACCTCAAATAGAGAAGAAACTCTGTGCTTCCACAGTATGTTTATTTAAACATGGCACATGAGAATCTGTTGTGCTTGTTTGCTTGCTTGTTTTTATTTAAAAAAACAAACAAACAAACAAAAAAACCAAACCAAAAAAAAAAACAAAACTATTATTGTTTTTAGAGGCTTTTGAGAAGAAGTAAATGAGTTTTTAGAAAAATTAAGGAAATAAATGTGGGAAGTTCTCTGTTCAGAATAAAGAAGTAATATTACAATTTAGTGGCACAAAGTTGGTAACTTTAATTTGTTAAAGATATCCTTACTTTCCATTTTCAGTTCTTTAAAAATTTATTTGGTAATACAGGTGGAAACCAATGTCTATATCTCTCTCTATATATTTTTCTGATACTAAAGAGAAACCATAACTTATTTCAGTGTGGTAGCTGAAACATAAAATACAACATCAAGATTTATCTAAGCATTCTTGAGGTTTCTGGAAAGCAATGTTCCCAAATGCAAGGTTTATAATAAAAAATAAAGGCCATTGCCCTTATGCTTACAACAAGCAATTTAGTAGTCTAGATGTGTGGAATGAAAGGAAGGGTGTGTGCTTTGTAAAGGGAGTGTAGGCACTTTTTGCTTGCATAGTATTCTCCAAACTGGCTAGAAAGCAGCAAGTTCTGGGTAGTGGAGAGCTAAGTGGAGGCTATAAAAAGCACCTAGTGAAGTTGTGGAAATCTACTGAGAGGATGACCCACTTCAGGTCTCGCTCTCTGTTGCACTAAGACTACTAGCTCTGCCCTTTAAAGCTAGCTCAAATTAAGTATTATGAGCAGTGATTATGTCAGTTACAAGCATTACCACACAAAGGTCTGCCTTAAAACCTGGGTTCAGGCAGGAGTGTGAATGCGTCTGCAAATCACATTATCATAATATAATAAGTTTTCAGAATTGAAAAGTAGGTACCAAATGAGTCAACTATTTAAAAACAGAATAAGTTAGTAGATATATCAATTGAAAACATTTTCTTATCATTATAGGCAAAGTGACAGGTAATAGGATGATACTAAGGCACTAACATTGCTGCTGCTAAGTCTTGGTAAGTTAGCTTAATATATGGTTGAGATCTTTAGTTTGAACATTAAAAGCTACTGCTTTCTCAGTACAGAATGAGATACAGATGCAATTCTTTAACTGTCTCACATATCCTAGGCTGACAGTAAGATGAAGACTGTATCACATCAACTGAAAACTTTGCTCGTTGTTCTGTACTACCATTAGCTACATTACCATAGTTCAGCCTTGTGGTCAAGAGATTGGTAGGCTCATATCCAGTGACCTGTCTGCAGACCATGAGTACCAAGGGACTATTGTTATATGACCCATTGATGTAACTGATATTCAGTTGCAGACATGTTAATCTATATAAAGCAGAAAGTGTTTTAGATTTTTATGATGATGTGTGGTACCTTCTGAAACCACCCCTCTCCTCTGTTTTGCCTTCTCTTTAGAAATCCTTTTCTTCTTTTCATTTGTTAGAATTTAAATGATTCTGTGCACTTAGTTAGGTCAGGAATACTGTACTTAACACTGACAAAAAAGACTTGCACCATTTTCAGAATTATACTTGTAAGTCTAATAATATAGCCTCTGCAACTAGCAAGTCATCATCCCTCATGACAGCTGCGTGAGCCTGAGGAATGTATTACAATCTCCATCACATGCTTGCGTTGCTTGTCTTGTCTTTGCAAATGACAAAATTCATCCTCTGGATGTAGAGGCCATGAATCATTGTGAATAGTGCCTGACTATCACTACATGTGCGAGGAATTTGTGGGGTGACACTGCCACAGTAGAACTCTGCTGCTAACACAGACTCTTCTTGCAGGTGGCCAAACAGGGCTAAGGTTGAATGAAAGGCATATTGCTGGTGTCTCACTCTGGGATGCTGATACTTTAAAAACACAAAGGAATGTGTTCTGTCTTGTTTTTGAGGGCAGAGGCAGTGGGGAAGTGTTTGCTTTTGGGCTTTCTTTATTTTTTTCCTCACCACTATTTTAAGCACAGCAGGACACGTTTTCTTTGGTAGTGACTCTAGAGGAAGAAAAAAAATGCACTTGAATTTTAAAAAACCTGGAAGACATTTCCAGAGGCATTGCATGCAGCAAAAATGCTGTTTGCAGCAAATCTGTCTCCTGGCTTCTCTGAAAATTTCAGTTTTCTACCTGAGACTTTCCACTCCCTCTAGTGTGCTTTCCTTCCCTTGTGACAGTCTGCAGCATGCCTACCAGGAGCACTGTGGCCCTGCTTTTCCTGCCCCAATGGGCTGAGGCAGGGCCCTCCAGGCTGTAATAGCAGTCTGCACCCAACTAACTATTTCTTTCTCTCATAGGAAAAAGTGTCATGTCTCTCTACAGTCATGTTTGCTCTCTGGTCACCACCGTAGATGATCTCTTTCCAACTTCTTTACTTCTTCATTTCCTGCTCACTTCACGCTGTGAGCTGACATACTATCAGTCAAATAATTCTCTGCACCATTAAGTACTTGTCAGGTTACATCTTTCTTACTCAGCAGCTACCATAAATGAAAAGCATAGCTTCTGTTTCTTTCCATATATAATTCCCTCTTTCTGCAGCAAAGGTTTTTCATAATTTTTCCCTTCGCTCCTGTTCAGCATAGTTTTTCATCCCATGTGCACTGATCTCTCCTCTCGTGCAGATGATTGTTCATTTGTATTTACTGAGGTAAGTTTCTAATTAATAGGGCTGTCCTATCCAAAGTTTCTGTAAGGATGCTGTTTTATCACAGAATTTACGTACAGGGAAGGGGAAGCACTGGGCTTTCTTATTTCAAGAGTTTGATACAGCGGCACTGTGAGTTTAAGCACTCCCAGCACTAAGGCTGAAACACAGAAGAAATGGGATCCAGCCCTTCTGTCAGATCATGTCACTGTACTCAGGAAGCACAGCACACAGTACCCCATGGTATGTGCACGGCTTGTCCTTGGTATTTCCCACATCCTGTGACATTCTGACCAAATGTGTTCAATGTTTGCAAACAAACATCTGTCTTGTCCCCCTCCCTCCTCCTCTTTTTGGCTGGCCTGAAGATACACCTAAATAACAAGGGCTCCCTCATCGTGAGAGAGAGGCCTTATTTTTGAGTTTGTTTTTCCTTTTCAGTATCTGTCTCTACTGTCTCTGTGCCAGGCTAGTGGTAAGGTTTTAACGAGTTCCCAGAGGAACCTTTTAGGAACTGGCTTATTCTTTCTGCAGAAGTTTGTCGTGTGTATAAGATTTCAATATGCAATCTTGTTCTTATGTCTCTGACAATATGCACCCACTGTGTAAGAGATTTGTTTTTCTTTCTCCCTCTCCCTTCCCCTACGGGTTCTTATTTTAGTTTTTCTGCAGCTACTTGCCCTATCTTGCTCTATCCTCATCTTAACTTACTGCATCCCCATTCAAAGAGCTACTGAAATACTTGTTCTTTTTATTAACTATTCAAAGGACTGTTCTTAGATTAATATGTCAATAAATCATCAGTCAGAGTTCAGTGCTGACAATGCATATGCTGATGCTACAAGAAGTAGACTTTCTTTTTGTAAAATTACTAGGAATTTAAACTATGGATACCAACATAATGTCTCTACAGTCGAGACTGGTGATTAAACACCCCAAATCCCTGAAATGGAAATCTGAGATAAAAATCTGGCATTCTTCTACAACATTTTCAGTTCTTCAGCATTTCAAGATGCAGCAGCAATGAAAAACATTTACTCTGTAGGAAAGCAGATACATTATCAAAGATACTGCCCTTTACAGCAGATGGTGATAATTTTATACACATATGCGATGTCAGCTGTTGGAATTACAGTGTCGGGGTAAAAGAGGCATTTTAGATTTGATTTTGGTATGTCATTAACAGCAGAAGCTACAAACTATGAGTGTTGGAGGCAAGTTTCCACTGTTATCTGAAATCAGCCTTTCTAAAGCTGAAGGCTGAGATTTCTGATAGCAGGAACGTTAAAGTGCGTGCAGCCCCATGACAGCAAAGCCACTGGCTAGCTGTCAGCCTTAGCCTGACATCAGCCTTCCATCCTGCCTGAGTGCAAATCAGCATCTGATCAGATGGCCATTTGCTGAAGGTAGCCATTGTTGTAAGAATAAAAGGTACCGAGTTACATCTGCAGTGGAAAAAAATCACATCTTTAGCCATTGCACTGTGCACAATTGAAACAGTCATCCAGCTTCCAGTTTCTCATTCAGTAATTTTCTAGTATAAAGCGTACTTCTTTTTTCCCATAATTCACCTACTGGAATTGATTGATTTATTTTTTTTTTTAATAACCACAGCAAAACCTTCCCCAAGGCATTTTTTTCCTCTTTTTAATCACAATAAAAACACGATCTGAGGGCTGCAATTTCTGTTGAAGTGGCAGGCTGTAGTACTTTAGAGTCCTGTACAAAGCTAACTGTTGCTATATCCTGTGGATGCACCACAAAAAATCTGTGGTTTTCCCCGTCCCTTTCCCTTTATTTATTTATTTATTTTTAAAATTCCATGTGTCTTAATGGTTTTACTAGCGTCATTTACAACAGTATAGGGCTGGAAATGTTCCATGTTACTTGACAGAGGAATGAACAGACCTAGATCTTCTCCTTCAAAGTTTCTTGTCAAGTTTAACTGAAAATAGGAATTGAGATGTTTATTATTATTTTTATAAAGTTTTTATACAAGACACTCATAATGGAAATTACTGTATAATTGGCTCACTTCTACTTGCAAGACATTTAATTATGTGATTTGTTTGTTTTCCCCAATTGCTGGGGTGCTGCACTGTACTGTAGCTGTTACATCTGGTGCTTTTGCTATAAATTAGACAGTGAGACTCACTCAGGACCACAGTGCTCTCGGGCAAACTCCATAAATTAAACCATAATGTCACTTACAAAGTTTTTTCGTTTATTCTATCGCAGGAGCAAAACTCAACTATTCTTCAACAGTTTCCTCTTTTGCAGCTTGCTAATGTTTTACACATTCAACTGTTTCCTAGGAGGAAAATGCTTCCAGTAGTGGAACAGCCTCCCTCCATAACTCAGAGATTCCGCGGAGCAGGTCAGAGGGCGCTCTGATTGATGTGGATGACCGGATACCTTCAGCCACTTACAGTATGCCTCTACTGCTGTTTTCTCGATTAAGGCTGTCCTCCTCAAGCCTGTACTTCTACAAAACTTTTGATAGTGTTAAGAGCTACAGCTACCCTCTAAATCCCTGTACAACAGTTGTATTGTTTGTTTGTTTTTCTTGTATTACTTGTGTTTTGTCAGCTTAAACCATAATGGCTGTCCTTGGAGTCAGAGTACAGGTTTTATCTCACTGTCCCCTAGGAGAAACTTGCCAGCATAAAAGAAGTTCCCTGTCATGGCAAATATGGTTCAGTCAGGTTAGGAGGAACCATTATCCTCATATGAATAAGTGCTATTTAGGGTGTGCTCTTGGGGATGGAGATGGGGGGAGAAGAGAGAAGTCTTAACCAAACTTCATTAATTTAGGGTTTCTTTAAAATACCAGAAATCTGAAAAGGGAATTTTGACATTAGCCTAGCTTAACAACTTGAGTTTTGGACTGTAGAAAACTTTGGATTGAATGTCATCCGTTAATTTGAGTTAAAACCAGAGTTACTTTAATCTCACTGTTATTTTAAACCAAAAGTTGAGGTAATGTTCCCTTTCAAAAGGTAGACCTCTTAATTTTTGTCCAATTACAGATATGACTAATGGCACAGCTTCACCCAGCTGTACAAGCTGGGGGGTAGGAATGATTTCCTTGCCAACCTACTGCACTTCGGTAACTTGTACTGCTAGCTTAGTATGCGAAAGACTCCACCCTAACAAAATGAGCTCTGTCAGAGCTTTCTGCTTAGACTTCTGTGGAAACATACCACTTAAGAAGATGGAGTCTAGGACATAAACATATGTATATATATATAATATATAAATTTATAGAATTTTACTTCAGATATTATTATTATATTTTTTAATGTGATGTTTCTACTGTAATAGCATTGAAATGCAGGGAAAGCTTTTGGACACTGGACAGAAATGAAAGGCCAATTGGTGATTGAGCAGCCAGTCTGGTGGCCTTGCGCTTGTTCCTGCTGGCAGCTCCTTTCAAAGAGTCTGGTTGAGACAATGCTAGAGCCTTCCAGATGGGCAGCTAAGAACAGATAATTTCCATTTTGGTTCTTCTCATTTGGGATTTTACTGGAACTGTGGAAAAATTTCACTGTTCAGGCTTTTTGTCACAGTTCACGAAAAATTGGAACTGAAAAGTACAGTTTCAGTTCTTTTTTTGGCTGAGTGCACTGCCATTCCTGTGCTTCAGCAATAATTAATAACCTTGAAAACTTCTATGGGAAGTGTAATAATGAAGAATATAGACATGCTGAATGAATAGAAATGCTGAGTTTTACCTCTAAAATTAAAATCCCTTATAGGATTTTAAGCAAGTGCAAAGAAAGGATGCTATAACCTCTGTATAGAATAGTGACAAACTACTAGTGACAGAAACCCTTATTGAAAAAGAGACTGTTGCAGGAAGTGTGAGTTGATCAAAATATAAGCCATCTTTTGTGAACTGTTATTAATATAAAATATTAGGGCATTTTATAGTCACAGCAAATAGAAGTTAATGATGAGTATTCTTATAAAAACACATTTAAATATCAATTATATAGCTTTATTTGTCTATTTACATTTTATTTACTATTTATTTGTTTACTGAAGGTTGGACTAGATGATCTCAATAGTCCTTCTGAATCTGAATGATTCTAGGATTCTATTATTCTATTTAAATGCAATCTCAGAAAAACTATTTGCCACAAAATAATTTCTTTCTGAATTTCAAACTGTAAAAAAATCATAGATTATACTAATGAATTTTTAAAAGAAAAGCTGGTAGAACAAATTCCACTCACACTGAGATAAATTGTAAGAGTGCTGACATCAATTAAATACACGTGCTCTAACATGAGAAGGAATCCATACTGTTCACAGTGTCTGAAAAATGAAACAGTGGTTGCTTAATTTTTGCATAGAGATATTCACAAAAGAAAGAAACTCATAGAATTTTGTAGGAGACCAAGGATTACTGAAATGTAGTGGCTTAAACCTTATGGGATCTTAGCATGCTTAATACTAATTAACATTTCTTGTTCATAGTAATCAGAACTTTGCAGAAGATTTTTAACATCTTTCAGTGCTGATTTGTTAGTACTATTATTATTAATGAAAAATTCTTAATGCTACTTAAAAGCATTGATAGTCAATATTGATACTCTTTAATGATCTGAAGTAAAAACATACGAATATATCCCTTGACAATTTGATCCATATGCATTTTAAGATGATAAATTTGGACACCTGTCATCATTTTAAGAGTGTTGGTTGGAAACTAATGGAATGTCTCAAGTTTCTGTGATCTAGGAAATACTTGGTGGTTATTTTTTTTTCTTTTCTTCTCTTAAACAGATGTCAATGAAAGCAAAATGGATTTGGATATTGAGTGGTCTGATCTGTTCAAACATACCTATACTATTTCCAAGACTAACCCTTTCTGGAATGAACTGTCATCCTCCAATCCTTTTGTACATGACATAGCTGCTTCCAATAGAAATGAAAACAATAAATACTTTTCTGTTTTGAAAGAAAAGTCCTATTTGTTCTCTAAAGTTTCTAGCGACAGGGATTCTTTGGCTTCCTCAGGAGATGAGCTAAATATTGACTGTCTTCTAAGAAAGAGCTCAACAAGAAGGTCTGGACGATCCAAGAGTGTCTCTGACTTCTTGGATATTATTGATATCCGAAGATCTAATCCTCATAAGCCAACGCTTCAAAAAACTACAGTTTCTGACATGACATGCCTTCAAATTGACCGTGAAGCCTACAAAATGGCTTGGTTGAGTCACCGACAACTCACTCGGTCTTGCCTAGATTTAGAAGCCATGAGCCATAGTCCTGGATGGGCACAGACGCAAGCTGCAGACATTCATGTAGTTTGTAAACTGAATCATGAAGGGGGTTCAGTACAGCTACCTGACTCTGATATCAATGTTCACGTCCCTGTAGGTCATGTATTACCTGGAGAGTTCCAAGAAGTTGGTTTAAGGGCTATCCTTAACCCTCCATCGTCATTTAATAATGAGCTGTCTAGCACTGTAAGTCCTCTGATAGAACTTACATTGAGCAACCTCAACACGAAGGAAGCTATTTTCCTAGAAGTGAAAGTTGCAGCTAAAGTGAAGAATGATCCTCTCAGTCAAGTTATGAGTGATATTGTGTGTTTTTTTAGTCTTGATAAAGAAGGGCCTTTTAAGAAGCTAGAGAATTGCTACACTTACCAAGACACTATACAAGTGAAGCTATCAGACCTAAGTCACGTGATGTATACAGTGATTGCAGTACAGGCAAACAAACTCCAGCCTCCAGCCACTAACGTCTGGGACTACATTCATAGAACTGTCTCAGTTGGAATTTATGGTCCCAAGTATATTCATCCATCTTTTACAGCAGTTTTTGCAGTGTTTGGTCATAACTACATTCCAGGAAAACTTACTATTTGTGATATAAAAAAAGGAGGGAAAAATATGCCCCCTGTAGTGTTTCAGCTGTGGGGAAAACATACATTTCTGCTTGACAAGCCCCAAGATCTAAACATTTCTTTGGTATCCTGTGATCCAGATTTTGAAGTGAAAGTGGAAGACGAAGGCAAAAATATTAAAGAGGAGGAACTGAAAACTGGTGAAATGGTCCGCCAGCAATTCCTGTTTTCCATGCTAGGATGTAGGGAGATGCATTTCTTTGTTTTTCTTGTTCAGATTAAAGTCTCAAAAAGTAGACAAATAACACAATTCCATGTTACGACTCCTGATCCAGCTCCAAAATTAAGTGGAATTATCAGTAGGCCACAGCGCTTACAAAAACGCAAAGAAATCAAGTCTGCACCTTTGCTTTTAATACCAACAGTTAAATACCCAAAGTTTCAAGACAAAATTTTGAATGTTAATACTTATGGAGTAGCTTTGAAAACTGTGCTACGTCAAAATAAAATTGACTACTTGCTGGAATATTTTAAAGGAGACACAATAGCACTTCTTGGTGAAGATAAAGTAAAAGCCATTGGACAAGCTAAGATAAAAGAGTGGTATGTAGGAGTTCTCAGAAGAAAGATTGGTCTTGTACACTGTAAAAACATAAAAGTGATTTCTAAAGAGCAAGCTATGGACACAACTGACAGCGAACTGACAACCAGGAATCTTGTTGAACAGATTACATTGCCATTTAAAAAACTGACTTACATCTACTCAGTAGTTTTATCTACAGTATCAGAGAGTGTTTATGACTGGAGAGCTTTGGCTGAGGTGCTAGGATATTCACATATATCTTTGGATGACTTTAATGAGGTACATGGTGATAAAGAATCAGACAGAGTTGCGCATGTTGTAAAGAGGCTAAAGGAAGACTGCCATGCTAACAAAAAAAAGAGACTATTCCTTTATGAGCTCATTATTGTAAGTATTGCATGAACTAACTTGGTTGTTGGGAATGCATTGCCAGGAGGCTAGTCAGTAGTAACATGAACAAGAAAATGTTGTCCTATACCTTCACAGGAACCTTTACAAGCCTGAACATACTTTTGCAGATAATTATAGATGGTAAATGCATCCAGACTCTTACGAAAAATAATACTTTAATCCATTTATTTTAAATAGCATTCTGTAAACATACCAGAAATCTTGCTCATGTAGTATGTTGACAGGTCATGGTTGAAGTAGTTTTGTCTTTTGTCACTGTCACAAATCAATAGTAAATTATTTACCTAAGCAATTCACAGTCCTAATTAGAAGCAATTAATAACCACACAGTGGGAGAACTGTTATAGCATTTCTGCCATAAGATGCATGTCTAAGATTCATTATATTTTTAAAGCAAGGGAACTGTGACCTACCTGTTTGTTGAAGACAAGATTTTCAGTCCACATTTGACAGTTTCAGTGTTGTAGCTGCAGAAGGAAAACATAGAAAATATTTTAGAATTTATTTTCTGTGGTAGCAATTTATATGAGGGCTGGTCTGAAAGTAATGCCTCCTATTTTATTATGTTGGCCCATAAAGTCAGAGGAAGATGTTGGTGGTATGGCAGTAAAAGTTGAACTTTCCTGGCAATATTCCATTAATAAAATCCATTTTATTACCATGTGACAGATGGCAGCAGAGGGGCAGTCCACTTTGCTAAAGTGTAAAGGGTGTTGGTACTATATACTACTATTTCTCAGTAGAGTGACTTCAGTATATTATTCTAGTTGGGCACTAGTATGGGAGAATTTTGTATCCTTATTGACTATTTTTTGATAAGCTACACTAGACAAGGTCTTACCTACCAAAATTTGTACTGTTTCAAATAGGATTTCTATGGAACATTTTCAACTAAAATATACAAGTAGCTGTTTTCAGGCAAAAAGCTTGCTATTGTATAAAAAAATCAGTATCTGAACACCGAGGAACTTTTCTGGTTTTCGTTCTTGATATTGTTCTGGCAAGCCAATATTTTCTGTGGAACATCTTTCTGATAAAAAAATTAATAACCGCTACCCATTTTCTCATTAGCTCTTGAGGAAATAAGTAAGAAATGAGAATGCAGCCTTTCAGGACTTTGCTCCTGGAAACATGTTAATTCACTTGCTCTTGAAAGATCATTTGGCATGGGGACTTTCATTTTCACATTTCTGTGTGATGATTGGCAAATTTTCCATTATATGAGAGGAATAAATCAAAGGGTGCTGGCCAGTGTAATCAGTGTTCTAGAAAAGCAGTAGACTAAGGACCACATCTTAGTGCAACAGTACTTTAGTTTCAGTTTTAAGTTCCATGTCGTACTCTAGGATAATTTGATAGCCCAGATATTTTTGTTGTACAAAAATATTTTGCCTTCAGGATCCCTTAGCTGGGCAATATCCATGTGACACCAGAACGCTGAAGCAGCTGAATGCCAGCCTAATTTTTTCTTAAGCTTGTGGGGAGCTTTCCTATGAAATTATGGGCAATGCAGTTTTATTGGAAAAATATTTGTCAGCTTAAAAATGTAGACTGGTCTTTGAAGACAAATGATAATGATGTTTGTAGGAAGTTCCTTTTCAAAGGGACATTAATGAAAATGATTGTTGCAGGCACTTTTGAAAATAGATTGCCAGGGATTAGTGGCCCGTCTTACCCAGGACACCATCATTTTGACATCGGCTGTGAAACTTGGCAAATACTGGCGGGAGCTCGCAGAGAAACTAGCCCGACTCACGAAGCAGCAAATAGAGGCTTATGAGGTACCCCATCAAGGGAAAAGTGGAGCAGTGGCTCTGGAGGTAAAGTTCTGGGTAATGCAGTGTGCACGCTTGCTCCTTTCCAGGGACCTTTCTTCTTCCTTGTTGTGTGTAATTTTTTCCTTTTATAGTTACTGCCTCTGTATTTAGTTTGTAATCTCTTCAGGGCAAGAAATTCTCATCAAGTTTTGTTTACAATTATTTAGATTTTCCTTTGAGGCCAGTTGTAGAGTGTTGTGCCAAATTAATTTGCTGCAGAGATCCAGGTATCTCTCTATCTTGAGTTTCAAATCTTTACTTTCCATCCCAAGGGCCACTTTCTATCCCTTATTGACTTGCCATCTCATTTTTAGTCTTGCTCACTCCTCTCTTTCTCTTTCCCAGCTGCTGTCATTTCAGTTGCAGTAAGGAAGACCATCCAGTTCTTGCAGTGAGCCCCTTCAAATCACCTTTAGTACAGCTTTTTTTCTCTCCACTGAGAACAAGCTTAATTCTACTATACTTCCCTCTTCTTCGTCTGTGTCAAATTTGTCACCATCAAACTCAGACAAGGCAATCTCTTACACCAATTCCACCTCTGTCCTTTTATACAAACATGGCAAACCCTGTTTTAATTGGATGGTTTGCCATGTAGCTCATATTTGTTGTAAAAGCACTCTGGTTAAATAGAAGTATGACTTCTAAATAAAAGTCAAGTTGTCCTCTCAGATGTATTTTAGTGTGTATACAGTCAAGAGGCAATTTAGGCACCTAAGTATATCTCTAGTGCTATTTGAAGATGCTCAGAGGTATCCATAGCATCCATGCAATGTGACAGATATGTCATAAGACTTAGGTTGGCCTCATGCCCAAACCTCTGAGTTGAGGGCCAGCCTATATTCCTGACACACCTTAGCCTGGGCAGCCAACTTTCTTCCTACATTTCTCTGCTTTCTATATCCACTGTATCCTACAGAGTTATGTGCCAACAACTGATAGTTCTCAGACTGGGTTTAACATTGAACATTCTCTTAAGTATATCACTGAATGTTGCTCAATGTGACTTTTCTGTTTGGACTTTGGCATTCAGGATTGACTCTCCATTTGCCTGTAATATCCTCTGATTATTGCAGGTAATGCACATTATCCAATCTGAATCCCTTTTCTGTCACTTCTTGGTACCTAACAAATTGCTTCTATTTGCCATTCATGCCTTCACAGCAGCTCAAGATATTCTTTCTTCCTTTTTCTTTCCCTGTAGCTGATTCTCCCTTATTCCTGTTGAGCATATTTTCCTTTCTACAACCTAATTCCATTGAATCTTTAATCTCAGTCTTATCTGCGTTATGATTACCGTCAAGAGATTTCTGCTCTGATCATTAACCACCGATTCTTACTCACTCTGAATGCCCTGCTCCAGCTCCAGACCCATATTTGACTCAGATGCACATTTTGATTCACATACAGTGTTCTTCATTTACTGCAAAATTCTATCATTTCTTCTCGAAAACATTTCCTGCTCCACTAATCTTACTATTCTCTTTGAGATATTTCAAGGCTTTGCTTTGTTTGGTTGTTCTGGACACATTACTTGTGCATGGATGTGCATTTCTCCTTAAAGTTTTTGTTATTATGAAACTCTACCAGTTGCTTGACTACTGCTCTCTTTCCAGTGGGAAAAAAGTCACCTTGTTATTAGCTCTATTTTTGCACTAGTGTGTGAATGACTGTCACTTCCATTTTTAACTTTTGTAGTGTCTTGTCTAACTTCTTAGACTTTTGTTTTACTTGCTAAGCTTCCTTTGTTTGACAAAATCACAGCTCTCTTGAGCGAGAATTATAGAGCTTATTATACCTGAGCAATGTGTGTCTCCACTGGCCTCCACGGTATTTGGAAATCCTTCCTTAGCTACCAGACAGTAGAATCAACATAATCTTAAAACACTTCTTTCAGCATGTGTACAATGTATATACACGCACATATATATGATATTTACTTTGTTATATACATATTTACTTTGCCTCAAATATATAGGTATTATATATCCATCTATGTACATTCCCACCTAATATAAATCATAGTATAATAAACCACCTACAAGATTCTCCACCTTCCCATGACATCATCTTATGACTGAAGATAGTACAGTCAAGTTCTACATATATCTATTATATAAAGCCAGTAACAGATCTCTGAACTTCTCAGTGGTCTAGTGAATTGAACCTCTGTATTCAGAAAACAGTACTCTGCTTATAAAATTTCTTGTTTATCTTCAGTGGGAGTGCCTATGTGGGATGCAAAATGAATATAGCTAACACAGTGTAAATTCATACCTGTGTGGGAAAGACCCCATGATTTTTACCAGGCTAGTGTTAGTCTGATTATTTACTTCAGAATGGTTGCTGTTCGTCATGTTTACTTAGAAGCTACAAAAGAAACACCATTAAAATAATCTTATCCTGGAGTTTACCAATTGAAATGGCTTTTTTTTGTTGATAGTAGTTGTTGGTATGTAAGTGAAAAAATAAGAAAAGTTGAAGGAGTAATGATTCTGACTAATTACTAATTACTATTGTCTGAAAACATTAACCAATTCATTAATCAAGGACTATTCTCCATCACAAGGATTGATTGGCCAAAAAATGTTTCTATTTCTAATTGGAGTATTTTTCTTAATGGGAGAAATCTTCTCTCGGATGATCACAAAGACAAATTGAGGTGCATACAATTGATGCCTTGCTTTTGAAGTGCTTTTCATCAGTAGATTCCAAACCACTTTATGGAGAACGTAGGTATCATTATTATCTACTCAGCAGAGGTAGTGGGAGCAGAGGGAAAAACCAGGCGCGTAGCTGAGATGTGATTTGCCCAGCATGCTGCAGTGATTTAATAGTTTGCCTTAAAATTCTGCTTTGTTGAAATTCAGCAGTGTCAAACCTGATTTAGTTTAGCTGTTGCGTTAGAGTGTGTGATTGTGGAGAAGGACCTACCTCAGAAGCCTGGTCTGCAGTATTAGTTAGGTGTGATGAACATGTGGGTTACTGCCTCGTTGCATTACAGATGATCAGTTCATAAAGTTTCTGATTGTCTACAGTTTTCTTTCGTCCTGCAAAAAAAAAAAAAAACATCACTTGAGGAAAGCACGGTTTGTGTTTTAGGCAATTCTCTGATTGTGCAGTGTCAGACTGACCTTCAATGTAAGTCAAAGCATAGCATCTTTTAATACTCCCTGTCTTTTTGCATACTAGTAAGGATTGCCAGAGAAGGGCTGTCCCCTAATCTTTCAAATAGCCTGGTCCAGCAGGCTATAAGAAAAGGAAGCAGGAGACAGAGAAAGGACATAGCCAGCAGTAGAATATCAGGAAATCCCAGTTTTCTTGTTGGCTATGTTGCTTATCAAGCTAGAAGAAAGAATAAAGAACCTTAAAAAGCTTAAATGACAAACTTCACCCAAAGCATTGGCAACTATCTTATGGCTTAAACTAAAGGTAGAAATCAGACTAATCAGACTGTGAGGCATACTACCAGGGAGATTAATTGTATGGATTTTTGCATTGAAGGATGAGGAGAAAGGCAGTAGAAGATCAGGGAGATGTTGACAGAAACTATAGTAAAGTTAATATTTGAGTAAGTTAGGAGTTCTTAGCCCAAATATGGAGGATAGTTCAGAACCACAGGCAAAGGAATTTCCTCCAGCTACTTGTTTTCTTAAATGATCAAATAAATAGAGCTCAAAGTAAGGAGGTGGAGCTTTACATTGTCTATTGCAGATTCATATGACAAGATATTGAAGAAATAACCAATTTCCTTCTGAATTATCCTTAAGAAATATGGCAATTGTTTTACCATTAAAAAAGGGAAAAGGATTTAAAAATCCTTTTAGAATTAAATGATTTCTGGTCACTTCTGTGTGTTTATATATATCTATATGCATCAGTTCATGTGCTTTTATTACTATGGATAAGTGTATTTTTCTCAAAACACCATAGAACAGTACTATTTAGGAAAGTGAAGTGTTTATTTATGGCTTTGTGTGTCATCCATACAACTGATAATTAAATTGCTCTTTGTTTGCAAAACCTCTGTTGCCAATGAGAAAAAGGGAACTAGTTGTGTAAGTTAATTTTCAAAAGCAGCAGATGGGAAGACAAGCTTTCTGTTTGTAAACAAAAGCAAACTTGCTCTGTACATCAGCACTTTGAAAGACGCAAATCAAGCTTGGTATCTGAATCATGCTTCCATATCTGCATTAATGCCACAAGGTAAATGACAAATTACAGCTGGGGAAGACCTACTTCATATTTGGTAGGCATAAAATAATTAAACATATTCTAATTTGCAATAAGGAGCACTGGTAACTTGTTTTTTCTTACATATATATTTTTAATTTTAGTTTTTAAAATAGCATGCCCTAATTTTAAGAAGTTAATTATAAAAACTTTCGATTTTCCTGCGCTTTGAGCAGTTTTATTTGTCTGCTTCTGTTTTGTTTTGCTCTATTAGTAGGCAGATCTTTCTGTTGATATCACCTGAAAATATTTTTGTGTAGGTAAGAACTATATTTAAACGTTCCAGACTTCATAGGGGGACAGTGGAATCTTGACAAAGTGGGGCTTTAACCACCAAAAGCACAAGTCAAACTCTAAATGGGGAAATTGCTGTTGGGTGTATATGTTTCAAAAATGATCAAGGGGAAAAGCATTTTCCTTCTACTCTTGTGCCTTTAACTTTACTTTCACATATAGATGTGTATTGACTTTGTGATAGTTATCTGAATGAAAACTTTATCTTTCTCTTATTATTCCTCTGAGAATTCTGCAATTTCATATCAATGAAGTACAAAAGGTTCCTGGATTTTTTAATGAATATGCCTTATATAATAAAGCATGTCAGTGTGGCTGGGGATCAAATAATTATTTTTCTTCTTTCTCTTTTCTCTGACTGTTGCAAAGATTTTGCTTTTTTTTTTTTTTCTGCAATAGTTCAGTTTCTGCAATTAAGATTTCTCATACTTCTCCCTTATTTGCAGATGATGTGGAAACCTGCATATGACTTTCTCTACACGTGGGCTGCCCATTATGGAGACAGCTACAGGGATGTCTTACAAGATCTGCAATCAGCCTTGGATAAAATGAAAAATCCAGTAACAAAACAGTGGCGAGAGTTAACTGGAGTGTTGATTCTTGTGAACTGCATGGAAGTTTTGAGGGCAAGTGCGTTCTCCAGAATGGAGGAGTAAAACCAAACTATCAAGATACATTTTTGGAAAATCTAGAAACTGTACTGTTATCTGTATTTCGACAGAGCTTGCAGAGTAGGGCTAAATGCTGCTGGTGTTGAGTCTAGTCCCATGGTTCTCAGCTATAGCCATTCAAGATTGCCAGGCCTTGCTCACAGCTACTGAGGAAGTAAGAAAAGGGTGAAGTCAAAAATGACTTGAATACTACAGGCTTTCTACAGGGAGCTATTTCTGACTGCACTTATTTCTAGGTGGGAATTAGTTCTAGAAACAGAGCAGTGCATGGATGAGTGCAGCCCATGGGGCATATGTTTACATTATTTTCACTGGGGCATTAAAAACTAAATATTTAAAACATTTTAAAAGCTGTCCCAAATCTTTAAGAGAATATGTACAGGATAACCTAGAAAAACTAGGATTCTTTGTCCTAAACTGGGACAAAATTAATCTTCTTCCAAAAGAGTAATTCAATAGTTATTTATACTTGGAAGCAAAGGCTTGTGCAGTGCATTCCTTCCAAAACAGCTTTTGGTTCATTTTATGGAGTCTTAAAAAGAGACAGGCAATGTAGTAGTCAAGGTCAGTTGGTTTGTTGATGTAACTCTAAAAGGGTTATTTTTTTGTGTGTCTAGAAATAAAGGAAGCTTTCTTGGTGTACTCTGTCCTGATCATTTGCACACTTTTCCTCTGTTATTGTTAATTAGGAAAGACTGGCTTAATAGATATAAGGGCTGCAGACTGTTTATAACCTCTTCTGTTGATCATTCTTTTCTACCTTACTGTATGAGGAATATGAGTGATGGCTATAAATTAAAAATAATTAAAAAAAAAAAAAGCAGTAGGGTGCTTTCTAGAATTTTTTTTTTTTGCAGCAATTAATTTTCCTTAGTCATATGCTCTGTAAAGAACCCTACTTAAACATCAATAAAAGTCTTGCAATTACTAGGTAGTTTATTATAAATACAGAAAATACAGGCTGAATAATAGCTACAGACTAACCAACGTGATTGCAATTATTATTTTTTATCATAAGCTTCTAAATAAATTTTTAGTTAAGTAGAAGCTTCAAAATGTTAAAGCCATTTTAAGCATCTTTAGCAACATTCGTTCAGAAACATTAGCATATACTCATGACAGCTGGGAGAAAAGAAATCTGGGTTCTGTCATCCCTTGTTGACAAGACAAAGCCAAATTCTTTCTGGAGTATCATAAAGGAGTAACATTACAGTTAAAAATCTGTGCTCCTGCTATTTTCTTAGATGATCTCTACTAACAAGGAAGATTTTGTGATTCTAAAACCAAATAGCATGTGTAAACATTTTTCTTCCCCTCCTCTTTCTTCCAACCTGCTTTCTTTTATCGTTTCTTTAAGCTTTCCCATTGCATTCATAGCTCAGAAGAGTCTGAGGAAAGAGCTCTTGCTCCAGTAACCGAAAAGCTCGCTCAACAAAAGTCCCTTACGCATGAAGGCATGACTGAATTAGCATGCATGCAAATCATTTGGCTTCAGTGGACTTGCTCTTGATTTGCAATAGATTGAGGGATTCAGACTACGGAGCATTAGTTGTCTTTGTTTATCAATGAAACCTGGAGAAAAAGGATATAGATTGTTGGAATTTCCTGTTGTTTGAGTTGTTAGCACCTATTTCGTCTTCTCTAGTTTTAAAAAGAGCTGCAAAGAAAGTATAAAACACGTTCTCTTGTTAACTTGTCATTCTGTGCAGAGACCAGCTGTTTTTCCCTGATTGCAGTTATGAATCCCCCCAAAGGGGAAAAAGCATCTATCAGCTTTGCTGTGCTGCTGGATAAGAAAAAAGGTGCTTATTTATCAGTAAAATGCCAAATTGAAATACTAAAATAACAAATTTAAAAAAATAGAAATCAAATTAAAATAAATTATTTAAAATAATCCTTAAACATAGCATTGCATGCCCTGATGAAGGTTTTTGTACATTTTCCAGATTTGGTCGCAAGGCCAGTTTCTTTCATTGATGTGAAACAACAGTAAAATTGTTTCTGCTTAGAACAAGAGTTGAATTTGGCCTGGTAGATCTAGTAAATATTGACTTAGTGAGTCAGTGTTCTCCTTAGCTTACAACATTAAGCAACTGGTCTTTCAAGTATATTTCTTTAAAAGGAAATTTATATCTGTCTGTAGTTTTTCCTTACCCCACATTCTGTATACTGTGGGCTTTGGCTGCTAATTGCTCTCCCCATTTCTGCTTTAAGCTTCTGCTCATATGAATGAAATGTGCACTCACGCAATATTCTGTTTACTTTAGCATCCCACACTGGATACATGAAATAATAGGTATTAAAATCTCATATTTTATTTAGTGCTCTAGTATTCAAAACCGCAAAATGCCAGCTGAGAATGAAAGCAGCTGCATGCAGCAGCAGCACGCATAGAGGAGCACATGGGTCTGGTAAACACACTGTTCTTGACCTTTTCTCCTTTCTTCCCACTCTGTCAAGAGAAAACAGCTTTCCCATGAGCCTGCATACATACCTTCCTGGATTTCTGCAAAGTGGGTGAGATTAATGGCTCTCTGAGAGGAGACAAGGCAAAATAAGCCTGGGCCTTGCCTTAAATGACCCTCTGTTTCCAGTTTCTGTTCCATTTCCCTTTGGATGTGTAGGCAGACAAGACCCTTTCATTATTCCTCTAGCATCTGGATTGGTATGGTTCTTAGATGAAAAATGTGTGAGCACTCAATTACTTTATGATTTCACCTAATGATGAAAACTGGAAAAATAATTGCTGCAGCTCTGTCTACCTCTGAAAGGGATAGGCATGCTGCATGGTGGGCAGCAGTAAAGAAAGTCTAGCTGCCACTCGCACTAGAAATGCTATTTTTTTTCAATTAAGAAGCCATTCCTGTTCTTGCAGTGCAGAGACGACTCAGCTCTGTGCCATTTGATGGCACACTGCAGTGACGTGTTTCTAAATTAACACGAGAGAAAAAGTAAATGGGTTTCTGGTCCTCCATTTGGGTTTTGGGAAAGACTCAGTTCCTTAGGTTTTACTTTTTTTTCTTTTTTTTTTTTTAACTAGATGTATAGATAGGAAAAGGGAAGTTTCTTTTAAAATATAAGCAAGGGTTACCTCCCAGGGCAGACTCCAGGTTGTGGGCTGGATAGGGACATTTTTTGTGGACTCATCCAGGGAGGAAAAGGGAAGGCAGCAGCCACCCTCTCCTGATGAGGCCAAAGAAATGGGAAGAGGTGAGGAAGCTTCTCTTTTAAGTCACTTTTTGTGAAAAATACTGATTTTTCACAGTAGTTTTCTTATTAAACTGAGTGGCATATAAAGCAAATACTAAGCAGCTCCAAAGGAGCAACTGTTTTTTTGTGTTTTTTTTTTTTTTTTTTTTTTTCTTCTTCTGTGTGTGTGTGTGTGTTGAATTGACTGTAAAGACATATTCTTAAAGCATTTTGGACTCATTCTCATCTTTTTGCTTTTCTATCATCTTCATCACATATGTACAACTGAACCAAATACAAACAGGCGGCTTTGCTATTTTGTTCTGTTTGTGTTCTAGTTATAGGAATGCCGATGAAAAGATAATGCAACAGAGAATGTAAGGATTGGATATTTTTTCCCCCTCAGAAAAGCATGTAGTAAAAGTAATTCTGCACATTACAGTGAGAGAGCATCCCGTCTCTCTGGAGAAGTTCTACAGTTCTACAATTGTAGATGTGTAAAGAAAATGTTAGTCCAGTGCAAGTAGTAACTGTTGTTCTTTATAGCTCTTCTGATGTCAGTAAATATCTACAGACAGTATGGGACGTAGTCTTCAAAATAACCTGAAGATTGTTCTTAGTACATATGTGCCTCTTTGTACGTGTTGCCGTTGTATATATGTTATCTATTTTTTTTTTTAAACTAACAGTATATATTTTTAAGCAAAATAAACAAGGAAAGATGATGTTGTCCACTGGAATATTGTACAGATTTTATGTTGTTTTTGTAAGCCAAGAAAGAGAGGTCAAAGACTACAGATCTGTTAATACCTGAGAAATGAGTGATGTCCATAGATACTTTCCTTCATTTGAAAGTTCTGTGCTAAAAATATGGATGTACACTCATTTTAGTCTGTTTATAAGCAGAAGTAACTGGCTTATATCACTCCCTGAGGCAGCAGAATGAACCAACTGCTGAGAGCAGCGCTAGCTGCAGAGGTGATAGGGCAGCCTGTTCCCCTCGCAGGGATGTGTCCCAGAATGCGCTCCTTTCTGTGGCAGAATCATGCCGGCAAGTTTGAAAAGGTGAATCTTTGAAAAGGCCATTCAAAACTAGCACAAGCTTCTGAACATTTGGAAGAAAGAGGTGATACCACTGTTCAGATTTAATTATATATTTATCTCGTTTTTCTCAAATCATATTTTTACTGGATATCCTTGTCCATTTAGACACTGCGTATCTTCGATGCTCAATTAACACTCATGATTTTAAATTAAAACTAAGTGGCAGGAATTACTATACTGACTGGAAAGTGCATTTACATATTCATTCTAAATCCCTGGTTTTAAAATGTTAATGAACTGGCCTGCACGGAAGAAGGAGGGCAACACAATAGTCCAAAAAGCAGGGAAATACAAAGGGCATTCGGTTCCATTCCACAACTGCAGCATTTTAAGCATTACAATCTTGGTAAATTCAGAACAAGATCTAAAATGTAGCCTTGACAAATACAATACGTTGAGAAAAAAGAAAATCAGGACTGACAGGGAGGAAGTGAATAAACAATGACTGTTTCACATGTCTAATAACAGTGAAGATATCAGGCAGTGGGTTTAAAAATAAGCTGAAGTGCCTTTTCACACAGCAAGGAATTGAAGAATGAGTTGTTACAGGAAGTTTTTGAAGACAAATGCATAAATGGGTGCAAAAGACACCCAGCCAAATTTATGGAAAAAAGTGCCATATGGAGGTGATGGTCTGTGTACAGCCACCAGCTGAATACAATGCAGAGTCAGAGAGTGGGAATGCAGCAGGGAGAAGCACATCCCACACTCATTGTATTCTCCACACTCTGGTCTGGATGCTGTGGGGCTGGAGCAGGCAATGCACCCGCTTTCACCCTGACACTCCTGCTGCTCTAATAACTACCACATTTACATGGCCACCGCATCCCAGCACACTCCTTTACACTGCCCTTGTGCCTCCATACAGGACATAGCTTGTGCTTTTATTCTGCAATAATTATGGCCACTTTCCTGGTCCTTTCCTTGCTTCAAGTGCCAAGAGCAGCTGGTTGGAAGGAGCTACCATCCTCTGACCTGGATGCTGAAGTCTAGGCAGGGAAATAGCAACCCAGTCAGACTTGCCCCATGGTCTTTTTCTCTCTCAGGATCCAGCACAGCCCTGTGTCCTGTCCTGGAGGGCCACAAAGATGGTGAAGGGCCTGGAGCATCTTCCCTATGAAGAAAGGCTAAGTGAACTGGGTCTGTTTAGCCTTGAGAAAAGAAGACTGAGAGGGGACCTGATCCAGGTTTATAAATATCTGAGGTGTGGCGGCCATAGTGGTGAGGCCAGTCTCTTTTCAGTGGTACGTGGAGACAGGATGAGGGGAAACGGACATAAGCTGCAGCATAGGAAGTTTCGCACGAATGTGCGTAAGAACTTCTTCACAGTGAGGGTGATGGAGCACTGGAACAGGCTGCCCAGGGAGGTTGTGGAGTCTCCTTCTCTGGAGATATTCAAGTCTCGCCTGGACGCCTACCTGTGCGACCTGGTGTAGGGAACCTGCTTTGGCAGGGGGGTTGGTCTCGATGATCTCTAGAGGTCCCTTCCAACCCCTACAATTCTGTGATTCTGTGATTCTGTGATCAGAGAGAAAAGTACAAAGGGGTTGGAGAATGTAGGGGAAAAAGGAGAGGCAAATTTTAAAAGAAATCTCACATGAGAAGGCTCATTTCATAATTCTACTCACAAATAGGATATGTTGGTATTGGAGTCTGAAACTGTTTTTTATAATGCCACCCTCTGCCACCCTCATACAAAAGCTTCTATTATTGATAAAGGAGATTTAATAAAGCAGTTAATGTATGGTTTAATAATGCTGCTGATAAAACTAATTTTGTGTAACTGAAAAGTTCTCTCTGGAGTCCTTTTTGCAAGACTGCTAAATAGGATTATCAAATCTTAAAAAACAAACAAACAAACAAACAAAACAAAACAAAACAAAACAAAAACACCTGAAGCTCTGAAGCTCCTGCAAGAAGATGTTACAAAGCAGGAGGGAGCTGAGAAATTTTCCTAAATAAATTACAAAGCTTAGTCATATTACCAGGGGACGATCTCCTAGAAACAGAAATCTGAATGGGCTCCATATACCTGCAAGAATCTAGAAAGGTTTTAGGTTGGAAGCCCCATTGTCACACAGCTCTCTTTCTTGACCTGAAGACCTCTAGCCAACATGCTGACTTCAGTGGCAGTCTACATACACAGCATGTCAAGACATCAAACTAGTGTCAAACTACTAAAACGAAATGGACCTTGCTGTTTCCTCATTTTTATTTGCCTATAAAGGACAAATATTACTCCATAAAACAATAGAGATGGTTCAGCTGAGATAGTGATGTGTAGGAGCTGTCTCTGCATGTCCTCCACAGCAGGTGCTGGTTAGAAATGTTCACAGTACCTTGGTTATGTGGACTCTTCTGCAACCCATACTGCCAGTCTTCCCTGGCTTGCTAACCCCTCTAAAACCTTCTTGGTGAAGCTCTCCTCTTTCACAGACATGTGATATTCTTGTCTTTATAGACAAGCCAAAGATGAGAGAGAATTTTTTACTCTGGAGAAAAGACACATTCTCACAGGTTCTTGGTTTCCTGCTACTTTATACATTTTTAATGAATTAAGCTAAGAAATTTAGCAACATCACAGTAGTTAAGGCCAGTTTCCTGTTTTTAACAGTGACTTTATCCTCATGTGGCTTTTGTCCTTTTGAAGGACTTTATAAGTAGAATTATACTTTGGAGATGTAGTTGCATAAAGGTAAGTACTGATGGCACAGAAACTCAGTGCGCTGGACTCTAAAAATGATGTTGATGGAACTTACGGGAAATATTGCACTCCTACTGAAATTCATGTCACATTATTTTACCACAGAAAGAAAATATGACAAAATGCAGGACATGGAATATTCTGTAATTAAAACCACCAAAAGATATTAACAGCCTGTTAGCACATTTCAAGCCCTTTTCATAGTTTGTGTCTCCCCTAGTATGTCTAGAGAGGAGAAAGGTAAAAGAGGAGAGAAGGGTAAAAAAGAGATGTTATTATTACTTGGATGATTGCTATTTTTGTCTATTAGTATTATATCAATAGTTTGTTTGACATTAAGGATTTGAAGACTTGTATGATGCTTTTGGATAACATAGAAAGTGAAGAAAAAGCACAAGAAGCAAAGTGAGGGTAGAAAAATTGTTTTAAATATCACTCAAAGGATATATCCATTTCAAACTCCAGTTCAGGCCTCGTTCATTGAGCACTGTAGCCTTCGTAGTTATCTGGCTTATTGATAATTAGTGTGCTATTTAAAAAATATGATTAATAAGGTTTATGTTGAGTATTAGGAAAAGGATCTTAACCAGACAGAGGTGGGCATGGAAGAGGCTCCCCAGGGCAGTGGTCACAGCACAAAGCTGCCACAGTTCAAGAAGTGTTTGAACAATGCTTTCAGACATAGGGTTTGAATTTTGGGTGGTCCTCTTAGGGGTTACATTACATGAAGGCCCATGATGGACCTTTAGGGCAGAGGGACTAGGCCTCTTGCAAATACAACCCATGAAATATAATGAGGTAAAACTGTGTAAGAGTTGTTTTTGTTCACTTATGAGTGGACTTCAGAGACAGGATGTTTTTGCAGAAATCCTAACTGCTGTAGTTCTTCTATTTCAGCCTTAGAAATGTACATAAGGCCAATAAAAATAAAAGCTGAAAAATATATTTGGCTGACAAAGGCACTGATAAAGAGTACCTCTGTATGTCTGCATCAGACACAACTGTAAGTAAGACCTGAGACTGTAGCACCCAGTCAGCAAATTTGTCTTGAAAAAAAAAAAAGACAGTTAAATAATTCAAGATTCTTTTCTAGATAATGTCAGATGCACGTCTAGGTTGGGCAGTAGCAAAAATTTTGACTGCATCTTATTAATTGAAATATTATTTCATATTTTACTATATAATTGGATCACTCCCAATGTAGACATCTTTCTTTTACCTATAATTTTCAGATAAGCTGTCTCTAGTAAAATGGTTCTTTTGGTGTAGGCAAATAACATCCCAGACTAGTTAATCTAAGGGAGAAATCTTGAAACTACAAGCCTTCAAATAGAGTACTGGCCTTTTTTTTCCTCTCAGCTCCAATTATCTGTGTCCTCGTGGACACCCATTAGCTTAGAATACTGCTCCTAGCCCTCTCTTTTTCTCATTAAGGCATTAGGGACTCATTAAAAATTGTGTACAAGCTAACGATACTCAGGACCTTCATTACATACAATAGTAATAGTTTTCACTGGATCTATTAAAATATCTCAGTTGTATACACAAATTCATCTGTATGCTGCTAGTTTTACTCATTGAGTTACATTTTAAAGAGCGTATTCTTGCAAATGCTAGTGAAATACCCCTCTGCCCCCAAAAGGCACACTATTTCCCTGTACTAAATGGCCCATTCCACAAAACATCATTTTTCACTCTTATTGTTTCCAAAAACAAACATAATGCTCCAATTTTCTTATTTTCTTCCTCTTTATCTTCCTTTTCTGTGCATTAGAGGGACCCCGGAATTGCTACACAGTACACAGGAACATTTTCATGGGAGGTACTTGTTGAAATACTGGCAGCATGTGACTGAGATTACAATGAGCCCAAAAGTGCTTACAGAAATGCTAAGAAAAAGCCAGCACAGTAAAGAGTAACAGGCAGAGAAATAAATTCCGGGGTTATAGAGTTCCTGTATGATGTTATTATTTATGGCCAACCAGAATTTTGCAAAACAACTTGACTGAAATGGAAATAAACAGTAATATCAGCCATTGTCTCAAATGACAGACTAATTAAAAACAGGGTGACTTCATCATTCTGAAGTTATTTCTTTTTCCTGTTTTTCATTTAGTGGAGGATGCTTCACAGTTCCCATGCATTAATGAGAAAATATAAATTCCTTTTTCTAGCTTTGTTTGGCTCATACAAACTTCTTAAATATATTCCTCTGTGATTAGCACGGAAATCGATACTTTCTGAGCACAGGCAATTATCAAAATCAAGCTTGCATAATCTTGCTAGTTCTACTATTTGTAATTAGCTTAATTAATGCAGGAGGGGCTCAGAGGAAAATTTAGAAGGTTTCAGTACCTACAAAGTACCTATAGATATTTTAGCAACGGCATCCATAATCTCAGTCTTCAGACTTCTCTTATTTTTATTATTCCAGTTTGACAGTTCTCCTCTCCTCTCCTCTCTCTCCTCTCCTCTCCTCTCCTCTCCTCTCCTCTCCTCTCCTCTCCTCTCCTCTCCTCTCCTCTCCTCTCCTCTCCTCTCCTCTCCTCTCCTCTCCTCTCCTCTCTCTCTCTCCTCTCCTCTTTCTTCTCTTCTCTCCTCTGCTCTCCTCTTTTCTCCACCTCACCTCACCTCACCTCACCTCACCTCACCTCACCTCACCTCACCTCACCTCACTCACCTCACCTCTCACCTCACCTCATGCTAACTTACTGGTTGTCCCTTCTCTGTCACTTTATCGTCAATTACTTGTCCATTATCATTACTTTAAAGGCAACATATAATACTATAACCCTGTTATTTTCCTTTATTACTCTCCTATTGTGACTGCATCTCCTGCCTCTTACCTCTTTGCGCACACTTTTGGTATAGATGTAAACAGTCAAAAAGTTGTACTATGGAAATCTGTAGTCTACTGCTGATAATATTTAAAGAGATTTATTACTGTGCTATTTGTAGCAGCTGATCTAGAAAGAGGCAGCATCAGTTCTCTAATATGCTAGGCATTGCATAATGTCAGAGCAAAAAAGCAGTTGTCAACAAATCCTTGAAGCAACTGCAGAATTCAACTGTAAAGGGCATAGAGATGCTTTTTGTCTACCAGAGATATCACAGCTATCCAGTAATTTATGACTGTCATAGTCTCTCTGAACATGATTGTTATTTTAATACCATTAGCCATGTGATTGCGCAGCAGCAGTTTGAGTAACATGAATCTAGTTCTCTTCAGACAAGGATGGTACACGTGAATAATCATGATCTACTGCACAGGACAAGTCAAGGTGATTAGTATGAAGTAAGGAACAGAAAGTCATGTGGTCTAGCCCCAGTCATTGCCGTAGTCATTGCTTGTATGGTTTACCATGACTCCTGTGCTGTTGAACTCACAACAGCCAATCTTCCTAATCTGAGAGTCCAGACTGACCAAACCACTTTGTTTAGAGCATTCTCAGTTTCCTCCCATTACTCACTTCTCAAAGCTCACATAACTGTCAGTGTAAAATATCAGGAACAAATGAAAAGACTTTCTACTTCAGTATGTGCTGTGAGATACTGCTGAAGCAGATTTGGTTTCCAGACATGCATCCCATTGTCATGCTATGTGCTGACATGCTTTTATGGTCATCACCTTTTACAGAATGATACTTCTGTTTTGGACAGCTGTGGTAGCTGAAACTCACTGACCTGAAAGAAAAGCAATCGCACATTTACCTAAATTAGCTTCCTGCTGATACAGTCAGTAGAACTGACTGACTACAGAGTCAGAGCATTTCTTGTGAAATCCCGCCTTGAATCTGTTTCTTTCCAGGGGAAGTCTGGCCACTCTCAATTAAAATGAGCATGGTTCAATTTTCTCGGAGAAAATGATAACAAAAGAGAGAAAAAGAAAATGGGCTGGGGTGATAAAATTTCAGAACAGCACAACACAAGTTACATGTCATGTAGCTGTAGGCACTATATTAGAAAACCTTTCCTTGGCTGCCCACATCTGAGCACCCTGTCACTGCTGCAGGGCTGGAAGCAGCTGCTGCCCAGACAAAATGGGAGAAGCAGCACTGCATGGGCATCTCAGCACTGTAGAATACAAAACACGCTCAGTGGGGAAGGTCAAGGTAGGAGCAATAACCTTAGTAGGGTAGCACCATAAAACTGTGGTTGATTCATTCTTAACTGGAAGCTATCTTCAAAATTTTGCACTTAAGCTTTCTGCCTACAAAACATATAAAAGTTTGTTTATCAGACTCAAATGGCTTGTAAACATAGGTCAGATGCTCTGCTGATTTCAACATATACTAACAAGGGGTTAGGTCCAACATTTTTATAATGGTTATAAATGCATACAGACAATACAAATTAAAACAAACAAACAAAACAAACATATTTAAAGCATTGTTGCAAGTATGCTTTGATTTTACCTTAGTGATTATAAAGAATGAACCATCTTTCTTACTGTCCAAGCCAGAAACACATTCTGCAGCTCCCTGTAACTGTAGAGATTGCTGTTGGACTTTTATTACAAAAGCCAGCAGGTATTTGAGACAAATTATAAATTGTTGGTTTTGCTAAGTTGCCTTTATATGGCTAGCCTCTTCTGGGACACATACATCTATGACACAGTCTTGGTAACATTTGTTGTCAGCAGCTGAATGACAGGAGCAGGGTGAACTGGATATGATTTAAAAGCAATTCAATTCACCTGAGAGCAAAGTACAATAATTATTTTTCAGTAATGCTCTGTTTTTTTGGTTATGAACTCTTTCCAGAATATTTGCTGATCACAAGCTAAAAGCACTGGGATCATTTTCAATCCTATTAATTTGTATTGTAGAAGTAGTTGAAAACATGTTTAAAATAGAAATGAAAAGATACTAGTTTTTACTCAAATGCCTGAGGTATATAGAATATAATTCCCATGAAGGATAAAATGGTGCAGAGTGTGAGTAGGAAGTATTGGCACTTGTTGCACTCTTAACACCTGGGCCTCAGGCTGAGCCTCCTATACACAGCTGCTTTATACCTCCAAAGCTCACTATTTTTAGATGCTTAATTTGCCCTTTGAAATGACATTTGCAAAGCACTGAATGAAAGGAAAAAATTACTTCTCCCTCTTCAAACCTTGCCTTAGTGGAGAGAAATGGCTTGAGAAATACAGGACAATTTTCAACAGTGTTCAGTTTGGCATAATTTTAACGTTCCAGTTTAGGAAGGGGTATCACCTATCCCTTTATGGACTTTGAATTATTGTTTAGTTTTATGCCATAACAGACCATAATATAACATAAACAATTGTTCGTTCTCTGATGGAGGATGCCTAACTGTACACAAAGACATATGGCCACTGGGAAGACATTCCAGCCTAATTAAAGTGGAATGCAAGAGAGAACACATTGTTTGTATACTCTTTGCTCTAAATAGGGAGTAAACCTTCTTAGGCAGAGATTTTCTAAGCACTGGAGGATATGTTATCCTATATTGTCACTAAGCCAGATGACCTCTTTGGATTTTTCACTGTTTATGTCAGCAAAGAATTTGACTCAATTGGAGAAGTATCTTTTTCCTTACTTAATGAAAACCACAAGTAACCTAAGTCAAATGACTGAGCCAGATTCCACCTCTTAGTTTGCTGACTTACCATTTACTAGTGTTAACTGAGTAAGGCAAACACAAAATGCTACAAGTGCATATTAGAATTTTGTGCTCAGAGACTGTTGTAAAAATTTTGAGATGCCATCACAACTGTTTCAACTTCTAAACCTTCCAGCCACCTCATATTAAGTTCTCCTTGGCAGCTCAACCCGACCTTAACCCTTTATGTTTGCTTTGTTAAATGTGTCACAAGATTTCTGCTCTGTCCTATGACCAAAGCAGGGCAGGAACCTCCCATGTAGCGTGAAGATCTTCACACCCACCTTCAAAGCAAACTGCCTTTCAGAGCCTGCCAGGGAAAGCAGTAGAGTACTGCTCCTCTGAAATGGTATGTTATTTGGAAGTGATTTGTTTCAGAGAACTTCGATATAAACAGGAACTGGGTCCAGATCTTTGATAGATATTTATTCTTTGACTAAAATGAGAATGAAAAAAATTAATTAAAACACCATTTGCTAAAACATAACTTAAAAAAATGTCAGAGTACATAGTTAAAAAGTTGAATATTGCAGACTTCTGTAATGAGAAAACAGAATCATGGCAGGAGATCCAGCTTCCATTAAAACAATTCAGATTTCCAGTAATAATTACTCAGTTAACTTTTTCAAAAAGAAGCGTGGGCTGTATATTTTCTTAGGTGCAAGTTTATTTTTCTCTTCTTTCTTTTAGGCAAAATAAAAGATCATCTTGTCTAAAACTGTCACTAACTTGTTTAAAAGGGGGAAAGTAAACTATTCAACACTTCAAAATATCCATGGATCTTCAGAATACTTCTGCTAACCATCTTAAGCTTTTTATTATAGACTGTAGGAACTATTTTCTCCATTTTACAGTACTTTTTATAAATCACACAATTTGTATTTTTTTAAAAAAAGGTTCATTATATAGAAGAATATTAGAGTTTTGCTGATGACTACTTCACTCTGAGATCAAATTTTATGCATTACTCATAGAGAAGAAGTCAAGAAACTGAAGGTAATTAAAAAAGTAGGAATTATGATGGAAAATTTTCCATGACTCTTTTCCATGACTCTGATGAATGAAATGTGTCATATAAAAGGAAATAACATGAAAGCTGTCAGTTCTGTAATATTAGCTAGGTATTGTCTGAATTAAAGTGTTACTTGGTCTTTCATTCCTTTCATATTAGTCAGATAGATTTTACATCTACTCGTTAGTCATTAAACATAGGTAGAAAATGACGTCTCTTCCTGCACTCTCTCATTGGAAAAAATGCTGTCTCTGAGGGTGTTAAAATCATAAAACTTAAATGAAACTTAGTTGTAGCAGAATAACTTCAGTGCCTGAAAATGTGCGCAATGGATTTATAATATGTGTGGTATCTCTGGAGAGATGAAATGAAAGCAGCAGGGGTGACTGAAATACAATTCAGAGCAGAGGAACTCAAATATCCTGTTATTAGATGATAATTCAATCAGTAAATTCCCATTTTATTTTATTTTTTTTTAGGATTTTTGCACAGAGTTGTCATGGAGTTTTTATCTGGTTGCTGAGCTGTAAGTACAGATTACAAGCTGCACATGGTTTGTAGTTGAGCACTTTGTCAGACAGACTTTACAGCCAGTATTAATATGTGAAGTAATAATGCACACTTGATAATAGCCTTGATATTTTACTGCACTGAAAAGCAAAGTCTAGCTTCTTCCTCTATGGTCAATTCCCCAAGTGCAAAGAGCCTTGCCTTCTTTTTGTGGTATGAAGTACAATCAACCTACAATCATATTCTTCTAAGTTCACAGAGACACAGATGCTTTACGGGACCTTTTAAGTTGGAGATTGAGACCACTGAGAATATCTTTTATATTTTTATGTTGAAATGTGAGCATACACTTCTGGCATCATTAAGACAAAAAGACAGGTCTGCAATCTCGATGTGTCCACTTTGTGCCCTTCTCGTCATCTACTTATTTCAAAGACATTTTGAATGGAAGAGTAATAAATACAGCTTCTGCTGTTACTTAAGTAAATTTAACACTTCATTTCTTAGATACAATTGTACATCATTAAGTTCACTCAAGAATCTTTTTCTTTTGAAATGAAGAATCTATTATTTCAAATGAGACTGCTTCAAAAGAAACTACTTTGAAAGCTTTCTGTGTATCTATTTCAATACAGCTTGCAGCATTTCTTATGATGGTGAAGTCTGTATGACAAAGATTATTTTTAGAGGACTATCCAATACCTTTTGTTTCATGTACATATATACATATGGATATGTGTGTGTGGATATATGTGCATACATATATCCACATATATGTTGGATATTACTAAGTAAATAATTCAGTAACAGGTTTTGAGAAAGTTCTTGTAGATTGGGTCAAAGTCACTGGGACCACTACCAGAAAAAATAATAAATTAAAAAAACGTATCAACAATATACATCTATTTTTTCTCTCATACTGACTTTGGGCAGGATCATTCTTTCCTGGCTTCTAGTTGGTAAAGGGTAGAGACTTTAAAAAACCCCTCTGTAACAGAACATCATGTTGTCTGCTGGTAAACAATATAGACAACAGATTTTCTTATGATGATACTATATCCTTATTCTCAAACAGCTCTTTGAGCTGAAAGCAAATAGAGGACTAATGAGATTCTTTGCGTGGTGTGTTGAATCATGTAATTAAATAACTTTGAGTAAGAGACGGAACACTAGGACCCAGAACTAGCCAAGGTCTCCAAGGGGGATCAGGAGGATGTTGAATATTCTTAAATGGAAAAGACATGGTGAGCACAAAAGCAGATTATTCAGATACATTTTTAAAATTAGTGAAGTAACGTGGGTGACATGATATTAGAAGCATAAAAAATAATTTCTTACACGGAGTCTATTAGTTATCATAAGAATTAAAAAACAAACAAACAAACAAAATAAGACATGGTAATGTTGTCTGACAAATCAGAACATAATTGAAAGACATTTGTATCTAAGTAAAACAACTATTTTGGCAGCTTTGTAGCAACATGGGGTACTCAGCATTAAATTACTGAAGTGTATCAGTTGAAGCAGCAGAGGTGAAGGTGTAAGGAGAGACAAAGAGTGTTTCAGTGAACTTATCCTTATAATAATAGGCACATTCTCTTTAAGAAGATTAAAGTCAGAAAGGAGATTGAAACATGGAGAAAATTAGCAAATTCATTTTAGAATCAAAAATCTGTATTTTAAGTGTCTATGGGTGAAATTAGAGAGTAAAATTAAAAATAAAGAAACATGATCTGCTTGAGTTAATTATTTGTATTTTCCTTAATGGCTACAGTGATTTTAAATATGGATTCTTATGAATACTGCTTTATTAAATAGGCACAATTTTCTTAAAATTTTAAAACTGAATACTATGCATTACGCTTTTATTTAACATTACAAAAATAATTCTGAAATGAAAAAAAAACCTCAAGTTTTATCAGAAATTAGTATAAGATCTATAGTGCTGAATTTTATTTCAAATCTTCAAAATCATCATGGCTCATCTTCTCACAGTTTTCATCGTGTTGCCATGCCATGTTGCCATGAAGTGTATTTCTATGTTTTCATGAAACGGAATGAAATATAACACATAGGTGCGTATGACAAAAGAAAAGCATTTTTTTAACGTCCTTTGTCCTCTTCAGTCTCCTTCCAATGAGCCAACCTTTGCAGATGAGAAACATGACCATTCCAGAATTCTAATCAACGCACCAGTACATTCAGACTTTGAGCTGCTCAGTAAGACTACCAATTATGGAATCAGTTTTTACAGTGATTTTTTTTTGTTTAAGAGTGATGTAAAGCAGACTCTGATGCTAAAGACTGATCAGAAAACGCACAAATTTTAAACAGACCATTGAACAGACTGAGGCACAGCTTTAAGATGAATGATATATTTAATAAAAACTCATACAGAGAAACAACTCTCCTAATCATTCAAATTTTTAGGACAAAATTAATTAACAAAAAGTAACAATGATGTGTAAGAAAAACCAAACAGGCAGTGTCAGAATATATTAACTTCTAAGCAGAAATCTAAAAGTTAAAAAGGCTAATATATGCATTAACAAGAGAGACATGGCTTTGTACGTTGGAAAATAATTGAAAATGAAATGCAAAATTTTAAAACTATTTAAGAAAAATATTTTTAGCTACCTAGTGTTTTTGTTTGGTTGAGCACTGAACACACCACACAATGATTTGTGCAACTTTCCTGGTAAGTTTCTGGGATCCCAGAGCCTGTAGGCAGTCTACTGCATTCTGCATCAAATTTGCAACTCTGCTCCTACTTTAGGGCTCTTAAACTTGTAAGAAGATGAAAAAGCAAGAGTTTTACCACTGCGGTGTGAGAATTCAGTCTGCATGGCTAAGGCAAGATCTCTCTCTTATCCACTGCATTTAGAAAGATGGAATGGGTAAGTTTTTCTGTAATGAATGCAACACACCTCCTTTCAAAAAGAGAAGGAAAGAGAAGAAAAGAGAAGAAAGGAAAAGATAAAGATAAAGATAAAGATAAAGATAAAGATAAAGATAAAGATAAAGATGATAAAGATAAAGATAGAAAGCAAAGAAAAGCAAAGCAAAGCAAAGAAAGAAAGAAAAGAAAAGAAAAGAAAAGAAAAGAAAAGAAAAGAAAAGAAAAGAAAAGAAAAGAAAAGAAAAGAAAAGAAAAGAAAAGAAAAGAAAAGAAAAGAACGGAGAAGGAAAGAAAAGGTGAAGAAAGAAAAGAAAAGAAAAATAGCCCCAAGTTAACCATTCCATCTCATTTCTATTTTTAATTCCTTTTTCTTAATTCCTTTTTCCTTCCTGTAATGGTAGTGGGAGCGTTTACTTAGTGCATTGCAGCATTCAGAAAGTAGGTGCAATCAGGAATTCTGATACTGTCTCAGAGAGAGGGTCTGTATTACAGTATTGATTAAACTGCAGAAGGTTAACACTGAGCCAGCTCTTCTCTTCTGTGCTCATTTTTCTGATCTTTAACAGTACCAGAATTTGTGTCTAAGTTGAAATCTATCCTCATGACTTATGTTGTAGAAATTGCTTACACTAGCTGTCATGTCCCACACTTCTGAAGGAGAGTTAGTAAGAAGAGCCTTTGGAATGCAACAGATTCATCTGAGTGTAGTGATCTATTCTAAAATGAAGACCAAGATTTTCAAGGTGGACTAATGCCTTCAACTAGCTGCTTTTGAATCACTAATCAGAGTGAAATTTGGAGGATCATGTTTCAAATATTGGCCTTTTAAAGCTGGACACCTGAAATCTTTATTCTGCTAGAAAGCTTGATCTTCTCACCGATTACAGCCACTCCAGTAGCATTACACTACTGATAAGAATACTCTTCTTCAGTGGCTAAGCTACAATAAAAATCCAACTACTTTTCTTTTGTGTTTTAATGCATTTCTCCCCTCATATATCTAAACATAAATGGTTTTAGGAATGTTAGATTGAATTATCATCCAACATTTAGTTTCTAGAAGGCATACTACCTACCATCTCTGAAATATTTTACTTTGCTGGCATCCTCATTCTTGAGATCCTGGTACAATATTTCATAACACTTCAAGGAATGGGGAGATGTTTTATATCTGGAAAATTGATTTGCCTGAGGTCAAATGGGAATCATGGAGCTAAGGAACGCACTGAAGTTGGCTCACCCACTGGCAACCTAAAGCCTGAGATATCATTAATTTCCCTATCCTGCTTCTGAAATACTGGAAAGAGAACAGCACAAACTGTTTCATTATTTCAACAGTTACCAGACATGTAGAATGAGTACATAGAATCTCACAGTTAAGATGCAGGTTTTTTTACCCTTCTGCTATTTGGCAGATTTTTATTTTATTTTATTTTGAAGAAGTGTCACAGTCATGGATAGATAGATCCAGGAGACAAACAATTTACTTTTGCACTTTCAAAATTTTGCGAGCTAGGTTAAATGGCATTTTTTTATTTTCCTTACTGCAAAATGGCTATTAACCAAAATATATGTATATTAAGAAGATTTAGAGTTCAATTCAGGAAGTACCTTAAGTGTTTAACGTCCACTGAAGTCAAAGATGTTATGCACATCCTTAAATGCTCTGCTAAATTGACACATCTGTGGTATTCACTGAGATGGTGCAGTTCCATATTTCTAAATAATTTATTTACTATAGATTTAATTTCCAGCAACAAAATGAACAGGTAAATTATAAATTCATACAGAAACCTTTATACTGGGTTCAGAAGTGAACGCATACAAGATATTTGGGCATTATATAAAACACATATTACCAGATAAAAATTGCTAGTTTTCAATCTAGTATGTTCCACTAAGCTTTAAGCCTTAAAATTTTCTAAAGAAGTTATCAAAAAGTGTAAAAAAATATTCTGCTTTTACCTGATGATATTCTAATCAGCTAAGTAGATATTGCAGCTATAATTTTTAGGGGAGAGATGACTATAGCCTATAGCAGTTATTTTGGAAAACTTTACTTCTGCTTGATTACTTAAGAAGAATGCAATTATTAGAGTACTGCAATTATCCTAACAGTAGCAGCAGAAACCATTAAGTGCTACATTTTCTTTTTTCCTGATCTACTTTTCAGTTGCAGTCAATTAAAAAAAGTGTTAATTTAAAGAATTCTGACAGTCTTCCTACTTTTTACTTGCATTACTGTTCCTACCAGCAAAATAATAACTGTCTTAATGGAAAACATAATTAAAAATCTACTGCTTTTTCTACCAATAATAGTGCAGCTTTACTATAATATACTGTGTTGGAACAATCAGAACATCTGGGTGAGCTTTATTTGCGAGAGAAAATGTGTGAATTTGCTATCAGGAGCAACCTAACACCAAATGCATTCCAGAATGAACACACTGCTGAGGAGACTGAGCAATCCCCACTTTCACCCACTTTTTCTCCACAATAGCCATAGACCTGCTGGTCCCATGCTGGAGCAGATGGATGATGTAGATGACCTTTTCATGTCTATTCCAACCTTGTTTTTTAGTTTTTAGACTTTAAGATTAGCAGAAACAAACTAGAGTGAACATCCACTAGCCAAGAACAAACTTTTATATTCAAAAACTGATCTGTATTCTTTACAGGCATACATGATTATAATAATTTGGAAAAGGCTGAAATGCAAAACACTTTCCCAACTTACTCAAAAGATTGTTTCTGTAGCATCAAGTTCAAAAGAACTTCATAGAAACTTGTTCTTCTGATTTTCCAAATCATACATTAAGCAAGGTAGTGTCATAATATGTTCTTTTCATTTGCCATTACATTGGCTGCTATTTTTGAAGAGTGAGAGGATATGTCTTACTGCTTGTACTACTCTCTCTGAACCCATAAATATGCTGTCTTCTAGATGTCTAATTAACTCTTATATTGCCAGCTCTTCTGGGACAGTGGTATCTTTCTGTTATAAATACAAAATATCTAGTGCAGTACTTGATTGCTCTGACAAATTCATGACTGAATTTCCTAAGTGCAATGCTAACAAAATGAGCAATAGCAATAAGATGTAAGACAGACAAGTCCCTCAATAGTGAAGGCGATTATTAAGTGAAGTTTATACATTTTAAGAAAATTTCCTAATCTCTGCCAAGTTTTTATCATTTAGCTTTTAATTAATCATCCTTCCCTACCTTTTTATAAAACAGATCTTCTTTATTCTTTTACTCTTTTAACAGTGCTTCTACCTCATGCTACAGTTAAGGGGCTAGGTTTGACTAGAAGTGGCATGTGCAGACAGGCACAAAGAACTTTAAAAGCTCTTTTGCATTCTTTTCTGACATTTTGCTCTCACATAACATTTCTTTTATTTGTAGTTTCCTAACTTTTCTGGTGATTTCTTACCACTGGAAGATGGTGAGCCTGTATTGTTCATAGCAATCTCACATGGATATGAAACAAATATTGGAAGTTGAACTGCATTCCACAAGAACACAATGGCCTGCGGATGTATTTTGTATTGCTATCTCCATACTGGTCTTAACAGACCATCATCAAGCTCTGGAAGACAGACCAAGATGAGGCCTAAAAGCCACTTATTTCTCCATTGTGATGGAAATCTGTACAACAGTGGAAGAATCCCTCTGAAGAAGAGGCTGATTTATGGTAGTTCTACCATTTCCAGAGAGTATGCGCATAGTAAAACAAAACAAAACAAAACAAAAAAAAAAAAAAAAAAAGAAGACAGAACATAAAAAAAAAAGTCCTACCCTCCAACCCCACTAAAGATAAATATAGAAAAATCTGTCAAAATGCAGCTGTATGACATTCAGCTCTTGCTGTGCAGAGACAATAAAACAGAAGAAGCTGTAATTATTATGCTACTTAATATTAAGGACTTCATATACCAATGTCAGTACAGCTTTCCTTAGGAAAGGTTGTCAACTTGCAAAAAATATTTTTGGTCAAAACAACTGAGCAACCACAGAAGTATACTGTTTGTCTTGTAGTTTGGATGCAACAATCCTCCTAACTTCTGTTATTTTTTTTGGTGTGGAATGCCTAATGCATACATGTTCTTCAGATTTGCTGTCTATGTTAGTTTTTGTTGTTGCTGTTGTTGATATCAGTCAAATTTACAAAGACACAACATAAACAATGTATTATTTTAATGGATTCTGCTAAGTGTAAATATCTTCCTTAATGGTATAAAGAGGTTATTCTGTGTACATGTTCTGTTTAGTTATATTTGTTGTTTTGTAAACAAAATAAACCACAAAAGAATACCTAAAATGATTTTTTTTTCCTTTCACGTTCATAGGTACTATTTACCTTGTCACCTGGAGAAAATTGTTTACAGTGTACCATTTCAGCTGTGCTGAAATTAAAGCCTTCATGTTTTTAGCATGTGCTTTGGTTTCTGAGAGTTCCAGTAGTGAGTACAGACTATAGATGAAAGACTATAGACTATAAGAAAGAAGTCATGTTGCTGTATTGAGTCCCAAGCTCAGAAACAAGCTGAGTGCTTTGTAGCCAACATTTTGCCCTGGAAATTGCACTGACACAGCTTATCTGAAATTTTCACGTCTTCCTAGCCACTAGAGAAAAAAAAGGCAAAATTGATAAAAAGAAAGTCATGGCCTCCTTTTCCACCTACATTCACATGTTAGAAAGGAAACCCATAATAATAGGTCACTCTGCAGTTAAAATCAATACCGAGCCAGCTGAGCAAAATTTGAACACCTATATTCTGAAACACGACTGCAGTTTTCCTAGGCATCCTAACATCAGTGAATCTGTTGGGTATCAGAAACCTCTTAAAAATCAATGGTGTGACACTTCAGCTTTAACAACAGCATACAATCATCTCTAAAGAAATTGTAGTAAAATGAGAGAACAGATACTAATTGTTTCTACCAATTAGGTAAATAAAATCCTAACAAATTCTTATGATGGATTGTGCAGAAATATATATAGCCACAATAAAAACAGCAGATTGATCTCAAGTGGGTGGAAGAGTGCAGGGTGAAGAAATGCAATTTTATTTCCTCATTTTGCTTCCTTGACCTTTTCAGCAAAGCTGAAAAAGTCTCACTCTTCAGGAATGATGATAAACCAGATATATAACAAGTTTGTACATGACCCTGTATGAACATTCCTTTCATCTACTCAGTTCTGCAGTAAAAGGCATCCTTTAACAGGATGGAATATTTCTGACAATATTCAGGACATGACTCAAAATCAAACAAACACTGTCAGAGTTCTCTCAGAAATTTAAAGAGGTGTAAAGTTATATTGCATTTCAGGGAAAGAATTTATTATCTTGGAGACTTAAATGGATCATTTTAGTACTGATTAAAAAACAGCCACAAACCCCACAAATACAGTCCTTCTAAGGCGATGAAAATTTTTTTGTAGGGAACAATGTTCTCTACAGGCCTTAAACTTTTCTTTAGATTCAATTATTTTGAATTCGCTGGTTTTAACAATCGGCAACAACAAAATAACCCCTTAAATTTAAAAATTAGATGAAAAAATCTCACCAGAATACTATCCCTTTTAGAAAGACTATTTGGAACCTATTTAATATCTTCATCAATGACATCAATAGTGGGATCGAGTGCATCCTCAGCAGGTTTGTGAATGACACCAAGCTGCATGCTGTGGTTGGCATGCTCAAGGGACTGGATGCCATCCAGAGAGACCTAGACAGTGATTGGCCCAAGAAAACTTCATGAGGTTCAACAAAACCAAGTGCAAGACCTTGTACTTGGGTCATGGTGACCCCCACTATCAGTACAAGTTGGGAGACTTTAGGATGGAGCATAAACTTGCCAAAAAGGGGTTGTATATTCTGGTGGATGCAGCTGGACATGAGCCAGCAAGGTGCAATCATAGCTCAAGAAGCCAGTTGTACCCTGGACTGTATCTAAAGAAATATGACCAGCAGATCAAAAGAGGCAATCTTACTCCTCTACTCTGTGCCAGTGAGACCTCACCTGGAGTACTGCATCCAGATGTGGAGTCCTCAGTACAGGAGAGACATGGATTGATTGAGCACATCCAGAGGAAGGCCACAAAAAGTTCCCAAGGAATGAAACACCTCTCCTATTAGGGCAGGCTGAAAGAGCTGGGGCTGTTCAGCATAGGGAAGAGAAAGCTCTGGGGAGACCTTATAGTGGCTTTTCTGTATCTAAAGGGGGGATATAAGAAGGAAGGAGATGAGGTCTTTAGCAGGGTCTGTTGTGATAGGACAAGAGGAAATGGTTTCAAATTAAAAGAAGGAATGGATATAAGGGAAAAGTTTTCTATGATAAGGGCAATGAAGCACTGAAACAGGTTACTCAGAGAGGTGGTGGATACCCTATCTCTGGAGACATTGAAGAGCAGACTGGACAGGGCTCTGAGCAACCTGATTGAGCTGTAGATATCGCTGTTCGTTGCAAGGGAGTTGGACTCGATGACCTCCAATGTTGTGTGTGTTCCAACTTAAATAATTCTGTGATTCTATAACCTTGTAAATAAGAATTTATCAGAGTTGGCATTATTGTGCATTTTTATAGGTATTAATGATAGTTGATAGAAGGTATCAGTAATAGCAATGTAAAAGTTAAAAAACTAAAATTCTACTTGATTTGATGTTAAGAAGCTTTTTCCTGTAGCTAGTGAATATTACATATTGTCATGGAACACAAAGAAGCTTGAACCTCCATTTTCTTTTGCTGCTCTTTGATTTGTCCGTTACTTCTATTTCATTATTTTCTCATGGCCAATATTGAACTGTCACAATGCTCTCCTTATCACTCGTTTTTATCATCACCAGCTTTTAATGGTATTCCAGATGGAATAGTACCTCCAGAAAAATGATTTGGTAAGTGAGAAGTTTGAAAGATGTGTGCAATGCATAATTGTCTGTGATCAAAGCTGACCTATATATACCTCACTAGGATTGCAACAATGTATAGCAATATTTCAAATAGAACAGATAGAAAAGGAGCATATAAGAATTTTACATCTTTCCGTAAATCTGAAATAATATTTCAACTGCTGTTCATCAGTAACATGTATTTTTGAACTGAGTTTATCTGTTGGCTCCAAACCCAAAAAACTTGTTTCACAAGGACTCTCAAATCCTTTAAATGTTTGCTAGTGCATAGATACAAAGGAAAACAAGTAAACATCACAATAATAGTAAGCACACATTGATTTTGATATGTTGTTTTAGTCCCATTAATTTTGTTTTCAAAATTTATTGGAACAGCCTTTATTTTTGTTTAGCCAAAACAATAACGTTAACATTTTCCTTCTGGGCCAATTGATGTATGAAGGCTCTGAAGTGTTGCTAAGCAAAATAAAGGTATATTTTCTGGGAAGATATAAAACTGTCAGTTCTGGCTGAGATGTTTCTGAAACAGTCTCACTACCTGATGTTAACCTTTTATGTACCAACACTATATTCTGAATAATCTGACTAATTGTAATTACCTCTCTCTCCAAACAATGCCAATCAAGTGAATTAATTTTTTGCTGCTTACTGGAACACCTCCATGTATGTCAATACTTAACCTGGAAAATTTATGTGAATCTTTTTGAAATTTATAGTGTTAACTTCAGTAGCTGCAGTTTTGAATTTCAAAACTACAGAAATGAATGCAATTCCTTGTCTTTGCTCTAAAGGATTACTGAGGGACTCCTAGGAATTAAAAAACAAACAAACAAACAAACAACAAACCAACAATGAAAATCTGGACATGTCATGGTACACTTTTTAAGTGAAAACCTAGTCATTCCACAAAGAGATGCTGCTACAATGGAGAAGTAAGTAATTAGTATTAGGGTAAAACAACCATTCCAATTGATTGTCTTAATATCTGTTCTGGAAGACAAGCTGTGCATTCATACTGCAAATTTCACATTGCATAAGAGATATTTCTACACATATTTCATGCAAACATTATTTCAAAGAGAAGCAGATAGATAGCATGCTATATTAATATAATCAAATCTACACTGCAAAGAAAAAGCTCCCTGAGTCATGGGATGCAGAAATTGCTGCCCCATTCCACAGGCACTGTCTCACTGTTTAGCCTGGAGGTATAAGAAGAAACCTAGAATCACAGAATCATAGAGCAGCTTGGGTTGGAAGGGAATTCAAGGATCATCAAGCTCCATCCCTCCTGCCACAGGCAGGGTTGCCAGCCAATAGATCAAGTGCTAGATCAGATTCCCCAGTGCCCCATCCATTCTGACCTTAAACATGTACGGGAACAAGGCATCCACAACCTCTCTGGGCAATCTGTTCCAGCACCACATCGCTCCCTCAGTAAAACACTTCCTCCTGACATCCAATCTAAATCTCCTTTCCTTCTGTTTAAAAACATTCCCCCTTATCCTATCACTATCTATCTGTGTAAAATGCTGATTTCCCTCATCTTTATAATTTCCCTTTAAATAAGGCTGCAATGAGGTTTCCTTGCAGTCTTCTCTTTTCCAAGCTGAACAAGCTCAGTTTCTTCAGCCTATCTTCATAGGAGAGATGCTCCAGCTCTTGTATCATCTTCATAGCCCTCCTCTGGACCCTTTCCAAAAGCTCCACATCTTTCCTGTGCTGGGGATGCCAGACTTGATCACTGTACTCCAGCTGGGGCTTCTTGAGGGCAGAGTAGGGGGGAACAATTGCCTTCCTAACCCTGCTGGCCACCTCTCATCTGGTGGAACCCAGGATGTCACTGGTCTTCCAGGCTGCAAGAGCACACTGCTGGCTCACATTAAGGTTTTCATCAACCAGGACACCCAAGTTCTTCTCTGCAGGACTACTCTCAAGGAGTACTTCTCCTGGTTTGTATACACATGTGGGATTACCTCCATTCAAGTGCAAAATCCTGCATTTTACTTTTTTGAAGCTCATTAGGTTCACAAGGGCCCACCTTTCAAATTTATCAAGATCTCTCTGGTTGACATTCCTTCCTTCTCTGGTATCAACTGCATTGCTCAGTTTGGTGTCAGCAGCATACTTGCTGAGGGTGCACTCAATACCATGATCTGCAGCACTGCAAAAGATGCTAAAGAGTACAAGACTCAAGATAGATTCCTGAGGGACATCACTCCTTCCTAGCTTCCACCTGAACATAGAGTCATTGATCACAAAAGAGATCTAGAGGTTGCATGAAAAAAAAAGGACTTGTATCATTATGAGAGGTCAAAAATAAGCAAATGTACCACTTACTGACATCATTCTAAGCTAACAGAAATCCTACGTAAAGGATGCAGGACTTGATAATGGTTTCTCATTTCTTTGTGATTGCCTTTACTTGAAGGAGAGCTTTTACAGGAGACCATTTAGAGCATCAGGCACCACCAGTTACAAAAAAATACCACTAATTGAAAACCTGTCCTAGGGCATTCTGCAAGTGATCCTTTCTTAAGGGAGGGCTGGTGGAGCCCATTCTATGGGTCTTCCTAGGCTGTAACAAGTGGGACCCTGGGGAGGACCAGTGTCAGCCATTGGTGGGACATCCAGATAGCTACTGCTATCCTAGGACTCCCTACACCAAATAATCTCCCAGGGTTATCATTTTTTGTTAGTATTGTTAGGTCATCTGAAAACAGAAAAATTGAAAATATGTGGTGATAACATTGTAATACCACTGCCTCTGTTACACGAAGACTTTCAAAGCATTTCTGTGCAAGAAACCTACATCTTCCCACCAATTCAGAACACCATAAACTATAGCCTATAAACTTCCTCTACTTGTCTTGTGCCACTGCCTTTGCTGTAAGCTGGGCTTTCTTGCATTTGAAATGCAAGATAAGGTACCAGATGAGAATGAAATTTCTCATATGTTTTATTCAAAATAATTCTATAATTGCTCTCTTAGGGGGTTGGGAAAGCAAGTATTATCTATTTCTGAGGTGATACAGGCCATGCTGAGGTCCTAGAGCTATAGCTGTAGCTTCTTTTTTGCTATTTCTTTATAAGGTGATGCAAAGTTTTTGGATATCAGCCTCTGCATAATGATCTCTCTGGTGGCAGTGTCTCTCCTGGTCTACAAAAGGAACCTTGGCATTGCTGCAGGGTGTTCTGCAGGCTGTTCTCTTTTTCAGTTCCCTATGAACATTTTGTATTTTAGTCACCTTTGCCTCTTAGCTCCTCCAGGAGTTGTAAAAATTACCTCACAATGAAGTTTTACACAGATTCAGCATCAGGTTTTTAAGTTTCTTTGCCTCTGTGAAAGAAAATAGCACTTTTTTTTCATAGAATCATAAAATATCTTGATTTGGAACGATCACTGAGTTCAACTCCTAGTTCCACAAAGAATCACCAAAGTTCAATCCTCATGTCTGACAAATGCTCCTTGAACTCCAGCTGCTTGGGGCTGTGACCATTGCCCTGGGCAGTCTGTTCCATGCCCATCATCCTATAATTAAGAACCTTTTCCCAACCCCCAACCTGACCTTCCCCTCATGCAGCTCAGTGCCATTCCCTTGGGTTCTGTCACTGTCACCAGAGAACAGATCTGAGCGCTACCCTTGTAAAGCTGCCATGAGGCCTCCCCTCAGCCTCTGCTCCAAGCTGAACAAACCAAGGCACCTCAGCCGCTCCTCATACATCTTGCCCTCTGGACTCTTCACTACCTTCGAAGGCTTCCTTTGGCTGATCTCTAATAGTTTTATGTCCTTGCTATACTGTGGAACCCAAACTGCAACCCATGCACCAGGCTGTACAGTGCAGAGCGGAGTAGGACAACTCCTCCCATGGCCCATCTGACAGTACCATGCTTGATGGACCCCAGGATACGGCCAGCCCTTTGGGCTGCCAGGGCATACTGCTGGCTCTTGTTTAACTTGCTATCAGTCAGAACCCATAGGTGTAGGTATATATAGCCCACATAGGGCTGCTTTCCTATCTCTTGTCCCTCAGCCTGTACATATAGTCAGTGTTGCACCTTCCCAGGTTCAGAATCCAGCACTTGGTAAATTTCGTGTTGTTGGTGACTGCCAGCCCTCTAATTCGTCAGAATCTCCCTGCTAGTCTGCTGTACCCTTGTAGGAGTCAACAGCTACTCTCAGTTTAGCGTTGTCTGCAAACTTTCTTTGAACATCTTCAAGTCCTGTGTCTTGATTGATGAAAATGTTGAAGTGAATTAGCAACAGAATTGAGATCTATTGTACCACACTAGTGACTGCCACCAGCCTGATGCAACTCTGTTGATTATAACCTTTTGAGCTCAAACAGTCAGCCATTTGTTTGAATAACACATTATGTTTTTGTCTAGCTGTACGCTGATCCTTTTTGAAGTATACTTTGAGGAGCAATATTGAAAGCTTTGCTGAAATAAAAAAAGATAATATCAGCTGGCTTCCTTTGGTCAATAAGGTGGGTACCCTTGTCATAAAAGGAGATTAAACTCATTAAACAGGACTTTACCCTTGTGAACCCATGTTCACTGTGACCAATGACAACACTGTCTTTCAGGTATTTTTCAATAGATCCCAGAGTAATCTTGTTCATAATTCTACCAGGCACTGAAGTGAGACTGACAGGTCCGTAATTACCAGCTTGTTCTTCCCCTTCTTGAGAACTGGAACAATGTTTGCCAGCTGCCAGTTGACTGGGACCTTTCCAGATTCTCAAGACTGTTGAAAAATAATTGAGCAAGGCCTTATGATGACATCAGCCAACTGTTTGAGTACCCTGGGCTGAATCTCACCAGGCTCCATATACTTACATGAATCCATCTGAAGAAGAAAATCACACGCAGGTTTGAATCTGTCTGAGAGTTTATCATTCCACAGTCATGGTCCTCAAACTCAGAGCTCTGGGGGTCCCAGGGCCCATCATCAGTATTGAAGATAGAGGTGAAGAAAGCATTAAACACCTCTGCTTTGTCTACTTTCCTATTTGTGAGGTAACCTTCTTTATCAAGTAATGGATCAATGTTATCTCTAGTCCTTTTGCTGTTTACATATTTTAAAAGGCCCTTTTTGTTGTCCCCTGTAGTACTGACCACGTTCCTAACTAATCTTTAGTCATGTTAATTCTTGCCCTACAATAGTGAAGAGTATCTCTATAGTCCTATCATGTTACCCAGCCTCTCTTCCAGTGGCTATACCTTTTTCATCTAAGCTCTAGAGGAAAATCCCTGCTCAGCCAAGAGCATATTAAAATGAGTGGCTGCTTGATGCAGAAGTTAATGTTTATGGTTTCTGCTAGGGAAACACTTCACTTTCCTATAGCTTTCACATCCATTTGTGTATAGCACACTAGCAGCTCTTATAAAAATAGGAGTAAATAAGCAATACATATTCAGAATTTACTAAACTTACTCCTTTTGGTTCTAGTACAGATAATTAAGGACCAACTTAGGGCATTTTCTATGTTTACTGAATGAACCCTCTTTTTTATACAAATGGTGAAAGAGGACTTCATTGAAAATATGTTGCAGCATTAGCTCCATGATTTCAAATGTAGATTCATATATATTTATCAGTGTCAATCCATAAAACTGACTGTTAGGGACTGAGAGACAGTATTTGTCTTTTATCTGATTGTTGATTTCTGTTCATCAATAGTAAAAAGTGCATACATTCCTAATTCCCTTTGTCTTTTCTGTATTGCCTTGTCTTGACTACAGCTACCAGCTAAGACTAAATGGATACTTGAATGAGGCCAATTATACTTGTTGCATATACTGCTTGAACCTCATTTTGGTATTGTGAAGTGGCAGTCAGCTTCTGGTGGGGCTGAGAAACCCTGCTGTTCCTGGTTCCTCGAAGAAGGTATGGAAGTTCACATATGCACATAGAGCATGCATCTTAAATGATTACACTTCACTGGTAGATTAAAAAAACAAGTTATACATAGCAGAGTAAAACATACAGAGTCTGACACTAACTTCATGCTGTTTTATAAAGTGTGATGGAGGATTTCCCCACCACTTGGACATTTTGCTCCTCAACATCTTCAAAGCAGGGCTGGAGCCCTTTGTGTCCCTTTTGCCACAAAAAAAAGGAGCTTCCAGGTATTCATGGTATTCAAAATTTATTGACTAGGAAGAAGGAAGGTGCAGAAAACAATTACAGAATCTGTCAAAAGTTAGTATATCCTGAAGGTATATATATATAATATACCATCCTGCATTTCCCAATCCTTTATTTCTGTGAAATAATAAAATATCTCCATTAAAAAAAAAATGCTGGATGAGAAATATCATACAACATGGTAGCCTCTCTTCTCTCTGGGTAGTGTGCCAACTCCAAACGTTCTGTCTTCTCGGTGATATTCAGCCCTCAAAGTGATACTACTTGAGGAAAACCACTGATTTTTTGTATTTTCCTTTCCTCCTAAAACCTTTCTATGTTTCTCCTGTTTTGAAGCAAGCACCTGTTTTTTTTGCAATTAAAACTACTTACAGTGTTATAGATAGGATATCTTTGGTCAAGAACAAAGATATTGTTGGAGATAAGATAAAATTGTTGGAGTTCATCCAACAAATGCAATACATTCCATTTTTGAAAAGTCAAATGTAATTGATTTTTACAAAGAGATCCCTGTGTCAGCTGGCTAATCACTATGTTTTGGTAACTGCTCACTAAACAGACAATAAGAATTAGTAATGTGAAAGATCTTCAGAGCAATTTTCAAGAGGTAATGACTTCTCGACAACAGTGACAAAAATGAAATATAGACAATGCACAGTTTTGCCAGTGGAAAGATAATCCAAAGTGATAATAAGAAATCCATGGCCTCATAATTGAACCCTAAATTTCACCAGACAAAAAGAAATCCAATTTAAAAAGAAGAAAAAGCTTGCACTATGATTGATTTATTTTTTAAATGAAGGTTTCAGTGTATCTGAAAAATTTAAAGTGAACAGAGCATAAAAAGTTTTCAAACTCTCCTATGCAGTTATTGGCCTAGAAAATTCACTGAATGAAAGCAGTCTTACAATCACCAATCTTCAGGAGGCAGGTTATTAACTTAAAAAGAAAATGTCAGAAGATTTCAGCTTAAAATCACAAAGTTGTCAGTGCAGAAAGGCAGACTCCCTGCAAATCAGACATATAGAGTTCTGGCACATTTGGGGTCAATTGTCCTTATTTTTAGCACAAATCCATTTCAAGAAGTAGCTTTAAGTGTATTGGGATAAAAGTCACAAATCTAAAGAACAAGAGTGGTGCAGAGGACCCTTAAAGGCCCATGTTAAACTTGGAAACTTCTCCTACTATCTTTCTTGAGAAGAGGCATGGGATAAAGATACTCTGTACTACTGGAGGTCATCACTGCATCTTGTCCTGGTGGAAGTGGTAGGGTGCATCACTAATGCTCAGACGTTTTGGATAGTGGTGAAGAATAGATTGTTTTCATTTTTCTGAAACTTCAAAATGCTTGAAGAGCCTTCCAAATACCATGACTGGAAATTGCCAAAACGTTGGAGGTAGATCATAATGTACACATAATAAATAACCTTTGGAATGACTGGCAGAGTGGCAAGTGAGCTTTCTCTTGGAAAGAAGATACTAAAACAGAAAAGAGCAGGAGGAATATTAATAGTCAACCATATAGTAAGTTCACATCAGATATTAGATTTCCCTAAGTCAAATTGTGTGGAAAATGACTGCTATATTAGTTCAGTTACAGCAGTCATTCTAGTTTTACAAGTGCATAAAGCAAAATAAAAAGCTACAGTCATTTATAAATTCCAACAAAGTCCCTTGCATGCAACTTATACTACTGCACACTGTGAGGAAATAATAAAAATTAAAAAATAAAAAAATAAAATAAAACTCAGGAAAAAATCTATTTTCTCCTGACAGAAAAATGAGCTTATTAGCTGACAGCCAATATTTCTGAAATCTCTACTTTTCAGTGTTCTTTTATCAGTCAGCAGATTCCATTGTACTGCAGCTCCAAACTTCTATAGTAGAGCTCAATAATAACACCAGTTCATGCTTCTGTTGCACTTAAATTTCTGCTGGAACTTGTCTATAATTTTCGTGAATTAAAATCTCAGAGCTTTTCTCCATGTTAGGCTAGCTCTATGGTCTGGATTCAAAATCTCACTAAAGGCCAAAGAAAAAACTACTGGCTTACCTTAGCTTTTTACATCTGTTCTATAGACAGCAAAAATGATTCTTCAGGTTAGTCTGTTCATCTCAGATGTGGTAAAAAAATGATGTATAGGCACAGTATTTGTACATTTCATCCTTGGAAGAGGTATATTTGGCCTGATATATAAGCAAATACACAGATTTTAAAAGCAGGATAACTTATACCAGTTAGATGTTTTACTGTGAAGAATTTAGACAGAAGAATGGAGAATCATAACTGCAAGACAAGTTATCCCTTCCATCTGGAGTCTGTGCATACCTGCTAGAAACAAAGAAATGAGTTTCTGAGGGTGAAAGGAGATACTCAACTAGCTTAATGTTAACAAAATGTACTTATTTCTTCAGCACATAATTCTGGAACTTCTGTGGAGCACATAGTTCAGTTTTCTTTCATTACCTGGGAGGGTCACTATTCCAGATAGTTCATAAGAAAAATTATAATCACTGTTTCTTCTATTGCTTTATCAGTTATTCTGAAAAAGTCCTAAGCCATTCACTTTGAACAGTATTGGGAGTGTGCTAGTAAAAGACAAATAAGCCGTAAAGGATTCCATGCTACTGTTTGACAAATACTGTTTTGTCTACGTTAGCAGAGATGAGCTGAGATGCCCAGACACTCTTGTGATCAACACTCTTTATAAGAATATACTGGTTATTTTTCAATTGTTTGCTGATAATCTCTATGTTTTTTATTATTATTTATTTTATATATATGTATGTTTCTTCCCTCCAAACCAATGTTGTGTTAGGATTGGGATGTCCATTGCAGCATGACTTCAAACTAATAGTGAGAGAAACTAATATGTCAGAGAACAGATGGAGATGTTATCATGCTGATCCTGGTCATTCAAAGGTGACCTGCTTCACGTCATATATTACTCTCAGGATGCTGTTGAAATGAATTATAGTTAGAGATGAGCTATTGTCAGAACCTAACATTCTCTATACCATGCAGTGCGTGAGAACTGTGGGAAAAAAATAAAATCTCAAAGACGAAGTAGATGAACTACAGCAACCACAATCAACAGAAATAATAACAACAACAAAATCAAACCAATCTGCCAACCAAATTTTCTTTGAATGTTAGCATTTTAGACAGACAAAATCAGCCCGAGTTTTTTCTTTAATTCTGCAGATCACAAGGTATGTTATCTCAATTTCATTTGTAACAGAATACTGTTCCCACAATTCCAAACTTGTTAAATCTAAGAGCTGCAATTGATCAGAGATTACCAGAGCACACTGCTATTCTGAAAGTAGTTCAATCTAATTTTTCCCACACTTTCACTCCATGAGTTACCATCACATCTTTGAGATCCCTGTACACTGCAGTACATTGCTATTCTCAGATCCCATAAAGACTAAACACAAAGCTTGAAAGCTGGAGAAAGAATACCATTTTCTTTGTGAACTTGTTATGGGCATCTCCTCCCTCTCCTTTCCTGACACATCTGTTTCCCTCTGAGCCAGGAACACTCTCACTGGACAGGTTTGCTCACCCAGCTGAGCAGCACTCAGTGCTAGCCATGAATGACTCATGTGCCCTGAATGAGCCCCGGATCCACAGCACTGATCAGACATCCCAGTGGATGAGTATTACTGTTTTGCACTGTTTACAGCCCTCAGTGTTGGCACCTAAGTTAAAAATAGCAGTCATGATCAAGTTAAGCATCAAGCACATAAATACATACCTATTTTATTGAGTTTCCATAATTAAAGGATGAATGGATAAAAATTATCTAGTGATCTTCTTACTTAATCTTCCGGGGACATTACTAGAACCAAAGATATTATCTAAATGTAGAAATACATTGTTTTTCTCATCCCTTTCAAATCTTCTTTCCAGATTAAAATACCGTCTCAGCTACTTTCCTGGAAGCAAAGGGTTTGATCTGACGTTATCTAGAGAGGGAATCTGAAGCTCTCTCTGATTCTCAATAGGAAGATTTAAGTGAAGGTAGCTGAGGAAGATTACTTCTCTTATCCTTTTATGATCAGGCAGAGCATGAAAACACATTTCTATATGACAAATTCATGTAATAAAGTATTCCTTTTGAAAACTTGTGCTGCTTCAGCTGCTTGGGATACTTACTTGTGTGACTTCAGGCACACACACACATACGACAGAACCCAAAATAGATCTGGAAGATGAGTCATGATGTTCAGGAAGGGCTTTGAAATAAATGTACCTATTTACTCTTGCAGCTGTCTGCTGAAGCTAATACTGCTCTACAATGGTGTTATTAATTTGTTATCAACAGCTGCATCTCAGAAGTTTGTTTTTGCTTTGGGTCATTGTTGTTGTTGTTTTTATTTTTTAAATCAGGTAATTATAATAGCGGTTCATGTCTTCAGAGGAAACATTTGGAGAATAAATATGCCAAACAAAAATAATATAAAATGGGAATATTAAAATTAGGACATCCTCAACAATGTTGCAGGCATTTTATCTGCTTGCCAAATGCCATTATGTTGCACAGCATTTTAATTAATTACTGGGAAACATGGAAAGTAATGTTTTTCTGTCAGACTACTATGGGTGCTGTATGTTTTCTCCAAATATGCTATGCAATGCTCATGTTAATGTGTCATGTTTGTATCTTACTATGGTGGCAAAATTGTGTAACCAGAGGAAATGGTCCAGTAAAATTGCAACTTTAGAAGTTTGTACGTAAGTGTTTGCTTTTTCAGGTAGACAGAGCCTACTTTCAGCACAAATTCCAATACATAACAAAAATGTCAGTTAGCAAAACTCTTAATTTGTCCTTTTGCTGTGTCGTTATTTTTCCTTTGACCATCAGTGGTCTTGTGTTTATTTTAAATAGAATTCTTAGTGTAAGAATCATTCTCATGTTTGACTGCCAAACCAGTAATGTTTCAGCAAGTCTAATGATTTCCTTACTGTGATGCTAATTTAGTCCAAAAGCAAGGTCATCTTTAATTTTTAATTATTATTATAATTTTCTAATAAGAAATTCACTGCTAAGGGTCTAAGCCAACTGCTTTTGACATACATTGACTTCATTGGAAGCTTTACCAGAGCATAACAGCAAAAGATAATTACTACATAAATCACAGAATCTCGTATACTTTCAGTGTAGCTGACTTAATGGCAAAATCTCTGCAAAATTATGGACTTGATTATTTAACATAGTCTTATATTAGCATGGTTCCCCATAAATTACTCACAATTTTTATCATGGAAAGTGAGAGGCAAATATGTGTGTACGTACTAAGTGTTAGCGTTTATGGCTGGAATTATGATGGTTTTTGCATGTGATCATTTTTTGCCAGTCAGTAGGTTGAAATGGAAATAGAATGTAAATGATTGATCTACTGCAATAATGAAAAGAAGAGATGAAGGAAATCTTATATTGATGAACCAAGGCTTTAAAGTTATATGTTTGCTTAACAAGTTAAAATATGAGAGAAAAGTCATTTCTCACAACGCTTCATGATGAATTCTTCATTCAACACAGTATATGAGATGCATTTAACTTTAAAGTGCAGCAATACCACAGAAACCAGAAAAATTGATGGACTTCTACTAAATGTGCAACTTAATTTATTACCAACAGGAAACTCCAGTAGAACTGTCATTCACTAAAATGAATCTGAATTTTATTAAACACCTCCTACAGCATATGCTTATTGAATTTAGCATTTGCATTTAGATCAGAGCTGTTAGACTTCTTAAGAAGATAATTACATTTCTGCAACACTGCTGACCAGTAACTAAGGTGATTCAGATTTTTTTTTTGAAGTCTTCACCATAAATTTCTCACAGTATATATGATGATTAACAATCATCTGTAAACAATATAAGGACATTAATAAGCAGGCAGAAAAATAAAAATAAAACAATAAATGAGCATTGGAATTATGCATACAACAAAAAATAAATCACTGATGACAAAATAGCAATAAACAATTATTAAAAATACATTTTACAAGCAGTGACTGTGTCCTTTACTAAAGTTCATTCATTTCCACTCAATTTCCACTCCAATTTGGGTCTCCAGATACATATATATACATATCACTAGAATAAAAGAAAAGGAATAAAAAATCAGAAAGCATCATCGATACTCATAGTTATAAAAAAAATCTGGTTTTGGCTTTTTTAAGGCCCGATATTGTTTTAGCTTTACCAATGAATTCATAGGCAATCTTGCACAATGTGCTGATCATTCTAAAAATAGGTTTTACTCTGGCACAGACACCTTTGCTTCACTCAGCAGACTGTGGCTGTTACTAAGCTTACTTAGTAACAGGTTTGGCTTTGAACGTTTTGCTTCGCCTGTTGGAATTTATGTTGCTTATCTTTATAGGTTTAGAATTTTCAAATTGCTATTGCATTTTATTGATTTTTTATAGAAGACTAGATGACTTAATGATGTTTTGAAGAATATTTTTCTGCCTTTTCTTTTCCTTCGAGTAGATTTCCATGGAAACTGAACACATTTTGTCGTTGAATGTCTTCTTCTGGCTTCATTTCCTGTCTACCTGAGATAGCACTTTGATTAAATACACCCTCATAGTTGGCAAATTAAAATCATCATGAAGATTCTCTGAAATCTCGACTAATCTTGTAAAGATGCTTTAATGTTTTGAATTTAATTTAGCATACTTGCAAGGAAAGCAAGAAATAGTATTTTCTAATTTAGCTGGATCATGATACTGCTTAATTGTTTTAATGTTGTCACAAAACTTCAACAGTATGTTGGAGACCAGCTTTTTACATGATCTGATAGTGACAGAACAAGAAAGAATGGTTTTAAGCTAAAAGTAGGTTGACTTAGATTAGATGTTAGGAGGACATTTCTTTACTCAGAGGGTGGTGAGGCACTGGCACAGGCTGACCAGGAGAGCTGTAAGTGCCCCATCCCTGGAAGTGCTCAAGGCCAGGTTGGATGGGCCCAGGGCAGTTTGAGCTGGTGGGTGGCAGCCCTACCCATGGTGAGGAGGTTAGGACTAGATGGTCTTGAAGGTACCTTCAAATCCAAGCTGTTCTATCATCCTACGAACTGAGATCTGTCATCAACATGCAATTGAAAACCAGCTACGGTCCTTCAGTATGCCATTCCCTACCTCACTGCTTGTGCCTTTTTTTGTGCCAACTGTTCCCTAAACAGTTACCTAACTTACACTCTCTAAGCCACTGTTCTCTAACTTGCATAAGTTAACAAAAAGGGTGGTTTACAGTTCATCCAAACAGTAGGAGATTGTAGTGTTATCCTAGAAATGTTCACTTTTAGTATATATACGTTCACTTCTAGTATATATAGGTCCTGCTAGGGGAGGAGTAATGGGTTCCAGTGATTCACTGTAGAGTAGCTATTTGCTAATAGCTACTTAGTCTAGGAAGGATAAAAATGGTTTAGGAATAAGATCTGTGGAATGAATAGGCTTGTCAAAAGAGACGTAGCTGCCAAATTAGAACTAATATTAATGATGATCACTTTTTTTTTTCCATAATGAAGCTAACACCCTTCCTTCTAAGAGGCAAATTGATTATGTTCCCAGTTAAATTTTATAGAAATCTGTGACAGCTACCTCTACGTAGTAAAATGTCTTATTTCTAATCCCAATGCAAGTAACCACAGAGAAGTCCTGGTGAAGAACTGGTATCTTCTTTTCCATCATATACTTCCACTTTCACCTCCCAGGCAAGCAACATTCCTGGGATGAAGGCTGGCTCCCCTGATGCTATGAAATGATAGGGAAAGAGTTGCGAGTTACAGATCTGCCATTAAATTTCTCATGGAGAAAACAGATGGTATTATTTTACAGACTATTCCTTGCATGCTACTCCTTGCTAGGAGTAGACTACTCCTGTAGCTTTCAGTTTGTTTAGAAGGCTACTGTGATGCAAATCCCTATACACTACATGCAAACCCTCTTTTGTATGAATAATCCTGATCCTACAGATCACTGTCAGGCACCAGAGATAATAGGGATCAAGATGAGCAACAGATGTCAACTAAATGATGTTTCTGAACCCAAGTGTCAGCATCCAGATGCACATGGACAGACTTTGTTCCTAATTATCAAGGAGCAGCAAGGTCAGGCATTGCTGCATGAGTGAGAGGAGCAGGGACTGAGGATCAAAGACAGTTCCACAGGGCCTGAGTGCGGAGTGCAGGTCTGAGTTGATAACAAGGTCACTCAAGAGTCCAGTGACCATCCAGTCAGTGCACAGTGATGAGGTTGGTCCACAGCCAAGCTGGAAAGTAGTATCAGTGGTTCAGCAGAAGGGATATAAGAGTCCAGCCACAAAGCAAGAAGATATTTGAAGTAGTTCTGGAACAAATCTGGGGATAGGAGTGGAAGCAGGGAGTAAGTGCTCCCACTAAGTCTTCTCTGCAGAGCCTTCTCTGCAGAGCTTTTTTAAGGCTGGACAGCAATACTTACCTACATGGATAGTGAGTTCAGGCAGCCAAACCCCGCAGAGAAGAGGATACACTTAGCCCCCTGGCATTACTGACAGTTGCTGATGAAAATATCTTGAATTTGTTTGATGCTGATGGAAAAGCACAGCCAGAGGTTTGGAAATTATCTTCTAAAGATATCTCAGAATCTGGAAGCTGTAGGGATTCGCCTCTAATTAAAGGCGAAAAAGATTTATCCTAGCCTTCAAATTCATGCATTACAATTTTTGAAATTCAATTCAGCATTATGTGCTGGTTCCTAGAGAACATCCTTTACCTGCCTTGTTAACTATCACTTGAGATTCCAACAACAAATCTAGTGGCAAAACCACAAATACAAATCTGGTGCAGGAAGAGAATGACTTGAGAACTGAGAATCTTAAGTCTCTAACAATTTGTACAGTGATATGCAGATCTCTGGAGAGGACACCTTGTATTAAACAAGGGTAAAATATGCATGCGTTGAAGCCTATGCAAATCTATGAAGTCTGTTACTTCCATAATACACAGAGATAGGATCTCAAGGAGCACTGACCACTTAGACAGGCTTCTTCAGAAAAGAAGCTCCATAGTTAATCCCTGAGTAAAGTCCAGCTATGCATTAGCATCTATCAAGTGAATAATCTCACTGCAAAACATACAGAAATTTGTATGAACCCATTCTTAGTAGCATATGGGCAGAGGTCTGGTAGAGAATGAAAATGCTAGAGTAGTATGAATCTTAAATAGAAAGAATGAAGAGTCAGAGTCTGACCCATATTTAGCACAGTTGTGTTACAAAATATCACTTACTTGTCTTCTGTTTAAAAAAAAAATCTGAAAAGAGAACCTCTGGATTGTTAAAATACTAGTGTTCTTGATTAGAAAGAATATGAGAGGATAAAAAGGCAGCAAAGACAATACAAAGGCCATTTGGTATGGTTTCATGACCTACAAGCACAAAACTGATGCTGTGATTCTCTTGAAAAAATAAATAAAAGAGACAAAATCAGAAAACCACAGTAGTTACAAAGAGGAGTGAGTCACAGTAGGTTGCTCCAGGGTCCCACAGGCCTGTCACTCCAAACAAACAATACTACCAGAAATAGGTGACATATTCTTCAAATCTGAGGCACAATAGAGAATATAGTCAGTCATTCTGTTCAAGAGCATCTCTGGTAACAATAGGCAGAGACACCAAATCTGATTACAAACATGTGGATGTCCCTTCTAGTGGAGATGGAACAAACAGCAGATCAAATGTATTTCGGAAACTCTGTGTGCCTAATACACAGTAGATAACTGAACACTATCTGTATATATATATATATGTATGTATGTATGTATATTTAAAGAACTAAAAAGAACAATTTCTAACAGAGTTTTTTATTAATTTGTGATTTTAATGTTGTGCCTTGCAGGAAAATGCATGGATTTGGGCAATAAGGTATGAAACATCTCTTGAACAACTATGGCGCAACATTTGTTTTTGTACTCAGCTACATTATGAAATAAATTTTAAAACTTATTATATAAGTGATCAGTAATCATTCCTCAATAGACTACATATCCCACTGTTTTCTAGTAACAAGAAACTTCTGACGTGTTGAAATCACTTTTGGGAAAAAGCAGAGATTATTTTTTTACTCTGGAAAATTGCATCTCAGTTGTGGTAAGAAAAAATCCGGACTTTGATTTTTGATGTTTGGTCTGAAAAAGAATCTGCAAGAAAGGCAAAGATGCCTTCAGATATACGCTTTTCCTAGAAGCTGATACTGACCACATAATCCATTTGCATCCCTTGACTCCTGTTATTCTTCATGACTTTTACTGTTTGCTACTATGAGTAGTGGGAAGGGTCCAATCTACTACCTAGTCTTTCACATATGCAGCATAAAATCCTCAGCTTAAATCTGGAAGGGTCTAGTTGTGATAATTGTGTTCACTTTTCCTTGGAAGTTTGGATGCATACAAGCCCCAGCAGAGCACAGAGTTTGTTATTTTTGTATAATTTTGTATAATTTCTGCTTGTCCTGTAGAATTTGATAAATGAGGGGCTTTGGAATTGCTTATGGGAATATGATTACACAGAATTAAATTGTCAAGCTCATTAATTATTCCAATTAAACACACAAAGCCAAGAAATGGCATTCTTCTGCCTCCTCTACAGTGGATTGTGTACAGCCTTTTTGTGGGCATTTACATTTTTATATTCTAATAATTTCATCTTAAAATGTAAACATAATTGCGCACAGACGCAGAGCTGGAGCTCAACTCACAGAGGACTGGAGGCAGAAACCTCTCCCATTGGTATGATGATATTAGTTTTGCTTCATGACTTATCCTACCAAGTCTACCAACCATCCTAATGTACACTGACTATGCAGGGATTGCTCTCCTTCAAACTTAGTCTGCCTTCATTTACATGCCATTATAGAAATATGCAAATCTTCTATTTACCATTTTGAACAATTAGCTTACAAGGCTAAGACACAAACGTATTTTGTCTTCTATTTACCTATAATTATTCTGGCATATTAAAGGAATGGGGGGAGCAGTACCTCTGCAATTTAATTCTAGTAAAATAACCTATCACCCAAATAAGATGCATGCTATCAGTTATGGTTTCTTCTGAAGATGCTGACCCCCATTAAGCATTGCTTAATTACAGACCTTGCATTATAAGCAGCCTCTAAACATAAACCCATCAGTGAAAAAGAATACAAGGGAAATTATATGAAATAGAGATAAGGCAGCAATAATGATTACAACTACAAAGACATTCACAGTCAGGTGTACAGAGAAGGTAAACCATTCTTCCTTTTTAGCAGAGAAAATATTTGATTAATGAAGGAACCAGATTAAGAATCTGATGGAATTTTAAATTATTGTTGCTATTTACCAAGACTGCTTAGCACAGTTTTAAAAACTACATTTTGGATCTACTAGTTTGATCAGACAAAAGGAAGTCTCACATGTCCTCAGTGCCTGTTCCCATTTGAATGGCCTGGGGGAAGAGGCAGAAGACAGATGGGTGTTAAGTTGTTTCATTTTGACCAAATGTAAGAAGAGGCTTTGAAAAATAGCAGAAATCTCAACTAGGACTCAGTATGAGATAAGGAAAGCAGAAAGGGGTCCAGGCTTACATGCTGGCATAGAGCTCTTTCAAGGTGAGGAAGTTCACACTTCTCATTGGTATTTAACAGCAAGAAGGACAAAAACCCTTGGATTTCACCAAAACAAATCCCAGCTCAATTTTAAACTTCCTATTTCATAAATCAGACTACAAGTTTACAAGAAATGTGGTTCTCCACTCCACAAGATCTGAACTTGAACTTTCTGGGAAATGTTTATGTATGGCCCCTGTAGTTCCCTTGATCCTGATTCAATAAAGAAGAACAAGCTATTATTTTCCAAGTGTGCAGAGGCTTCACAACTATCCTTCTATGTCCATCTTGCTATTATATAAGGGTCTCCAGCCTGTAGCTTCTGGCTTCCATTTTGGAGGCTGGTTAGAAAGCTCTGTGTAAACCCCTCCTGAGACCCCGCACTCCTAATGCAGGGTTATGTACCTGACTCTGTCTATTTTTCTTTGGGAGAAATCCTTCACCTGATTACTTCCAGAATGCCTGGAGACTTCTTCAGCTTTCATTGGAGCTTTTGACAGTAACTGGAATCAAAATAAGGATTCTTGTCAGAAAGTCTTTAAATAAGTGTTTGTTCAAGTGTCACTGTCTGCACTCTGATTGCTGACATGAGCCCTTCACTAGCCTGCAGGGAAAAATGATTAAGACTCACCAACAGATAAATCCCACAATGATTACACTCATCTTCCTGCCACTAACCATGACATAAACACAGTTCTAGTGCAATGATGAATCAAAGGTTATGCAAGAAGGCTTTTTCTAAATCCCATTTCCCCATTTGCCCAGTGCTGCTTCCTTTTTTTTTCAACAGTTGCTAGACAGAAAGCCAAACACTGGAAACTGAGAGCCCACTGTATTCATTGCTCACAGGAGTATTGCTGGTTTCAGTACATTTCTTTTTTTCAGGTAGTGAGAGTATAAAAAAATCTACACAAAATAGCATATTGAAATCTATTTACCTTTTCTGTACTTTTTTTTTTTTTTTTTTGCCTAGGGCCAGATTGGAAATGCAGGACTGGTCCCCTGCAGCAAAGTTTTAGCTACAGGTCCAGAAGTAATCACTTCCAAGGGTCTGCTTCTCTCCAGATACTGAATGCTATTACTTTGGACTTAAACATCAGAGTTCTTTATAACAAATAAGGATCCAGCCTGATAGTGTAGTTCAACTGACAGAATGGCGAGATGATTCACAGTAAAATTCCTAATATAAAGAGTAGTAGTAAAAGTCCCTGTACCATCTCCCTTCCTCCCTGCTTATATTTCAGTAATTGCGAAATTCAGAAACTGTGAAACAGCTTTTAGCATTCATTTACTATCTTGCAAGACAGCATTCACATTTATTTTACACACACTTGCTTTTATGCTTCATATCTATTAAGAATAAATACATAGCAGCCTGATTTTTCCCCTCCTTATATATATATATTCCCTCCTTATATATTACTTTCTTAAATTATTTTTTTAATTCCAAGGTACATATTATTAAACATATCAGATGATGTATTTTTGATGAATACTTGAAACAGAAGTCAAACACAGAAGCATTGCTTAAGTAAATTGTACCTATAAATAAATGGTCAAAAATACATTAAAATGGAGTGTACATAAGTATCTCCTGATATAACGCTTCTATTTCCTCCCACTAACATAAAGCTCATTAATCATAGACATATTGAGACTGATAGTTTCAAAGCCTATGCTACACAGGCCAGCAAAAGTTTCCCACATGGCTGCGATAATTCTTGTACAAACAGAGGATTAGAGTCAAGTGCTACCAAGTAATATGAAGTGTTCCAGGATGTTTTAAAGAACAAGACTGTGTCTGGACTTCATCCATACACTAGGTGGTTTGTAAAGGAAAAGTGGTCTCCAGTGGTACATTTATTATGAGAAGTTAAAGCTAATAACAGTACTTCACCTAAGAATTTGGAGTTTTCAGTGTTTACATTCCAAGAACTCCTGCGTAACTCTGTGTTGTTGTGGAAGAAGGGCACAGTTCCCCAGTTCCTATAGAAAATGCAATATCTAGCCATCAATGCTGGTAGACAGAACTTTGCAATCAGAAGTGATGGATCTTTTTAAGTTTCCCTGTATGCCAAAATCTGATTGGAAAAATATAGTAACTTTTCTATTGCTTTTCTTTCTCCAGTGTCTTCTCTTCTTTTATAGTTTGTATGAACATAAAAAATGTCAGTAACATAATTGGCTTAACAAGAATGCATACAGATCGAGGCTCTACTGCAAGATAAAAAAAACTTTATAAAAAAGCTGGTAATGTATTTGGGAGAACTAGCAAGAACTAAAACATCTAATGAAAGAATCAATTCAGATTAACTCAAATTTGTCTTCTGTTTAATTTTGTCTAATTCTAAATCCAATATTTTGCTAAGTTTACATTAGCCTTAAAAATTTCCTCGCAGTAAAAGCTTTGGCCAGGATGATGCACATAGCACTTAGAACTTGCTGCCATATGCGATCTCTGCATTTCTTATCATATTGGTGTTTATTTTTAATTTGCTTGGCAAAAGACAACACAATCTATGCAAAAGTGGCAGAAAATTATTCAGCTCTGACAGACTGATATGTTGCAGTTCACAGAATTTTCAGAGTTCAATAGAAGAAAAAGTGTTGGTTCAGTATGAACCTTTCCTACCCTAAATGTCTTCCCTTCCCCTTACTTAATGATCTTGCTTCAGAACACAAGCATTAAAAAGTGCTAAAAAGAAATGAGTGATACATTGCATTGTATTTAGTTCCCGCTGTTTTATGACCTTCACATTTTTTGTACCCATTCAGAAAGATATCTGGTTGCTTTGATGCTTATAAAGTCAAGAGATGCTCATTTGATGCTCCCAGCCTTCTGGGTTCTCCTCAGTTGTCATGGTTTTCTTCACCATACCCTTACAACATGATTTTCAAATCTCATTCACATGACTTATTGTGTGAATGAAAGAGCATCTCAAATTTATCAGAACTTTTGTTTCCTTAACATTAAAGCCTTCACATTATTCAGAGTCTTCCATTTTGCTTTTGTCACCTACGTGTCAGCCTAGAATGACTTATGAACTTATTTCAAAGTCCATTTATTTTTCTGACAGTCACTAACTTTGTTCTTAATTGAAGGAGCTTCTAATCTTCATGCAAACTCTATGGGATTTCTTGTAGAGGTACTATCGACACACTGACACGACTTATGTTAGGTGCCTCTCCATTTTTGGGTTCTGCTGCTCTGCACATGTATAAATAAATACATTCAGTACATCTGCTGCTACCTCAGAGTTGCTGATTACATGTAGTGAGAAAGCATACTTAGGGAACATATATTTTTTGGCTACTCACTTTCTTGTTTAAAAATAAAAATAGATTATAATTGGGATGCACAAATCATACTCTCCAAAACAAGAGCTTCCATAGCTATTCTTGCAATAAGTTAATCATCAAAATTTCACAGCATTCAAATCTTTTGCCTATGATTCCCACTGGTGCTAGACTTTTAGGAAAACTTGAATGGAACAGCCCCATTGGGCAGTGTATGGCAACTGCTGAATCACGGCCTGAACCTCTGATTGATCACCTGAGGCGAGCACTAAGTCAGCCACAGGAGCACAGGTGAAGGCAATTCACCTGTGCTGCTGGAAGGGGGGAGCCTGGCTGCACCTCTCCTAGACCCATTTAAGAGCTGGCTACCAGTGGGGAAGGATCTCTTCTGGAGATCCCTTCTCTTGAGTTTTGCAGTGAGCCCAGGACACAGGTAAGCATTCTGTCTATTCTCTTTTTGTTATTATAACATGCTTAGCCAAACTCTCTTGTTTATTTCATAGTTATAATGTCTTTATAATCATTAATTATACAGGCAGACAAGTCATCAAAAATCTTGTTATTGCATTTAGCATGTGGTGATAAATATCATCTTTTAATTTACAAGGATATGAACAAAGGCCTGAAGTCCAATAAAATATAAAGAAGGAAGAGAGCAGTGAGTTTAACTCCCTAATTTTTTTTTTGAATCTGCAAAGTAGGAGATGCAAGAACAGAGAGTCCTGAAAGTCAGTTTGAACTCTACTTATTCTTTCTTGAGCAACATATAGAAAATATACTTTTTAAAATATTGAAAGGCACCTGGTTATTGGTTTGTTAAAAACAGGCTGTACTTATCTCTAGAGTTGTCTGAATTTTGCAAGATGTTTCATTTTAACCTTGTAATTCTGTCACTTTAACTGGAAATAGCTATAGCATAAACATTTCTACATGCTGAAATCCATGTAAATATCTCCCTATAAAATATCTCCCTATAAATAGCCTTCCTTAGATAGAAAGAGATTTTCCTTGAGCATGATCGATTTTGATAAAGAAAATTAAACAAAGTTCCCTATAAACATTCAGTGATCACTAGCTATTGCCTTTTTCCTGAAGAATGGCATTTGTGGACATTTGAAATAGAAAATAACTTCTGTCACAGACCTCACAGCAAGGTAACCTTTGATAAAAATGCACTTTCAAATGTTGATCTCTCATTTTTGTCTATGCAGGCAGTGCATTATGAAGCCCAGCTACAAATTAATGACAAAGTAGTAGATGAATTTTACTAGCAATTTTAATTCCTGTAAAATAATCAATGTCTTGATCCAGAGTCTATCTGAATCAACAAAATGAACTCTTCTAATTTCAGGGGCCTACAGAAATACTAATTGAAAATTTTACTTATATTGCTAAATACATTGAGTACACTGTAGTCACTAGAACTTCCAAGTTATCTTAGAGCATCAGAAGGTAAGTACTGTGGGACAAACAATGAGTCTGTATCTGGGTTAAAGTAGAATCAACCCATGGATATTTCAAGTTTGGATATATCTTGATCTTCTAAGAAAATCCATTTGTTTAGGTAGCTCAGTATATTGCATACTACAACAAATTAACAGGTTGTGAGGATAAGTGATGCAAACTACTTCCTGATTTTCATGTTTGAGTACCAAGCTTATATCTACTTTCACTAAATTTATGGATACAATTTCTACTAATGTCACAAGGGATGGGTAGGGTGTGAAATAGATCAAGTATAATTCTAGCATCTATAATAATAGCATTAGTGCAGAAGTGTTGTGGTAATGCCAAATCACAGCTTGAACCAATGATTGAGCACCTGATGGGAAGGTGCATTGCATGCACCTGAGTAAGCAGAATGGGTGGAGCCAGGATTTACCTCTTCCCAGACCTCATTTAAGGGTTAGTGGTGAAGGTATCTCTCTGGAGATCTCTGCTTACCTGAGTTTTTTCTGAGGGCGAGAAGCTTCTTTCATTTACTTCTGTGCTTATGGCTGTTGTGTTGGAGTGAATACCCACTTGAAGCAGCCTGGGATCTTGCTATTTTCCTGGCATTATTGTGCTTTCCATTGCATTACAAGATGGGTTTAGAATACTCGGATATGATAGTCTATGTCATCTAAATTTCATGATGAGTCTCCTGAGGACTTTAATGTTACTGTTGTCTTTCATGTGAAAGCTTCTGAATGCATGAATTGAGAATGTTTTAAAGGGCAAAGCTTATTATCCAGGTAGGCATGACTCATACACATGATGTTACTCTATGAGCAATGTACTTCAATGAGTGAAGATGTTTGGCGGATGATTTAAGAATTTAAAACAATCTGGTTATCAGTGTATCAGTTATTGCTGATAGGATGTGCTTGGTATTTTGTTCCTTGAAAACTACAATAAATCCAAACTGGAAATGGAAGACCACTTTGTTATGAAAACAAAGTGATGTTTAAAAACAGAAGTATTTTCTTGACTCATGCTAAGAGAACATAATCCCTTAGTACTTCTAATAATCACTGCAGTGTTCTTCAGTACTCAAGAAGACAAGACCCTGAACAAGGTTTTCTATGATCTGTTTCTGTACTACTTTTCTGAAAGAAATTCAGGACCACCTAGGCTTAGGATCAATCTTCCTTACACTACTTTGCCTTTGAAAGCTTCTTCTGTTTTGCTATAATTTTAACATCACTCTTTTAAAAATTCTAAGACTATTCTGTACTATTTCATGCTTTTTTTTCCTGAAAGAGTTATAATTCACATGTAATACTCATTAAGGGTGGTAAAATATATCCTCTTTCTATTTAGCTTCTTTGTAGAAAAATATAGTGTTCTTCTAAATCTAGAGAGAAATAATTTACACTACTGCTATATGTTCATCCCCCAAGAAAAGCAAAAGCATGGATAATGCTGTAAAATAAATACTGATTTTTCTGAGATAATTAGTTCAAATAAAATTTAATGATTTGCCTTCTGGAAACTTATGAATTCTGATTTGATTTTTTTTCCCATGTTATTCAGAGAAATCTTTTATCCAGAAAATATTCTTATTTTATGGAAAACTGTAAGAAATAACCTGCTTTAGCTTTAAGAGTAGAAAAGATTGATTCAAACATTCTAATAGGTATCAAACAATTGATTAAACTAAGATAGGGACTAACTTCCAAATAAAAATCTAATTTTAGTAGTTAATAGAAATTTGTTAATTTTTTTCTAGGCAGGTATTTCAGGAAACCTTACTGCATGCCTGCTCCAGGAAGAGATAGTGTGCTTAAAAGTAAGTACAGAATTTAAATACCCAAATTGTTATATAATGAAATATATATTTTACAATTTAAGGGATGCATTATATGTAGACTGCTAGAAATGTCATATCAAAGTAATGTACTCATTAAGAACTGCTGATGAAACTGTCAAGGTTAGAAAACTTAAACTTGTGAATTTCAAATGCAGCAAGCTAGATATGTGAAAATAAATAGTCATACTTATGGCAATCTCAAAACACATGCATTAAACCAAGTTGTATTAAAATGCCTGAAACATAAGAGTCTTCCTAGACAAGTGCATCTAGAGCTGTAATCAAAATGACTGAGGAGAAAAATCGACCATACTCAACTATGACTAAATAAACAGGATTACAAAAAGGCCCACATGGCTTCCATCCTACCACACCTGTGGACATCAGAAGACCTGTTCCTGTGCAATGATTAGTTTCAGCTACACACACAAATGTTGGTCAGATTGTTTTCTCAGTGATAGTACAGTGGTGCTGCAGAAGTACTTTGACTTCAGCCCTCTATGAAAGGGCAACAATTTTGAAGGCCTTTTTAATCTGATAAAAGAATGGTCTTTGACCTAGCATCTAAACAACTAATTCTACACTTAAATCATGTTATTTAGATTATGTAATATGTATATCTAAAAATGATGAACTTTGAAACAACAAAATATCAGTGGAAGTATAGATATTGCTCTAATCTGAACCCCAATCTGAAGCTTATGGTCAGTATTCCTTGTTTGTTTTTGCTTCACAATGGGCTGGAAGCTGTGTTATGAAATATTTACATTTTACATAGCCATGAAATTCTGATCCTTAATCAGCTTTCAGCTGAGCACTTGTGATTCCAAATGCCTTCAGCAAGAACTGTAATTGCTGGCACATCTGAAAGTCATTTCAGGAGCATAAAACAAAAAGTGAACTGTAGTTTGATAGATCATTTTGCGGCCTACAGAGGAGATACAGTTGATGTAATTCCATAGGTTATGACTTTCCCTCCTGCCCTGCTGCAGGACATGACCAGCTTCTAGCCAGACACTTGGGTGCAGCTCTTGACTGTCAGCAGGCATATTCTCTTGCCTCAAGATTTAAAGTTAGGTCAAATCCTTTCTCTGTGTATGGTGGATGTGGACACACCAGCACTACTGAGAATTCTTCCATCACTTGATAAAAGTTAACTATACAGAACTTTAAGTGTCTGTTTTGACCTGGAGGTATTCAAGAGCTGTGTAGATGTGGCACTGAGGGACATGATTTAGTGGGCATGGCGGTGATGGATTGATGACTGGATTGGGTGATCTTAGTGGTCTTTTCCTACCTCAATGATTCTATGATTCCATGACCCAAAGAGCATACTTTAAATCCTGTTTCCAAATAACTGTAATTGCTGAGTTCTGATATGCACTTAAAATATGTGAGGTATATGGAGTAGAATAATTTACAGTTTGAGACCTTTGAAATTAGGTGTCCTTCAGAAACTCATGGAGGTAAAGTTGAATAGAATAACAGTCCCCATATCTATAGCAGGGCATAACATGGATAATAATGGTAATGAAGTTCATCTTTAAAAAAACCTACCCTAGCATTTGTTTGGTTTATATTCCTGTTGTCTACAATTTTTCAAACATAAAATGACTTTGTAAATGATAAATTGGGTGTAAAGTAGGGATAAATAACTCTTACAATGAAAGCTTAATTAAGCTGGTATTTTTCTCTAGTCCTGGAAATCAAATTTCTGCACTTAACAAGATTGTGTATTGTCTTCTTCCTACTAGGTCTCCATAGAAACACACTTAGTAATGTTTTGTCAAACAGCCAGTAACCTAAGGATTTCAAATTGTGGAGTCTGAATGTTACTATTCTGCAAGGAACCTGTCTTAGGGAAAACACTTGAAATTTTGTGAAATAATGAAGTGGTATTGCTTAATTAAAATCAGTGGTAAGATTTCAGCCTTCAGAGAAATAACAGGCTTCGGGAGCAGCTTAGAAATGAGAGTGATAATGAACTCCAGAGGTATCAGTAATGTCATTTCCAAACTACATAGTACATTCATTACTGTTGATGTAGGGTATGTATGTTATCATGTGTGTACATGCAAAAAGACAAAATCAAAGTGAGAGGAGAATTGGATAATGTTATGCAGCACACAGGAAAGTGCAACTGTTGTGGATGCCTCCAGATCTAGAGGGGTGGTGGAGGGGGGTTAGAATCATTAGGGTTCCCTTCCAACCCAAGCCATTCTATGAAGGTACCTGTCTGACAAAACCAAATAGGAGAAATAGCCTGTCTGAAAACCCCGAATTTCAACTCCCTGCAGCACAGGTATAATAGATGAGGATTAATAAAAACTTTTAGTTTGAACTTGAAATAAATTGATTACATTACAGGTAAACTGCCTTGTGAATTGTTTCTGTACAGGCCAGATCCCACATGCTAAACTGTACTGGCTTCAATGAATACTGTACTAGCTTCTAATTTTATATTGAATGGTACAATTTTTTTAAACCTGGCTGAAATAATACCAAATAGTTCCCTATCCCTAAGTGCTTTCGTTCTAAAAATGCTAACAATTAAGTTGACTTAGACTTTTTTTTAAAAAAAAAGCTCTTCAGAGAGATAACTTAAGAGAAAAATCTGCAATGCAGAAACCAGTTCCATGGAAGTGGTTATATAATTCTAAGAGCTACTCAGACCAGAAAAAGATAGCAGTTGGTTTAAATTTATTCTTGTTTGCTGATTTGACCATTAATCCAGACAAGGTTTCAGCTTACCTGGAATCAATATAGTTTTCCTTACTCTGGCATGTTCAGCTCCTTTAATGAGAATGCTCAGTAAGCACAAAACACTGAAGTGTGTGTGGGAGGGAAAAATATAATACATTTACTACAGTTTCTTGAATTATGTAAACTATTCTTAGCATGCCCAACTTATGGAAAATTTTGATACGAAATTTATTATTTGCACTGCTTGTGCCAGCTCTAAGTGTCGTGGATGGCTTGACCACAGAGTCTTCCTGTGTGTACCTTTAGATGCAGTATAAGAGACACCTTTTTATTACTTGTGCACATTTGTCATTATCTCTTCTTTGTGTATAACATCTGATTTTCCATGGATAAATCTTGAAATTACCCTCTTAGCAGCATTGCAGTGCTCCAACAGCTAGAGGAAAGATGCAACTCTTAAATTTATTGAGGTCAGACATTTGAATACAGCTGTAATTCTTGCTTACATTGTTCACAGCACATTCATCAGGGTTTTATAAACATTTCTCACATAAAAGACAAGTAGTTTGTGCATATAATGAAACAACAGCTTTCATGTATTGAGTGTATATACACATAGCAAGTAAGGTACATGTATATGTACTGCCTAAATACATATAAAAAGTACAGTTATGGTCATTATAGCAATTCTGGTATATTTAGTTCAGTATTCTGAGGTATCTTCCATTGAGCCTGTTACACATGATAAGAAAACGGAGTATTTCTCCTTCAAGAGAAGGGCAATAGTTTTCTTTACTATTTTTAGGGAATACAGGGCTGTTGCTGTGTTCTCTCTGAAGTCTTTGGTTTGTTTTCTGATAGAAGTGTATCTTGCACATTTTGGTAAGATGCATTACAGTTTCATCTCTTGGCCTAGGGCTAGGAGGGGTATTTTAGAAGGAAGGGTAGGCCTGGGCTCTCCCCAGAGCAGACCCATAAGCTGAAATCAAGACACTGACTTTCTGAGAGCATGGGGCAGAACAGGATTCATCTGTGGCTGTAGAGTGCAGCAAGGGTTGTGTGTGGTAAAGGACAGGCACACAGAGGCTTTGGGTGAGAGGAAAGGAAAAAGACATCCTTCATGGCAGATAAGATCGATTCAATCCTGAGAAGGCTATGTGAAGCTGTTGCATTAAAATCCAGGTTGAATTTCCTTCCCTGCCCACTGGGAAAACTGTAAGTTTGTTTTCACTTTCATTTATTCGCTCTTCCCCAGCAGCTGTCTCATCTACTTAATGATAAGTGTACTAGTTGATCATTATTTTTGTGCCACAATTAAACCTTGCCTTACAGGATGACTGCCATTGGTGCCTTAGAGCAGTAGGAACAGTTCCACTTCTTGATTCTGATCCAGTTTAATTCTTGTCTCCTGTCTCATGTCTTGCCATGCTCCTAGGATGTAACCTTACATGTACACAGATAAAAATTAGGACTGTTTATCTGCCCCAGTCAGAAAGGTGAATAAAGGTATCTGTAATCTAACCTTTGATAAAATTTCTGTGACTGTGACAGTTAGAAAAGCATATAGAAGAGTTATTTAAGCTTGGCCACAATAAATCTACGCATTTCATCCTCACTATTTTTTTTCTCTGTACATATGACAAACATGGGAGTAAGATCATCACTGTCATGAAAGAGGTCAGAGTTGGTACAGAACAGCTGCTCAAAAAATAAATATTTCATATCTCCCTTTGTGATCACTGTTACAGTGATGACTGGGCCTTATGTTTCAGGTAACTTTGGGCAGATCACCTCCTAAATGTTCCTGAAATTTTCAGCCTTAACACTAAAGGTAGCTTAACAAGCTCACCTATCCACTCTCTAATCTTTTTGTTTAATCATGCATGATGGTGTATTTTGGAAGTGATTCTACATTTAAAAAAAAAAAAAAGAAAATATAACTTCAGGCACTCTTTTAGAAAAGAAGTGTTTGGAAAGCATTTGAAATAGTCTATGTGCTATGTAAGAAGCATGTCCTACAGTGCAATTCTTACTCTGGATACAAGTGTTCTTGCAACACAAACGAATTTGTCTGAGTGGCAGTAACAGGCTGCAATGTGCTGACTACTTTCAATGTCTTATACCTCCTTTGCTGTGATTATATTACAAGGTTTTATTCTCTAACAAAGAGGGTGAGCAATCTACATGAATGCAGCAAAAGATATTAACAGGTAGTAGATTCTGGTATGTAAGACTTCTGACAGAAAAAACTGAAGGAGTATGCCCAGAATGCCCACTAGTTCATTTACAAACACAGACCTACATTACAGTTGCACTATTATGACTATAAAGGTCGAACACTGGTCAGTTAAGAAGTGTCATGCTTTTGCGTGCCTTGTCACCAGTAATTAATTTTCAGTGCATATATATTAGCACACTTGTGTTTTTTCTGGAGACTATCTGCTGCCACCTTTGCACAAAAACGTTAACGCTTGCTTAATGATCAGCTATTTAATATTTTTATATTCATCCCATTTTTTGTAGGACTTAATTTTCAAATTGTATTTTAAAACACATAGTCTTTACCTTGAAAACATCACTATTTACTCAAGGATCATAATGTTCAAGCCTTTGGGCCTATGGGTTCAGACCCTGCTTGGAAGACCGCCAGCTCTGTTGAAATTAGTACCTCAGAACACAGAACTAGACCTGTCTTGCAAGCTGAGCCTCACTCATTCCAGGTATCTGATGCATTAATGGATGAATCTTTTGAAGATCCTTTTGAGACAATACAGGAGCATGTCAAATATCCTGCGTTCTACATACAGGTAGAAGATAGCTAAACTACAGAGATTACTTTCAGTTTGGATACTTGACTTTCTACATAATTGGGCAAAATATTTCCCTTTAAGTAGGCAGTAGCTATCTCTTTAAATATGAAGCAGATCTTCCAGTGGCAGAGGTGGGGAGCAATGCATGTTAAACACTTACATGTCAGGAAACCAGATAGAGGAACCTTAGAGACAGTGTTATCCTACCTTTTCTGATAGGTACAGCATGATGATCACTTGCAACATCTTCAAGAAATGACATGGGAATATGATGAGTGCGAGTCACCTTAATTATAAAATCCCAGTTTGGTACCAGAACAGGTTTATTGTGTGCATTGAACAAAATAAACATGCTATGTATTGGTCTCTTAATTTCTTTAACTTGAAGGGTGCTGTGCAACTTCTTGTACAGAGGAATGCAGTTGTGCTGCAGAGGGGGTAAAGAGTTAAGATGTGTGATTCCTTTAGCCATTTCACCTGTTTGCACAATATTAACTACTCATTTGCATTCCTACCTTACTCATTTTCATTAAGGGATAATATGCTGCCTTGATTAGATTTTCTTTGCAGACAAACTTCTAATGATTTCTTGGCAAATGGTAAATGTGTCATCATATACAAACTCAATGTAAGATATTACAATAGCAGTGTAGCATCTTTTAGACTCAAATAAGTTTCCACTGCTTGGAAAATTAAAACAAATAAATTGTGGTGAGGAAGGGCAGAAAAGATCGGCTGGAATCAGGGAAGCTGCATACCAGAAGGAATAGCACCTAAAGTATAGTCAGTAGCCCCTATAGGTGGGGACAGTTCTGTTTTTGTCTATGAAGAGACCATAACAGATGCTGTCAATTTGAAGGTGGGCGAGAAAGCCAACAGTGAATAATGGAGAATCAGTACTGAGCTGTATGGATTGATGTTGAATCTGAACAGCAGATAGCCCACATGGATGGGGGCTACCAGAAACTTGAGAAGACAGAAGAGCTATGCAAAAAAAAAAAAAAAGTTTGAAGTAGAAACAAATATGCAAATGTCTTTCCAGTTGGTGAGAGGGGTCCAGTGAGAAAGCAGGAAAGATTCTTTGATAGAAGGAAGTTTTAATGTTTCTGTTTGGAAACTGCTGCTGTGTATTGCACAAATGTTATCCTGAGGTGGAGAGTACTGAATTTTGATCAAATTATAAGAAAGAGAAAACAACATATTGGGAAACAGTGGACAACTTGATATGTTTTTCATTTAGAAAATTGTCCCATTTTGACATCTGTGGAAGCTTTTATTCATTTAGATCCTGTTTTCTGAAATAAACTGTTTTAATTTAATATATTTAATGTTTTAATAGTAAAATGTTGAGGCTTTATTGTGACAAAGTAAAGCAGCATAATCCTCCCCAAAAAATGTTGTTTTATATTTTTGAAAGTGTTATTTTGATTTCATTCCATAAAGGAAAAATAATCAACAAAACAAAATGTCAGCATTTCCTGAAGTACTGAATTACTCCCTCTTGACTTGTCCCTTTGCTACTTCAAAAGGCATTGTGTAACTTGGACTGGAAAGGAGAACTGAACTAATTAAAGATAAAATGAGAACAGCAAGAATTAAACAAACAAAACCAAAGCAAATGCATACAGAAAACAACCCAGCAAAAGCCCAAAGGAATTATTAATGCAATCATTTTCCTCAAGCAATCAAGACAAATGACGTCAAGATTTTTTAGTGCTGCTTGGAAAAAAAACAGCAACTGTAAAATATAAATTTCATGGCCCACCCAGGACAAAATAAATACAAAACCAAGAGTTTCTGTACAAATGCAAAGTTTTTTTTTTTATTCAGTTCCTTCTAATGTTCATCTTATTACACTCAGAGCTTGCATCTCAGAATTAACTTGCATCAATTACACTCATAAATCTGGGACTATTTTATGATTATTTTATTTCCAAATGTATTGCCTTTTGGTCAATAAACAGCAGCAGTAATTTATAATTTACTTTTCCACAGATGCTTTAATTCTGCTGTAGATGCTATTTTCAGTCAGTTCAGTTAAGGAGCTTGATATCTAGTTTCAATCAAGGATGGTCCAATTTCAGTAAATGTCTCCCACAGATAGGTATGAGGCAGAAAGATACCAAGTTGATATATTACTATTGTTTTCTATGTATTTTCCTTATTTTCTCTTTTGTAAAGTGCCTATTATTCAAAAAAAAAATCAAGAAAAAGGTATTATGAGATTAATTACTTTGACCTCACTTTATGGTTAATACATAAAGATACCGCTGTTAAGAGTTTATAGAAGTATGTCTCAGGGGAAGAGAAGAGACAAATCAAAGGTACGCAGAAATGGGAAGGACAAAAAGAAGTGAGTACAACCAGGAAATACAGGAAGGAGAAGCTAGAAAAAGATACTCTACTGCAGTGGTTGAGAGAGCTTAGAAATTCCAATAGAAAGATCAAGAATAGTAATCTTACTCTAGTGTTAGTGTAGAACTGTTGAGGATTTAATTAAAGGTTACTAGCAGTAAAGAAAGTGATTCAGGAGGCTTAAGGTCTCACAAACCTCTTCTAGAATTTTAAAATTGTTTTTATTTTCTCCTCATTTTCCCCAAATTGTTAAACTCTCTATTCAGTATGATTTTTATTCCCTATAACTCCACAGTGTATATGTTCAAATGATGAACGTTACTAGTATTTCTACAATGAGACTGCAGATACCTGGAGTGCGAACTTGGAAACTCAGCATCTAAAAGGTGCCAAGTCATTTGTCTCAGCTTCTAGAGCAGCATTTATTTTATGTAATGTACTTTATGCACAGTAATTTACAGATCTACACAGGAAGAAAATTATGATTTTTTTTTCTCTATGAAGAGAAAATGAAATATGTATCTCAGGCCAAATATCAGGAAAGTGAAAACTGAGTAACTATGATTAAACAAAACAGTGATAGATGGATAGCACCCAGAGACAAAGGAAACAGCAATATTTTTCTAACTCAGTAGCTTCTTGGTTCTCATGTAAAAATTTGACCAGAAATGACTCACCTCTAGTACAGCACTAGCTATTGTTGACCATACCCAGCAACTATTTGAAGCCACAGAATGATCACTCACTTCCTTTCAGCTCTGGGCATAAAATAAATGTGCATCTGCTGTGGGAAGAGTGAGATTGAGCATCCATTGACTTCCTTGCCTCTGCATAACCAAATTGAGACAAGCAGCCCTTCAGAGGTTGCTCTTTCACTTTTTATTCCTTTCCATACTGCCATCCAGGAGACAACAATGATACTGAGATTTTCACAAAGCCTTTTATTTTCACATGGAGATGAAATACTTACATCAAATGAACTTTACCTACAGCTACCATGAGGATTTTTTTACAAGATTTTTTTTTCTTTTGTGCTATCAACCCCCCAGTTCTAGCCTCAGGGATGGGATTTTTGCCAGAGCAGTATCTCATAATAAGAGAAATCTCTGTCTGTAGGACAGCTCTTCTGATACATCCCTACCCTAACTGCTGTTTTCCTGGCAAAGTGCTGGCCTAATATCTATTGTCCTAATATCTGCACCTGAGTGAGACCACCTTTGGCAGCTGGAAGTGCTCTTTTCTCTTTTCCATTCACATAGAGCAATAAAGGCTCCTATGTTTTGTTTAGGAGAACATTGAAGAAAGCTTGAGGCAGGATGGGGAAAAGGAGTTGGCAAGGCTGTGAAGTAGAGGTACCAGTGAAGTGGGGTTGCAGGTCATTGTTGACAGGAATTTTGATGGGTGGGGGAGATGCATTCCACGTAGGCTGTATAGGCAATGGGTGCCTGAAGGATCAGCGACTTTAGTATTTTCATCAACAAATGATCATTTCTGAATAAACTGGCAATTACTAAGGGAGAACTAAACAACCAGAGATGGATAGATAATAATGTCATAATCTTCACATAAAACATCTTGTGATTTGGAAAACAGAGAGACTCCTGCACGTAGGTTTGTTTGTGTTTTTTTCCCCGCCCTTCCTTGATTCATGCTATTTTACTGTCTGAGCATTGAAGAATAGAGATGCAAAAATACTTGATATTTTAAAAGACTGATCTTCTTAGTGTGTAATTTGTTTCCACTGCATGGAGAAAGAAAGAATTTCTCCACAGTCTTACTAAGAGAAAGTGCTTTGGAGTATGGACCAAATATCACTACTGCAAGAAAACCATTTCTAAGAAACAGTACAACTGGAAAAGAAAAAAAAATAGAGAGAAGGGAAGGAATGAACAGTCATTAAGATAATTAATCAAACTGAGAAAGTCTGTCTGTAAATCTAGCTATTAGTGAGAGGGGAAATTGTGTGAGCAGAATGTAAATTCAAGTATATAGGGTTGTTTGTTTGTTTGTTTTTGTCCAAGCATCTTTAGTAATTGAAATTCTATTGAATGTTGAGCAAGTTAATTTCAGTCAAGCATGCTATGTCATACACAGCAGTGAAAGGGAAAAGACACATTTGATAGGTGTATACAGTTGAACACCACATAGGTTCCATGAGCTCCAGCCAAGGTGATACCACACAAAGCTGCACAGAAACTTTGTTTCAGAACTGCAGAAGCTTCATATACTGAAGCTCCTTTCATACCAATGCATCTGGGAGGAGGATGTGGCTTTTAAGTAGCTCAGATGACATTCAAGAAGCAAGAGTTCCAATTTTCAAGACGAGTAAGAAAGAGGACCCTGGTAATTACAGGCCTGTCAGTCTCATTTCTTGCCTAGTAAAATTGGAGATAAATTTTGCTGGGAGTTACTGAAATAAAGCCTGAAGGATAATACAAACTTTAGTCACAGCCAATACAGGTTCATGAGGGATAGGTCCTGTTTAACTAACTTAATTTCCTTTTATGACAAGGTCACCCATCTAGTTGACCAAGAGAAGCCAGCTGATATTATTTATTTATTTATTTATTTGGATTTCAATAAATCTTTCATTACTGTTTCTTGTAGTAAAATTCTGGACAAAATATCCAGCATATGGCTAGACAAAAAATAAATAAATAAGTATATATATGTGTGTATATATATATATATATAATGAGTTAGCAATTGGCTGATGCATCAGACCCAGAAGTAGATGGTATTACAGTGTAGTAAATGGGGTTACATCAGGATGGTGGACAGCCACTAGTCAAGTTCCCTAGGACTTTATTTTAGGTTCTTATGAATATTTTCATAAATAACTTGGATGCAGCACTAAAAAGTGTTTTGAACAAGTTTGCTGACAACAGTAAATTGGGAGGAGATGCTGATTCCATCAAGGGTGCATATGGCTTGCAGAGAGATTCAGGTAAATTAGAGAGCTGGGCAATGTCCAGACACCTGAAATTTAAAAAGAGTAAGTGCTAGATTCTGTACCTAGGAAGGGGCAACCTTGTCTATACTACAGACTGGCGAATGAGAGGATGGAGAACTGTTCTGCTGAAAGGGATTTGAGGATCCTAGTTGACAGCAAGTTTTGAACGTGAGGCAGCAGTGTGCCCTGGCAGCAAAAAGGGCCAAATGTACCCTAAGGTGCATCAAGCATGGAAGTGCCTGTGGGCAATAGGAGGGGTTGTCCTGCTCTGCACTCTATGGCTTCACCTTCAGCACTGGGTGCAGTTTGGGTGCTACATCACACAAAAAAACATAAAACTATTACATATTCAAAGGAGAGCTACAGAGGTAGTGAAGGTTCTGGACAGAAGACATGAGAACTGGCTGAGGTGCCTTGTTTAGTCCAGAGCAGAGAAGCTGATGGGAGGCTTCTCGATGTCTATGGCTCTAAGAGAGAGCAGAGGGGCAGTGCTGAGCTCTGCACACTGGTGGCAGTGATAGGACTTGAGGGAACAGCAAGGAGCTGTGTCAGGGGAGGGTCAGGTTGGATATCAGGAAAAGATTCTTCCCAGAGAGTTCAGTCAGGCACTGGAACAGGCTGTCAGAGCAGTGGTCATGGCAATGAGCCTGCTGGAGTTCAAGAAGTGTATGGACAATTTTCTCATTCAGGTGGTTTGATTTTTGGGTGATACTGTGTGTGGCCAGGAACTGGGCTTGATGGTCCTCGTGAGGCCCTTCCAAATCAGGATATTCTATAATTCTGTGATTCTCATCTGGCCATGTAGAATGTGGCGTAGTCTTCAAAGACTATACTCTTTAGCCATTAACCTATATAGGCCAGAGACTTCATGGACATAATCTACATAAAGCAACAGCAATAGTAACACTTTCTTCATTCACAACACAACTGTGTCTGAGCAGAAATCACAGTGCTCTCTAGTAGAATAGGATAGAACCTCAGCACAGTAAGAGGTGACTCTACAGCAGCTTCACGGGAAACACCAGGGCTGTGGTCAAAGGCATGTTAATCAGTTACTGACACGGAGCTTAACTGAAACTATGTTACAGATTCTTATTTTGCCTATAAAATACATTCTGGCAGAGTGTTTTAAATTATTTTTTTAAAACAGCTGAAAAATTCTGACTAATCTTCATTAGTTATGGGTAACAAACAAGATTCATTTCAGCAAAACATTTTTCCTATTTAATTTGTTTGCTCTTTCTGTTTGAATTTTTACATAATTGCTCTCACTATGTCTCTTGATGAATTTATCTGAACACAGTTATTTAGTGAAGCAGCAATATTTATGCTACACCTTTTATAGTCTTTATGTGAGGAAAATTAAGTATGTGCCAGACAGTGCTCCAAATTCTTCTCTTGGATCAGAAACTTTTCTAAATAGATACAGAAGAGATTCTCTTCAAGGGAACTGCAGCTTTACAACATACTAGTTAAAGGGCTTTGAATACCAGGCTGGATGTGCTGAAAGTAGCATCTTTGATTTGATTTGGAAAAATTTCTTTCAGAATGTGACAACTGTCACAGAATTTCCTTTGGTTTAATGCATTTTTTCCATCATTTATACTTTAATTTTATTTAGTAGGAACAATTTAGAGGAATATGCTATAAATAACTGAGGCCAAAGATCTACAGAATAGTTTCCCTAGAATTTGTTTTTTATCATTTGTCCTATCCTTCATAAGATTTAGGACTCCATTTTGTTGAGCAACAGCTTTTAAAGCTAACTTTAGCTACTCTGACAGCTGTATTATTAAATTCTTATTTCAGCATAATGGAAACTCAAATGTAAAACCTGATGTAATTAGTTTTTAACTGGCAGTAACTTCATAAATTACCATGTTTGCATTAATAGTTCATTTTAAAAAAAAGAATACAGGTGTTTAAAATCAGCATTTATATATTTATATAAATATTTATATATCTATATAGTGTACCTATCCAGTAACATTTTGCAGTACTTCAGAAAATGAAGAGCATAAGGATATTTTGCTTTCTTGTGAAACCAGAAAGCCGAGTTGAGTTGGGATAGCAGTCTGAGACAATAGCTGTGAAGTTGGGCTTATAGAAAATCATAGAATTATGGAATGGCTTGAGTTATAAAGGACCTCAGAGGTCACCCAGTTCCCATCACTCAGCCACAGGCAGGGGTGCCAACCACTAAATCAGGCACTAGATAAGGTTGCCCACAGCCTGGCCTTGAACACCTCCAGGGATGGGGCATCTACAACTTCTCTAGGCATCCTGTTCCAGCACCTCACCACCCTATAATGAATAAGACTTGGGAGTTTCGAGAGCTCTGACTTCACTTTCTTGCTTTTTCTTAGAGTGTGAATTCATCTCACTGATCTATGCCTCACTTACCCACTGGTGAAGTGAGATTAATTAATTCCGCTTTCTTATGTATTCATCTTATCTATTGTAACCTTACTAAAAATACACTTGAATAGATAGATTCCTTGAATGCTACAAAAGAATTGTGTTGATCATCTCATGGTTGTGAACTCTTAAATTACACTGCTTGCAAACACTTTGTGGCTACTTGGACTCACTCTATCTGGGTGAAGTTACAATGAAACTCAGAGCTTCTTCCCCAGTAAAAATGCTAATAGGTGATTAGTTGTGCTCTAATAAAAATGTGTTACACAGCACAGTATCTTCAGTAAATCTAATGTGCCACTCTTTTAAGTAGATTTTCTTCTATGTCTACTAGCACACATTGTAGAATGGAAAAAGTATAGTCATTTGTTCTGAGACCATTTTCCTTTGAAATTATACTCAACATAGGAGAGCAGAAAACAGAAAATGTGGAAGCTTTGTGTTTTGTCATGTCAGAATACTTTGTACAGTGGTAAATAATAAACTACTTTATTGCCTACGATTCTTTATGTCTTCTAAGACTGTACTAAAATCATAAGCCTGTGGATTTCATAGTTTTTCCTCTTGCATAATACTTTAATGCTAATTGTTACCAGCATTTTATTTTTTTGATGATTTGGCTCTAGTGTCTGGGAGGTGAGAGTTTGTTGGATAAAATATTCATCAAGAAAAAATTGCATTTTTTCTGCTTTCATTACCTGATGATAGATTTTATATTCCTTGCATATTCCCAGTTCTCTTTAGTATTATGGCATTTTTTTGTTTGATAATAATTTCTGACTGTGACTGTTACATGTTTTCCCCATTGTTAAATGCCCTCTGTCCACCTTATCAAGAGGAAATGCAAGATTTAAAAAATTTACTGGTCATCTTATTGTAAATAAGAGAAAACGGTTTCTTTTGCATTGAGATGTAGGAGATACTTTCTTATTTTTTCCCAAGACTTCCCCTATAACACTGGAGAACTTTGTAAGAAGTATATTAGCAATTCTCATCTATTTTTTTTTCAGCTCATGGACTTCCTCCTTAATCTATTTTATTGTATTTATTTATTTATTCATTTATTTATTTATTTACATATTATATGCAATGGTTATAACCTTAGTATTTTAGAGAAGAGGAGAAATCAACTTCCTGAGTTTACTTTCATTCAAAAAAAAAGGTTGACTTTGGTTTAATCAATTAATATCTTAGGTTAAAAAAAAATCACGTTTTTACCAGTACAGTTCCTGACTCTGATCCTATCTCTTAGCCTGACATTTCAGAGAAGGTGGGACTTCAAAATTGCGAAGATAAAATGTCTAGTACATTGACATTTTAGTATTAAATATTAAATGAGAAATAACTGCAAAGTAGTGGTGCTGAATGAAAACAGTGCACTGAAGTTGCAAAAAACTGTCACAAGTACTAGATATGATTTTTAAAAAAAGATTTTCTTTTTGCTGTTCTATTGTTTTTTTGCTCCAGTTGTTGCTGCCATTGTTACTCCATTTTATTAGCTAGACTGGCAGCAGAAATATGTCCTTGTTCCAAAGGATTAAGCTGTTATTGTTGTTGTGATTTCATAAAGCTATAAAAACAGTGTCACACACAAAAACAGAAGCTTTATGCTAACAAAGAAACCCTGACTTTGCACTTCCATATTCAAGTAATTTGGGCAAAGGGAATTGGATCAGGTAGGTTTCGAGAAGTCCTTATAATAAGACATGAATTCTTTTTGGAGACTAATAGCCAGATAATTGAATTTTATCAGGAAAATGAAATAAGAGTATGACTTTGGAATCCTGCCCGGGATTTGAAATTCTGCCATAAATTAGCAGCGTTCCATGTTGTCTCTGCAGAGACCAATGTGAAATGAGTAGTAATGCAGATCCTTTTTCTTCAGATTTGTTCCAAGGAACGAGTATTGACAAACATGGGAAAACTTGGATTGCTCTGAATTGTTTTGCACTCCTGAAGTGAATTTATTTTTCTAGTCAATGCTGTTAATTTGGCAACTTTGGCAAGTGCTGAATTTGCCATTAAAGCTAAATAGAAAATCAATAGCTGATGGTCAGTAACAATATGGTCTACTTACTTTGACTAATGATATATTTTCTGCTAATGTCTGAATGCTGAAGGTCTCAAGGCACTTGCAATAGGAATTGTTCATTGTGGGAGCAAGAATTTCTCTTTGAGTTTCCATTGTTTGCCAGGCAGGAGTCCCTCAGTGAGATGGCACATGAGCAAAATTCTGTGCCCTCACAAAATGCCAGTGATATCTGAGAAACTATTTGCAAGTTTTTTTGTTGCTAGCTGCAGGAGGTGCACTAACTTGAGTCTTCTGTCAAGTCAGCTTATGATGTGGTGAAATGAAATATGTGCTCTGTGTTCCCAGAGAGAGCTTTTATGACAAATGGCGGAATAATAGCCCACTGCTAATTTGTATTGAGGTATACACGCTGCTGGCTTGGTGGCATCACTGCAGCAAGCTGTGAATCATGCGCAAAATGGAAAAATCCCCGCTTTTTCTGTACAAGGACTGAATACAGAAGAAGCTGTTGTCTGCTCTGGGTTGTGGGCACTGGTGCTCCAGATTTAGGTTTTCTTTTTAAACAAAAGAATGCAAGAAACCAAAACTGTCTTGAAGAATAAGAATAAAAGGAAGTTCTGTCCTTTATTCTATTCCATTGTTTGTATTTTCAAATACTGTCCTAAGTCTTAAAAGTTTAAAAATCATTGTTTCCCATTTCAAGCACTTTAGAAGCTTTAAATATATGTTTGGTATGTGGATTCTGCTTTTTATTTGCTCCTGTCTCTCTTTCTTTCCAATCCTGCAAATATCTAGTTCAAAATTTGTATACTTGGTATGGAGAAGAAGCAATCACTGTCACTTTGTGGGAGAGATGGAAAAGGGCTGACTTCAGCACTTAGGAGACCCCTAATGACTTTTCTGGGACATGAATCTTCTGTAGCCTTTTATGTAAGAATATTTATCCACAAAGCAGTATTAAAGTACAATGTGTACTTTTGTGTATGCCAAATTAAGCACTATGAGAAAGTGACTTGCACTGGGTATGCAGAGAGGACATTTCTACAGCAGGGCTGTGTGTAGAGTATGAAACTGTCCTGTGCATTTTTTTTAAGTGAGATCAACCATATGGTCTTGGAAAGCAGGCCTGAAACACTCAGCATGAGATCTATTGCACAGGCACAATTTTCTCTTGGGCCACTCTTTCCATAAATCAAAAAAATTGATTTATGGAAGCCTGCAATATTCCAATAATTTCCCTCTCATCTATTATTCTCATTTTGGCCAGGACTTGTGTATAAAATTGAGATAGCAGGAACAGGAGAACTGTTCTAGAGTCATGAATAGGGCTGTATTTTTTTCAGTCAGAAATTTCACCGTGCTGGAAGAGTACTCCTCTAGACCAGCCTTCACCTCTGGCCAATTCTCATTATTCAGAAAATGGTCCTTGTGAGTAAGCTTGCTGTATTTCTTTTAATTTGGAGGGAAGCATGTAAGATGAGTCCTTGAGGGTTTCCACCAAAGTCAGATGATGTACGAAAGAATCTGTGCTTTTTAAATAAATCTTCTGCATTCAAGTTGCCATTTGTTTTTGACTGAAATTGTTTTTCAAAAATACTGAAATTGTCTTAAAATAATATAATTTTTTTTTGTAATTCATTTAGTATTGCCATATGAATTTACTACTCATTTTTTTCATTTATGCTGCTTTAAGATCTTCTTTGAACTTTTATTTTGACTCGTTTCTCAAGCAATTACTTTGCTAAAGCATTTTCATCCTCTCTATTCCCTGAATGAGAATGAATATAAATTATCTTTTCTACAATACATCTATACACTACTTCAATAGGTATAAAAATTCTGCCTCTGTAAAATATGAGTATTTTTTTTTCTTTCTCATTTTATGTGCGTAGAATTTCTTTGCAAGAATGCAAATAAAGGCCAAATCGCAGGTTATTTCTTCCTGATGAGCCAGATACTGTGCATAGCTGTAGAGATATGCTGAATATCTGCATTTCTCAGTTTCATCAATAGTGGGGATTTTATGTTTTCTACTCTTCATTTCTTTTTCAAGAGGAATAAAAGTAGCGGAAAATGATTTTCCAAGTTCCTGTTTAAAAGACTTATTTTTTTCAGTTGAAGCATTTTCAGTTGCATAGGAATCTTAGTTTGATCTTTAGAATATAAATTCTATCGACAAATGCATATATATTCTCCACATCTTTTTAAGAATGCTTTTTCTTTCAATATTAATACTCAAGACAAGTTTCTGTTGTATATCTTAAAGGGAACCCTGGATCAGAAATTCTCTAAGTTCAGGTATGCTATTCCTATCTAGATCATAGAACTTTATGAAAAGAATATCTAGAATTTTATTTTAAAAAGATCCTGTCATAGAATGTAAACAGGATGTAATGAAAGCATTTTTTTCATTTATTTCTTGTTGAAGATCTTTGTCACTATGAAGATTTGCTTTTGTTTATTTATACTGATTAAATAACAGTTTAAAAAAATGGATTCTTTTGAATTTGGTAGGTTATTCTGAAAAAGAAAATATGTGGATGTTGGATATGCATATTTGCATGTATGCGTATGTCTGAGAAGTGGTGAGTCACTATTAGAAAAATAAATGAGTGTTTTTCAGCTTATCGTAGAACACTTTTTCTTTCTGCTAAAATTATTCATTACATTTAGGAGTGTCTGTTTTGGTTATTTTAAATGAAAAGTCAGATTCTGGGAATCTACTTTTGAGGATTTCCTGGGCACGTATTATCCTCTGCTCATTTTTCATTTGCTTTAATGTGCACGTTAACATGTAATTTTTAGATTGTCAACTTATTATTTGTGACCATAGGTGCCCTATAACTGCAAATTTTAAGTGTCAGACCTATCTTTGCAGTCTAAAATTAAGAGTGTTTATGGTACAGAAACTTAAAAAATATCCAACTCAGAATGATTGAATAACTTCTTGCTTACAGAAACACAAAGTTCTTTAGAGCATACTTGAGCTGAACATATATTTTTATAACTATTTTTTGCCCTGGGTTTTTTTGTTTTTTTTTTCTTTTTTTGGCTGTTCTTTCATTTTGCACAGGATTACAAAAAGATTCATCCACTCTGCTTCACTGAAAAATTAATTTAGTAGAGTCCTTGCCAAGGTGCTAGGGAATTATTCTCTTCTGGCAGAACACTTCAGGAGTTTTCTGTCCACCTCCTTTTTTTAACTTTTCTTCTTTCCCCGTTATTATGTGTGGCCATTGCTTATCTTCAGTTTGTCTCTCTGGCAGTAGTTGACTCATACACTATGTACTAGCTGGTATAACAGCTCTCTGACCTGAACTAACCCTTTTCCAACAGTTCTTCACTTACATCATGGCTATTCTAACTTCTCATCCAAGTGAGGCTTTATGTTTCATCTACTGAAATACTATGCAATACCAAATGTGCTATATTTTAAATGCTTTACAGAAGAGCCTTCAAATGAGGCAGAAGTTGTGCAAGAGAACTGAACTCTGAACTCAACTTCTTATCTAACTATAGAATAACAAACAATCCCTTGCATCTTGTTCAAAAGTTGAAAGAATGAAAGACTTCTGTTGCTTACTGCAAATAATGTATATGCTGTTTCCTTGTGTTTACATTTAGAATCTAAAGCTCAAGTTAAATGGAACGGGAAAAATGCAGTGTTGTCAAGTATTTTTACAGGGGTAAGATAACATGCCAAGAAGCCAACAAGGCATGTCAGCTGATTAGGGAACTGAAACAACAGAACTGGAGTTATTTTCTAAATTAGCTACTGTTTGTTAGGCGTAGAGATTTCTTTTTGTCTTGACGGTGATATTAAGTATTTTGCTTTTTCAGCACAAAGGGAAGATTTCTTTTCATAATAAAAAGACCACAGTATTATTTCTTCTTACTTAGGGCTAAATATTTGCATTAACCCAATCAATGTTTTGTCATGCGATTTGTGGGAACTAAAGAAATTGCTGATTCTACTATTCCATTTCCACATTTATCCTACTCCATTCTTCCTCCAAAACGCTGTAAAACAGGAAAATTCTGGTTGTTTTTTTTTTTAAATTCAACCACTGTCTTGTTATGCTACTATTTCTCTGAAGACTTATTCATAACTCAATATGGTTGGTGCTATAAAAACATTAGAAAAGATGGAATCATGAAGAATGTTTGATTATGCTTCTTCTAGTTGTTAGGATGATAGTCTAGGGCATTAAAGTGCAACGAGAGTAGTATCTACTCCTGTAGAGATACATACACAAAAGTATTTTGGCCTCATGGAATCCAGAGCCCCCATTTAGGAAAATAAGCTCCTTATGCTTGTATAAATTTGATATGAACTACAATTAACCAAATAGTCTGCCAATTTATATAGCTCCCAATGAAAATTCCCAGTAATAACATGCATTTTCATTGTTTCTCCTGGATCCACTGGATTTCATCCACTGTTCGTAGTCACAGGGAAGGGGATAGAAAATGTATGGATGCCTTTTTCATCCACTCAACATCCAGTCATGCAGGATGCTAGAGATTACGCAGTTCAGGTAAATGAGAGCTGCATTATGTTTGTCTCCTATGAATTTGCTAACAATAAGACTAGAAGTGTAAATGTCACCATGACTTCTCCTGATAAGGATACTCTGTGATATTTGTGAAAATTGAAGTTCATTGGAAATGTGCTATCTCTGTAATTAGGACATTTTCCCTTACTATGTTGAAAACTCATGCAGTCAATGTCTGATGTAAAATATTTTGTTACCTAAAAATTAATTCCCAGGTGAACACACTAGTTATCAAACCACAAAGTCATGTTTCTTCTTGACCAAATGGAACATTTAATTAGACTGAGGGGAATAGTTTTGATAGGAAGGACTGAAACAACACATGCTGCAATGCATAGCTGGGTAGTTAGAGAATTCCCCAGAGAAATGTAAGCATAGAGTAGAAGCATAGAAATGCAAAGTACCTTGTTTCCCTCGATTTTTTTTTTTTTTTTCCTTTTGAATTTTTTAAATTTGAATGTTAGGTTTATCTTGCCTGGTGTATGGGAACTGCTGAATCACAGCCTGAACCTCTGATTGATCACCTGAGGTGAGCACTTGAGTCAGCCCTGGGAGCACAGGTGAAGGCAATTCACCTGTGCTGCCAGAAGGTGTGGAGCCTGTCTCCACCTCTCCTAGACCATTTAAGAGCTGACTGCCAGTAGGGAAGAATCTCTTCTGGAGACCCACTCTGCTGGAGTTTCATAAGCGAGCCCGGAATAGGGGTAAGCTTTCTATCTATTCTCTTTTTGTTATTATAATCTGCTTTGCCTAACTCTCTTGTTTATTTTTTCGGGACCAGTAAATCATTAATTCTACATAGGGCCTCTGGTCTATGCATCCCTCATCACGCCATGAACTGTGCTATGGCCAATTCTTTTGCTTCCGGTGGCTCAGGCATCGTGGCCTGAGACACCTGAGGTGGATTTTTTTTTTTTTCTATTAGGATCAATGAAATCTTCTAGGTTCTATGTCATTGGTATTCTCTCTATAACCCTTACCCTTGTTTTCTTAGGGTAGTTGTGGAATTTTTGATTGTCCCTTAGTTGTCTCCAAGCTGGAGAAGGATATGGTTGGGCTGGCAGTCAATCTTAGCAAATTGGACCCCAACCCAAATTAAATCATTAAACATTTGTTTTCAGGAGACCCTTATGGGACCCGATTGAAGAGCTCCAGTAGCTGGCATCTTGGTTTTAGTCACTGGGAGGACCTCGGCTTCTTCTAATGTCCAAACATCGCACCTAGTCTGTAGGTGTTCTGTTTCTCCTAGGTTGACAACTAACTGGGCAGCCTGCTGGACTACCGCTTCTGAGGCCATCAGGGGATTTAATATAGAGACCAAAAGTACCATACAAATGAGAGGGAGCTTGCTGTAGAATTAAGTCTCTCATCCCTGCTGAGAATTTGACCATACACGGTCATCAAATGTGTGCTCATAAATTGCTTCCCTAATGCCTAGTTCATTGATATAATTTTGAAGGTCCTCCATGGAGGACCACATCCCTGTACATAGAGGTATATCAGATTTATTCAGCCATACCATACGGCAGGCCGCCATTAACCATTCTATTATAGAATGGTTTTCATTAAAATATTGATTACCCGCATATAACTTCTGCCTGAGAGCAGGATGGACAGTCATGGTGGCCAACTTGGCTATTTCCAGGCCATTCATCAAAACACTTTCTGTAGGCTTCTGCTGAAATCACTGTACTAAATCCATCAATTCTGTTGCCGTGTATGGCTGGGCTGTGTGCACGTACAGTTTAACACAACCACACAACTGCAGTCAAACTTAACCTGGGATGTGAATGTTACACTGGTAGCATTAAGAGCTACGATGTCTATCTAGTTCTAGACCTGGGAAAAATCTGAAATCTCTTTCCTAAGAGGTCTTAGTTAAGACAGAATTTAAGCCACAGAAAAATGAGAGAGGAAAAAAAATTAAGGTATTTATTATGTATAGAAATCAAACAATCCACGAAACTCTAAGTTAGTCAACACATTTTAAAAATACGTAAATGTTTTAGGAAATAATTTGATTTGTATAGAAATCATATTTTCTTTTATCTCTAAAGACCTACAACTCAAACAGCTAGTTAAAAAAAAAAAAAGTCTCATTTGGATCGGCAACAAAAAATTTAGTCATTGTATGAGTGAAAATGAAGCAAGGGTCTGCAGAACGTGTGTTTCGGCTTTCCTCCATTTGTGTTTCCAGGTGGACAGTGGTATCTTCTAGCAATTGGTAACTAGAATTTCCCAATATAGCAGCTCAGGGTGGAATGAGGCAGCTTTCTCTATAAGCACCTGCCCAGACTTTTATTTCTCAAGAAACTGTAAATGCTTTAGACTTCTGTAGGTTTGGATAAGATCTAAGCAGATCTTGATGATATCATGTATGTCATATTTAGAAAATTTTCCATTAATGTTCTGATTTTTATTGAGAAAATCCTTTTCTTTTTCTACTTCTTTTCCTTTTCATTCTTTTTCTTCTTTTTCCGCCCCCACCCCCCATGGAACTAGCAAGTACCAATTGTTCTGTTAATGAAAATGGGGAGACTAATATTCTGTTTTCTATTACTTCATTAATGTGGTTAAAATTTTCCTTTAGATTTTCACTCATTCAGAAGCAAGTGGCAATGTAATATTTCTTGTAATGATTTTAGGCAGATAGTTTGTCCTGCCAGAGTAGACACCCAGTACAACTCCTCTCCATAAATAATCCTTTTGTCTGTAAAGAGTGAAGTCCTTGATTTATTTATTTATTTATTTTTGTTGTTGTTGTTTTTTGTTATGCTAATTTGATATCTGTTGCAGCAGAGAGGAAAGCTATACCACAAATAGATACAGTCATTCTTATAATATCTTGCTTTCTAAAAAAGCAAGAAAGTTTTCTGAATATTCGGGAGTATTAGAAGGTTTAGCCCAGTAGGAGACACTCAGCACTTCAGGTTTTGAGATTATCATGGATATGAATGGAATGCCATTTAATTTGGTAGAACTCAACAGTCACTTTCAAAATCAGACAGCTGTCTAGTGTAAAAGGAAATATGCATTTTATGTGATTCCATTATTATTACAAGTTACCACATTTAAAAACAGATAGATACATACATAGAAGAATATTACTTCTTTTTAACTTCTTCCTTCTGTATACTCTTCACAGTTCAAGTAATTTGAATTTGCAGATAAAGCTCACATCTTTTTGTTCAGATTGTTTTATATTCAAATCTCTTCTGCAAGAATTCTCAGTTTTTGTAACCTAACAATAATGATAAGGAAATGCTGGTGTCCCTTGGGTATGGATAGCTGGAGCCACCTCCTGTTCAGACAGTAGACAGACTGTATTAATCACCATAATTTTAAACTTAAAATTGATATTTTATTTATTGGTTTGGAGTTGTTACCATCTAATATTGGTGGGGATCCAAACCTTATGCAGACTTTTGCATATGAAAGCTATAATTCAGTGGAGTGTATGTGCTGGTTAAGTGCAAGTTTGGGTTATACTGATAAATACCCTAAATAAATGCATTTCTAAATCAAAAGTAACAAATTTTTATTCTCTTCAGATTTGTATTTTTTTAAAAGATGAATTAAAAAATCAGAATTAGGTAAACATGATTTTTTTTCCACAATACCAGATTCCAGATTTCTCCATTACCATTAAATTATCTTGATCAAAGTATTTCATTTGATTGTGTAGTAAAGTTTACAAGTGTCTTGTTTTCCTTGTGCAAGAAAGGATTACAATCTGACGAGACATTCAAATTGAATACTGAGTTCATTGTATCATAGCCAGTAGTAACTGAACCATACTTAATTTACAGATAGGAACTCCTAAAGAATGAGGAATTTCGAACTTTTTATACATATGATCAGAGTGAAGAAATACTTCACAAATATGGGCCAAGTAAATGTTTATTCACAGAAAATGATAGAAAGAGCAAGAATAGCTGTTGTCATGGAGTTTTGAAGCAGAACGTGAACTTCAGGTCATTAAGGTTAAGAAATTTCCCTGTACAATTCTAGTCCTTCAGCTGCTTCTTAACTATCTAACATTACCCTGAGGAGCAAAGGGTTTTTATTGCTTCCCAGTGACCATATTTCTTAGGTCAGTTCAAGCAAGTCAGAAGTACAGAAAATAAAGCAACCATGTATGTTCAAAGAAGTGAGGGTAAGATGACTAGAAAGAAAATAAAATAAGCTCACGCAGAATGAAACCTTAGAACAAATGACACATTTTCTATGATCACTGTATAAGATTCAACACAACAAAGCAGAATATCAACTCCATTTTCTTTAGGTTATACAACAGGAAACCCTGACATAAATTCAATGCTAACTTTATGTAGCATTGTTTTAGGTGACTCCAGCTGTATTTTAGAGATCCACTCTGTCATCTTACAAATCGGTCTCTGAACGCAGGGAATGGCTTTAACAAATAAGGTTTTGATGTTAGATTTGAATTGTATGTGTTGACCAAATAACAATACAGTTGGTATAGTTGCTAGGCAAAGTGTATCACATAATTTGTAGCAGAAATATCACATCATCCACACAAATATCGCTCTGACTTGAGACTCACAAGCGAACTCTTAGGAAACTCTCAGAGTGCATGCAGCTAGGGACAACAAAAGTAAGAGATTATTGTATAATTCTGATTATTTCTATGAATTGTGGTTATGAATGAATCTTAAAAGTTAATCAAGACTCTAGGGTTCAGAATTTTATTTTAATAACCTTGCATAGTTCTGTCTTAATTCTAATAACTTCATTCTAATAACTCTTTCAAATTCATATATTCATCTCCTCCCTTTTACTGTGAGAAGTAAATAATCATGACTTCACTCACACAGACACATATGGTTGATATTTGGGGAGGGGGAAGGCTGTTTAAGGATCAGCCACAAGTGAACATAACAAATCTCCTATCCACCATGTGTTAGTTTTAATGCAGTCTTATAGATTTTTGAAACCAGGACTAATGCTTGCAAAAGTTTATTAAAATTGTTGTTTTCGGGATGCTTTAGAAGTATAAAGGAAACCCTTCACATGGAAGATTATTTTGTTTTCTTGCCGAAGTTGAAGTTATCATTTTTTCAAAAAGTCATTTTTGAGCCAACATCACCTGTGTAAAATTTAAAATACTGAGTATATTCTTGTGCATAATGCAATGAACATAAAGCTGTGATGGAAATTTGGCATCTCTGCACAGCATCTGCTGTTAGTATATTTAAACACATTTAACAAATCCACTGCTAGCTATTGACCGAAAACTATATGAACTTGTGAGATCATGGGAAAAGTTACTTTAAAAATTTCTTACTATACATGGTTTCAGTTACACTCTTGTGTAGTGTGAGGCATATTTACCTGTTAATTGCACTTCAAAAGTAGACTTTACTATGAAGGAACTTGTAATTCAGAATAGCTTAGTGTATCAGTAGTGTGCCCTTACACAGAAACAGTGTATGGGATGGACCCTCCTGAAATGAATCTCTCGCTGCCTCCCCAACAGTAGCAATAACAAGTGCTCCTGCAAGCTGCTCTACTAAGTGTCCATAAAGGCATAGGAACTAAAAGCCATTCAGGGTATCTTTTTAGAATACTGTTGTCTAACAGACTGGTAAAAGACTTTTCTCTTAATTTTTGGAACTGTTAATTTTTATATGCCTGAACATACCATATGCAAGCTGAATTGCACCCAAGGAATGAGCCTTTAGCCTCATTGATCAGCCTCTGAAAGCTGTCTCATTTACTTCTTGTTTTCCTATCTCTCCATACACTGTGCAGCTTATTTTTGCTTCTGATTTTTTTTTTTAAAGGAATTACTGATAATGATTTTTATTTCCTCCTTGGGATGGCTTCAAAATACATGGATCTACTTAGGGAAGGGCTATGTGGCTGAAATGAGACGTGATCTATCAGTGTTCTCTTTAATGGACACTTTCAAAATTTTATGAAGAGACAAGGAGAGATGATGAGGACTTTTGTAAACAAGAACCCATGTCTGAGTTAACTTCTACTTCGTGGCTGTTGGTAAAAGCATGCCAAGAACCACCTTGCTAAGAAGTCTACACTGAACGCCTTGGCTAAATGAGGAGGGGAAAAAAAAAATGAAATGCAAGAAGATAATATTTAGTATTTGGACAACATTCTCACAACAATTTTAAAAGGCAGCATAGCAGTCATTTTGACTCTCTCATAAGGCCACCCCCTGCACCTGCTCAGCTATATATTTGCTAGAAAATTAAGTGCAGTTAAGAGACTACCAGCGCTTTACAGCTATTCTGTTTTACTCATAGGTTTATGTGCTGTTAATTTGGAAACAAAACTATTATGCTTCAGGTGGTGTTACAGTTTTGATAAAGAGGCAGTACAATAGACTAAAATACCCTCCTTTTAGGCATCGCAAATTGCCACAGCAATAGTATTTAGGCTCATTGGGTCATTTATCTTCAAACCACACAGCTGACTCAACACTTGGGTGGGTTGAGAAGTAAGTGGTTTTGACATTTAGCAGCCCAAGGCTTCTTTTCTCCTTGAGAGACTGCATGTCAGCTGTGTTCGGTTTTTGTCTTCAGTGACTGTTTTGAAGCAGATGGCAAAACCTCATCTCAGCTGGATGATTGGGACCCTTGCTGCATTTAGCAAAGCTTACCAACTGAATTATAACTGATTATGCCTTCAGGTATTGAGTAGCATATGATTTATGGTGTTTTAAATATAGTCTGTGGAAGGTACTATAAGTAGCACTGAGTATATTTTGAAAAAATAATAAGAGGAAAAACACTCAGAAAATGAAACAAAATAGTCTAGAATGAGATAAACTTCCTTCTGTTAGAAATAGCTACATCACAAACGTTTTTTTTCAGCTGTAGATGTGCTGCTGCATATATTTAGTCTACAAGCTTGGTATTCTTTGTATCTTAAAATTATTTACACATAAGATTTGCACAGGATGTAGTTCTTTCCTGTAATGCACACAGTTTTGAAAATGCAGATTTCAAGGATGGGGTCTGTATAGGTGCTGAAGTGATAAGCCTGAAACAGCAGAGAAGATTCAGTGAGGTTATCGCACTGGCACCTCAGCAAGCTCTTCTGTTCAGCTAGACATAAAGCCTGAGAGTAAAGTAACAACCACTGTGGGATCAGCAGATCTATTTTTAGACTGCTCTTTTCCAAACCTCATCCTCCTGCAGCACAATATTTGGCAAATTGGAAGTAGTGCATCCTAAACAAGCTATGTGGTTAGAGATTCAGAGTATTCATGCCGCAGCAACAGCTATATATCTTCATCTTTTTTAAAAGAATGCCAATTAAAAAATAAGTTAAAATGTTTATTTATAATAAATGTCTTCAGGTAAAACCTAGCAAAGAATATCTTATTTTCAACCATTTAGTAACCCTGCAAAATTATGCCTCTGCTGAAACTGGGAAATGTTTGAGAGGTAAGTGATTAGAAGCTGAGTATTTGCTGCAAGTTACTATAGTGAATACAATAAAAAAAAAAAAAAAAAAAAAAGCTGCCAGTCTCTCAACAAAGAATTTCTAAATATATACAGGATCTAATCCAAGGTGTACCTTGCAAATAGCACTTTGACTTGCATTTTCTACATTTCCTTTGCTCAGCAGAAGGTAGCTGAGATCAGTAACAATTAAACAAGAATAAAATGAATGATTTACTGAAAATAATGTAGAAGACAAGTGTAGCTATTTTTAGTTCCCAGGCAATGGATGAGTGTGTTGCAAAATTGTTACACTGCTGAAAGAGATGCTCAGACTCTCAGGGGGGAGCATGCATTAGCAGAAGATAAATATCCAGTACTTACGATGTGTTATTTGTGAGTGTTCACTATGGGAACCATAGGTTTAATCAGGTATGTTATCTTCTTATTGTTTCTGATTCTACGATAACCATAAATCTGAAATTCGTAGGAGTATTTTGGGACCATACAGTTCTTTAACAGCATTTTGTGAAGTCTTCTATCAGTTCAGAATGTCTGTGAATATTTGCTCATTTTAAAATTTGTGATTAAGCATGCAACCAAATGTTATGTAAACTGTATAGTTCGCAGATATAGGCAGAGCAAACCAAATAAAATATGAACAGATTTTTTTTGGCAATACTTTCTCTAATTCCAACATGTAGTCTTCTTTGACAATCTGTTCAGATGTGTTTTGTTTCCCTCAGGGGAAAGAAAGCAGGCAAGTGCACATACCTTGCTTAGCATGCTATTTGTGCTCTCTGAACACAGATACATACCTTGTGGGGGTACTTATTTCTTTTCTTGGAACAGACTGAAAAATCCCCAGTTTAGTAAATGAAGTCTCAAAAATAGTAACATGTCACAGGCACAGAGGAGGAAATAGAAAGGCAGTCCTTCCCCCTCCTCCAACCTACCCACAAACTATTCATCTAACTAGGCAAAAACCACAGCCTTGTTCTCAGTTTGGTCCTGAGCTGTGCCCTGCAAAATTACCCAGTTTTTTGCTACCAGAAGAGAGTAAAAATTTGATCTGTAATTATGTCATGTCCTCAACACTTTACTACAACAGGAGCTGGCCTGAGCTGCTTACACAGATCCAGAGTCCTCATAACAGTGACTGTAGTTCAATTTTCGGTTTTGATCTTCCAAGAATAGTAGAGAAAACAGACAGAAAGATTTCCAAAGAACATGCTGCACAGTGGCATCTTACTAGCTTAAATAACAATATTTCTTCTGGTGGAAACATTCCATAGGCAGAAGTCACCTATTTGCAGTGATCAAAGAACACATTTTGCAGTTGCATCTAAACAAATGTTTTCTCTAAGAAGCAAACCACTTGCATGTTACAGGAGGTGAACAGAGACAGTATAAATGAAACAAAATGTATTTGCTTGTATTTCTAGAGTGCTAAACAGCCCTTCCTGTGAACAGTGGAATTTCATTTTTGAGAACTGAATTATTGAACTTTCTAATTCTCTAAGCTGTCAGTTTCAGAGAAATATTGAAAATACCAATTCAAGAGCTAATTTTAAATTGAAAAATAATGATACAGCCCCACATGAAGAGAAGCTGAAAAAGTATTGTAGGTTGGAATATACCAGAATTATCACTAGGTGGAAACTCAGAAGTCTTCAGAGTTCTTTTTGTAGCATCAAACAGAGATATTCTTTGCAAGGAATCACAGTTTGTTCTGAATTTGAGAAAAGGTCTTAAAGATTTAGATTTATATAGGTAAAAACTGATGTGTTTTATGAGACTCTGGTGGATACCTTGCTCCATTTGCATTTACTCTTGTGTGTACTCTTCCTCAAGGAAGGTGCACCATGATATTAATTATATACACTATATTTATGATTCAGGCAGTGGAGCAGTTTGCACAGAGAATCTGCAAATGCCCCATATCTGGAGGTGTTCCAGGCCAAGTTGGATGGGGCTCTGGGTAGCCTGCTCTAATAGCTGGCACCTTTGTCCATGGCAAGGCGGGTAGGAGCAAGAGGTCAGTAACAAAACTTTTTTAAGATAAAAAAACTTTTTATAAGCAGCAGTATAAAGAATTTTATACACATACACATATACAAAGGTTATTGAACTGCAGAAATGTTTTTACGCCTTTCATTTCTTCTATTTTGTCTCTCTCAAGTCCCGGTTAGTTTCAGGGGATAACCAGTGCTGTAGTCTAATAACTTTTCATTTTCTCCAGGAAGTCAAATGTTCATTATCACTTGTGGGCATTTCTGTTTTGGTAGGCTTTGATTTTTGACTCAGTTCTGGAAAGCTGGATCTAGTTCAAACTTCTACAGACAGGATAAAAACTCCAAAGACACAGAGCACAGAGGGTACAGACATGCTGACCTTGATAGGGTCTTTGTGATGTCAAACTCTGAAGGCCTTTGAGAATTACGTGACTGGTCATATTTTTTCTGCAGTTGGTGGTGCAGGTAGCCACCATCTGATGTGGCCTTTGTCCTGTCACTGTCTGCACCTTGGCCCACAGTTATCTTACATCCCACATGCAACCTTTCTGCCTTTGATAGTGGGTGCATTGTACCAGGTCTATCTGAGTTAAAGGTATCTTTGGAAATAACATGTGACTTGTCCAAATCTGCTGTAATAAACATTTCTAGTTCCATGGAGGATTTTTCAAATAAGTGATTTTATTTCTACATGTGGTTGGATAAAATATCATCATTTTAAGATGTTTCAGTGGGAACAAATAATCCCAATAGAATGAGGAGTAGGATACTTACTTTCATCAGTGCATTTTTCAGGATATAATAGAAGATATTCCAAAAGTATGATAGACAATGATTGAAATCCCTCCTGTTGCTAAATAAGGATTTACAGGAAAAACACACGCACACACGAGCCCTACTCATTTCATCAGGGAGAGAAATATATCCCAAGCTAATAGGGCAAATAGATCTTAGGAGAAGCATTTGACCAATGAATGTAAAACAAGCCTCATTTTACACTAATCATACCAGATCATATAGGAAAGTATTCCTGCTATCTGTTCTTTCCCATATATATTATTGTGCTATAATACAGTCTATGAGAAATAACACTTGCATTAATTGTAAGGAATTCTGTAGTAAACTAATGAATTATTAAGAGCTGCATTGTTAAGTGCTAAAGCACTTTTTTTGTTGTTGTTTTTTTGTTTTTTTTTGCTTTTATAAATCATGTGGAGATTTTTATTTCTCCTTCAGCTTCTAAAATACCTATGATCTTGCAGTTAATCTATCTGTGTTCTGTATCTTTTTCTTTTCTTCTACTCTTCTCTATCATATTCTCTTTTTGTATCTCACTGCTGTGTACTCAAGCTGTTTGCCACACCTTTCAAACCAGATGTTTGGTTTGACATACACATTTGTTTAAGTGTAATTTAAAGGGCTTGACTAGGCTCTGTAAAGTCTTCTGAAGGATACTCTGAACAAAGAGTTTAGTGTGACAGCTGAGTAATATAGATATTTGTATTTTAAGTGAATCCTTTTTTTCTTTGCTTTAAAAACTAAGGTACTGTTATTTTCATAGTCCATTCCCATCATCTAAATCTTTTTTTTTGCTGTTTCTTAAAGTTAGAAATTAATAATTTTGAAATGCGTTTAACCATGCTCTCAATCCTGATGCTTAAAAACTATGACAAAATCTTTCTTTTAAACTACCACTAATATTGAATTTCATTGGCATTCTTCAATCAAATTTATTCTGAGTCATATGTAAGTCTGCCTTGTTTTTGGCAACATGATAGGTTTTAGAGTTTAGAGAGGTTTTCTAACTTTTCTTAAATGACCAAAATCTTGCTGGATTTGATCTATTGCTCTAGAATTAAGTCCAAGAGTAGCATTAGGATCCTAGACTTATGTATAAAATTACAGAATACTGCTCTGGAAGTAAGTGCTGTATCTAACAGTCTTTTGTTCTAGAGTTATTTATTGCCAGTTAAGGGCTAGAAATAAGGTTTAAAAAAGTGTCAGAGGGGTGCTGAGTTGTAATTATGTCTATGTTTGGAAAGATTTAGAAGGTAGGGATGATCTTTGGCCACTTCATGTCCAAAACAAAAGTCTATTCTTGAACATAAAGCTTTGGCTTCAATTGTGAAACCTGACTAGCAGAGAGCACAATAAGTTCCTAAAGCAATCAGTCTGATAGGATCAATCTAAAGATCACTCAATTTAATTAAAGCCAGCACTGATTACACTTCAGGCCTTCCTGCATTTCTGAACCTGAACCCTGACTCTAGCCACGAGTTTATATTAGGCTAAGTGATGGCCAATGCATGAAGCTCAGTACAGAATCATAGGTCTTTAAATTTATAGTACATTATTCTGGAAATGGAAAATATGAGGACCTCCTGTTATTAGTTTGCTTGTAAGGTTAGATGACTGGACTGTTAGTGCAATTACTCTTAAGTGAAGGTGTAGAAATTTGTTATGACACTGAAATGTACTAAGTTCTGAGATGTAATCAGTTCTTGGTTTAGAAATGTTCACTAGTGTAACTTTAGGGCTTGTCAAGCTGTATGTGAAGGGAACTATGGTGACTTTCATTAAGCTGCACTTGAGTTAAATCTAAGGCTTGGATCAAGGAATGCAGAGAGATGAGGGTTTGTTTTAGTATTGTGCTTAGACAGAATGTCTAGGCTAAACTTAAGAGTGTTATTTGGACCTAAAGGATTTTATTGAGCTTTTTTGTGCTAATAGCAGTGTTATTTGGACCTAAGGGATTATGCTGAGTTTTTTGAGCTAGGCACAATTCTGCTAGGCACCTAACTTTGGTATGTATTCTAAGCCAGAATGGTGGAACCAGACACAAAGTAGGACTACCATACCCTTCTGATCTCATTGTTACCTACATCTTTTAACTCCCTCTGTTTTTATGCACCCACTTAGCCATAGGTTGAACCTTAGAGAATATGATTTTGTTGGTTAAAACTCAGAATTTTTCCATAGACCTCTGAGGAACTAGCTCTGATTCTAAAATGGCAGGCTTACCTAAGGTTAGATCCTTTATTAACTTAGTTCACAAGCCTGTTTTGTAACTTAAATCTTAACCTTAATTTTAACCCCTGCCCCAATGTTATATTTAACTGCAGAACACTGACCAAAACTCAGCATGCTCCTACTAATCCTGTCATAAATTTAGATCATATAACTTTTCCCAAATCAGTATTAAGCATATAACATTAGGCTCTCTGTATTCACACCCTCAACTCTTACAGTATTTCCAGCCTTACTTCTAATGAAACATTCCAACCAGTAGTCTTTCTTCTCTAAAAATGTTAGTTTCAGACCAAGATAATAAATTCCATATATTGAACTCTTCTTTTGTTATCAGTCTTATAAAAGGGATTCTCACACAGTTTATGATCAATACCTGGTTCCTTAAAATGATAACTTGCACTCTGTGGATAGCTATTTGGATTTGTGCATGTTTGCTGATGATCTCAAGTACTCTTTCAGATCTGAAGGAATCATTTCTAAGATGGCAGAGAGGAGGAGGAAGAGGAAAAGGAGAAGGAGGAGCAGCAGCAACATCAGTTCCAGTCAGACAGAGAGAGCTGTAGACCTATATGAGCTCTGAGTACTTGATGTACACTGCACAGGCACTTGATGTACAGGCTAGTGGTCTGTAAAGACTGATACCTTTATTTATGATAGTAAATTTGCACCTGAGCACTTACCTTTAATCGTATGGAGTGTTCCTGCATACATTACAGGAGAAATATTAACAGGCTATGCTAGTAATTAGGTGCTTTTGTGTGAACATTTATTCTGTGAACTCTCCCTTTCCATGCTCAGAAAAGAAGAAATTATTTTCCCAAAAGATAATAAAGGGTTAAAACATACTATGGTTCACTATATGGACCGCAATTTTCAATTATCACTAGGTTGAGATGCCTTTTTTTCCAAAGCAGTACTAATTCTCTGAGATTCTTAATTGAAAAAACAAATCAATTTGTATGTGCACTGACCAAGATGGAGTTAACTTTCTTTGAAACAGCCCATATGGTGTTGTATTTTGGATTTGCAGGCAGAATAGAGTTGATAAAACAGTTTTGGCAAATGTTGAACAGCACTTGCATAGCACTAGGTCATTCTCTTTTTATCAATTGAAACTTTCTTCTTCCTCCCACTCCACTCTGAAAGTAGGCTGGTGATGGGCAAGAAGCTGGAAGAGAACACCTCTGGGACAGCTGACCCAACTTGGCCAAAGGGATAACTTATATTATATGTAACACCAGGAACAGCAATAATACTGGATTAGAGGAAACGTGGAGGGGATTGCATTCCAAGATAGCCATTGCTTATGGCTGGGCATCAATCTGCCTGTGAGAAGTGGTGATTGATTCACTTTGCACCATTTGTGATTTGTGGGGTTTTTTTGTGTGTCTTTTTCTCTTTTTTTTCCCCTCTTCTTCTCTTTTTCTTCCCCCTCTTCTCCTCTTCTCCTCTTCTTCTTCACAACTGTCTTTACCTAAGCCTACCAGTTTTCTCACTTCTGGTCTTCCTTTTCTCTCCCTTATCCTGCTGAGAAAGACTGAGTGAATGAGCAGCTGTGTGGATGATTGGCTGCTGACTGTGGCCAACCCATCACACTATTGTATGGGGAAGCTGATAAAGTGATTACCTTAAGAATAATAATGACTCAATATTAAGCAATTGGAAGTATTATCATTTCAGACTTGCCTGGTATACCTACACTATGGATTGTCTATATTTCATAGACCTCTTAACAGTAAGTGTACAGATAACCTTTCTTAAGGATTAGCATATTTTGCTACACACAATATGCTAGCATGAGTATTTCTTCCAAAATTATTTGACACCTGGATAATTCTTGCAGTCCAGGAAGCTAAGTTATGAAGAACATAAACTGCAATTTGTTTTCATAGTAAAATTTTGTTAAGGCATTGATTTTTATTCACTGCATCCTTTTTTTTTATTATTATTTCCCCCCCCCACATACATTTAATTATGTGTGTTTATTCTCAGGCTGCACATAAAGTTCTATTGGATGAACCTTCAGCACTATGCAAAAAAAACCCAAATGTGTAGGTATTTTACATACATATACAGCTCAGGATTTCAGTTGAAAGAATTCTGAATTAGATTCATCCTATGATGTTTCAGTTGCATTAGTTTCTAATGACAGGGAAACATCAGATGGAGTCATTAGTTTGTTATAAAATAATTTTCAGGTTAGTATGATTTTCTCTTATGTGAAGTTATGAATCCAATCACATAGATATTGTATTAATGCCTTCACAGAAAGCACAGAAAGCTGGATTGGAATAATAATATAAATTACATGCCACTAAATTCCATCACTTTTGTTTATCAAGTAACTTAACTGAGGTGAGGGAGGAGGGAAAGAGGGAAGCTTATTAATAAAGCACCAAATACAGAAATGAAAATGGATGAAGCATTAATAATGTTTCTGATCCTTGTGTTTGCTATCTCCCTCTTAATGGATGGCCTATTCCATGCAAAACACAGATTAGCATCAGATTAAATGTCGTTTTCTATCCTAATCAACTAAGGTGTGACAATCTCATGCAATGTCTAGGTTTGGTTCGTTGTCCCAGATACCTATCACATCTGATGTCAGTAAAATGAATGCTAAGATCAACAAGGTTCAAAGTGGAGCTGATGTTTGTGCTCTTTCTCTGGGAGTAGTAACTGCCACGATTCTCATCTTCTCAACAAGTCAATACAGTGCATGAGTGTGGGTGGATAACAGAATGTGTACAGAATGTGTCAACACTCATTTGGCTAGGGGTACAAAAATAGGTTTGAGAACACTGAAGCTAGCACCAAATATCTGGCTTCCAATCTTCATGCATAACACCACCTTCTCTGCTTAGAAAAGCTGAAATATTGTGAGAATACAAATATGTGCTATTCTTTTCCATACATCAGTACTTCCAAAATCTGCAGAGGCCAACTTGAGACAGTACTTTGAGCTATTTAGGGAAAACGTGCCACTCTGGACAGAAAAAATCATTACAGACTTGACAAAATACATCTTATAAGATTAAGATGCTGTGATTTATAGGTCACCCTAAAGTTCATTAAACTATAACATAGGCACTGCAGTCACCTTCTGTGCAAGTGAAAAGTGAAAGACAAGTTCATTTCAGCCTTCAAGGCAGCACTGATACAAAGGATTTTGTAAATAAACTAAAGCTCCTAAACTCAGGTTTAATTTAATTCTACAAAAGAATGAACTGCAAAATCACCCGATTACCATAATTCTCTTTGTAGGCACTTCAATTATCATGTTTCTGCTACTATTCAAATGTGCTAAATGAGAATTAAAAAAAAAAAAAAGACTATTTTCAGCAATGCTGCACTGTATACATTTGCCTGCATATAAAAGAGAGAAAACAATGGGCAAGCAGGTATTAAAAAGGCAATGAATTCTTTAAAATGTTTGAGAAGGGGACTTACATACATGATAACTTGATGACTATCTCTTCTATAAAGTAAATAAATTCTATGTTTACAGAAGTGAAAGGCATCCTTTGGAAGGCTGACTTTGAATTTAGATACAGAAAAGGTAAGTAACTTGTGGAATCTGAAAATCTATTTATAGATTTTATAAATCTATTTATACACTAATCTTTTTTTCTAGGCTTCTCTTGTGTAGAAATCATGATCCAGAGCAAGCTGTCTTATTTGGCAAGTTGCAAGCAGGAGAACTGGAATAAGTTTTAAACTCAGACTAGAGATTACAAAAGAGAGTTGAGAAGTGTGTCCAAAGTTGTGATACACAGATTGTCACAGAAGTTCAGAGAGACTGAACGTGAAGTTTTCTGATATAAATGATTGAATTGAGTATTTTGCTACAAGTGCATGCATTTATTGGAGAACCTTTTAGTTGCCATCAGAAGTGTACATAATCTGCTTTCAGTGAATTTAGTTAATTTCCCTATTTTTTGGGGGGAGGCGTGGGGGCAGGTTCATGGGCTTCATGAATTACATGAAGAAGTTGACCTCTACAATTACTCTTACAGAATGCTAGTAAAAAAATACTGGAAAAGATTTGTTTTGACATACAGAGTTCTTCATGATCTATCCATCACTATTCCTCTCTCAGGGAGTGATGCTTCTGGCTAAGTTAAAAGAAAATGTACATCTGTTGCACTGACCTATTTCCCCCATTTTCTGTAATAAAGTTCAAGTTCTGAAAACATGTAGTTTTCTTTTAAATTTTAACAAATACTCTTTAAATTTTCTTCTTCATCTCTTTTTTTTTTTCCCCAGCTCTACATTTTCTTATTTTCTTCACACACTTTCTGTCACTATCATTTTTCTTATTCTTTTTTTTTTCTTTTCTTTTTTTTTTTTTTTTTTTTTTTTTTTTGGAAAGAAGCAAAAAAATTGCTTTTTTGAATCCTGGATAAAAGAGTAGCAACTAATGAAACTGATACAAAACTGTGAGTATTCAAGGTTTCCTTAGAATTGCATGTCTCTTGCTTGCTGGTTATTTTCTTTCTGGACCATAATATTATAGTTGAAATCATTCAGTGTGATAGTGTTCCTGTCAGACCTGTAACTGGTTTGCTACGCTAGGTTCATTTTGATTAAGTGTGAAACAAATCTCAATGATAGTTCTCACAATGAAGATACATCTGTCACTCAACCTTTCAGACAAATATTATTTCAGTCTTTTCCTGAATCTTCATCGCTTAAAGGTCTTTGTCATTTTGAGTCTTGCTCTGCAATGTGTCATTTTTTTTTAAAGAGGTTATTCTTTGAGCTCTGCATTGCATGAAAATTTACTTCCATCTAAGCAAATGCAAGACTAACGTAACAAATATTTAATAGATTTTACTTTACTTAGTTGGAAAATATTGTCATTTGCTTAATTGGAAATGGTAACATAAAATTTATAAAAGCAATCCAAAGAGATTAAGTATAAAATCACCACATCAAACAGCTAACTTATAGATGTATTCATAGCTGCTCTATTACATTGGAAATTAATATGAAAGTCCAAAACACAAAGAGATCCAACTTTTTATCTTGTATAAATTAACATGTATAGAAAAACTCTCTTGGCCACAATCGATTATTAAAGAAGCCATCTTAGATAAAATAGAGGGAAAATCCAAATCACATAGCATACATTTAGGCGGTCAACATTTAGCTTTGTTTTAGTCCCTAAATATCATTCCACAAACAGGTTGTTTAGGATTTATAATATCCACCATTATCTTCAATACTTTTCTCCTTTCATATCATCTCCATCATTCTGTGCAACGAGGCATACATTTACCTTCTCTTTGACACTCTTGAAAGAACTTAAAATTATCACCTTTCCAGAATTTGATTCACAGAATTAATTCAGTATTGTTGAGGATATCCTCACTTTGGTCAAATCAAGCATTTATAAGAAAATTTAAAACAGAAAAAGGATAAGGATTTTAAGAATTTCCAAGTACAGATGTCACCTTGCATTGCATCAGAATTCTGAAGGTGAATGGAGGATTCTGGTGAAACTGCAGACTAACTTTTGGTGCATGGTGCCTTTTTTATATTTTGTATTTCTTTAGTTTTTCCTATTTCTGCTCTTACATCATTTCTATGAAATTGTTGACACAATTCCCTGAAAGCTATTTCTATTGCTGCTTCTCAGAAATCATAGCCATAAGTCTCAGTAACTGATAGTATTTGTCACAATATCAGAATAATATTAAACATCATCCTCCATAATAAAGAATGCTCTTGATACATGCTGCAAAAAAAATGAGGTAAAAAAACAAATGTTCTTAGGTTGATTAAAGGTTTTTGTTTTCCAATCTTTTACGTATATGGAGGACCAAATTCCACTGAAGTTCATCACTGAACTATTAGTGAGATTGCTTGAACAGACTGAGAGAAGAAAAAACTGCTTCTCATTGAATTGAAAGATTAATAGCATCTCAGACAGGAGAGCTAAGTGTGTAATTTTTTACCACAATAATATGTACATTTACAAAGAAAATAACAATAACAATATAAAATTGTTATTTTCATGCTATGCTGAAGTCTTGGCTAACTTTCAAATCCTCGCTTAGCAGAAGGTCTTTTCTAGAGGGTTATAACTTTTGGCTGCTGATGGCAGGCTGGCTGCCACCAAAACACTGCTAGTTTTGATTAAAAGCATTTAATGATGCTGCACATTTTTGTGTTAATTAAACAGAGACAGTCAGATATCTCAGAAGGAAGATATAAGAAAAACCCCCCAGAATGGTCAAGTGTCTACATGCCATTCTATAATAAAACCCAGTAGATTTTGGCAGTTCAAATCCAGCCAGACTCAAAAATACAATAGCAAGAAGATATTAGTTATAAACTAAATATATAACTAAATTTGGCCAAAACTAAGACTGCTATGTAAAGCACTGAGAAAGCAGATATTACCAGTGCTTGTCTGAAAAGTTCCCCTATGTCCAAAATACTCATTGACAGGGTAATGTGGTTAGACGGTGAGGAATCTGGAATAAGGAAATCAGATTAATGTTATCCACATGACTAATTCTATTATGGGCCTAAGTGATGTAGTGGCATTTAACTCAGAACAAATACAATCAATTTTTCTATGTAAAGTCTGGTTCTCCATAAATTCCCCCCTCTGTAGTGATTTGTCCCCATGAAGATGGTTTATCCAATGGAACTTGTCATTACCACAAAAAACAGATTTTGATTTTATAACATTTTATATAAATTTATATAGGAAATACCCAAGTGTACTAGTGTTACAGTGAAGGTGTTAAGATTTCTCTGTCGAAATCAAGAAAGGAAAACTAGAAATTTTCCTTATTTTCTCAAGATTATCTTTTAGAATTATCCTAGTAAAAGCTGGGGAAATCCATTGAACAAGATTTTCATCCTATTTTATGAGTGAGCAAGAAAGGATGACTCAACTTTTGCCTTAAAATGATTCCCAGCTCTCCTGAGAAGAAGCCAAAATGATTAGGCTCTTTTGAATTGCTTGTCATATTGACTTAATTATCACTTCCTGGGCCATGCTGTGGGCTGAAAAACTGAGCTACACAGCTTTGATTCTTACCAGCTCAGCCAATTCAATGTTTTCATTGATTTTGGAACAGTGATGAATGAGCCCCCAACTAAACTGGAGTATTCTAGTTCTCCTAGGAATATTCTTCTGCCCAGAAATATTACAGTATGCTGTGCAATGCTTTCTCCTTTCTTATGCCATCTGGGGATTCCCAAATGCTAAGTTAATTGGCAGCTGCCTACATACAGCAGGTGTAAAAACTTTCTATACCAATGTAGCAGGAAAAAAAGAAATTGAAGTAAAACCAATAATTTTATGGCTTTCAGTTTGTTTGTTCTTGCAAATATCGAATGGGGACTTCAGCTCAAGCTGTGCTTTGGAAAAACAAAAGTTCCTGTGTTATATCCAGACCTCATATTTGTTTCTGATATTCTGTGTTGAAGTTTTTCAGTTGCTTGGGTCAGATTATATGACTTCTTTCCAACAAAAAAATGTTCCATTAGGGCTGGCCCTGTTTATATGAAGATTGGAAAAGAAGCCTGGAAAAAGGGTGCTTTTTCTTCCTCTGGCTGGGTACAAGTGGTTAAACTGTATTTACACGTGATAAAAAAGGGAACCAAAAGGGAGCTCTAATGCTCTAAGTTACAAGTATCCATTCTCATTCACAATCTTAAAGAAATAACTCTAAATTAGAGCACCTCTAGAGTTATGTTGAGGCCAACAGTAAGCTGCAAAGTAAACTACAGGCACTGCATCATGGAAACAGTTCTCAGTCAGAGGTCATGAATTTCTTTTGCAACAATAGAATATAGGCTGAGGAAAGAATATGAGTCAGAGTATTGCACATTATGGGGCAGCTGTGTGTAGGTACAGTACTTCACGCCCTTTATCTATAGAATTTTTTATGACTAACTTTCATACTGAATTGCTGCAATGTCAGTAGATTGGATTTCCTCACTCTGATACTTCTGAATTTGAAGTCAAATAGCTTGCTCTCATTTCATTAGTTTTAAAAATGAGGAACTATTGCTTTTAATTTCTGGACAGTAATCAGCTTCTAACCAGACCCACCACTCTATAAGAATCTGCCAAGATACTTCTGGATCAACTGTTTATGAATATGTAAAATTTAGCTGATGATAACTCTGGCAGAGATCATGCTGACCTGTCCCTGACAAGTTTGGTCATCTGATCCTTACATACGTTTTTTTATACTTATTAAACTCAGTATGTTTTACTTCTGTTGTATTTTAATTCTCTCTTTTTCCTCCCCTCCCCCATTTACTTTAAAGTTGGAACATCTGTTTTCACGTTCCTTGTCTTTTCAAATCATTTATGGCAAGAGTATAATGTCAACCTTGTAGCTGGCAAAAGGAATACCTCCAAACCCCAGAATTTACACAACTGTGGATTTAATTTATGAAAGAATGACTTTGACGTTTGTAGTTTAGGCTAACTAATGCTTTTTAAATGGTATGTGAATCTTTTATATCTGTAGCTTTACATTTCCTCTTTGAAAATAAAATATTCATTGCAATGGATTACTTTCCTCCATGTTAAATTCTCTTGAATAGCCCTTCACGTTTTCAAGTTGTACTTAAATTATACTACTTTGAAATTAGTAATGCTTTTATTTCCCAGTGGTAACAGTTTCTAGATATTCAATAACCTTAAGAGGAAATGATTGTAGGAAAATTACATAAGCATATACTCTTGATAGCTTAAAATGATTGGGATAATTTGAAAGGGAAGGAAGGCTATATAAGAAACCTGAAAAGAATTGTTAATACTGATAGAGGTTTTCTACAAAAATTGTTTTAATTTAATCTTATTCAGGGATTTCTTTACAGGTTATGATAATTAAGAGACTACTATATTCATAGAGAGTTTTGTGTTCATTTTTCTTCTGGTGAAGTATATACAACTGATAATAAAGGAAATAAAAGCTGACTACTACTAAATTTGTCTTCATAGCTCTCTCTTGTATGTACCACAGTTTTCCAATCTAGATGAACCATGACTTGTTTCTCTTGACATTTACATGTGAACACGTTAGCAGTAACTGAATAACAGTTAAGTCTGTTGAAATCAGAAAAATTTGTCTTCAATATGACTTCAAAAAAACTTCCAGCAGCAGTTTACACTGTATTTGTGCCTCTTTTTGTGCTAATGCTTTGATAAGTGAATCCAATTTCTGTTAAATTTACCAGAACAATGACTTGCAAGAAATAATTACAAAATATTTTAATGGGAAGTTACTCTTCATAACAGTAAATATCCATGCTTGATTATGATTAATAAACTCACCCAGCAACGGAGCAGAATCATAACATATGAACTCCGTGCTGAGTCACCTAAGATTTGATTATTACTATTATGGTGGATATTGGTATATTTATATAAAATACTGACTCAGTTGTTTTAAAAAACAAAGTGAATCATTTCTAATGAAGTTTGAGGAACTTATCCTCTATGTTTGAGTTTGTTGGTTTGATTACTGTGGTTTACTTCCTACATGAAGAACTTTTCTTAGAAAAGTACATATTTTTCAGATTAGGGATGGATTAGGGACCAAGATAACCAAGAATCTGTAATGAGAAATATTTTCCTACTCATGTTTTTATGAATACATAGAGAACATTGCCCTAGAATCACAGGGTGATTCAAATCTCTTGTCCAGCCTCAAAGTAGGGCCAGCCCACAGATCAAATCATGTTGTTCCAGGTCTTTGCATAGTCTTTCAGCAGAGTCTTTCTTAATTGGTAAACCTCTTTTTTTTTCTTTCCATATGTTATATCTAGTCTGAATTGCTCTCTGAATTCTGTCATCTTAAGCACGTTGCACCCCAGCCTTCCACTATGCACAAGTATGAAGAGCCTGATTCCATCTTCTCAATAACTGCCTCGTAAGTCCTGCCAGAGTTCTGGCAGGACTCTTGAAGCTATCTTTTCTCCAGGCTGTAAAAAGACACTTCTCTCAGGACAAATGTCCTGACTCCTCATCATCTTGACCTCTACTGATCTCACTCCATTTGGTCAACAACTTTCTTTTACTCAGGATCACAATACTGGATACAATATCTATATGTGGTCTAATGATTACCTGGAGAAGGGGAAGAGTCTCTTCCCTTCCCCCACTGGCTCCACTTTTGAAAGTAAAGCCCACAAACCTTCTGAACTTACATGCAGCTATAAAGCATTCCTAGCTCATGTTCATTGTATGTCCATGTCCCCAGAGCTGCAAAAGATTAGTTCAACCAAGATGCAGACTATTAGCGTTTGTCCGTCTTGTATTTTATGTTGGCCTATTCCTCCAGCCTGTCTGGGTCCCTCTGGATGGCAGTCTTTCCCTACAGTATGTCAGTTGCTCTCTCCCACTTGGTGTCAGCTCCAAACCTGATCAGCAATGGTTAAAGTTGGAACAAACCTCTAGATGCCTTCTGGCCCAATCCTGCTGTAGGTGTACCTAGAGCATGATGTATTGGACCATGTCCAGTCAACTTTTGAAGATCTTCAAGGAGGGAAACTCCTCAGTTTCTCTGGGTGACCTATTTCAGTGCTCCATCACTCACATGGGAAAGAATCACTCACATCCTTCCTGATATTGAGATGGAACCTCTTGTGTTCCAGTTGTTGTCCATTGCTTCTTATCTTGTCACTGAACACCACTGAGAAGAGACTGTTTCCACCCACTTTTTGCTCACTCTTACGGTAGACATTAATAAGATCCCTCCTGAAACTCCTCCATACTGAACAGTTCCAACTCTCCTTGCGTCTTTACTTAGGAGAGATGATCTCAATCATCTCAGAAGCCCTCTGCTGGACTTCTTCCAGTATGTCCAAGTCTAACATACTGGAGGACTCAGAACAAGACCCAGTACTCCAGGTATGGCCTCATCAACCCTGAATAGAGGAGGAAGATAACCTCTCTCAACCTGCTGGTAATACTTTGTCTCATACAGCCAAGAATACTCTCAGCCTTCTTAGTGGCAAGAGCACTAACTCATGTTCAACTTGGTGTCTACCAGGACTTCTATTTCCTTTTCTGCAGAGCTGCTTTTTCAGATGGGTGGATCCCAGAATGTGCTAGTGCCTGGGATTTTCCCTTCTCAGCCAAAAGGCTTTGCACTTCTCCTTGTTGAACTTCATGAGACTCTTGTCAGCCTACCTCTCCAGCCTGTCATCCTCTGGATGACTGCACAGCCCTTCTGGAGAGTCAGTCACTTCTCCCAGTTTTGTGCTGTCTGATGAGTGCTGGAACAAATAGCCTTGAAACTGCATTTATGTCTTTGAACTCAGCTGTCCACTCAGTCTTTTACTCACTTAGTTTTCACTTATTTATATTGTAGTGTCCCAACTTGGATACAAAAATATTATCTGAGTGCCAAAGCCTCTCTTAAGCTGAGGTAATTGACATTCAGTGTTCTTCATTCATCCAAAAATCCAGTCATTCCTATTCAAAGATACACATTTTATTTCAGTTCTGTGACATGCATTTAACAAAGGCTAGAGAAAAATCAATTTTATAGATTTAAATTAGAAATAAACCTGTTGAAATGCAGGTCAGCATTTGGTATATATTGACATTTGTGCTAGCTGAAGCATGAGTTCAAAATATTTGTCAATCCATTGTTAATTATAAACATTAATAGGATATTGGTTGCATCTTTCCCTTTTAGTCTGCTTTAATTAAACACTACATATTTAAGATGCACATTTATCTCATAAGCTCTCAGCAATCAGATGCTGGGTTACGCTAATCTCAGCTGTAATTGAATTAAGATATGTATCACAAACTGGTGTGATTACATAGACACTAATGGATTTATGTTAGCAGTGAATTTGATGCATGTTTTTCCTCTACTTCATTTTATTGTTTCAGATAAAATCCATAATCCCTTGCCAGTATTTTCCTGTGCTACAGTGAAAGACTTCCTGTGCATGTATGTGTGAAGTCATGTATGCAATAGTGTCACTTCGGATGTTACAGGAAACGTCCCCACAGTGAAGCTATACTATAAACCTTACTTCAGCTGGAGTTCACCCTTACTTCAGATGAAGTTACTATGCACAAAAGACCATACAAAAATATATGTGATGGTTTGGGGTTGTGACCTTTGGAGTGATGTTATCAAATATTTCTTAAGTGCACTCTACTATAGCTCAGGATTGATGGATTTAGATATTTTATTAGATAATATTTTATTCAGAGATTTGTTCTCATACTCAGGTTTTTGCATTCATCAATAAATTAAGCTATCAGGAATTCTTCTGGTGGAGACTACAGCCTCCTTCTTTTCATTCCCTTTCTCATAATTAGAAGCCTTTCATTTTTTTATTTTTCTTTCTCAGAGTGCAAAATCTTGTGCTTTTTAGTTTTATTGACAGATTTGCTGAGCTGAGGAATGTCCTCGGTGATCAAAGTAATGCTACAAGTTTTTGGACTTCAACAATTGTTTTGTAGTTTGAAAAAGATGGCACAGCTTATATTGTAGACCCAGTATGAAGTGCTTAGATTATCTATTGATACTTTTGTGATACCAAATAAAAAGTAAAAATGAAGGTGATGTAGAAGTAAATTCTGCAAGTTATTTTTCATTTATTGCTCTTGAAATCGAGACATTTCTCACCACTTGTGATTTATTCTTTTTTCTTCTTAGATATATTCCTCCTTCACTTTGGGAGATTATGCTGCTAATAAATGTTCCCTCTCCAATTCTTGAATGTGAGTAAGACTTTTCAAGAAAAGAACTTTAAAACCAGGCTGATGTGTTGTTCAGCTTGGTCAGTATGGCCTTGCTCCTACCACGTATAGAATCTTGCTCACCAGAATGGCGCTTGAGAGACAGGATTTGAAGAAAGACTGCAGTCATAATTTTTTCTCACTTCCTCATACAATAAGATGACATTGTTAAAAAGTTCATTCAAAACCTGTGCTTTTGAAGTCTACTGTAGTGGGTGGAATCACCCAGCTGGATTGATGTGGCAGGATATTAGGAAAGAAAATTAAAATATTTTTTGAAAGGATTGGATTGCAGTAGGAATTTAATATTAATTTTTAAGAGATTACATTTATTATTCTTTCTGTATTGCAGTGCTACTTGAGCTCCTAACAGATGGCCAATAATTTGGCCTCCAATTTATTTTGAGATCATTGAGGATTTGTGGCAAATCTCACAGTAGTTTTTTCGTTGTGTTTTGTTTAAGGTTCACCTCTTTTTTGCATAGTCAATACCAGGATATCAATAACTGCTCTGATCCACAGAACAAGAAGCTAGTAAAGAAGTTCTGATGAAGTAGCTATATTTACCTAGCATTCAAGAGAGTTAATGCTTCAGAAGACAGAAAGATTCACATGATGTATTTGACTAGATTTCTGTGAATCATCACAGAGAACTGATTGTTTCTCAGGATGGTCTAAAATAACCAATCTATCTGACTTATCTATAGTATTATCTAGACAGATTTTTTCCTCAGGCAAGAAGATGTCCAAGTGTGGTTTATAGACCAGTCTGGCTATCCAGGCAGATATTTATTCTGCTGTATAATATAGAATAAGACCTATTTTCCCTATTCAATTAAACCTCTGCACTGTTAGGCGCTGTCCAAAACTCTTTATGGCTTCCTCAGATGGAGATGTGAAAACACTCAGCATTGATCAAGCAGTTTCTTCCACTAAGGCCAATGACATCAAACTAAACCTCTGAAGGAGGAGCTCCTGAAAAAAGCATATATCTTGTTAAATATCTGAGTGCTCTGGGCTATAACAGCAGATACTTTAGGTAGATATCAATTTATATCAGTTTAGAATTTGCAGTCTAATAGCATCCAAAATATGTCCAGCTGTACAGTACATCCATGAAGTAAGGGTTAAAGACTTATTTTCCATTTTGGGCATTGGCTCAGTACCATCAGAATTTCCCACTAAGCCCTTGTTTCAAAGAGTTATCTTCTGCTGTAACAGTAGAAAATTTACTCACTATGTATAAAAAGCCTGTCTATGTTGACAAACTGTATTATGAATTGCAATTTTTTTCAAATTATTTTTATATTCTGACAGTGTGCTTAGACTCTATTGTTTATGAGTTTTAATGAATGAAGAACTGGCAATAAAATTCTATCATTAAATTGAAGAGAAATCATCTTCCCCCATAGACTTTTAGGACTACTATTGTGAAAGTTTTTCTTCTTGCATTAAAGTAAACAGAGGAAAAGTCTACAAAAGTATGTGGCTAGACAAACAAATAAGTGATTTATTGTGTTAATCATGCTGATTTAATTAATTTTTAATGTGCATTTTGTAGAACAATGCTCAGTGCAAAATTTGAAACTATACAGTTTCTGCTCGAGAAGGATGATAATAAATGTGATTATTTAAGTTGGCTTGTATTTAAATTAAAAAATGACTATGAGGAAATAGTTTCCTTCTCATATTGTCACCTGTTTGAAAAATGAATTCTGTCATTGGTATAGATCACTTGTCTAGAAAAGTTAAGCAGATAATAAGAAGTTGGTGTATGGAAATTTCACCAAAATAAACTGTAGGAATATACTTAAGCTGATTTGAAGGCCAAGCAAATACCCAGAGAAGAGCAATGATTAAGCTTTGGTCAGGAAAAGAGCACGAAGGTGCTTGTACCTTAGCACAACTATCACATTACTATTTGATGGGATCGAGACTGAACATGTTGCACCCCTCTCTGAAGAAGGAGCAAACATCACAAATTCTCTTTCTGTACACATGTTGGATGCTTTGAACTGAACCAACCTGCCCTAAAACACTGATGAGAAAATAATTACTAGAGTAATTAAACATGTTTTTAACCTTATGAAATGTACACAGCTTCTAATTTACTTAGAGTTTATTTAAGATTTTCCAAAATTAACATTGAGAAATACCAGTGCAAGGTGTTTCATTACACATACAGCAAGACAATTTTTAATTATCATAATTAGGTGATTGAAGCTCATGTGTATTGAGACATTAAATTGTAGAAAGGAAGAACTAGTTATTAAGAAAAACAAACAAACAAAAAGTTTACACTATTTCACATTTATGTTTAATGAAGATAAACCAAAGCACTTTCTTATCATCTTTGAACCTCTTATTTTCTCCCATACTTTGTGACTTTATCATTATTTCCAAGTGAGATTTTTATAGTGGGATTCATCTTCCCCTCTTTCCTTAGATTTGTCACCCAGCAGTTCATCTCTATGGGGTCTTGCTCATATGGAACATTATCTGAAATATATATAGGGCCTTATTTTTTAATATATTTCTTTGTACTCCTGAAATACCCATTATCTAAATAGAGGAACAGATACTTTCTGCTGTTCCCTGTTCCTTATTCTTTTTTTCCTCCAATGGCAACAGTGCCTCCAGTCCAGAGTAGGGCATCTGGCTTTGTTCTTCCTTTTCTCTAGGCATTTTCTATCCAATATACATTTTCACCGAGGTAACACAAACTCCTCTGACTGGTTCAGAGGAACCACAGATACTATTGATGGACTTACAAAAAATGCATGACAATGTTTGATTGTCTGACTGATGTTTTACTCACATACAAAACATAACTTAGAGGGCACATCTTGCCAGAATGTTAGTACTGGCTGGTTCGGTATCTAACAAGGTCTTATGCAGAGTACTGATTTTAACCATTGGCCCTGTAGTCCATGAAAGCTGAGCTTGAGCAGAGGAGTTGGGTTAATGAAGCTGGAGAAATGAGAAGCTCTGCAGAGCTCAAGAGCTGGCTTAACTGCACCAGCGGTAGATGGCTTTTGTTCCCCTTTAGTGTTAAACAATGTCTGGCAACGTTAAATATACTACTGATCCAAAGATTGCAAAATTCTATGCTTATGTCATTGACAGAGACTGAAGTGTTACAGACAGGACAAACTGGTGCAACCAGTCTCATTACAGTGTGCATGTACATATTTGTGCAAATGATCTGCATTTTTGAAACAGACATGCTGTCAAAACCAACTTACAAGCAGGTACTCATTGGTCCCCTGCAGACACAAAGGATCTCCCACTGGCCAAAACAAGTTAAGTGCAAAAATTGAGTACAAGGCCAAGATATGTTTTTTTCAACAAGCAGTGAGACAAAGTCTCCACAAGAATAATGAAATAATTAGCAATGTTAGCTATTTTAGACTACAAAGATTCAATCAAGCTTCAAAGATCCAACAAGTCAATGTACTCCCTGGATAATTAACTTGAGTGTAGGTAAATTTAAGGAAATGATTTTCATGAAAACAGTGAGAAGGAAACAACTTGTAGGTTGTTCTGTTTTTTTCACCTTTATTTCATTCACCCATCCCAGCCACTCTGTCTTCTGGAGGATCTGAGGTCTCAGCAATAGTGAGTTTGTGGAGCAGCAAAGTGTCACTGAAGTGAGGTTTGCATGGGCCAAGAGAGACAGGACACACCTGTCTGCATGGATGTAATGGAGACCAGAACTGTCCTCTGCAATCTCTTCTCTTTTTCCAAAGGTGCTTTATATTCTAACAGATAAAAAGGAAACTACTGCCAGCTAGGGATCTCCCTATATTAAGCAGTTTTGTAATGGCACAAAAAAACACTAATGTGAAATTAAAGGGTCAGTGTGTCTTAAAGATTTTCCTTACAAAGGCTTATTAATAAGACTTATTAAAAACATTTAGTAAAAAACCATTTCCATTAAAATACATATTTTTAAGTAGCTGATACTGAATCTCTGATTAGAAATTTTATTATTCTTCTGCTATGCTTTAGATCAATGGATTATCTACCTAAAAGTTCTCTTTCAAAAAAATAAATAAATAAAAATCCTGTACTTTGCAGAATCAGCATATAGTGATATAATGCTAATAACGATGCTAATTCCAATGCTAATGCTAATAATAATAATAAATGTGGATTGTTGATAAATGGGAAGCAGAGTGGGGCAGATGCTGATCCCTTCACTCTGATGACAGCAACAGGTCTCAAGGGAAAAGTATGGAGCTGTATCAGGAGAGGGACAGGTGGAATCAGGGGGTGGTTGGGCATGGAACAGGCTACCCAGGGCAGCAATCACAGCCCCAGTCTTGCTGGAGTTCATTGACAGTGCTCTCAGATATAAGATTCAATTTTTGGTAGCCCTGTGTGGAATTAGGAGTTGGATTCAATGATCCTTATGGGTCCTTTCCAACTCAGGGTCTGTATGTGTGTCAATTTCTGCACAGACTTAACTGAAATTTTTAACTTATAACTGTTTTCAACATAATGGAAGTCTTTGGAGAAATATTAAAGAGGAAGACTATGAAAGAAAAAAAATTAAGGATATTGATCTAAATCATTTATTACAATGAGGGAAAGGTGGCTTTGGAACAGTGCTTTGATGTCACAAAAACAATGAAAGGTTTCTCTTCCCTCTGCGTACACAACATACAGTTGATGAGGAGCTGTCATGATGAGGATATTTCCCTGCTTCAGCTACAAGAGTGCCCTCTTGTACCTTGAGATCTGGAATCTAGAGTGGAGAATTATTACCACTTGTGAAAGTGCAAAAGCATCTTAAACCCATCCTTGCAGTTTTTTTCTCAGCTACTACTACTGTTGAGTATTACTGTTGAGTGATACTTTAGGGAAAAAAAAATCACAAATTTGCTGGGGTAAATACATACTGTATTCTGTGGTAGTTTGTTTTTTATCTCTCTTTCTCTTTTGTTTTTTTTTTTTTTTTTTCCATTTCAGTGACCACTTCCAAGCATTTTAGAAGTAAATGAATTTATCTGTAGGAATTTCTGAGGAAATTTTTTAAAGGAATTTTTAAAGAAATTGAAGTCTATCACCAGAAGCAAGATTTTAAGAGGCAATCTGAATTCACCTTTGACAGTAAAACTGTCACTGCAATTATGTGGCAGAAATTATAACTACAAGATATTTACCATAAACTGTACATAGATTATACACATATGAAGAATTAGTTTCATAAGCTACATGGATATAAACTTGAACAGCGAACAAATCAGCTTGTTTGTCCATGACATGTATTATTGAGGTGAGAGGTCTTCATTCCAATCAGTGTCATTTTATAGTCACTTTTTCTGAGCATGAGCTTGATGAGTGCAAAGTACTAAAGAATGAGATAAAAGACCTCTTCTCTGCTGCCAGGCATCAGACTTTACAAGAGACACCAGCTTCGGGAATGTCACATGCCTGTCTAAATAATTGACAACTACAAGGCAGCGAGAGCAAAAGTTGTACTCATCCAGACTATATTTAAAAGTGCTAATTTGAGCGGGCTTCATATTTCAGGAAAATTGTCTGAGATCCATTTTAAAAGCCCTGCTATGTATTTTCAAATTCAGTCATCAACTACAGTATATTTCTAAATGAGAAATTAACTGAGCCAGTTCCTGCACTAGCTATGTAGAGGAATACACTGTATTAATGAAAACAAAATATCTATCCTGCATAGTATTACAGCAAAGCTAACTTAGAAACTACCTGCTGTAAGCTGGAAGTTGTATGCGCTTAAAATAATTAATTTCATTTATGATCTGAGGTTTGCTTGGAGACTTATCAAGACCTATGGATTTGATGTTAAATTCTTACCAGTGTACAGTTAGAAGGAAGAAGACTTCTATCCAAAGGGTCTAAGTGGTTGTGTATCAAATCACTAGTGGGCACCACACTGAAGGGTCAAATTTTGCACTGCATGAGTATGCCATACTTCTGCCAAAGTCAGTGGGAACTGGACGCTTACATTTCAAGGACGAGAATTTCAAAAAGAAACAAAGATGTATCTCTGCAGAGAAATCTTTCTAAGATTGCATTCTTTACAAGTACTGTTTGTTTTTATTATAAGCCTGGAAAGCTGCAGGATATTGAGAATATAGATAATGAATGAAGTCCTGGTTCCACTAAAGTCACTGGGAAAATTCATACTGGTAACTCCTGGGTCATCTTCCTAGTACGGCATAGCTCCTCATGTATCCTTTTGTTGTGAAACCCAAATAAAATGTGCTTTTTTTACAAATAAAATTGGTTTTTTTTCTGTTGTTGTTTTGTTTTGTTAAGCTGCCAGCTCTTTTAGCTCAGCATGGTAGCTGAAAAAAAGGCTATGCTCTTCTCTGCATCTTCTATTATTACCTGTCATAAAGAATCCACAATCAGGGTTTAGCTGGCATTCATTGCTGATACAAAAAGCAGATGAAAATCCAGATTGTTCTTTCAAAATTGTTTTAGCTGAATGTTGCTGATATAATTGGTTTTTATGTGTGTGTGTGTGGTCTGTTGGAACAATAAGAAGATATGTAACTCTATCCACACTGCCTGATCAGAAGTCCAAGGAAATCAGTGGGATGTGCTCCCACCTAGTAGAAAATAAATATACTCCATAATATTGCTATCATTTAATTTCTATAGTCTTGTAGATGGTTTTGCTGCAGCTGCTATTCCAATGTACCTGATCTCTGTGGAAGCTTTTCAAATGACTTGAGAAACAGCAGGACTAACTGCAATACTTGAGGCAGTACCTGCAGACGTATACAGATAGTTTAAAATATTTTTTTCCAAAGATGATACTTTGAAGCACACAAAGTAAAAGAAAAATATTTACAGACATGAGCATTTCTACAGTACCACTGTTAGCTGAGATACTTCTCTTTCATCTGCTGAACAGTGAGAGAGGTTGATGAGAGATGACTAGGAAACAACATTCTGAGTATAAAGAGAAACTATTTTTCTTTTGTAGTCTGACAAATGGAGCAGGAAATGTCCTTGCTCCTGGCTTCTCAGGAGTTTCATCTAGTGAATTTCTTTATACACGGAAAAGATTAATTTTCAAGTTGTATCAAGTTGCATAGCAGATAAACTAGTTTACCCATAAGTTAACATCTGTAGATAGTGAAGATGACAACTCATAGAAGGGGTCAGAAAAGTAATTGCTCTTTTTAGGAGAAACACTTCCAAATTGATTTATATCCTATCAGAACAAAGTCAAGTTCAAATGTTTCCATTTGCCGTGGGATGTCAGCATCAAGTTAATAGTTATTGTTACACGTAGAATAATTTAGCATCAATCAATCAAAAAAAAAAAAAAAACCAAAGAAACAGGAAAACAAAGTGACTAAGAGGATATAAAGCAAATCTTTCACATTATTAATTAAGAAAATGCTATTGAAATCAAGACATCCTCATGTAATTCATATTTTCATGAAAGAGCTGTTCTTTTTTACATTGCTTGACCCAATCTATTTAATAGATATATTTTGTCCTGCTTCTTCTTTCTTTTTTTCTGTATTACTGCTTACATAATTTACTGTGATTCATGCATATGGCAACACAAAGGATTGAAGCCAGTGACATCTATTAAAATAGCTAGTGTCAGAGATTATGCTTTATTTGCCTTACCCTGAGGAATTATCCCAAGATCTCTTTGAATTAATTTAATTTGAAGAAATGCTGTTCTGAAGTTAAATATACTGAATAATAGTTGGTTGTTTTGGAAAATGAGCATCAAGAAATAATTTCAGCCTTTTTTTTCAGTCAAGCTACTGATTGTTTTATTTAAATTAAGAAAATTGTATGCCTCCAGGCATATTATGAATTCTTAAGATTATGCAGCTTTTTCTCTGCCTAGCAGCAATGATTAAAAAAAAAATCTGTGGTTCCTTTTTCATGTACATTTGTAAATGGAAAGCAAAAAAGCTGAAACCCAAAAGCACTCATTTATTTCCAAACAATGAAAGGCTCACTTAGTGACACTTCAGTTAATAGGAGCCCTGAATAGGAGACTGAAATGAGAGTGGAAATCAGAACCATTGTCCTCAAAGGCCAGGATGGCTATCATGAACCCTCTCATAAGGAAACCTTGCTTAGATTCAATAAACACTTCGGGACTTCCCTTTTAAGGAGGATATACTCTCTTGCTGACATGCTGGAGCATCATCATGTCTGTCCATAAACACAGAATATTATACCTTGAACTGGCATCACAGCACACCCTCACTGATTCAGATCTGAAGGAGCAACATTCACTGCCTCTGTGTCAACAAAGTGCACTACAGTAGGCAGAGTACTGACACATAACAAGAACCAGCCTCTGAGAAGGGTTTGCTTTCTAAATTGAATCAGACGAGGAGAAAAGCAAAGATTACTTAGATTTTACAAGTGGGCAATGAAATCCAAAAATAACTTGCTCACTTTTCTGTGTTGCCCAGTATCAGGACAGGAGGCAATGGACACAAACTGAAACACAGGAGGTTTCCTCTGACCATAAGGAAGCACTTCTGTGCTGTGTGGGAGCCTGAGCACTAGCATAGGCTGCCCTATGAGTTGTGGAGTCTTCTGCCTGGAGATCTTCAGAATTCACCTGGACTTGGTTCTGGGCCTATTCTGGGTGGCCCTGCTGGGGTTGGATAAAGTGACCTTCAGATGTCCCTGTCACTTCAGCTGTGATGGGGTTCTGGGATTCTGTCTCATAAGTAAATCTGGAATGCAAAGCTGTCATCCCTTGCCCTTGATGCAATGGCACAGGAAACCCTTTTCCCTGTGTCACTGAGCTTATACTATCTGTGGAATAATTTTTACGTTATGGGAAAAGAGGTTCTTTTTAATAGACTCAGTGACCTAACAAGAAGCAAAAATTCTGATTCCTATATATAAGTGCTAAGAAATCTTTATCCTGCTCTAGAAAGGCAGGGGCTATATATGATCATATAATAGACCAAAAAAATTGCCTTTTCACAGAAGTGTTCTCTTTCTTTTACTCTTTTCTATCTGCTGTTGTCAGACTAATTTGAGTTGCATATTCTTTGTTCATAGTAATATAAGTGAGTACAAAGTACATCTACATGGATCTTTGTATAATTTTAAATGTGATTATGAATTTGTTTTAGTAAACATTTGTATTTCAGTAGATTTCCAGGCTTTACTTTGGTGAATGTTTTCTGAGTTGTTTGGTTTTTGTTTTGTTTCCAAGTTGTGATGCACTGTTTTCTTCGTTATCAATTTTATGCATATAGAGCAAAGAGCTTATCTGACTTTGCATACTAGGAGGGTTTTAGAAAAGTCTTTTTTTAGGTTCTAAATAATTAAGAATATATTTGGTTGACATATATGTTGCTAAATGAAGCAATAGCATTCTCTGTAAGTGGAAATCTTTCTAAATCAGTAGCCAGAAAGAGAAATATTAAATAATTTAAAGCAGTGTTAAAACAGATTTAACATAAAATACAGCCTCCTGCAAACAATAACATGGTTTTTATTCTGTAATCTGTAAATTCCTTACTGCTCTTTGTAATCTATACATACCATAAGAGGAATCATGAATGAAGAATGAATGACGATGGGAGTGATGTTCTTCCCTAAGATACTCCAACTCAAAGAAGCAGTTGAGGAATAAAGAGATGTATGTGATGCAGTAGGTAAAGTTAAAAACCATAATTATTCTCTAGTTAAAATAAGGGCATGGATAGCTTTTATTCATATCTATTCCCACAGGTTAAATTCTTGGGTAATATTCATTGGTTCAGCCTCATCAGATTTAAAATAGATTAATATACTCAGTACTCAAGTCTACTTAATTCTGTACGTGACAGCAATATATTTGTTTGATCTATATTGAATTTGATTTGAAGACATTAGATAGAAACCAATTAAAATACACTTATTTCAGTGATGTATTGTCTGTTCTTTACAATTTCCAAATACCATGGAAGAATAATCAGAAATCTATGCAGTTATTTCTAGAATTCTAATGAAGGAAGAGGTACCATGGCAAGTAGGAAATGGTATTTTTGGTTAAATATTTTTAGGTGGCCTCTTTCTTTTTTTTTTTTTTCACACACACGCATACAAATAACTTTTTTTAAAGTATATATTTCTAAAATATCAATATTTTTTCATTAGGTATCTATGTTAGTATTTGCATTACGTTTTAATTTCATTTTAGAAATAAATTCAGATCATATTTTTAACACTGTGTACATTTAGAATTTATTTTCAGTAGGGAAATATGATGTGGATATATTTACTTTATTCAGTTTAGATTAACAACTAAAATTTCAGACAGACCTTCATTTCAACTCTATTAGAAACTATTTCTAATACACCTGTGGCTATTAAAAAAGGCTCACATTTAATGTGCTGAAAGGGAAAAAACCCAACATGGTAGGCATGTCATAAAAAAAGTTTCCACAGTCAAAAGATACAAAGCACAGTCACTGTCTTCTGTGTGCATTGTTTAAACTGAGACCATTCAGAACAATGTTGAAGGAAATCACACTTTTCTAAGAAACTCTCCTTTCAGGCCCAGTGAAAAAAAAATGTAAAAAGTTAAGGGGAAATTATTCTCCTAGAGAAGGCTGAGAGCATTCAGTTCAAGGCAGTGAGTGCTCTTTCTCCCCTGACAAACATCTGATAAAAGCACTCTCTCTGAGCAGCCCAGGCACAGTTTTAAAAGAAAATGTCATTTCTATGAAGGGAACATGCTCAGTTCCATCAGGGGCTCCAGTGCTCACAGAAGCGCATTAAAGACATGGTATATTCTAGGAAGGTTCCCAATTTACTTGGAGTAGTGTTTTATTTTAAGACATTTTGGTTTTCTCTCTGCACAAAAAGCCCTGAGGCTCCCAGTTCTATCAGCCCCAGCATGAGAGAGAGTGGAGCTGTTGGAGCAAGTCCAGAGGAGGGTCACTAAAATGATACAAGGGCTAGAGAGCCACTCCTATGAAGACAGAATAAGGGAGTCGAGTTTCAGCCTTGAGAAAAGAAGGCTCCAGAGAGACTTTATAGTGGCCTTCCAGGACATGAAAGGGACCCATAGGAAAGATGGAGAGAGACTCTTTAATAGTGATAGGACTTTAAAAGAAGATAGATTTAGATTAGAAATTAGGAAGAAATTCTTTACTCAGACAGTAGTGAAGTCTGGAACAAGCTGCTCAGAGAAGCTGTTGATGTCCCTTCCTGGAAGTGTACAAGGCCACATTGGATGAGGCAGCCTGATCCAGTGGAAGATGTCCCCGCTCATGGCAGGTAGGTTGTAATTAGGTGGGCTTTAAAGTCTCTTCCAACCAAAATCATTTTATGATGTTATTAAAAAAAAATCTCAAAAATACTCATACATTAACATGCAGTTTTTAAAATAGTTTATTGTAATTATCACACTGAAATAATACAGTGTCAAAAAACCTATCAGGAACACGTGTTAAGGAATGAGCTTTGAATCAGAAACCAAAACTCAGATCTGTGATTGCCTTTTCAAGACATAAAACATTAAGCAGAAGTGAAAATTATATTGTTAATATGACTGTTTTACAATATTACTGTATTATAAAATCAGTCTTTACTATTAGCTACTGGTCATTGTTCTGCTAGTTGAAAAGGTGAGTTTTTTTGTATTTCTCAACTTTAGTAATTGCTGCCAGATGGACGTAGTTTTAAGATCATTGTTTGTAATCCTTCCTGTGCCCTCAGTATTTTGTCTTGAAACAATTGCAATTAAGATGTTGCTCAGCACTTCTTGCTGAGCTGTATTCTTTTCTTGCTCACACAGGTTAAAATGCTACTAAAGTAATCACTGAATTTAGCTAAGGAATATCGCACTTCCTTTGTTGATGTGTGGTTATTTTTAACATTTAATTAGAAAGAGTCAGAAAGTCAGAAAGCTGACTACGAATGCAGAATAATTGTAGAGATCATTCAGATTCAGATGCAGAACCTAAATTAATCTTTTTCCACTATGTTCAGGTGGTGATTTAGCTCTGTAAGCAGAGCTATCCTCAAACAAAGAGCAGCAGCATCCAAGTGAGGGGAAATTCTGATTGTAAGACCTGGTTTCTTTGATGTGTGTGAATTGATCTGATCAAAAGCCATGGGAGACAAATGCATGAAGGACTAACCAACAGTCCAGAGGACTTAAGTTGTGTTTCTAGCGATGAGTGTCTCAGATACCATAGAATCACAAAATATCCCAATTTGGAAGGAGATCACAAGGACCATGGAGTCCAACTCCTGGCTCCACACAGAATTACAATTCAAATCCTATGTCTGAGAGCACTGTCTTCTTTAACTGTCAGAATTGAGGCTGTGACCACAGTCCTAGGCAGCCTGTTCCATGCCCACCACCCTTTGATGAAGAACCTTTTCCTGATAACCAACCTGCCCCTCCTCTGACACAGCTCCATGCTGTTCCCTTGAGTCCTGTCATTGTCACAGATAGCAGAGCTCAGTGCTTCCCCTCTGCTCCTTGTGAGAGCTGCAGCCATCATGGGACCTCCCCTCAGCTCCTCTGCTCTCGGCTGGGCAAACTCAGGGACCTCAGCAGCTTCTCATACACCTTGCCCTCTAGACTCTTCACCACATTTGTAGCCCTCCTAGCTCTCTAATAACGTTATGTCCTTCCTATATTGTGGCACCTAAACTCTATCTATCTGCTGCTGGTAAAATGTCATAATTATAAATTACTCACCGTAATGGGCTCAGTTTTACAGATAGATTCAGTGGGATTTTAGTTTAGCAAGATACCTTCTGTTATTTCATCTTTAAAAGCTATTTCCATATATTGATCAAGTGAGAATAAACAGCTATGCTCAATTCAACTTGTATTTTCTGCAGTAGAAAGATTTTTATCAACTAGACAAGAAATTGGATCAGATCTATTGCTCTTAAATACAATCAGATGTTACAGAAACTAACAATATGCTGGGTGTAGTCCAAGAAAAACTGATTTTCAAGCATGTTAACAAATCACTCCTTCGACTCACTGACCCCTGAGATTACCATTTTTGACTACTTTCTCACTTTCTCCAAGCTATGTTTCTTGTAGAAATGATCATTACAGTTTGGAAGAGAAAAGAGCACCCTATAGGCATGTATGGTTGAAGGAAAACTTTTTTGTTAACTACTCATTCTTACTTTTGCCCAACATTGAAAAAATTGAATTTTAGTCACTAAATACTTTCAATTTTAATTTGTATTTTTTAGAATTTTTTTTCTTACTCTACCTTGGTCACAAAATTTTACAGCTGTTTTGCAAAAGTGTAATGCAATGAAAGAAAATCCAGTTCCAAATCTCCTCAAATAACAGTCTAGATCCCCCATGCTGAATGACTTTGCTCAGTACAATGCATCAGCAGTTAAAAAAAATTACTCAGCAGAAGATATATTCTGATCTAATTAAGAGAATTGGCATAGGGGAAATAACCACTCTCCTTATTCATCTGCAAAACCATCCTAACAGGCTACAGGTTAAAGCTCTTAACAAGGTTCTTCCCAGCTGTTATCTCTTTCATGACTCATCCAAAGAATATGAGCAGGCAAAAACTGGAGCCTGGACTCTGCCTATTTCTACACTCTAACAGATGCCAAAAAATGGGAACAGATACTGGGCCTGAGATACTGAAGTGCAACTTTCTGGATTGGCACTATTCCTAATTACTGCAGCGTAAACCCCTATTGTGCAGTCAATTAGGACACTTAACATGTGCAAGATTGCTCTAGCCTTCATACAGGACCTGCTCCCATTTCAGCAAATATGAGCTTTGTGAATCTAGATGACGGAGGCTGTTAAAACTAATTCTGCAAAGCCCTTGAGTGCACATCTAGTTGTACATGTGTTAGATACATCCTCATTCAGGAAACTGTTATTCATAAGGTGAATTCTGAACACACACTTGAGCACTGTACTGTATTAGGGCTGATATTAGTCAGACAGTTTCTGACCTTTATTACTTGAATGCACTGCAAGATTCTAAAAAATGATGGGAGTTGTATACTTTACTGAGCTTCTTGTTCAACATTCACTTCTTGACATTTTAGATTTGAGAATGCTTTATTACAGTAAGAAAATGTCTTCACTGTATTCAGATTGGGAGAGTTTAATTAAATCTTATTTTAATGGCTTCTGTGGGACATGAGACTTACCCCACAAAGTGAAGACCAGCAACTGAAAAATGGCAGAATATCAGATGGGTTATGTGAGTCATATTTCAATTCAAAGAGCACTTTAATTTACTATCCTGCATAGACTGTTTATAAATTCTGTTTATACAGCAAGACAGTAATGATGGTATCTCACTTCTGCTTTGTTTTGAACACCCAAGGTTAATGTATTAAAAAAAAAATAAGATTACTATGTAAGGATTTTCCTGGACATTACATGGAATTAATTATTTGGGATAAAGGTTTGTGTTCCATTTTTATTTTGGATCAGCACATTCAGTGCTTATCCCAATCAACAGAACAAATCTGTGGAGACTTTTAGCAATCAGAATCAGCATAAATGTCATTTAAAAACTGCTCATTCTTGTCATCATTCACAGATGACAAGATGAATATAAGATGTGTTCAGAAGATGTCAGTGACATTCTTGTGGCCTGGCTAGGAGCTGTAGCTGGTGACTTCTGTATGCTCATATTCAGTACAATACTGTATTACATAGGGTACAATAACTTCAAGACTATATCAACATATTTAATGACTACTGGGCAGTGTATAAGAAGGCATTGCTTGTCAATGGCTTCCTTCTTTGTGGAGTTGCTATGTGCTTCCATAACACCTCTCTACAGTTTCGCAGCAATCTCCTAGGCAAAGGTCCTAGATAGGAGATCTCTTTCTAATGTAGATTGGACATGGTGTAAATATCCTCTTTTCCCATCCTGACTTTTTCAGAGCATCCTATCCTTCTAAGAAACCTTAAAGATGTGAATTGCAAATATACATGTTAGACAGAGAAAATATGGAGAGTTCAGCAAGGACTCACTCCTTTGCTTTGAGACCCTGTTCCTGCCTTGGTTTCTCAGGAACAGCACACGTAATAGTGTAAGTCATCAACTTGCTGAGGAGCAGATTACTTAGTCAGACATATGCCAGATGAAACAGGAACTAAATGTATCAACATGAATCTCTGTTCCTGCTGATAAACAGATAAGATTGTGCAAGGCAGTATTTGCCCCAACACATTTTAACTTGTAAGCCTTTGACGTCAAAATGAATAGTCCTCAACAAAGCATTTCTAAGTTCTCTATTCCATTCTAATTCCATATTATTTCTTCTTTTCCCTTCCTGTGGAAAGAGCAGTATCACTTTTTTTTCTCCTCACATATTAAAACCATTAATGTGTAAGGACTTGGCATTGTGGCAAGTCTGCGCATCCTTGCAAAGATAAGCAAGAGACAAGGAGAACCTGCATTACTGTCCAGACACTCTCATTTTCCCTTCATGCTCTACTGAACTGTCCCATTTTCTCTCCCACAGCTCCAGACAACAAAAATAAACATCAACTCTTCCTACACTCTACCCCTATGAACACTGGTGATGCTTCACATCTTTGTCAGTTTCTGGAAATCCCTCTCTGGCCTTCTTCTCACCCTTTTTCAACAAGATTTGTTGTCATCATCACAAAATTGCATTTGTTATGCTCAAAATAAGGACAAAAGTGGGTGGAGAAATGCAATGCTTGCCAACATTATTAAGAAGATGAGTATTGATTCTGTTTTCCCTCCTTCCTCGTGGAAACATACACAAGACATTCCATTAGAATGTTCTTTACTTCTGGTTACTAGCATAAAATAACAGTTCAGCTCCAAATTAGAAGTTACTGGCCTCCAGCCTTGTCAGTTCTCAGTCCTCTCTACTTCTGTCCCCCAAAAGCAGATAGCTAGAAATTTTTGTTCTCCACAGCTGAGAGAATTTTTTTTTCATTCTTCTTTAATTTTTAATCCTGTGGTAATTGTATAGCATGACCATTTTTTCATACATCCAGATGTTATTCAATAGGATACTATCCTAGATGGATACTAGCTGCAGAAAACCGTCTACCAACAGCTTAAATGAATTCTTCCTACTAAGTAGAGAGTGCTCTTTGTCAAAGGAAACTGTGCTACGAGACCACCACTGGAAAGTGGGCACAGACGGACTTCCCCGTGTCCCTATTCAAAAGCTTATCTGACCTTCCTCAGATGGTAAATGTATTATTAATTACCTCATAAATACTTAGCAACTTTGTGTACCCAGTGCTGGATTGCACAATTCAAAACAGTTCCCAGGCAACTAGGCTTCCATTCTGCTCCAGATTGCAAAGTTAGTCACATCTTCTTAAGTGTAACAGAAATGAAGGGTCTATAAAGTTCAGCCTATTGTCATTACATAGTATGATTTAATCTACTTTATGTTGCCCAGTTCCCTATGAAAGCCTGTTTAACATGGTGCTACTGAAGAAATTGATAGGGTTAGTTTTACAATTAACAAATCTGTGTTAGTAACAGAGTACTTGTTCAATCAGAAATTTCTGTCCTGCATATCATATTAACATTCAGAGATTTTGGGAGAACATGGTTTTGCTGCTTGTAGATGCATCCAGGGGGCTCCTCTGGCAGAGCATTATCTGCTGTGGAGACAAGAAAACACAGTTCTTGGGAAACAGTAGTCTTTTCTGATTATCATAATTTCTCACTGTTTCCACAGAAACCATATTAATGTGGCATCTATTTAACAGGATACTGATGCCGTACGAAAGAGAATTTCTCAGCTTAGCCGCAGACTTTAAGCATGTTGTTAGGTAAATCATTTTAAAGATCCTGTGATTCATATACTGACACTTAACATGGGTGTAAATAATTTCACATGCACTTGATTACTCCTTCGAGGAGTTGCAGGAGACTTAAAATCTGTGCACAGATTTTTTATCTCTTCTGATGAAGGACGACCCTTCCTAATCAAACTAGAAAAAGGTCTTCAGGAAGCAGACATTCTCTTAATTGCAGACCACAGGGGGTAGGTAAGACTAAGTCAGGGAAAAATTAATTCATGCCTGCTTTGGACTAGAGATGGACTAGAGAGCCCATCCAAGTTTCACTATCCAATCCAGACCTGAAAACAGGTGATTTTTTTTCCACCTAACATCAATGATCACAATTCCTCTAATTCCTTTTGACCAAAAACATGTAATTAGTAGTTTTAGGATATGTCATCAGATTTTGTGTGTGTGTGTGTGACTCAAGAAAAGCAATTGTGACCCAACAAACTTAGAAGCCATGTAAGCACCAAAGATCCTAGCTTTGCAGGGGTAAAGCTACCTATCCAGCAGGAAATTTATCTCAATATTGAATTTTAAACAGAAAAAATCAATGACGGTCCCTTCTTATCTTCTCCTGTATAAGATTCTGATGGAATTTTGCTTCCTGTTTTAGAACATCAGTTGTGCTTGTTTTGAGTATGAACAAGTTAAGGTATAAAATAAACTAAGAGTTAATTTCTCATGAAAACAAGGAGGAATGCTCTAAAGGCTGTTTTGTACACATTCCTATAGACAGGATTCAATTGATAGAACTGGTTTTAGAATGAAATCAATGGCTATCTCTTTGTAGAATACAAAGCAGTGTATTGCCCCAAACACTTGAAAACCATTAGAGTACGGATTTTCACTGCTTTTGCTTCTGTAAAACTTAATTGAAGGGATCCAGGTGACAAATCAATGTAAAGAGATGGAATCTTATAAGCCAGAGGAAAGCAGAAAGTGTTTGTCAAAGAAGAGGATTTGCAAGCTGTCCCTGAGGCTGAATTTTTACATTTTGTAAATGCTATCTTGGTAGCAGTCATTTAGTCAATGTCATTTATTGCAAGATAGCTCAACTGATATTCCTTAGGATGGGCTAGAAAAGAACATCAAAAAGCTAAAAGAGTAACACAGCTTCAAAAGCCACTCACATTTCTGTTTATTTACCCAATATTGCTATATAACACTCAAATATTAGACTCTAATGTTTAGGGGGTGAGTACCTCCCCTCTTGGAACTGTATGCACTACGCAGTCATGAGATGGCTATAGAGTTACAATTTTATTCTCAATTTACTGAAGCTGAATTGGATTAAAGGCCAGAAATCGGATTCAATGATATGGGTCCTGTTCTTATTCACAATAATGATCTTTGTTTTAGAGACACATGAAATAACAGAGTAAATAAACTCAACTGCTTCTACAGGGTAAATTCAGCTATGCAAAGCAGCTCTATCACATGCTCAAGAAATGGTTGTCTGCAGTGGAGAGCTTATAACCTTCTTAGTATTCCACCTTTCAGCCATCACAGCCACAAAAATTGAAACTTCATACTTTGATTTCTATTTCTTCATTACAACACTGTCCAATTACTCTTCATTCCATTGTGTGACTAGATTTTTTTTTTTGTCATCTACTATTTTTAAAACCTCCAATGATAAAAAATTGGAAAAAGTTTTCCTTCAAAGAAGTCAAGAAGAATAAGATTGATGACTTTTGTTCTTGAATCCAACAGTTTAAAGTAAAAAAATATCCAGAGTCCTTCTGACTGTAGCTAATTTTTCTTTGAAGATGAGATTTCAATGTTTAACTATCAACAGTTGTAATGAAAACTTCTCTGCACATTGAATGATTTATTTTATTTTATTATTTCATCATAACCATTTTGTTATGGGAAACAGAAATAAAGGAAACATTTTGAAATGAGTCAGCTGAGACAGTAAGCTGTTAAATAACCCTGGAAAAGAACTCCTTAATGCTGTAAAGATGTAAGCATGTGCTAAAATGTATGCATGAATAGTCCCATGTGTAAAGTTAATTGCCTAGATCAGCACATAATGACAATGCAACACCATAGTACAAATAAACTAAAATGATTACATGGACAAAGGCTGTATCTTTTCATTTTAAAAAGATAATGATTAGAATATTACATTTCCTTCCTGCCTTTATTTGAAAGGTGCAAAACAGAGATAACTCACACAGCTCCTCTTGGTCAGTCTTATTAACTCTGACTGAGGTCTCGCTCAGGTCTTCACTTCCCTGCAGTCTGCAGATTAGAAAGCAAGCACCCACAGCTCTTCCTCTCCTGTCACTGGACTCTAGTTTTATATCCCTGTTGTAACAACTGTCACATGAAGTGATTGCCATCTAGGACACACTTTTCACAAGGTCTCTTTCCCCCATCTTTCTGACAGCTTATTATGACTGAAGTGGAAATGTTACATAAAACAAGCTGTTTATGGAAATCTTATTTCTGTCACACGAGTTTTACTCTGGTACTCTCTGGCTGGAAGTATTAAATATATTAATTATATCTGTCATTATGCAATTCCTCTCTTATCACCAATGGTTTTTATAGTCCTGGTAAAACATACTCTGAGCAGTAAAACCATTGCACCTTAGGACACTTTAACATTTATAACAATTTGACATAATAAGGATACTGTCATTGCAGAAACACCTTCCTACACCCATGTGGGTACTTGAAAATCTGTGCTTTCTCCATCCTCCCACATAAATATAGTAGTTTAGGAACTTTTATGCTGTGCCTTGATTTTTTAATGATAGGAGATGTCAGGTACCATTTAAAACACAAGAAATGAAAAGGGGATAATCCAGCTTTAACTACAATACAGATACAGAAGTAATCACTTACCTTTCTTCTGTGATTTGGGAAAAGCATGAGAAAATATGAAAAAGCTAAAGTTTTAAAGTAGAAAACATTGAGACGTTAATGAAAGGAGACTTTTCTTTCCACCTTAGAAATGTAGAGAACATTAACAATTGACAGGGTGACAGACTGATGTCAGCCCATTCCACTCACAGCAATTAAGTATGCAAGATTTCTACAAATGAGATCTGAACTCTGGATTGTATTGGTGAATCTCACCTTCTCAAGTGTGTATAATGTACGTGTACTGCTTATTCTCCTCTTACAAGAGTGATTGAATGGATGTCTTTTCAAGGCACAAGACAGAATCTTTGGAGGCCAAAGATATCAGGATCCTGCTGCTTTTATACTCTAGCCTCCAAACTGTACCATCAAAATGGGGGGCATGTCTAGACTACTATTCTGTATTCTTATGCCTGAATACAGGGTTTCCATACAGGTTAAGAATTTTCCATTTTTGCCTACAGAGAATAGCTCCATATGTATTGTGTTAATAATAATATTAAATATAATAAAATAATGCATAGAGAAAAAAAAATCTATATCCTGCAGAATGTTGATATTTTTGAAGCATGATGGGGTTAGAATTGTTCATGTAGTCTTTCTGCCCTATTAAGGTAAAAAATTCACAAGCTGATTATCTATATTTATGAGAGCACATGTTCTAGACTGAGTGTTTATATGTCTCCATGTTGCATGGTAAATCTCAGTTGTAAAAATGCAGTAAGAGTCGCAAAGCCTTCCCTGTAGAAGAGCACCAGAAATAGAGATTGGTACCAAGTAATTCAGGATGGTTCAATAAATGGCTGTCGATCTCTTATTGTATTTTGCTTTGCTGGTCATTTACTTTAGGACTGAGACAGTTCTGGCCATTGTCAGAGTGACAGGACTGTCTACAGCAGTTGCCTATTTTGGCAGCAGCAATTTGGAAGAGATCTGAGAGTTTTGCAGTGGTAAGATGTGATAGACTCCAGTCCTTTTACTCATACAAAGGGAAGATGGACTTCCTCCTGCTTTTTTATAGAAGCCCCTGGGATGAGAGAGGCCTACGTGCACTCCATCCAGGGGGCTCACTTTTTGTGCAAGTATTGCGGGACGGAGGACGCGTGCGAATCCGGTGCCGGGGGGAGGACGAGAGGAAGGTGCCGTGTCTTGTGGCCCTGGGGCGGGGCTGTCGAAGCGCCTCGCCCGTGCATTGGATCTAGATTCATACATAAATATAGCTGCGGTGGGCTCGCCACGCTCCTTTCCCCTCCACCCCCAACCCAAGAAGAGAAAGAGGGGAAGAAATTAAAAAAAAAAAAAAAATCCCAGTGAGGTCATTTCAATGTGAGCGCAGGAGGCGATCAGACAAGGTCGACTTTTCCGGAGGAGGCGCAGCCCCTGAGGAGCGTGGTGCTGCATACCGCCGCGCTGCCCGGCCGGCCGCCAGCGGCGCCCTGTCCCCGCCGCCGGCCCGGCACCTTGGAGAGCTCCGCGCCGCCGCCGCCGCCGCACTCTCTACCGGTCGGGCGCTGCGCGGCGCTGCGCGGCTCTACGCGGCTCTACGCGGGGCCCGGCGGCGCCGGGGCCGCCCCGCCGCCCCTCGGCAGCGCTCGGCGGTCGCGGATGCTCCGCTCCGCCCCGGCTGCCGCCGAAGGAAGAAAAGTTTGGGGGCGACTTAGGGCCGCGGGAGCGGCGGAGGAGAAGGCGGAGGCGCGGTTTCCCCGGCTGATCGGGAAGGAAGGATGACCGAGGGAGGATGTGCACCAGCAGCCAGATCATCGGGAGCCTCCTGGTGCTCTCCGTGCTGGAGATAGGGTTAGGGGTGTCCAGCGTGGCCGTGGGGGCGGTCAGTTTCAGCCTGGTCCTCACAGAGCATAAACCTCAACTGGGAGACTCTTCTCCGGTATGGAGCGGGGTGTGTGTACGTTAGCCATTTCACTCTCTCTTTAACTCTTTACGGTGATGATCAGACCGTGCGCAGGCACCCCCGTCCCCTCCCTTCCCTTCCCTTCCGCGTGTGCATGCTGCTCCGGGAGCCGCGCCGGGTCCATTTCCGATGTGCATGGGGTATAGTCTGCACTCTCGCGGGGCGGTGGAACGGCACGGCGGGAGGAGATGTGTCTGTGTCGGGGCATGGGAACATTTTTTTTCTCGCTTTTTTTCTTTTTTTTTTCATTTATTTTTTCTCCCTTTTATTATTATTATTATTATTATTATTATTATTATTTTGCTGTAAACAACTGAACTTTCTCTGAACCCATTCTCACACTTGGCAGATGCCTCAAGAGCTTCCAGCATTAAGGAGCCTGGGCCATAGCTTGTAATCTTCAAATTAAGAGCTTTGTTTTTTAAAAAGAGCAGCTCTGTCCCTTATAGCAAGACTGTCAAAAAGTCCTTTAAAATAATGTCAAGTTTTGAGTTTTGAGCTTCTGGAAGGAAAAGAGAAAGTGGAAATTGGAAGGAAAATGAAAGATGTTCTCATGATTTGGGCACCCTGAGCTTCTCATGAAATAACCATAAATATCAAGCAGCAAGAATGGGTTAATAGTAGAAGCATGTTCATAACAGAGAAGAACCACGTCCTTAACATAAGCATTTCTCACTTCTCAAAAACCTTTCTGAATTCTCCAGTTTGAGATTAATATGCTTCTAGGAAGTATTTTCCTCCAAATTGTTATGTATCTTTAGGGAGAAAAGAGTAGGTAATATTGAAAATTCATCCTAAACATGAGTGGGCATTTTTGAACTCCAAAGCTGTTCTTTTGTTTGTTGTGTTTTTGTTTTTGTTTTGTTGCGGTTTTGTTTCTTTCTTTGTTTGTTTGTTTTGCCAGCCTGGATTGAACAGCAGTATTTCTAAAAGCATTGTTTGCATTGCTTGAGATGAGATGTTAAGTGCAACAAATTCTGGGTTATTCAACAGTGTAACCTCCTGTGATTTATAGATTAATACTGACAGAGTGCTTCATGTAATATTCTCACTGTCAATACTTATTAATTATTGACAACAGTCATAAATATCTATGGCAGTACATAAACACATAATTCTGAACTGCAGAACAGGTAGGTGAGATATGAGAATGAAGACACAGTGATGTAGGACACCAGCCAGCAGGTAATGTTATTATCGAAATCAGTTCAAAAAGGAAGGCTTCTGATCACTGTTGATAAAGAAAAAAGATTACTCAAAAACGTGTCTATCTGAGGATCTAATGAGGTGACATCCTGGCTTCTGAGAATTCTGACCAGTCAGTGAGATCAGAATTTTATGCAATGATTGCATTTTGTGAGAATGCAATCACAGCTGATACCATTCCATGACAATGCACATTTCCTGCACCACTGCTTAATTCATTTTTATGGTTTCTGTTATCCCACAGTTTGTACTAGACACAGATTAAGATTCTGTTGTATGAGATGTTGGCTCCAAGAACCTTACAAACAAAGAAAGAGACAGATGTAGAATTAAAGGACAAATCAAAATTGATTGGCATAACAGGTGGTTGCGTTAGCACATCAGCAGCCTGGCTGATTTCAAGCTGTTTGTAGGTAGAGATTTAGAGAGAAGTAACATAGAGGACAATGAAGTGATTTTCCAGGTGATTATAGAAAATTCTGCCCATATGTGAATGTGGGATTTGTTTGAACATGTAACACATGGGTGAAGGATGCCCACAGTCAGAGGCAGTAGAGACAGGCATCAACTGTTTGACCATTGTCAGCAGGATGGGAAGACAGGAAGAGGCCACAAAGAAACTGTACAGCAAAAGCAAGTAGCTTATGTTGTGTGTAGTAAAGAAAATGATAAATCAGCAATATGCAGATTGGGATTACACATCATAAAGGCTTACTAACTTTGCATTGAGCTAAAGATCTTTGTCTAAATTGTCACATGGTTGCATCCTCTTTGTATCACTCCAGTGGTTCAAATGTCTGTAAGACTGTGTCCTGACTAGAGGACTGGCAGTTCAGATGGGACAAGAAGAGAGTCAGAGACCTACTGCTCTCCAGGGATGCTTAGGTACAAATCAAAAGAACTGGAGAAAGGTTTGTTTACACAATCCCCAGAACTGTGATGCTGCAGAAATGGCATAACTCACTGTTCTATTCACTGGGTCTCACACTGATCACATGTTGGCTGTGTTAAGGAATATGTATTGCATAAAGCATGTAATTTTATTATTATGATTATTATTATTTTATTTTTTTTCTGCTTAACATTCTTGAATCAGGGTTTTCCTTGGAGAAATGAACAATGAGAAAAAAAAAAAGAAAGTGACATTAGAGGAAAAACTGACACTTTGATATGTTCGGATGCAGACCAACACTTAAGTGGAACAGTGTGCTCTAGTAATTTACCTGAAAATATACTGAAAACTTTTGACCCTGTTCTGCTCTTTACTGATGTGGGTGGAACTCAGCAGACGCCCAAGTTCATAATGAAACAGATGAAGATAGCATCACCATGGAAACCTTAGCCTGCGTTCCTAAAATTTGGGAATCTTAAAATCATACACATTCTATCTGTTATACTTGCCTCCCTCTGATGTCTTTTATTTGACATACATTAGCTTTTTTTTTAAAGAGTTGTTCCTTTTGTTCATCATCTTCATTCAGCCAGATAATTTACTAACACACCTTACTTTAAACACGTGAATCTCGCCCATGAGATTAGATACAAGTGAAGTTAAGCTTGGATTGAAATGCTGTGATCATTGCATGCTCTGCATTATTTATGAGGAAGCCTGAGAAAATGGAGTAGACAATAATGAAGAAATGGAAAGCCTAGAGAATGTCTACATAAAAAATGCATGGAAATGGGAAAATAGATTCTAAATTTGTTGTTCTCATTTAAGTTGAGCTGGATTAAGATGCTAAGAGTTGTTTAAAAAGAAGCCAAAATAAAACAGCTGAAGAAAATTATCCAAAGCATGTGTAGACGAATATCTAATTTCTTTTACATTATATGCAATCTGTTCTTTTAAAAATTGGCCATGGTTGCTAAATTTGGTTGGTGGCTCTGCATGCAGCAGGGGGGTTGGAGCTTGATGATCCTTGCGGTACCTTCCAACCCAAGCCATTCTGTGATTCTGTGATAAATTACCAAAATAACATACAGTCCAAAATCTCTTAAGATGGACATGTTCTTGATTTCTGGATGTTCCTTCTGGTGGGTTTTTTTGTTTGGTTGCTTTTAATGATTGCCTTGATATAATCTACTCTACAAGCTCCACAGGCTGTACTTGGTGCCTCCCAAATTTCTGCTACTAGGGACTGAGGCACAGTTCTGAAATCTACTATTCCAATTCAGTTATATGGTGTACCACAGAAAGGATCCATCCAAGGAACATGCTGAGCCACTACCAATAACATAGCAAGAATGACAGAAGCCATTGCAAAGACTTTTGTACTAAGTAAATAAGTAAATAGAAGAAGAAGAAAAGAAGATAATAGTTCAAAACAAATTCATATATATTTTTAAATGGTCATATACTCACCCATTTATAGTTGGAACATAGTAGTTGCATCACTATCACTATTTATATACTCACACACATATACATATATGGCTCTAATTCTCTTTTATTCTGCAATGATGAACAAATTCTTGCTACAGACAAGACTCTTCCTGAGAGAGAATGAGACAAAAGCCACATCTTCAGCCAAATGTGCCATCTATATTCACTTACAAAAGAGATACTTGATGTTTCACTTCTGGTTATGCCCCTCAGAGAGACAGCTTCTTCGCTTATAGAGATAAATACCTAAATGCATTTAATCAATATGCAATCTCTGGATGTTTGTCTGTAGCACCAGATACTCAATAATTCTTGATTGTAGCAATGTAGAATTCTCCATCCATTAAAAATGTGCATTTACAGTTTAGCTTTAGAAATTTGCTCCAAGTTGGCACTTAAAGAACTCATTTCAATGACTTTTTTTTTTAATCCAGGATTTGAAGGAAAAGACAAAGGTTCAGTCAGTAGGAAACTTTCCCAGAGCAGGAGTATCATTTTGGACTATTAAATAATGTCAGTGGTCTAAAATTTTAAAACATTCATTTTTGCATTTAGCTTTTACTGTTGCCAAGTTTCTTTTGGAAAAGAACATCTAGTAATTTTTTTTGTTTTGTTTTTAAAGAACACAGAAAAATCACACTATTGTTTATCATGCAGACCAAATGCAGATGTGATCCTACTTTATTTCAACATGTGCACTGAATTTTCATCAAACTGACCCTATTTCTGGCTGGCTCCTTATCCGGATGAAATGAATTGCAGCACTGTCAGTGAACTCAGTAGAACTGGAGAGACTTCTGTATCTGCAGATGAGGGAGGGTGTACCAAGTGTAGAAGCTTCTTGCCTTGCATGGACACAGAACAATTCACTCCCGCCGAGGAGTCTTTCAGCAGATTTTCTTTATCATTCAGACCTCCCTGAAGCACACACCAATCTGCAAGATGATCTGTTCACAGAAACTTCTACTGCCTGGCTTGTATTTAAGAGTATCTGCTGAATATAGATTGACTTAAGTATAAGCTGAAATCTTTTGCTAAGGCTTTTATTAACCTGCAGGGAATAATTCTTAATTTATTAGTTTCTGAGAATGAAGCAGTCATACTCTAAGTGTTTGATAGAAAACAACATAATTAAAAATCATTTAATATCTGTTACTCTAAAACAAGTTCTAAACAAGTAAATAAATATTCTTTTGTGCCAAAAAGTTGGGTGTTTTTCCAGACAGTGAGATATTTTGTGAATCACTGATGGCAGGAAGACATTCAGCTTCAGAGACTCATCTTTAAATTTCCCCGAGTTCTTCTAAAAACCATTTCCCAATTTTAAAGCATCTCTGAAGGCCTAGAACCAGATGAAAGGAAACACTAATCCAAAACAGATTTGAAATAATTTCCTCTATTTCATCAGATACATATGGATGACCTAAAATGCCAGAGGGCTCTCCACTCAGTGAATGTAGTCTGTTCTTCTTTGTCACGAGCAATAACTGGTGATCAAGCAGTCCTTATGTTCAGCAGGTTTTCTTCACTCTTTTCTTTATCTCTCCAGAAAGTTTCCGTGGACAGTTTATTTTTTCAGAGGAATTTTATTCACCACTACTTTTGCCTCCTCCTCCAATGAAGTTCAACATGAAGTGTAAAAGCAGTTCATTTTCTTCTGCACAATGGAAATCATCAAATCTTTTGCTTTCTGCAAGTATAACTAAAACTGAATCTTTTTTTCCAGAATGCAAGTAAGAAAAGCTCTTTTTTGCAGGAAAAAATGAATGAGGCCAAGTCTTTTGTTTCAGAGAATATGAAATAGGGATTGATCCAAGCCACAAAACTTGAATCTAAATTGAGATTTCAGCCTCCTTACCAACATTTTTTGGGTGTTTGGATATGAGCTTCTGTTTCAAGCCCAATTTAATATAAAATATATTAAACCAAGCTTAAAATATATATTCTCCTTTTCTGGGTGGTCTTTATTTCTTTATTCCAAGATTCAACAGGCCAAAAGAGAGATTTTCAAGTGTGCATATTAAACAGAAGCAGGCACAGCTGTAAGGTAAGTGGCAAAGTCTCCACAGGCACATAGACAGTGCATCACCTTGCAATCACACTTGTGCTAACAGGAGAACTCTGACTCTGCTAGGTTCCTAGAACATTTTCATTGGAAGTGGGAGTGAAGCTCTCACAGCCTACTGAGATTCAAAAGAAGTCTAAGAAGTTTTTGCATTTTGTGATATCTTCCCCTGGATTTTTACCAATCATCTGAGAGAGATTCTGCTCTTATCTATTACACATTCAGTCCCTGCCTCCTTCTGATAATCTTAACCTGAAATATCATGTATTATGGCAGGTATGACTAAATCTGCAAGCAAAAGTAACCCCAGAAATAATGGGAATTGCTTGCAAATAGTGAGATATGTCATTTTTTTTAAGTGAGGTTTTGATCTTTTCACTTATGAATTTTCTGATGAATTATAATAGCAAAATAAAATTTAAAATAAGGTACAACTGTGAAACATGCTTCAACATTTCTCTCTAGTTTCCAGGGCTTCTTGGAGGGTTTATTCATTTGGCTTATCCTTTATGAAATGTTTTAGGTTTATTTGCAGTATGAGTTGTGAACACTTGAACAATTGATCAGTCTTTATAAGGAGCTTATCTTCAATGATATATTTCTTTTCCACTCTTGATTTACTGTATTTTAGACACAAGTCTTTTTGCCTTAACTTACTTCAGGTTTGACATAGTTAGAAAATGTAACTACATTAAAGAGTCCAAGAGGTTGGTAAATTGCCTGAATATAATCAATACTCATGTAGAAGGGAGCAATTCCTCAACATGACAGTATTAGTTAGGCATGCATAAACCACAGTCAACAGTTACAAGTCAAGTTTAAGCGCTATGACATATCAACGTGAAGATGAAACATTTCAAGATTACCAAGAATAGATAGGGAGTGGCAATACAGCAGAGCGCCTGATAGCTGTATTCCAGCTGGCAGTATTATAAAAGAGAAGAACTCAAAACTAAAAGATAAACCAGAACAAACACAGGAAATTCCTTTTGAGACTGATGTGTACCCAGTATTTTTGTGGTACAGTCAGAATAGTTTTTCCCATCTACTTTTCACTACTACTGACTATAGCTCTAGGACCTCAAGAATGTTACAGAAAATTACTGTAGCACCAAGAAGAAAATTCCAGAGTTGCTAGTTGGTCTGTCAAAAAGAAGTTAACACAGTCAATCACAAAATATTGTCTGACTTCCTAACTTTTCTAAAAGTCTTTGCACTGAGAAGCCTGGCTAAGGAAACTCTGAGCAGTGCTCTTGCACTCCATGTGTCACTAATTTTCTTTCTGTAAAGCAAGATTCCATTTTTTTCCTAGTAGATCAGAATTCTCTACAGACTCCAAAGAGAGGGATAAGCATTTTCAAAGCTTTGCATGAAGTTTAATTGCCTGATGTAGTTCAAATTCATCCATTGGTTTTAATAGAAAAATAACTACTTTTATAAATAAATAATTATATTGTTTTTTGAACAAAACTTTTCTCTGGGCATCATAGAATTAATAAGATTGGAAAAGACCACTAAGATTACCTAGTTCAACTGTCAACTCATCTCGTGTCCACAAAGCCACCTCCCACAATGCCACATCCACATGTTTCTTGAAAACCTCCAGGGATGGTGACTTCCTTGGGCAGTCTGTTTCCATGCCTGACCACTATTATCCAAAAAGTAAAAATAAAAATATACAGAACCACAAAACAACAATAGATAATAGTTATCCTTTGCTACTCCCCAAATGTTTTTCATCAATGGTTTTTAGTACGTTCATGCTCACTAGTTCATTCAGTTTTACAACTTGCTTGTCTTGTAGTCATATGAATTCTAAAATTTAGGCATGACTTTTACAGGCTTACAGAGAAGAATATTAGAGAACCAGGGATAACCAACTCCTTTGAGTTCTCTGCAGGTTATCATAGAATCACAAGGGTGGAAAGGACCTGTAAGATCATCTAGTCCAACCATTCTTTCAATGCAGAATATCTTGTTTCTTATATTGTTGCATTTCTTATTTACATTTATTTTTTCTTGTGTATATATAGTAGATGTACAGAGAAAGAAAATGAATACAGAAAATAGAGACTGACACAATAAAACCTTACTCCAGGTAGTCCCTTCAAATACTTCAATATCTATGGAATAACATAATCACTCATTTTTCTGACGCCGGCATCTTACATCCTGCAGATCACCTTTTTCAATATTCTTTGGATTTCAACAGGGAAATATTCTAGGTAATGTAAGTATACAGCACTGCTTAAAGCTGATTTGGAGTGAATTGGGAGTGAAATTTTAAAACTTTACAGAAAGCTTGAGTAAAAATGTACAAAGCAAGTGTGTTAGTTAAGAGATCTTCTGCCTGTGGGAGTTGTTCATATTAGTTTTTTGTTGCTTTTGTTCTTCTTATTATTATTCCAGCCTTAGCAGCAACTATCAGCTGTGTGTGTCCTGAGCCACCCAGTGCCATGGTGTGCATGACCCAGCCTTCTCTATGATCAGATTGGTATTATGTCCATACACCACACATCATTCATAGCAGACTGGTAAATAACACGCAGCATTTAACTATATTAACTGTGGGAAACCAATTAAATGGGCCTAACTCAGAGCAAAAAACTCAGAGCAAATGCATCTCAAGGCTTACACCTACCTATGCATGAACAACTTTATTTGAAAGGGAGATAAACCATATATTAAAGCAGCTCCTCAACTGAGATACTGAAACTGCAAAATTTTGGAGGGTAAATAAAATATATATGCAATATATATATATGCTGTATAGAAGCAACTTTTTTTTTTTTTTTTTTTTTTTTTTTAAACTGCTTATGTAATAGCCGGGCCTGTTCAATTGACAAGGTCAACTGAAGCTTTTTGCTAGAAATACAACCCCAGAGTAAAAAGGATTTGGAAAAATCCAATCTTAAAACTACAAAACTACTTCCTGGTAAGGACGTAGGGGTAGTTTTACTGAAAATAAGTAGTATGGACTTCTTAACCACAGAATTTATGAGGTATTGAAGGAACTTTTGACAGAATTACAAACACCTAGAGAAGTTCTTCTTGCTTTCATATAACTAGTGGCGTTTCTGTCATGACTATGCCTTCAGGGACTATTCTTAAACTTTTCTGTAGGAGGAGAAAGAGACATTAGAGAATGTTATTGGTCTTCAGCAGAGGTCATTAAAACACATTAAAATTTATTCATATCATATCAGCTGGTGTGGGGGTGCCTTCGGTTTTGTTAATCAAATTTTGCCTAATGCTTGACATTGTAACTGTCAGATCTGTTTGTAAAAGGGAACTGCACGAAAAAGGACAGATACCTTCATCCTATTTCCTCAGTATTTACATTTGCACCTGCCAAGTTGACTGACCTGTACTCTTGCCCAGAGTTCCACTGTCTTGAGTACAAGAATCCATACACGATCCCTCAGTAGTTCACACCTAAGGATTAGGGCAGTAGGTAGATTTGAAAGTAGATGAAGTAGGATTTGGATCACCAATTACAACCTTATGAAGCTTTTTTTTATTTTTTATTTTTATGTTTAATCATCCTCAATCTGCCTTCTCAATCTAGTTTCTGCTTGGATAAGTGTGTTTAAAGCTGAGTTACATCTTCCTGAAATACAAGGTTTGTAACGAAAATGCTGACAGCTATGATCATTGCCTAACCTGCTGTTGTGGTCACCACTATAGCAACACAGAAAAATTCAAATTTGAGACCTTAATGATGAAATAATTGTGTTGTTTTTTTCCTTTTTTTCTTTTCAGTTTCTGCTTTGTGGCATATGTGGAATATTGTGTGCCAAAAAAAAATCTGGACTTATCGTAAGTTTTTCCAGTACATATATAACACATAAGTATTTGAAAGTCATACTTATTTAACTTGAACTTTCTACTTGAGAGTTACTGTTTCCAAGTGTTTCTGGTAAAAAATCAGTTAACACTGCAAGCCAGCAGTCCAAAGAAAGCAATCAGTACCTTAAATTCATCAAGCAGTACACAGCAGTTCTGAAATGGCATATTTATGTCATGCCTATTTAAGCTATACATCCCTAATTCTCCCTGTGTGGATGGAAAAACTCTTGACAGAAACCTATGACAGATCAAGAAAGAAGATTGAACATTGGATTGAATTATTGAATTTTCATTCCTTTTTTACAATAGTTCCTTCTTTTGTAAAGAAGGAATGATAACTCACTTTTGTAAAGTATGACTAGGCTACCACTTCAGTGAAATTGCTGACTAAGTTTAATTTCAGGTATTTTTCACTGTTCGTGGTTTTAATAACTTTTTTTTTTTTTTAAATCAGAATTGTGAAAAAGCCAGTTTTAAGATGATGACATTTTATTTCTACTAAGAATCAGAAATACAGTCATTTTTCTGAGTGCAGCAAAATGATGTGATTGAAACAGGCCTTTTGTCACTGTACATCTTTTGTCTTTATGTTAAAGACCCAACCCTATTATAAGTGATAATGTCTGGCTTTAATTCTCAGTCAGTTTGGATGTCCTGCTGTGCACACGTAGAAGTCTTGTAAAACAAGTATAAGTATGAAGGGAATCAATCTCTCTCTTACTATTTTTGAATAGCAATGAATTACTCCAAAGTCTGTTCCAATTACAGTGTCATTTTTTTAAAACATGTTGACCATACTCATTTCCCAAAAGCTGTCTGTTCTCGTGGTCTCAAGCAGTAGTCACTTCCCAGTGGACTGCAGAATAGAGTCTAATTGTCACCTCCCTGACAAAATTCTCATCTCAGTTGGGCACAGAAGTAGTCTGCAAAGCTCCATTAAACTGTTTATTTAATATTAAATAAGTAGATACATAAAACCATACTGAGTCATATCAAAGGCCCATCTAGATCAACATCTGGGAAAGTGAATAAGGCAATCATTTAGCAATAGGCCCATAATAAGGTCTTTTGACCTCAAGTGATTTGTGGCTGAAAGACATCCTGAATCAGAGGTGGTATCTTTGTGATTATAGTAATGAGGTCTTTAAATATGTTTCCATAATTGCAGCCTGTTTCACTTCCCAAAAGCACTTTAACTACATTAACAAAAATAAAATAAAATAAAATACAAAATGTAGTCCACTCTGTACTGCAGTAGAGATGCCTAAATTTTTTAATTTCTGTTGTTTCTTCGTCCAGCACAGTCACATTAAACACATCTGGAGCCCCCACAAAAAAAACTGTAGAAAGTCTGCAAGTTGGTGTTAGACTGAACAAATTAGAATCAAAGAGGCACAGACAGTTGATACACAAACAAGAGAGAATTGCACAAATACATGATGCATTCTCTTGTGAGGATTGGTGAGAAACTGCACAATAGAAAATTATGATATATTCTGTTACATTACTGTCCTGAATAGAAGACTGGAAATCAGAAGATTTGTATCCTAGTAGTCATTTCATTTATTATTTTTTTAGCATGGGCAACTAGCAAACTTTAACTTATATGCAGTATCAGTCTTAACTGTTGTACATAAGAGTACTGTATTCCCTAGGAGTTCTGTGGGAGTTGTGGGAGTTACAAACTGAATCTTAGTGAGCTGGTCTCATTTTTTATATGAATGAACCTGTCTCTGAGAAATATTACTGTGACATAACCTCTCGTCTTTCCTGACAGATGATACTTTTTTCTGCCTGTTGCATCTGTGGACTAATCGGAGGAATTTTAAATTTTCAATTTCTTCGTGCTCTCACAAAGAAGTCGTCTGCTCTCTATTCTTTGCATCTTGCCTCCATGTCTCTTGCATGCATTGGAATTGGTGGTTGCACCCTTTCTTCATGGCTCACTTGTCGGCTAGCCAGCTATGAACAAAGGCGAATGTTCTCAGAAAGAGAACATTCATTGCATCACTCCCATGAAATGGCAGAAAAAGTGAGTTGTGTGTTTTTCTTTATTTGTTCTGCTTCCCCTAAAAAAACTACAATATGTGTTAACATATATAATTGGCAATAAGTGTATTCAATTTTTAGTTTCATATGAGACAGAGCTTCTGGGAAATGAAATGCTGCCATTCTGCGTATGCTTTATTATGTTGCGTTATATGGAGCTATTTTTAGGTACTGTATATTTGCAGTACATCCATTTCAATGAAGTACATCCATTTTCAACACAATTCCATTGTATAGCTATCCAGGGGCTCAGCTGCTAAATATAGCACATCATAAATAATTGGAAGCCTTATTAATATGGATTATCATGTACCGTACCGTGAAAAAGCACGGAATGCTTTCTGTAACCACATCATTGCATGCTTCCAGGTTTAATAAATTTCTTCCTCTCTCAAGTACTCAGATCATAATGTAGGTTATTTAAACACAAAAGCCATAGCTCACAAATCTAGAAGACTAAACCTAAGTACCTAAGGGCATATTTAGACACCTAAATGAAACTGGTCTGATTTGCGGCAGCACCAAGCGTTTATTGCATTTCTCTGCTCGAAGGAAGCTTACCACAGTGTAAAGTTGAGTATAAAAGGACAAAAATAAATAAGTAAATTTAATGTAATTCTTGAAATAAGCAATTGAAATTAAGGATCTGATTCATTTTCAAGGAGTAGCATGTTTACAGACGTCCTCTTCTTCATGTTTTGGGTTAGTACTGAATGACTTTCATTTGAGAAATGACTAGAGAAATGAACAGCAGTCATGTGGATTGCCTATCTAAGCTGCCACATGCCAGTTCACATTACAGCTAAGTTCAACCACTGAGATCTCTGAATACTAGTGAGAGGATAAATTCATTCAGACTGTAGAATGTTTTCAGATCCCCTGACCACAATGTAGCAACTAATTGTCTATTAAGTAAGCATTACTTGTCACTATTCTTAGATTTTTTTTTTATCTGCAATGAGAATCCAAGCAGAAATTCAGATTAATTCACCTTAAAAATGTTTGAAACAAGTTTTTAAAATTATTTAGTATAGGTTACAACAGCAACATAAAACAGGACAATAATATCTAGGGAGAAAATACATTTCTCCTTCTCATTTTAAAATGAAGCGTAATTCTGATAAGCTACGTAGGCAAATATTATCATGGTCTTGCAGATGGTAGGCTAGATCCTCCCTTTCAAGGAGGCTCTTACGTCACTAAGCACAAAGATGAAGCCCATCTGAGACAAAAAGAGAAAGGTATAACAAAAGAAATGGCTTGGCAAAACATCTTTCAAAAAGCAAGCAACCGCTAACCCTATCAATTTGGGCTGGAGATGACCAAGTATAGCAGTAGTTCTCTGCCCCGTTTGCTTGCCTGTTGATCTACTGAGATTTTAGACAAGTAGCTGTGAGGACTGCCAGATGCCCACTTACCTTGGGTAAAGGGCCATGATGCACGAGCAGAGCAACTCTATAGCACATGCTCAGTGAATGTGAAAAGAGCTCCACCAGTGGTGGACTTGCTGCATGTGTGTAGAATCCAAGTATGCATGCGTAGTTGACGTGATCTGGGACTTTCAGACCTACAGACTGCAGACTGTCTGCTGCTGTCAGGTCCGAGTACATTAGCTCAAGGCATGCCCTTAAAAAAGAATGAAAACAACTTAAAAAGTCATATTAAATTAGACTTTAATTTAAAAAATAGTTTTAGTGTTTTATATACAAAACTTTTTTTTGTATATTTATACTGATATACAGTAATATGGACATGTACTGCATGTGTATTTGTTTGTGCTGTATTTATTGTATAATTGTTATATTTATATTAGAGATTGAGGGGTATTGAAATAACCGACCTGCCCAGCTGCCCGGTGGTTCCCCCGACACCAGAGTTACCTCCAAGGTACGCTGACCACTAGGGAGCTACCACGTTGTTATGTCACCTCAGGAAGTGCCATCTCTAAGAGAAGTCACAGTTTTAGCTAATCAAAGTTGGCTGATGCTGTGACGTCACTCTGGGTCAGGAATGGTGCTTCCAGGTGGTGACATAATTCTACGTGGTGAATGCTACAATCTGGAAGTAAGTTGAGTATTTAAAATATTCACCCTAGTTACAGACATCCAAATGCTCTTATTTGGATGTTGCCACCATTGATTCACTTTGCTTCTAATCTGTGTGCTCCTTCATTTCTTGAATTCAGCAACATCTTTTAATTTATTAGTACTTTTATTTTTAAGGATAGAAGTATTGGGGAAAATAAATGGTTCTGAATTTTTTCTGAAGTTCTGCTGATATCTGAATAGCTAATGTCTACAAAGAATTCAAGTGGTAAAACAGACAAAAGGAAACATACGTTTTGTCACTCACTCATGGGTAGCCTTCTGACAAAGCATTACTTTTTACTTGCGGCTGATAGTTAATATTAAATTACACTGGTGTTCTTGCTCGCTTTCCCAGCTGACCAATAACTTCAGTTTATAACAAAGGTTTAGGCACCTACAAGCTGGCAGCTGTACTGCCTTGTTTCCCTTCTAGAAAACAATGTTTTCTAGATGTTTCTTTGGCTTTTAAGGAGAATAAGGCACCATATAAAAACACCTAGCATCAGTATCCAAATTGAGATCTGGGTGATAGAAAATGCTCAAAATTTGGAAAGTTTATATGCCTTCTCTTATTTGAAGCCTGAAACTATTGATTGGTTTGTTCACTTGGTTTCATGGCCCTAAGTTTACTATGTAGATAATAGTATGCCTCTTCTTTCAGAAAACATAAAGGAAACAATTAAGTTTTGTGATCTATTTTAAACTGTAGCTTTATGTGAAACTTTGAGGTCTGTGCTTCCCATACTGTATATAAATGCAATAAGTGGATTAAAAGGAGAAAGAGAAAGGGGCCAACTGGGAATAAAGACCAGGTCCTATAATTGCCTTATCTTTACCAAATTTACCAGCTACCATTCTATAGAGTCAGGGCTTTTTCTTCTATCCTTCCCCTTCTCTTTTTTTAGCCCAGTGAATCTTGCTTTGTTTTCTAGACAGAAACCTCCACAGGAAGGGCAAAAAATACAACTATTTTCTTCAACATTTCCTCCAACTATACCTTGGAGGAATAAGAGGTGAATTACAATATTTCCATGCAGAGAAAAGCTACTGGTTCTCAAGCAAATATTTTAAAACTAGCATAACAGTATTACCTCCACCTTACCTGTCTAAGTTTAAAAAGAATAGCCCAAACTGTATATTTATGTGCACTCATTGGCACTGTTGGATGTTCTCTGGGATCTGTCACTGGTTGTAAGCAACAGATCAATTTATTTCCGCATCTTAATTCAATTTGGTGTGAAATAGGCTTAAGACTGCTCAAAATCAGGCATTTCTGGGCATAAATTCCATGAGGATTAGCAGCCTTGAAGATTATAGAAATGCTTAATGAATATAGTCATCTGAGGGCTTAGACAGCTGCTAAGTAGGTATGGTTTGAACCACTATTTGAGAGTTAGAAAATCTAACTCCAAACAAATCCTGGTTTAGGTGCCTTAGGATTCTGACTCATGAGCAGGTCACCTTTCTTTGGGATGACTCATCTGCCACTTGAAGAGCAACTGCTGAATTGCTAAAATTGTAGCCTGGCAAATTAAGGGAAAATCAAAATCAGTCCTATCCCAAGACAAGTTGTCTCCACTCAGGCATCAAAGCCTTTTGGATCTTCTTTGGATCTAGATTTACATGACAAAATGTCTATCCCAGCTGGCATCAAATGGCATCTGTTTGTAGTATGTCACCACAGGAAAAAGGTTTGAATGGAAATGAAAACTTGATTACTGTCTCGTTCCTTTGTAGATCACTGCACAAGTTTGAGTTGATGCACTTTCAAAGAACAATGTCACAAAACTTGCAGGGATGCCATCAGTGCTTTATACATGGTCTGAGAATAATGTACAACTCAATCAGTATCAACGAGTCAAGAAGCTTTCCAATGTATTTAATTTACATATGAAGATTATTTTTCCTTTACAGTAAAATTTACAAAGCTAAATAAAAAATGTAGTTTTTCAGAATGTTTGGCATTCAGAATTTAAGTATTTATTCCAACCTTAGCTAACTAAATTCCAAACACTGTGAGCTAATTGTAATTTGTATCAATGTCTTCTTTTCTTATTGTAGGAAATGACAGACAACCTAAGCAATGGTGGCCCACATCTGATTTATAACGGAAGCGTATACTAAGAGATTTTTTAAAGTTCCGTGGAATGAAATGGTTTTAGAATTTTCTTCAGGAAAATAAAAATGACTTCCAGGAATTGAGAAAATGGAATTATCTTAGCTTTTATGGCTCAAGTGTCACAACTGCAGAACAGCACAGTTGCATTTCCCTTTTAGAAACATGTTCAAAATTTATCTCCTAAACATTTTGCGGATATAAAGTATTTATTCACTTCCTGGATACTCTGTCTGAAAAACTTTTCAGAATTGTGATAGTATTTGAAATAGACTTCTCAAGACTCTTCTTATGAAGACTCAAAAACCAGAACAAATAATGTAACTATACCACACCTAACCCAACCACACGATTCCTGAAGAGAATGGAAAAGGGCAGAGGAAGGATAGCTCTGGAGAATCTTTTTTGTCCTCTGCAGTCAGCAGCATCTGGTGTAATATGGTGGCTTCAGATCATGTGGCATGGTACCAGCAACGCATCTGCACAAGCCTCCTTTTCACACTGCAAATGCATCCAGCCTGTTTGCCCAGTAGATTGTATCAAAAAGAGAGTGCAAATTACTCTTCCAAAACGCTTCCATTTCACATGCAGAGTGCAAGTGAACAGTGTGCTGAAAACAACGCCAATGTCTTTGTTTTGAAAGACAGAATGCTCTAAGGATGCCATAAATCAAAACCTCAACAATGCCTTGTTGTAAAGAAATTGTAAATATTTCCAATTTGTGAATGAAGTATATTTCTTAATTTGTTCATAAAAGATGACAAATAAAATGAAATCCAAAACATTTATTTTAGAGATTTTTTTTCTTGCTAGAATGATCAGCAAGGCCTTACCATCAGGCTTGCAGTATTGCACAACTCGTTGGAAGGTTCTTAAAGAAACAAAGCAAGTTCTGAAAAGATAAAAACGAACGTTGAAGCAAGGTTTACCACGGGCAGGATATACTGGCTTTTCTGAACAGCTGTTAACCAACTTAGGAGTCTGTTAAAGCAATGAATATATTAAAGCAGCAACTTTAACTGACCTCAGACTCTATTGTGAGACCTACAATCTCTTACAGTCACAAAAAAAAAACGGAAGATGCCATCACTAACAGAATATATGCAGCATAATATACATATAAAATATTCCTATAAAATCATCTGTAAGTTACACAGTGCTGTAAAGCCCAGCACTTAGGCATGTATTTGAGATGCAACCATTAATGCTGACTGGCAACATCTGATGTACCTAGACAAGTGTGAATAGAATTTTACCTCCCACTAGTCTATTTATTTGGTAGATGGATACCATGTTGTCCAGATGGATACCATGTTGTCCAGACAGAGCCATTACGGAATATTCAATATTCAAGTGGTATTTTTAGCTGTAAAACAAACTTCTGTATTACTCTACCTAGGCTGTCCAGGGTTAGGGTTAGGTCTTGCCATAAAAGTCTTGCCATAAAAACATGTAGAAATTATACGAAATTGTTTGTGAATTTACATAGTATAAAATAATCTTCAATTCAATCACCTTATTCTACATCTATAGGAGAGTTTCCCATTCCATTACAACATAAGAAACTTCTTCACTGTGATTTAAGTTCTCACTTCATGAAAATAACCTGATTAGCTAAGTAGTCAAAAGCTTGTCCATTTCATAAGGCTTTCCTGCACTTATCTACCCTCTGATAGGGCTTATGAGTATTCTCTATGCCCTGATATAAGTATTATGTCAATAATTACTAAATACATTATCAGTACATATTAATATTTATCAATATATATCACTAATTGCTAAAGAGATTGTTCGAGTTCATAAAGAGCAGAATACTGTCACAGCAAGTGAATTTGATAGTAAGACATCTCTGCTCAGGGAAAGTACTCCCTTTCTGAGGTCCCACAAGCCTAGGCTGTTTCCTTTTCTGTATTTCACACTGGACTCTTTATCAATGACTTTTCCTCCTCAGCTTAATTCTCTTCTTCGTCAGCAGCAAGAAACATGGGATTTATCTGTCCCCAGCATCTGCCACTTTTGCAAGCATTTCTGCTGCAGTTACAGCCACAATGTATCAAGACTGAACTACTGCCTAAATGGGCTGTGGAGTTTCATACAGATTAAAGAAGTTCATAACAAGCATGTAACCGGAGTAGATGGTTCTGTAGGACAGCATTTTTCATTGTATTAGCGTAAAAAGTGCAAAAGGCCCTTATCAAAGGAAGAGAGAGAGCAAAACAAAAACGACTCAGAAATCCATTTCAGAACTCTCTGGCTGAAGTTCACCTTTAGATCTGTAAAAGAACAATAAGAGAAGTAAAAAGAAGTAAAAGAACAGTAGCTTCAGAGCTAGAGAGTGGGATAGAAGTTCAGTTTGGAGTCTGCTCAGGAATAACATGAAGTGTCACAATATCTCCTGTTTGCTTATCACAAACAACTCATTTTCCAAGCACAGTAGTAAGAGTATTCAATAGTGCAGGGGAACAGGTGATTCTTCTATATCCAACATAGCATATTTCAGTGCAACAACCACTTTCTCACACTTTGTAAAGGAAAAGAGGATATAGTCCACAGGTTCACAGTGTCTGAAGCCTCTCTGTAGTGTAAGAAATACAACTGCATCACTTCTGCTTCTTTTTTTTTTTTGGGGGGGGGGAAGTGGAAACAAAAGATTCAACTTCATTTTATTATTTCTTTTTATTTTTCTTTTGCAGCCTAGTCTATAGAATGCAGAAAAGGCTTTTGTTAATGTAGGCTCGTCCCTACATTAAATGAAAATGCAAAGCTGGAATACAAGAGACCTGTTAACAAAAAAAGGCTGGTCCTACTCTGGACATAAAAAGATTATTGGAATTCTTAAAATCAATGTAAATTACTATAATATATGAATGTGATAAGGGAATTCTAAGAAATATTTCATTTCATTTAATGAAGTTCAGATCTATAGCTGCATACTGTGTTCAACTGTAATGGAAGCATTTTCTAAATTTTCTCATCACTGGTGCAGTTGAAAGGACACTCATCCAACTATAAGAACAACAAAGATTTTAGTTTACAGAATGTGACAAACAAACATATTTACAACAATTTCAATGTTGAGCACCAAAATTCATTTAATTCTAAAATTAGGAAGCATGTGTTGGCTTTGATGCAATTATTTCAGATTAATGCTGCTGTGAAAACAGATACTGGCTCAGATTCTGTCAGAGATACTCAGCCATTTAACTGGTCAAATAATGTAACACCCCTCCTGAATGGAGTTACTTTGTGCATAAGACTTAGCTGGTAAATCCTTAACATGTATCTTAGGCTATGTTTTAGGTTATGCTTGTCATTTCAGAGAACTTCAGATTATGAGACGCACACAGATGTTTTAAATTTAGAACAGTCAACTGATTTTATTCCAAACTGTAAAGAAAATAAGCATAGAATCACGGAATCATAGGTGTTAGAAGGGAGCTCTGGGATCCTTGATTCCAACCCCCTGCTAAATCAAGTTCCCTACAGTAGATTGCACAGGGAAGCATCTGGGTAGGTCTTGAATATCAGAGCACATATGTTAAAAGTCCTTCCCTGGGACTATATTTATTTGTTGTATTAGCACATATGAATTTCCCTTTGGATGATCTGGCGAAGTATAAAAAAAAATTGGGGCAGCTCAAGTCCAATATGAAATTTAAATGCAGTAGATCTCTATCGCAAGTAGTGACATTTATATAATTTTTTTCCTTGAGATCATGATTTGAAGATAGATCATAAAGGAGATTAAAATGAGTTAAGCCATCTTTAATCATTTAAGGCCCCAGACAGGTTAAGAATTAAAAAGGGGATTTCTATAATTTGAAAGCCTAAGGATATCTAACAGCAGATTGCTATCACACTACAGTATCATTATAGATGTAACCCTTCTGCCTAAAATTATTCTAACTAGTTTTCGCTTCCTGTATCAAAGGGACATCTTTAGCTCCACTGTAAATCTCCAATTTCCATGAGGTTCCTGTACTTGCATCCGGAGACAGATTCTGAATATTTTTAGAATTTAAACAAGAGCTATCCAGATAGACTCACAATCTCCAGATTTTTGTAAAACAAAATTTGATTGGCTTGAAGACGTGAAACCCACCTAGTTTAATATTATTAGCATGAAGAACTCTGAGTGAACACGGGAATCTTGCTCAGGAAGGCCTTTTTTCTTTCCAAGTGTGAAGTTGTAGAAATACAGTTCCGTGTTTGGACAGAAAACAGCGAACTGGGTGGCATGAATCAGTAGCTGGAATTTCAGCAGAAAGTTATGTGCCTGGAGAGACTTCTTTTGCTGTAGAAGCATAGTTCCACTTCAGAAGGAACCAACTTTGATTTGGAGCAAAATGTCTAGAGGGCTGCACCAAAGTCTCTCTTGTCATAGCTCAATGAAGTAGTTGAAGAAATGCCTAAGCTACAGGATAGATATTCTGTCAACTGCATAAGCTGTGCAGAGCAGCCTCCCAGTTGCTTTCTGATTCCCTCACATGAGACCTGAGCACAGAACAAATTGCCAATTTGTTTTTTCCCTTGCATTACATCTGATTTCCTATAAGGTATCTTTTATGTCCTTTAACTGCTGACTCACAGCAGGTTGCTTTAATGACTTTAACATCAGGGAAATTTTGCTTTGTAATCAAGTGGAAAATTGTTTTTTGTTTTTTGCTTCCCAGAGATTCTGAAATCCAGTTTTAATCCTGCCATAAGCTGCAGTCCTTCTATGAGTCCTTCTAAAAATACATTCAGTTTTTATAATATGCTGAATGAGTTGACTGTATACAAATTTAAAATTACTCTGCATCCATGAAGATCCATTTTTTGACAAACTGGCATGATGTACAGTGAGAACACGGCACGCACTGGAAAAGTCCTGAGCTGTAAAGCATCACTGCAGTGCTACATGTAATTCCACTGACAAGAAACAGGTTCATGAGTCAACACAACCTCTCTTTGCATGCCTAAGAAAGCAGGTATGAATTTAAAATATCTAAGAAGCATGAAGATTTCCTTCTCACATCCAATTACTAGTAGCTAGTGTGAGACACATCAAATGATGTAACTGAGACCACAAGCTCGTGCAGCTTCTCCCACACTTTGTTAGGTGAACCCTTTATTCTCTCTCTTCCATTTCATTCCTGTGCAAGAGGTCATATTCGTACCTTCTCTTATTTCTCCGCTTCTATTAAAATACAGCTATATCCTTTAAAGCATTTAGTACTGAATAAATTCTTACCTCTTTCACCCAAAGAAGGCAAACACAGATCAATGCATTCATTTAACAGGCAATGATTGAAGTGAGTCTATAGGTAAACCATGAATCCCAAACACTCAGACAAACAATATTGAATTCCAGTGGTTTGCTACACATACGAACACCATTGCTGTCTTACTGTGCGAAATCTAGGCATAAACTCCAGGAATGCTGGCAGCTAACATTTTTCTGAGGACTCTTTATTAGCTCTGTAGCACTCTGGCAAAGTATGTGTGTCAGAATTCCGCTGGTAACCTTTACACAGTAAGCTAATATTGATACCAATACTGTGGTCGCAGCAGAATGATCTTGAAATGTCCTAGGAGCTCCGGATCTAAACCCCACAAAAGGTACTGTATTTTAGAATTGCTAAAAATAGTGTATAAAAGATGAATAACGCTGTTAAGGTTGTAAAGTAAAGCATTCAAACATGAAGAAATACCAGAACAGATTTTAAGACTGTAAGCCACCTTACGACCAACTAGTTTTCCTTTTGTATAGCCCAAGAAATAATACTTCATCTGATATTCCTTATATCAATCACATAACATCTGTGTGAGCTATAGTTATTTTTAGAATGAAATCTGCTCTTCATTTAAAGACTTCAGAAGATGGAATCTATCACCTCCCTTATTCCAGTGAGCTGAATTTTTCCCATTTTAAAGTGATGAGTTTCTATGCAGAATTATTTGGCTTTTTTTTCCAGGCACCAGCTCTCATTATGCTATTGTCTGCTAAATTAAGGATCCTTGCAGAAACTGGGGTCAAGTCATACCTTAACCTTTTCTTGGATGAGCTTCTATAATTCCCTAACTGTGGGGCAGATTTCCAGGCATCATTTTTTTTTTTTTTTTTTAGTTCTTTGCTAAACCATTCCCAATTTTTCCATGTAACATTATTCTTCTTTTTCTGAGCTCACAAATTATGACTTTAACTACTTATCCCATTTATCCCTGATTTACCAAAGCTACACTGGACTGACAGCCAGCAGGCTAAGAGTTCTCGTTTTGTCTCTTACCCTGAGTGGAATTAATCTTTATACTGCAAGGATTTTGAAATTGAATAAAATTTCATATCCTCTCAATTCTCTTCTCTCTGCTTCTTTGCAGACAACTGGCTTTTTTTACAATTCAGGGTAATGAGGAAAACAAATTCTTTATATTTTAGAATCCATCTCACTCCCTGATTTCCATTGGACAGATCTTTTATCTGAGTTTGTTTCAGGCTGGTAAGTTTGCTTTGACACTGATGCCTACAGACCAAGGATCTTAAAAGCGCATTGTGTGTCACAGACATACCTAGCACTTCAGACGCATGCTTAACTCTGATCAGAGACAGCTCAGCTCTCTCCAGCTTTCAAAGCTAACTGTCAAACAAAGCTGAAAGACTACATAGAGATTACATTCCCATCTGTCAAAAGAAAGATGTTTGCCTTATGTTAAATGGTGTTCTCAAGAGGGAATGCTTCTTTCCCCCTCCAACATCATACACAGCTTTTTCAGAATCCCTGCTTGGGACTTGGGTCATAAGAGCCTTTTGGCAAGTAATGCAGACACAAAGCACATTCAAAAAAACGGCTCCTCTGATGAATAGATACTAACTTGTAGCAACTTACCATTCAAGTCAGTGTTGCAACATTCTTAACTATGTAGCGACTCTGTCACTGACCGGACCAGCTTGTGTAGGCTCAACAATACCCAGCTGCAAAGCTGAAAAATTTAAAGAAAAAAAAAAAAATCCTCAGAAAAAAGCAAAATCTAGCAGTCTTGCAAAGTATTGTCAGATCATATATCTAATGGCAACAAAGGAAAAAAAAAAAAAGGCAAAAAGATATAAACAACGTAGGCCTACTCAATGTGTTACTAAATTCTTTGATTTTAACATCTTATGTGTTCAGTTTACTCTTTTATTTCATATGTTGGGACCTCTCCATGCTGTAGAGTATTGCTATATTCAATATGTGGTTTGAAAATCTCATACATATAAAATAATGAAAAATATTTAGTTATTTGTTTGTACTTTGTGAAAAGAGGATAACAGGTACATGTATCTTGGGACCCAACCTTTAAAACACTAAATTAACGTCCATTTTGAAGGTTATGTATAAAGAGGTACTTAAGGAAATGCTTAAGCACCCACTGAGACTTATAATCCAAGTTAAACCCAGACAACTGTCTCAAACAAGAATTCTTTCTTGAATGGCCATCTAATACTGAGATGAGTCCAATGACTTTGATAATTACTCTTGTTTTGCAGTGATTTAAAAGTGAGAATCAGACCCCTAACCTGCATCACCCTGAACACTACAAAATAGTGCAATCCTCCCAGGGTAGATGGGACATTCCTTCAACCTTTGCAGTACCCATGTTTATAGTTTGCAGTATATGTAAATCTTTAGGATGACTTCTTTTAATGGCTCCCTCAAATGTACTATAAACCAAATAAAAAGTTCATGCTTGAACTGTGAAAGTTTGCTGTGAAGGATTTACTTCTGATTTCAAAGAAATCATTCTGGGGACTTCCAGACTATTCACTGGCCTTGTCAAGGAATGGAAGCAAAACAGATGCCCACTAGCTTTCTGGCAAAGAGAAGATGGTCTGTCAAAACAGCATATTTATGTGTAATGAAGATTCTAATTTTAAATCTCCTTTGGTGACACTCATATCTTTGGCATTTAAATTTCCAATGTTTATACCAGTGTCTAAAGAACACTTGAGGAAAAACTTTATTTCCAAATAAAGTTTCATAACTTGGCAGGCTGATCTCACTTTATAAATATAAGAACTTTAAATCCTTTTCCATATAAACATGTGCAATATTTCCTAGCAAAAGTGTGTGACAGTCAAAAAGTTCAGTTATTCTCAATCTCTAAATCAGTGCAAGACAGCTCATCCAAAATAAAGGATCAATCCAAGCATAATTATAAATATACATGTTTAGGAAATGCAAATAAATAAATACCACCTAAGTATGAAATGACAGTAACTTTCCAGAAAAGTAATATTGTCTATTAGAATATTATGAAGACTTATTGGAAGTCACTGCAGTAAGAAATGTCAGGAGACATTTTCCTCCTAAGTGTCCACTGTTCTCTGCCTAGTTTAAAATTAGCCTGGCTGCTGCAGCCACATTGCTTCGGAAGATCCAACCGTTGGCTCATTGTGAGTGGCCTGGGCTGCATGCCCTTATACTCCAACTCATCTGGCCATGAAGAAGTTGGGAGAATGCTCACGCATGGGGTGTCCTCATACTGTTTTGTTCTGGCACATACTATTGCAAGAGGTCTCTTCACATTGCTAGGAGAATGCTAATGCATGGCATGTCCTCACTCTGCTTCTATCTTGCACTTGGCTTCAGCTCAGCTGTGCAGCTGAATCTGAACTCAATAGCAGCCTCACAGTTTCTTCTATTCTTTCTCTAATGAAAATAATACGACATAGATTCTAACTGGCTCTAAGCGTAACTTCAGATCATGCAAAATTAAATCCCACTTATGTTTCTGGTACAGAAGCTATGGGTAGCTACAAGCTAGGCTTTGCAAGCCTGATGTCTTCTATGCCTAGCTCTCAAAGAAGAATCTTCAAATTCTGTTTTGGTGTCTGGCTTCATGTATCATCAGGAGAAAACATTAAGAAGGTGAAGTGCTGAGTATTATACTGGCCTGAAAGAAGGAGATGAGCTTTGCTTCTCCAGAGGAAGTATTTCCTGCTCTTGGGATACAGAACTCAGATTCTGCCCCTTAAATCATGAATCTGTTCAAGAGCTGGGCACATAAAAACCCAGCAGCCTTGAGAGGAACTCCTGGTTCTGCTTTCTGAACTACAAGAGATGCTCCAAAAGTAATGCCTCCTTTTTTTTTTTTTAATGTTGGCCCATGGTGAACATTGATGGTATGGCAGTAGAGGTTGAATCTTCCCAGCAATATCCCACTACGTGTTGCTGCTGTGGGACAGATAGCAGCAGAGGGGAAGCCTGACAAGACGGCGTCTAACATGGAAGCGTGTATGATACAAAGGGATGTCTCTGCATTCCTTGGTGCTCACTGCCATTCATTGACACTTGCTGAACATTTATGGATATTGAACAGTGGATGTGAGCACAGTGAGGTGGTGGGTGGTTCGTTTCAGCAGTGGTGACACCGACAGTGGATCACCTGCACTGGTGCAGATTGTAACGAACACAGCATGCAAGCTCTTGTTCACTGCTGAAGAAAATACATAGCTAGTGGTTGTGCTTATATTGAAAAATAGCATTTTGTAACTGAAAATTTGCTCTGTCAAATAGCATTCTTGTGCCCTCTGTATCTTGTCGTTTCCATGGGAGGAAAAAAAACAGGAGGCATTACTTTCGGAGTGACCTATACATATCTCATCAGCCAGACCTGCTTTGCTTGATCAGAACACATTGGAGCTCCTACTCCCACGTCTCAGGACCCGCCTCGCTGAAGGTGAAGCTGGGAAGCCCTCTTCTGTCGGAATGTAGCACGCGTGACTGACAGCACAGGAGAGCTGCACGTCAGCAGGCCGTGCCCTGCAGATGAGGACACGCAGCTGCTCTGACGTCACTTGCCGCAGTGTTCCTGTCAGCGCTGGGTGCAGGGCCGGTGGCTGAGCTGCCTCTTTGCTCAGTGTTTGCTGAAGCAAACCTGAAAGCAGAAGCAGATTACTGACAAATCAGCACTAGCCCAGCGGCACCTCCCTCTCCCGCATCTTTAGGACAGCTGTTTCAGCCCTGCTCTTTTTTTTCCTGCCCTCTTCCAGGCATGCAGATGGGTTGTTACACACTTTTGTGCTGCAGGTTTGCATCTTCTGCTGAGAAGGGAAGTGAAGCAGTGCTCCCCACTTCCTGGCTCACTCTTCTGGCCCCTGTATCGAACAAGGGCTTGTCACTCACCTGCATTTTCAAAATACTACAGATACGTTGGGGGGGAAGGCAGGAGGTCAAGCAGCTGATTCTATGCATGTACTCAACTAGTTTTCTCATCACACATCACAGATTAGGGCCTCTTAAGACCTGTTCTGCTTAAAGCCTGCATCCCAGCAACATGCTGGATGGAGCTGGATCAGAGAACAGCTCAGATGGACTTTTGTCTCAGGATTGACACGAGGTTTCTGAACTGGCACCTGAAGTCCATCCCAGCCCTATTTTAGCCATTTTAATCTTTATAGGATCTGATTCTTTCTGTATAAGACGGTTCAGACCTTTGTTTCATCACTGCAATGCAGCCTAGCAACTGTTCTCACAGCGGTATATCCAGGCATGAACCTGTAGAATGTCACTGATTCTTTGTCTTTGCCACTAGCAATGTTGAAACTTTAGTTGAAAATTCAATTTCAGATTTAACTACTAGCAAAAATTCAAACTAAACCACTGATGCCTGTTATCTCCTCTTTCTTACTCTGGTTGAAATTATTCCTATTTAAGTCAGTAAGGTTAAAATTAGACATGGCAGAAGAATCAATTCTGACTGCCCAATAAGGAGACCTTTTAAAAGCCCTGCAAACCTACAGTTTGTGTATGAAATTGAAAATTATGAACTGAGATGCATAAAATGCAACTGAAATAATTTGTGCATCAGTGTTTTCCAGATTACTTCTTTCAACTGTTTCTGAGGAAGATGGCCTAAAACTTGAACCATGGCCTAAAACTTGAACAGAAGTTCCATACAAATAGGAGGAAGAACTTCTTTACGGCAAGGGTGAGGGAGCACTGGAACAGGCTTCCCAAAGAGGGCGTGGAGTCTCCTTCTATGTAGATATTCAAGATCTGTCTGGATGCTCACCTGTGTGAGCTATTGTATTGCTTTAGCAGAGGTGTTGGACTCAATGATCTCTTGAGATTCCTTCCAACCCCTGCAATTCTGTGATTCTGTGATTCTGTGAAGATAGGAAATAAATGATTATAACTTACCACAGTTTATCAGATGAGGGATTCTACTGTGCTGCAAACCATACTTCATTTGATTTATTTTAAAGATGACAAATAGTTGTTTCTTCTACCTGTGACAAAAACAAAGCAAAAAACAGATAAAATACTTTACATGAAAGAAAACTGAATTACAATAATTTATTGCAATAAATCTGATGAGATTACACCATCACTACGCCAAAGCTTTTGTACAAAGCTGTTGGTCACCAAAACAACTCAGGTTTCAAAGAGTCACAGAATCAAATAATCACTAAGGTTAGAAAAGACCACTAAGATCATCTCATCCAACCATCAACTCATGTCCACCATGCCCACTAAACCATGTCCCTCAATGCCACATCTATATGGTTCTCAAATACCACCAGGGACAGTGACTCCACCACCTCCCTTGGCAGCCTGTTCCAATGCATTACTATTCTTTCTGAGAAGAAATTGTTCCACCTCCATCCCTGGTAGGACTTCAAATGCAGTCTCTCCCTCCTGCACTGTACTGCAAGAACCAAATGTATAATTTTACCTTTCCCATTTAGGCAACGCCTTAAAGACGCATGTCAACATAAACACAAAGCTAGGCTTACAAAAGCAATATGCCAATTATATATTCATAATTTTCAACAGAATTGATTGATTTTCAGACTGCTAGGTGTCTGAGAAACTATTTTATGGAAATAGTAAAAGAGTTTTAACAGCAGTAACATATAGCTTCTTATCACTACCAGTAAGAACCTTTGGTGTGCTTTGCCTCATCAGTTCAATGGATTATTACGGCCTTTAGCTACTCATTAACCAGCAGTAATAAAAAAAATCACATATCATGAACCTCTTGCTGATCTAACACAGTGCCATAATGGTAGCCAGACCCAAGAAGAAGACTTTTTTACAGAATACTTAGACAGCTAAGCTGCATATTTAGCATTTCAAGAAACCAGATCATTTTGTATTAGTTCCTTTACTGATGGAAGCACTTGCAATTATTACATATGGCTGAAGATGTTTTCAAGAAATTCATTTGATTAAATAAAACAAAACCAAATATTTTTAAAGCCATGCAAAACATGCTAATATATATATTTACAATGTAAAAAATCTATGGTCTATGTGGTAAATGCAAATTATTCTAATTGCACAAAGCCATAAAGCTGTCTGTAGATTCAAATTTCTTCTTAAAATGTATGTATTATTTAAATTATATCATTATTAGCTCATTAAACTTCAAATATAATGCTATATAAAGAAATACGCTTAGCATTTAAATTTCTCACTCATCTCTCATCTCTCTCATGTAGCTGATATAAACAGTCCTTATCCTTGAAGAAATGTGTGCAATGAAGAAAAACCTGGCAGGAAGTTGTACTGCTTTCACTATAAGTTCTCATTCACATGCCTTACAACACTGATGAGAATATCAAGTGGAATATGTGCAAGTCTGTATGTGGAGTATATGCAAGGTCATCGTGTTGCATGATTGCTCTGTGCTCTGCAGTCCTAGTTTACACTCCTCTCCTCATGCTCCACAGTAATCATGTAATGGAAAGGCTGCCAGACACTGGAAGAACAACATGCACACTTGCTTTTGGAAGCAAGTAAGGCCTCAGCATAAAACTATATATGTGCCTAAGTGCTGAAGAGCTGGGACTTAAAATATTTTGCAACTAGAGACTGGCAGTGTGACATCTCTGAATTTCTTTCAGCACCAGCATATCTTGATTGGTAGCAAATACCAGCAATGTCACCAGGCTGAGCAGTGCTGACAGCTGCAATTGGGGAGCCTATTTCAATTTTCAAAGCATGCTGATGCAACATGCTGCAGTTGTGCTGAGTAAACATTTTATGCTTTGTCTCATCTAGCACATACTATGCAATCTGAAATATCAGCTGAGCAGAAGTTACCACAAACATTACGATATCAGTGAATCAACAGAAACCACACTGTCACATCTAGAACATCTATTTCCTGATTTGGGTTGAGATGAACACTGCAGAACTCAGCAACCACAGTGCAGTAATTTTTGGTGAAAGGAAGTTGGTTATTTCTAAGAGCAACTGAATGACGGCATTACTGCTGAGTCTAAAAAATACCCTCATGTGGGTTAAATTAAAGATTATAAATGATTACAGATTAGCCCAGATTGTGGTTAAGTGAGGTGCATAGAAAAGGTTGTAGGTACAAGAAGTTAACAGCTGTGCAAGAGGCATACTTAAAGACTGCAAACTCGACTCACAGCACACAGAAAATGGGGTCTCTGGACCATCTGTCCATGGCAAATGGACACAGAGAAGCCTGTATTTGTCCTGCATTTGTTCCCAGTCTTGCAATCAGTGAGAACTCTCTGAGCTTCTGCTGATGGCTGCCATGTAGGTATAGAAAGAGCTTCTCAAAACAAAGGACAGATTGAGGGCTGCTCTGGGGCACAGTCATAACTGCTTTGTATTTTTCAGCTTTTATTAGTATGAACTTGGATTTAAAAGACTACTCTTGTCTGTATCACTGCCAAATGTTTATTTTTCTTAATCTAGAATTGTAAGAACTGAAAATAGATGGGATGTGTGGAGGCTGTCTGGTCCAAAGCATTTTTTATTACTACAACAATAGGAATCCCATAGCCTCTCTGGACAACCTGTTCTAGAATTTGATCACTCTAGCTGTAAATAATTATTTCTATCTAATAAGAATTTTCCTTACTGATGCCTCTCATTCTTTCAAGAAGACTATGGATCCATCTTCCACACAGCTAATGACCAGGTTGTCAAAGATAGCCAAAGTAGTTCCCCTTGGCCCTCTCCAGCTCTTCCTGCTTCTTCATTTTATAGCCATTATGTTTATATTCTGCACATGTGCACAGCACTATATATCCACAGGAGTTAAAACTCAGAGCAATATATTGTTCAGATGGCAGACAAGGCCGAAACTTACATTAAGCAGATATCTTTCCCTTGGAGAGCAGATGCAATGTTGAGGGCCACACTGGGGTAAACATCTGATGGGACAAATATGCCATGCTGGTCTTTATTGAGACAAATTCCTTTGGCCTCTGTGAAATTTTGCTTGATTGAAGGCTAACACATACCTTGGGATTTGACTGTTGCACCTCATTTGCTTCCAGGAGGGGGTAATGGTACAAATAATGACGAGATTAATGTGATTAATATCACATTTAAATCTACATAAAGAACAACGCTGCACTTCAGAAATCTCTCATGCTTTTAAGTGATTTGGGGAAGTAAAAGAGAATCTAAAATGAGAGCAAGATTTTGCCCACAGTGTATTTTTTTTAATACTTTTACCAGTCCAGAGAACATTTCTACTTTTGTCATGGCACTCATAGAAGAGTGTCTCATTCTCCTGTTTTGTTTTGATTTGGTTGCTGTTTTTCTGTTGCTGTTGTTGCAATTATATATATATATATAGTTTTGTTTTTGTTTTTACTATAACTATGACTTCTATTATCTAGGGATTTTTTTGCATGTGGGTGGATGGATGTGATGGTAAAAGGCTGAGACAGGTCAGTGAGAACCCTGTGCACTGCCAAACTAAACCACGGATTCTGCAGAAAGTCAAGGGAGAACAGAATCTTTTTTTCATTAAACCAAAGACAACCTGGCAACTGCTGATCTTATTACTTGTCACTCAGAGATATAATTCAGGTATGAATTGGTACCTAGCACTGAACCACCCAGAGGCAGCGATACTCAAATAATTTACTAGATAAGAGCTGCTATTGCTGCAATACATTGGAGATTGCCTTAACTACAGCAGATACATTTGTCTCAGTGCCTAAAGATACTGTGCTCAAATGAAAATGGTTACATGAAGCTCCTCAGTATTCATAATAATGACCCCTATCCCTTATTTGTCCGAAGGTATATAATGCTGTTATTGATAGTCAAATGTAGAAAAGCTCTTCGCTCATCTAAGAAAATCAACGACACCAAAGGGTTTCTGAAGTAGCATATGCTGCCTGAGAAAGATGGAGAAGAATGGAGGAGAGATTCAGCATCATATCAACAGCTAGATCTCCACAGATCACAATGGCACTATATCATTGAAACTGTGTTTTGAAAAACATTGCCTTCAAATACCAGCAGAGCTGGAGAGGGGCACCGCAGCAACCAGCTCTTCTGATGTGGACAAGGACAGGCAAGTACTTGGCTACAGGTCTTTCAGCAAGATATTTAGAGACAAGATGTTTTTGCTCCTGAAGGACGATTCACAGTTTAGGCAATACTTATGGCCAGCCACATTTCCTGGCATACAACACCCTACCTCGACAACCAAGAACCAAAGGCAAATCTAGCCAGACCCAGTTGTTAGGAAATGTCCATCCCAGACATCATAAACGTCATTACAAATTAAGACAAATTATTAACTGAAATAAATTAACATAATTGCTACCTTATTCCATTTCTTTTCCTTAATGTTTCTCTAAGCCATTTCTTTCTTAGTAAGGATTGACATAGTAATCACTGACAAAGCACAGTCTGCATATTGTATTACAGATTACATTTTTAGCCTGCTGTGCAGTTACTATCATTCTCCTGGATGACTGCATTCTTCGGTATCAAGGCTTTAGTGTGCCATCTGGTGGATTTTGCTGAAATTATGTCTTTGAGAACAAATGGGTGGTAGAACTACATTCTTTTTTTCTTTCTCTTTTTTTCTTTTCTTTCCTTTTCTTTTTTTTTTTTTTTTTTTTTTTTTAAAGGTGACATTGCCTCCCAAGCTTAATTCTACTCACATTTCCAGTTAAGTGAGTTTTTAGCACTATAAGTACTGGATATTTAGCTAACTTCTTACACTGATAAATTTGATATGTAAAGAAACTGTCTCTCTCTCAACAAAGAAGTCCAGAAAACCAGCCTAAGCAAGTTCTAAATATTGATTCCCTCAATGACATTTAAACGCCTAATCCTCACTGACTACACACAGAATGATAGAATAGGATCATAGAATCAGAATCAATGAGGCTGGAAAAGACCAAAAGGCCTTCAAGAACATGCCTGGAGAAGACTGAGAGGGGATCTTATCAATACTTACAAATATCTGAAGGATGGGTGTCAAGTGGTTGGGGCCAGGCTACTTCTGGTGGTGCCCAGAGACAAGAGAAGAGGCAATGGGCACAGATTGGAACATAGGAGGTTACACATGAATATGAGAAAAAAACTTTATTTCGAAGGCGGCAGACTACTGGAACAAGAGAGGATGTGGAATCTCCTCCTCTTGAGATATTCAAAACCCGTCTGGATACTTTCTTGTGCAACCTACTGTAGGCAACCTGCTCTAGCAGGGAAGGGGGAGTAGATGATCTCCAGATCTTCCTTCCAACCCTTACAATTCTCAGATTCTGTGATCATCAAGTTCAGCCATCAATCTAACCTATCAAGTCCCATCACTCTACTACATCCTTTAGTGCCTCATCAGTCTCTACCATGGATGATGATCAAAGATTCTGAAAAAAATCTGTTGCCATAGAACTTCAAATAAAACTGAGTTTGTGTACACATTCTTCAGTTTATTACATACCAATTAACAACACATTAAAAATAGTGTGCATTTTTGATACCACATGAAAAATGCAAAACTACCTCAGATATTTGAAAATAAATTTTGAGTATGAGTTTTCAGCTACATCTTTACAGTCTTATCACTGTAAATCATTTCTCTATTTCTCTTTTTTATAGAGCATGGTTGTTTGATGAAAAACCTGGGATGGATTCAGTTTCAGAACATAAAAGGTCCTGTGAGTGCATAGCCTAAGAGGAAATATATGTTCTACTTCAGCACAGTGCCACAGCTATTCTTCCACTCTGCACAAGACGCAGTATATTCAAACACAACTGATACTTCCAGGATTTTAGTGCTGGATGAAGGCTGTCTGCTGAATGAATGAGCTGCAGTTGCCACAAAAGAACATGAATGGGCAGTTGTATGAGGCTCCAAACCAACATATGATTCTAATCATGATGCTGGACTGAAGATAGCAATGACTATTTTGGAATAAAAAAAAAGACCAGCTGAGAGGTGCTAGATATGTGGTTGATAATTAATGTTCTTGTTGGAGGCTGGCCATGTTTCCATAAAAAGAAAACTAGAGTAACCCAGATAAAATAGAAAGGAAAAGAACAGCAGTGATTGAAAACACAGCTTTTGGTTTTGGTCCTGATTGTTACTGGCAACCTCACTGCTAGAGAAAAACAGGTTCAGAAGAGTTTTAGCAGCCACTGTGCACTGTGAGCAAATATACCAGCACTGTGCTATTTAAGACATCTATTTTTGCTGCCTTTTTAGACACAGGCTCACCGCAGAAACAAAGGTTAGCTAAGATAGTCTGTTTTTAAACTGAAAGCTAACATCAGGGAGTGAAAAGAAGATAGACAACAATGGAAGAAAAACAAAAAAAAGAACAATAAAAATGTGTTATTGTGGTTTTCAGAACTGTGACTGGAGAAGATAGAAGTACCACTAAGACTCCTCCGTTTGGTCAGGACATTTTTCATAACCAAGTAATGAAGACCCAAGTCCTGTGATAACTCTGTAGTCCCTAAAGGACAGAAAACAACTCTGCTTTTGGTCTAGATAGGTTATGTTGCATCAGCAAGCCATGTGACTTGGCAGATGTGGACTTGATGACTATAACAGTTGGTGCTGGGAGTAGATATCTACACTACAAGACTTTAAAGGAGGCTATTCTGAACTAGCCAACTGTAGAACTTAATGACTGTTAAGATTCAATGTGTCAGTTTACTTTAATGTGAAAGGAATTCTGGAAGTTCCAAAGGACTTTGCAATCAAAACCAAAGCACAGAAGCAAGTATAAATGGAGATTCAAATTAGATAGTGCAGACCTGATCTGAACTAAAATACCTCTGCTTGGCCACACCACCACTGCTACGTTCATCTGCCTTGGGGAGAAGACCACGTGACTGCACAGCTAAAAGAGAACTCTTTAAAAGCCTTGTCCATGTTGTTTAGGCTTAGCCTATCCCTCTGTAGGCTCCACACAGTATGTATAGGCCTGAAGACATTATTTTGTTGTAGGTTTTCAGTTTATACTGTATGAAATACAGCAAAATGCATTTTGTAGCCTGACAGAAAGGGTGTGTGCAGCGTGCTCCGGGCATGGCCAGTGACAGTAAGTTTTCTGAGGACAGTCACCCTGCAGGGTTAGCAACAGTTTGCGCCAGAAGGCAGAGAGGTAGGGAATCCTCCTGGCACCCACTTGTCCAAGCTGCCTGTAGGGAGAAGCACACAAGTCCATGTTTTTGTTCATGTTGTCTTTGCATCTTATTCTGAGTTTTCATTTCATGAGCCGAGCTAGCTTTTTATTATCTTGGATAAAATGGAGTGTAGAGCTTAGAGGGTTATATTCCTCATTGCAAACTTAATCTGCTCATAAATAAGAGTTATAAAATGTATATTTCATTTAGGAATAAAAGTGTATGCCATTATTGTATAAGGTCTTTTACTGAGATTGAAAACACATTGCAAGGATTAAACATGACCTGAATATATGAAAACATAAAATTAAGGTATTACTCCAGAAAGCTGAGAGCATAACTTACAATTGATTTTGATAGACATTAAATGCTCTGGAGGATTAAAGCCACGAGAAGATATAGATTATGGTAATTCAAGATATTTTCAGTCCTGTGATTTCAGTGATCTAAAAGCCATTTTTATGTCAGTTCCTCCACATTAATCCAACTTCACTTGCAGCAAAGTACAGTAAAGTATCATTTGTTTTAACTGTGAAAAATAATAGTATCTTCTTTTTACTGTATACATCGTCAAAGAAAAATTTCTGGTGTAGTATTTAAATAGTTTCAGAAGGCTTTTGCCTCACTGAACATTTTATACAGAATCTGGGGACTTCTGATAGATGAAGCAAGACTTGTTCTTATAGAACCAGTTTCTAAAGCCTCCATGTCATGAAGAAAATCCAATGCCTTTAATGGAACTGATATAGCAAAAATCCCCAAGTAGAATCAATCAGTTTAAAAGCATACAATTACTAATACATGTTAAGCGGACACAAACTGGATTTAAATCAAAGAAAGAACGCCTTTTCAAGGTTTTGCAGCAAATCAATTTAAAATCAAACCTTAAGGCAACACTGTGCAACCCTGTGCTTTTATAGACTCTGGCCAACTATTTATGGACAAAACTTGCTTTTACCAACGAAAGAGCCACACCTTCCACCGCTTACAGCATGACAGCCGCCCAATTCGTACATCAGCGACCTCTACACCAGCGCAGCGCACCCGGAACTCCGTCACTTTCCGCGGCGATGGGTGACGCCATCTTGCCGCGCCGCGGCGTGGCCCCGCAGCATGGCCGTGGCGGGGGAACTGCCGCCGCCGCCCGCCGCCCGCCCGCTGCCCGCCGCCGAGCTGCCGTCCTTCGCCGCGGCCTGCGCGCTGGTGAGCCGGCGCTACTCGTGCCTGGTCGTGGCGCCGCACCGCCGGCACGTCGCGCTGCCGCCGCGCTTCCTGGGCCGGAAGCGCACGGGTATCTGCGCCCAGCTGGATGCTGAGCTGCTGCGCTACTCGGAGAGGTGAGGCCCTGGGGTCCGGCAGCCCTCGGTTCGCCTTGGTGGGGGTGGTCCCGCAGCTAACTGTGCTTATCCCTAGCCTGCAGGGCGTCCCGGTGGCGTACGACAACGTCAAGGTGGTGGGAGAGCTCGGGGACATCCACGACGACCAGGGCTTCATCCACCTGGACGTGGAGGCGGACTTCGTCATCTTCAGTCCTAAGAAAGGGAAGAAAATGGTGGTATGTAAATGCGTCGACATAACCTTAACAAAACTTGGCTTATCGCCGTCAGAAACAACGGTTTGAGGCTTAGGTAGAATTGTATTCTAGTTCACATTAGTAATTCTTTAGAATATTTTTATTTCTACATTTTCATGCATCTATCTCTAAATTTTCTAAATAGAAAAAAAATTTAGAAAATTTTTCTTTCTAGAGAGTAAATGATTCTTATGTGAGTGTATTTGTTCATGTGTTCATATCAGGATACACTGATGAGTTTCTTTTCATTAAGTACAAAGGCAGTGCATCGAGTTTAAACCTATTTTTCAATAGAAGAAAATATATGGCACGAGGAACCTTTCTGTTGGTACACGTATGCCAACTCTCAGTTTTGTTTTCCCATATTCATTTCTGTGCCACAGTTTTGCAACATAACTTCTGCCTCTATAAATGTAAGAAGTGAATATGTTCATTTAGTAGAAAGAAGATAGAAACACCTGCACTGTGTCTTCCATTCATCTTCAAGAAGCGCAAAAGTGGATGAGATGAAGTGCACGTGTGTCAGAAACCCATGGAATGCAGTATTTGATGCTTTTTTTATGTGTCGTCTGTATCTTTAGCTGCAAAATAGTTTGGTTCCAGCATTAAAGTTTTGGTAGAAAAGTATCTAGTGCTGTAAAGCACAGTTGATGGCTGTGAGGAAAGAAATAACAGTTTGATGCATGTACTTACTGTGGTTACATTCCATGCTTTGACTTTGTTCTTTTTTGCTTACAGGATTCTATTTTTTGTAGACCTTCATGAAAAGTATTTAGGAGTAGTTTCTATTTTAGTATAGAATAGTTTGCTTATTTGCTAGATGAGCTTACTTTGTAACCTTTGCATGCAAAGTCTTGGCTGAGAGTGTCAATATAAGAAACTAAATATACATTATGTCTGCATTTAAAGAGGTAGTCTTTGATTGAACTCCATATGATATTCCTTTCTTTTACAGGGTGTAATTAACAAAGTGGCCCCCAGTCATATTGGCTGTCTGATACATGGGTGCTTCAATGCTTCTATCCCTAAGCCTGAACACATGTCAGCTGCAGAGTGGCAAGAGTTGGGGTTTAAAATAGGAGATGAACTGAAATTTCAAGTGGTGCACTTAGATTCTGATGCAGCAGGAGTGTTCTTCATTCGAGGACAATTGACTAAAACCAGGTACTGTGCCATAGGAAAAAATGTTTTTCTTAACTGTTTAAATGGATCAGTTACGAGGTGAATCATTTGATTCAACATCTTACTCCTTAAGCTTCCTTGTTTTCACACAAACCTTTGTATAAAAATAATTTGTGTTAGCAAAACTAAACTTTTTAAAGTTAATAGAAATAATTAACTATTTTAAAATTAATTTTATTAATAAAAATAGTTTTCTTGAGCTTAAAAAACTAACTCTTGAGCTATTGATCTGGCAAATAGTGCATGTTCAAAATAACATCTAGAGTGGATTTGTTCATGAATATGTCCAGGCTTTTCAATTTAAAAAAATTCCAGTTTCTGAACACGGTGTTTATTTATGCTGGTATTTCTACACTTACCAGCAGTTGCACAATCATAAATAGTCACATGCACATTACTTAAATGCTTGCTGAAGCGTAAGAATAAGCCTGAGCTCAAAGATGACATGAGAAAATACATGACGGTCATCCTTGTACCTCTGGAGATTTGCACAGCAGCTTGCTAAAAAATCTTAATAGTGTTATCTTTTAAAAAGCATGTTCAGAGGGTTTTTTTAGTAGTCATTTGCTCAGCAATTTTCTTCTACCAATGTGATTAATTTCTTATTTTAAAATGCACACTGTAGATACTGTTGATGAAATCAGTGTTTTTGGAGGTCTGTTTAATCTGGAAGAGTACTCTGGATTGTTTTCATGCGTTCAGAATTAGCTGTCTTGTTCTCAGTGCCATCTACTCCTCCATAATTTTAACTGCATTCTTTCAATATGAATCATTCTAGATGTTTTCTCCACAGCTCTCATTTGCAGGGTGGTACCTACTAGATTTTTGTTTTTAGTGGTTTTTTTCGTTGGTTGACTGGATGTGTTTTGTTTTGTTTTTTTTTTCTGTTATTGCTGTTGTGAGTTTGTTGGTTTGTTTTTTTTTGTTCCTCTGGAATAATTGTTTAACTGTACAGATTTCAGTATGACAAATGGTTGGCATGATTGAATAGGACACTGTGTTTGCGAATAACTAATGAACCTAAAAAGGTCCACTGCACAGTAGATAATTATGGATGAAGGAATAAAAGAGAAAATGCAATACTTAATGCTGTGTATAGGATTTTAGAGAATAAATTTTGGCTAATTTTTGAGGGAGAACATTAATTCCATGAAAACAAGAAGCTAGTCAGGCAGTATAGATTAAGCTGAAAGTGTCAACTGGGTTTATATTTTTCTGTATCTAGAGTTGATGACAAATGCTTGTCTTTATTGACTTGTAAATATTGTGTTTTAGCAAATTTTAACATTTCACTTTGTGTCTTTAGATGTTTCTGCTTTGACTTACCTCGTATGTTTTCTTGCAGTATGCAGCCCAAGCAGTCTGATCCTATTACTGATGCAGTGACTGATGGCACAAATGGAGAGCAAATTCAAGACTTTGATAATGAGAAAAATGACTTAAATGACTCTGGGGGAGATAATGTCACAGAAGATCCTCCAGGTGAGGCAGATAATTCTGTGGGGGGAAATACAGAAGAGCAAAGTATTGGTGTTGAGAATGAAATATGTGATGATAAGAAGAAGAAGAAGAAAAAGAAAAAGCATAAGCAGGAAGAACAGGAACATGTATTGCCTGCCAGTGACTCTAGTGGTTACCAAAGTGACCTTAAAAAGTCAAAGAAAAAGAAAAGAAAGCATTGTGAAATTGAAGAAAGTGAATTGCTGGAGCTGTCGCAAGAACTTAAAGCAAAAAAGAAAAGGGACTGAAGTCTGACGTGCCTTTCTTACTGATGATTTCAGACTTTTTTTTATAAACTTCCAATAAAACCCTGTTTTCAAAATATACATGTATATTTTTTGCTAAACTGTGCGAACTGTTAGGTGGGATTATGTTTGTTTGCTGTGTACACCAATCGTTTGCAAAGCGTTGCAAGAAAGTAGTGGCTATACATGCATTTCTTTGACCAGAAAGTGGTGCAAAGAACAAGTGGCAAAGAGCTGTGGAATGCAATGTCAGGGTCATTTGTATCACTTCTTTTGTCTGCTTCCCAGTTCTTCCCAGTAAGAGGCAGCTGGTTATGATCTTTGCTAATCTAATTCCACCACTGCTTGATTTGTTTCAGAGGAATCTTAGTGCTGGAGTTCTGGGAGACACTCCTGAATTCCCAGGGCCTGAGTAAAGATCTTTTTCTTTTTATCTTTTTATCTTTTTTTTAAATTGGTGGAAGACAGGGGAGTAGTAATGGGCCATCAATACCTTTTGAATGAAAATGTGCAGCCTATCTATCTGAAAGGTTAAAAAAACCCCAAAACTGCCATTGTCCTGGTTCTTTCAGAACAAAGCTTTTGCAGTACTCTGTTTTGGAAAGGAAAAAAAAAAAAAATGATGCAAAGAAGACCAACAGTTGGATAACTTAATTAAGAGTGAGCAGGGAATAGAGAGAATGGCTGCAGTTTAATGTAGTAAAACAGCATGTGCCCACTGGTTAAGAGTCTAATACCAATATGCAGACTGATTAAAACTGTTGCGTATGCGATGTTAGAAAGTTGTGAGAAAGCTCCTATACATTAAACTTGCAACAGTTTTCATTAAAAAGAACTAAAAGACAGCTTTAACCTTTTATACCTGCTGTAACTTTAAAATGTTGATCTCTATATCAGTAGGTGCATATTATCAGTATTTCCCAGACTGTTTAATAAAGCAACGACAATTGAAAAATGACAGTCAAATGCTAATTAATGTACTTCTATTAAGAACTATTTCTGGTGTAGATGCATTATAATTTTTTTGAGTATTGATACTTTTTGTTACAGCTCTTTTCTCCTGTGAGGAGTTTTGGAGAGAGCTGTAATGTGATGTGCTAGTTTTTTTAACTGAGGTAGGAAGCAGTGATTACTTCAGTACTACTACCTGTTACAAGAAGACATCACCATCTCTTCTGAAACTGTGTCAGTAATCAGCACATCTGTGAGAACTTGCTGTTCATTTGCCTGATCTCTAGGTGTTCTCAGACTAAATGCTGCTGTGGTGGTTATGCTGATGCTATTAGCTGATTTTTATAGACTTACATACAATGGCATAAGCAAATATCCATAGAATGTGTTCTAGATTTAAAGGACTTCTTCTAGGTATGACTTTGTGCTATAGTAAAAATACTTTATAAAAAAAAAACAACCTTGAAATTTCTAAACTTGCAAGACAAAGACCTAAATTTCTATTTTAAAGATTTGGTTGCATGACAGCCCATCATAGGCATTTTAAAATTAATATGAAGAACCAAGTTAAGAGTTTTTTGTGACCTTACAAGATGAGCTTGCATAGATTTTTAAGGAGAGCAGAAACTTCAATATATTCTCTTTTGTTTTCTCTCTTGATCTTTAGTGTGCTTTATCTTAAAGCCAGATGATCTTGAAGCCCGTTTCTGATATGTAAGATAGTCACAAGATACACACAAATTGTCCTTGTGTTTTTGCATATGACAATGTGGACATTTGAACTACGTGAACTTTCATTGATACTATCTCCTTGGATTGTCCATTCTTCCTCTTCTGTGACAAAATTAAATGTATTTCTTATAGAGTACTGCAAGGTTGACGGGGCAATATTCTGACATCTTAAGTCTTGCTAAAGAAAGCAAGAAAAAATCTGACTGAACAGTACAGGAAAGATCACAGGTTGAGACATAATTTACAGTTAGAAATGTTCTAATGTCCATTTTTTTAATGGATATTGATGTAGAAGGAAGAAGTTAGATAAATAGGTATAGAGTCTATATCAGGAAGGAAGGTGGCAAGTGAGGAATATTTGCTGAAGCCTCTGGGAAGGGAAAGGAAACTTGGAAACTGTTACTGCTGCAAAGGCACCAAAGTTAGTTTTTAATAATCATTACAGGTCACTTTCTATTTTAGAGAAGGGAAACATCTTCAGTAGACAAGCTTTTGGTGAGTGAGGCGTGAATCAAGCCAAGCCAGTTTGTAGAAGCATCTTGAAGCACTGAGAGATTGTCTTGCTTTGTTTCAGCTTTTCATCAGCACAAACAGATGGAGCTGTAGCAGTCATTGCAACTAACAAAACAAGTTGCAGATACAATATAAATGCTTTCAGCACTTTGAATTGTCCGCTACTGCTGTCTTAATATCCTTTTAGTGAAAGAAAATTACATACTGTCGTTTAACAAACTATGCAAATTGATTTTTTTTTTTGAGTGTATTAAGCGGCTTTTCTGAAAGTCTAATACAATCTGTCTCAATTTGGGGCCTTATTTAAAGTCAATCTTTTAAAATTATTTATTATTGTTATTTTATTTTTTGTCAAATAAGTGTGGCCTGCTTTCTCTTGTATCAAGTTTTGCTTTTCTTTCTTGGCTTACTGTAGAAAAGGGCAATTACAAATAAATTAAGTGCAGGAGCTGGCAATTCACAATTGCTGAAAAAGTTGCTCTGGTATTGCAAATACCATAACAGTCACATGAATTTCTTGTTATGTTAGTATTGCAAATAGTAACTGTGCAATAAAATAAATGTGTAGATTCCTTTTCCCGACACTTATATGAAGCAATTGACTTCTTTTGTCTTTGGAAAGGAAAAAGTGAAGAAAAAAAACTTGAAAAAGAAAAGAAAATGTAACAAAACCTTTTCCCGGTTGGAGCCAGTATTGGCAGCCTTGCAGCTCTGCTGTTGATGTTGCTGTGGACACTGTTTCAGTTTAACTAAATATGGGAAGAAAAGGATTTTCAGAAGTGAATTGTCACTCTTTTCATGACTTTGAATAAGCTTTTTTCTTTTTTCCCCTTAGAAAGGCAAGATTTTCCAATACTTGAAATTAAGAAGCCAAATTTAAGACACTTTCCATTAAAATCTGATCACTATAAATATTCAGCTTTCTTTTTTCCCCTGGATGGTGAGTGAAAAGTTATACTGAATTTTGAGTTGAGACAAAATTCTGGTTATAGAGAGCGAACATTTGCAAAGCTTCCATTGAAGGCAGGTGACTTTGTATTTGTTTGTACGGTCTTCTGTTCATTTTTTTATTTTTTTCCCAGAGCACATTCTCATATAATTCACTTCTGGCACATATAAAAGAGAAGATTAGAAAGCAAGACTATATTTTGTCCTATAACTACATATATTTGCAGTTACATTTTCTCCAGGTCACCTGAAATATTGGTGTATGTGTTGCTTTTTTTCCATATTTTAGTTGTAAGTTGGCAAAGAAACCAGTGTTTGCTTCTGTCTGTGGTTGATCATCTTTTGTCTGCATTATGCAAAATGCAGTTCCAGCTTAACCAGCTATAACAAATGTTTCTGAAGTGGGACTGCTTCTTCATGCTATTACAAATATTTCATTCTGAAGACTTACATTCCTCAGTGTATTGCATGTGTTTGGCAGAAGAGGAAACACTTATAGAAGAAAGTATTTTTAGCTGTCTTTAAAACAATTGCTTTGTATTCTCTGAAGCTTTCAGTGAACTGCATTGTTAACTTTTGCTCTTCTCCTCACCTCTCTTAGAAACAAGTTCTGTGCTTTTGGCTACGCTAGGTTTTCTTTTTCTTAAAATATGCAGCAGTAACAGCAGAGTGGAGGAGCTCTTGTGAAAGGATTTTGAAAAGGGCCAAAATAAGCTAGCTGCCTTTTGGAAAACATGAGCCTTGATCAAATCTGCCTCTGCATAAGCAGTTTGCCTTTGGAAACATCCCAGCCTTTGACAGCCCTCAGACATGCACCCTTTGTTGTAGCAACCCCCATGCTTTTTACATACCAAATTGTTGGAGTTGTACTTTTTCCATGTATTGAAGGAGAGGTTGTATGATCTGTTGCTCTCAGGATGATTAGTCTTGGCTAGGAAAGGACCATAATAATTTCATGTTAATAGCTCCTGAAGGCATATTTCTCTTACAATAATGTTGATTCTATTCTGTTATTTAGATTTCAGAAATTCTATAATTTTGATGAAGCCAGAAGGACTTCAATATCCAGTAGACTGTTTACAAGAAGATGCTTTGTCTTTCAGATTCATGTGAACAAAAATAAGACTCAGAAAATCAAGCTTTGTTCTCAATATCTTCAGTAAGAAGTTATTTGTGGACACGAATCATAATTTTTGTGTCTTTTATCTTGACTTTATGTATAGCTACATTAGAGCTAGGCTAACTTTAACTGCACGTCCAGTAGGAAGCCACTGAATTGCCCTGCTGTTAAGCAATTGGGAACAATTGCAGCCTGGCAAGGACTTCAAGATTTCTCAAAGCCATCTGTCCCAGGTAAAGAGTGAAGATAGGTAAGAAGCAATGAGCTTTAATTTTCCCACTTTGCGTGTTCTCAAGAGTTTTTGAGGGACTTCAAAGAAATGAATAGATGGTCTCCTGCCGTCTCCCAAAATAACACATCTGCTGTTATAGAAATGCTTTTATTTTGGCCAAAGACACAATTCAACACCATAAAGATTTTTTTGAGGAATCATTCTACAGAAACAGCTAAAGCAACCTTTTTGCATAGGCAGTTAATGAACTGAACTGCAACAGTTCTTAGTACGCAGCAAAGAAACCTTTTGAATAGATATAACAGTTTTGGTATAAGTCTCATTGTCAATACCTTTTCTATGGGCAATTTTAGTGATTTTCGTATAACTAGAAGGCTGAGCTGTGACCTTTGTCTCTAAAGCCATATAGTCCTTTTGAACTATGCAGGTGTCTTAACCGCTTGACGGACAGTTGCGGGGAAGTTCTCTTGCCCCTTATCCCCTGTGCTGCTTCTTCCTTTGTGCTTCCTTTCTCTGGTGGATGAGGAATTGTCTAGGAATAGTCTTATTACATCTGAAACCTGGTGTCATGCAAGACTAGGATTTCTACTGTACTACTGTTCTACAGGAGCCAGGCTTTCAGCAACTGTTGTTTAGAAGCTCCTGTTTGGCATGTATGATTCACTGGAATTTTGGATGCTAAAAGAAGCAAATATTTGTCAAATCTTTGAGTTGCAAATAAGATTGCATTTGGAAATACTATTGCAGCTCTATCTGCAGAGCCATGATCAGTGGACATGAGTTCACTGTGATACATATGTGTGTATAGCACACACAAATTGTGCTGAAGACTCAGGAACATATAGCAAGATAAATGGTACAAGTATGATCTTGGAATTCACTGAAATATTTTGTAAAAGTATTGTAAAATAAGTCCTGCCATTTCATGGCTGAAGTCAGAGTCACCTTTCTTACCTTTCTTTCAAAGAGGCTTGGACTAGACTACCACTGGTCTTGGTAAAGTCAATTGGTTTGGCTTGTTAGTTACTGTGCAAAGATACAATCTGTGCTTTTGTTTTCTCCAAACTGAAGTGGGAATGTATGGACAAATTAAAAATTCTCCACAGATCTCTCAAACCACCATTTAAAAGCCAGGTTAAAAAGACAGACCAAATTTATGCTGCATTGGTAATCATTACAAACACCTTTAGAAGCAATCAGGTATAGTTTTGGAGCACTGTTACATTTTTGTCAGCTCCTTATTTATTTCAGATGTCTGTCCATCTTTCAGAATAATGCCAGTTTATGTGATTGAAGACTCTTTTTCTCTAATGTTTTGGCCAGTTCTCTATGAACTCAAACAACTTCCTGAAAGCATTCAGGACAACAGTTTATTTCTCTACTGGGGAAGCAAAAAAGAAAGTTTGGAGGGGAGAAAAAAACAACAACAAAAAAAATCCACCAGAAGTGCACAGACAGTGTTTAGGCATTTAATGTTTCTTTATTAAGCCTATTAATGATATGTAGTGACTTTGTGAATTGGGAGTTTTGCTTCTGGTGTTCTCTGTGCAGAAGGCAGATAAATAGGTAAGGACTTTTGCTTTTCAAATAAGTTCCATACAAGATGGCAAAAAATAAATACGCAGAGCTGTCTGCACAGTTGATAAATAGGGTATGCTGATAACTTGTTTTAATATGATTTTCTCTATGTTAAGCTGAATTTAGAATATGCATTGTAGATGTGTTGTTGCCAAATCTCACATTTTACTAATTTTAGGGGAAAGAGGATAATTCCTGTTTCATGTGTGTAATTTCACAGTTTGTCTTTTCATTTAGAATAGGCATTATTTAAACTCAACTCCTATCTTCCTTAGGCCAAGAGAATGTTATGAAAAACTGTAAGATTTCTAAAGTAGCAAAAATTGTGTGTGTGTGTGTGTGTGTGTGTGTGAAGATTCAAGTGCATTTACTCAGTTCGTCTTTATGAAGTACTTACCAAAATGTGCAGATGTCAGTAGACTAGTTCTGTAATATTTTGTATTGTGGTTATTTCCATTACACATCAATGCCTAGTTTGCAAAAACATTGTCAGACATGATCCCAAAATAGAGCTCAACATCATCTTATTCATTCCTGGTTTGCATTCAATAAATCTGTGGTTATACAGCATTATGATGGCAAATGTGAGGACAAGCTGTTGCAAATTACTTTTTATCTTCCTATTAATTAAGTACAGCAAATGTCTCCTCTTCTTTAACAAAATGAAATCCCCGAAGGCTGTTTCCTCATTTTATGAACAAGTATTAGAAATAGAGGCATAATTACTGTATTTGTGAGACAGTTATTCACATTGCTGAATCATCCTCAAGAGCAGGGATAGTTGAAAGATATTGACCAACTGGATTAAACTCAAATGCAAATAAAAGCAATAAAAGAAAGAGAACTGTTTCTTGAGAAAAGAAGAAAAGGATTGATAGTTTTTAACCAAATAGTAACTGTGGGTGCAAAGTAAAATGTCATACATGCATTGATGATTACTAAACTAAAAGTGCTACAGAGAATGAAAATATATACTTAACTATGATTAACTTTCTCATTACAGAATTAGAAGTGTTCCGTAGAAGAACACTGAGAGAAATAATCCTTCACCAATTTTTCTTATAATATTTGTAATATGAAGAAACACTGCTTATATTTGCAGTCCCTTGACAGTGACATTTAAGTGTCCTGCTTCATTGCAACCCAAGAGTGTTTAGAACTGCAACCTATTGCAAGCCCAGCAAGAGATCTCAGAGAAGGGGTGGTTAGAAAACTCTAGGTCTGATACTTCAAATTTTTTTATACGAATACCATTATTTATGTTTAGATTTTATTTATTTATTTATTTATTTTTATTGGACCAAGCTTTGGAAAATGGTATAAGAAAATTTGGTAAATTTAACAGAAAACTATCAAAGAGAGAATGATTACAGAAAAATAACTTGAATTTCTTCATAAACCCAGAATACTAAGGGTAAAATTTCAGTTCTAAGAAAATTTTTGAAACTTCAAAATCTTCCCTAAAAACAGAAAGAAACTTGAAGGCATATCTTCAAGGAAATTTCTATCTTCTCTCCACCAAACATTTTTAGTCCATTAAAAATGCTTCTTTAGTTTTCGAATGTATGATATGTTTAAAATGTATGCCTAGTCATTTCAGGTAGAAAATTTGTGTTTCATTCTAAGCATCTTAATTAGAGTGTTGGGTAAGGAACAAAAAGACATTTTCCTTCCAAATTCAGATACTGGTGACGCGGACTGATTTATTTATTTATTTATTTATTTATTTATTTATTTATTTATTTATTGTTACTATGAGTTTACACTTTATATGTCAAATCAGTGCAGGACTGAAAAGTCTGGCTTCCAAAAGAGTTCTTTCTGTTCTCATGCAATGCCACATGGTGGAGTATTGCTTTTCCTGTGAGGGTTTTTCTCCACGTTTGTCAATTGAAGAGCTTCAAACTCCTGTGAACTGGTGTTTGGTTAAGGGAAGTTGTTTCTAAGTTGAGACGTTTTTGCTTCAGAGCATAACTTTCTGATACTGCTGTGTGACTAATGGTCTCCACTGCTGTACTTCTTGATGGTTGCTGTCGCTCTCTTGGTCTACTTGCATAATGTCTCTTCTATTAATAAAGTCAGTGAGAGACTGCAGACTTTTTCACTCCTTCCTTTGTGAGAAAGAAAAAAAAGAAAATGTGGTTGTTCAGATGGAAAATGAACTAGTATGTAAAGCTACACTTTGTAATCTAAGTAATATTTTAGCAAGGTGGTCTATAGTAGAACCACAACAGAGGAGGTTACTGAAATAAAACTGGAAGAGTCAAACAGAAATTTTGTGATCTGTATCTCAGCATCAAAATCTTCGTGTCCACTCCAACTGCTATGTTAGTTTATTTTCTAGTTTTTGTGTATCTGAAAATACAGTTAATATACATATTCATCCAGTTTTTTCACTTTTGTAGTTCAGATTTTTTCATTAGTTTAACTGTGTAGGGAAAGAGTCATATGCAACCATGCTTTGAATACAAGCTAAAGCAAATGTGTTGATCAGCAGGTTCATTTGTTTGTCCTACTACCACACTGAACATTTAGCTTTTGACCAATTTACAGGATTCAATTCGCTTAACATATATACTGAATTCCCTTAAGTTTACTGGAAGTAGATCGTTGGCAGAGGAGAGAAACTATATTAGTTTCTCTGTTTGAAGAAAAAGAGATGCAAGTTCAGCTTTTGTCAGCTGTAGATCTTCTTTGGACTTTGTTGCAGGATACCAACTTGACTACCTGAGCTTCTGTTACTTCTGAATGTGCTCATTTATGCTTCTCCTTGTTCTGGATAAGGGATATCTTAAGTGCTTGTCTGTAGAGCTTCACTGAGAAGGTTAAAAGTTTTCTTAATACAGCTTAGCATGATGAATGATGTTCCCACTAAACCTGAACAAAAATCCAACTGGTTTAAATGCAAGCAACGTAACAGTTTCAGTTTAGCAAAAACAAACAAACAAACAAACAAAAAACCAAGAATAACAACAAAAAACCACAACACAATAATACCAACCAACAAAAAATAAACAGTAGATAACATATTAACTGCAGTAATAAGTTGCATTTGTAAAGCAAACTGTGCTCTTCTTATGGAGTGATTTTAAGGATTTGTGTTTGGAAGCAATTTGGGAGTACTATCTTTTCTGTGAAGGCCTCTAAGAGGCTTTGTATCGAATATGTGTTGCTAGACCTGGCTCATTTTTCTTCAGGCTCAGTCATGAAAAATATCATAGAATCCTTAGAATTGGAAGGGACCTTTAAAGATCATCTAGTCCAACACCCCTGCAGTGAACAGGTTGCTCAGAGCCTGATCCAGCCTGTCCTCGAATGTCTCCAGAGTTGGAACTTCCAACCACTTCTCTGGGCAACCATTGATATCCAATGGCGTATTCTGGGAATTGCATGATTTTTAAGATTAACTCAACAGTATTGAGAGGATTCTCCAAAATCTCAGTTAGAAAAAGACTAATTCATAACTTTAGAGACAGTTTTGAATAAACCTGCTATGAAAGACAGCTAAGAGAAATAATGGATCTGTGTCCTAAACTATGAAAAATATTCAAGCTGCTCTCTAACGGGATGCAGTGCTAAAATAAGTGCAGGACTCTATCAAGATAAGCAGTCTATGTGTGATCACTGTTCATACAACTGTGCTCTTTAACACTCTAGGAAATGGGAGTTTCTCTTCTACCATCATATGTAATGACTTTCATAATGTCAGTCTTATTAAAATTTCTTTTACTACTGAGTTATTTCATCTTCTTTTCATCTTTAAATACACACAATATGTACTAGTTAATAAAAAGAGGACTTTTAAAAATGTGTTTGCACGAATAGTCTTTAGTATTAGCAAATCAGCAGTGTTTGTTTGTTCTCAGGTAGAAAATTTAATCCACAATAATTTTTCCCTTCCTCTTCATTGACACAGTTTATGTTTGGAAAACCTTCGCACTCAAATTAAAAGAAGAGTTGCATACCCAGTAGTTCAATTAAGAGGCCATCTGTGAGATTAGTACTAAAATATGGTTTAAGTGACAAATAAAGTAAATTCTTAGTTTGTCTGTGCAATTTATGTGATGTGATTTATAGCACTGTGCATCAAGACCAAGATGGGGAATAGCAGAAGCTCCACTCAAGGCCTAAAGGAAAAAGAAGGTTATGGCTAGAGGATTTGAACAGGAGAGTAAAATGTTGATCTTGATCTTTGTAACATAACATCAATGTTATCAGTATTGGAAAAAAAAGGAACTGCATCATCTTAGTACTTTTTGCTAATTTAGACTGAGCATCCAATAATACTGTTTTGGCACTCTGCTAGCAGTGTTTCAGCTGTCTCCAGGGGCCCTCGTCAGAAGGAAAGGAAAGTCTCCTGCTGTGCCAATACTGTAAAATAAATAACATTCTCAGAAGATTAATGCAGAGCTGGAGCACAGAGTGTTACTAGTTGTCATAAAACAGACAGAAAATGGGTTGCATTCTGAAAGGGAATAGTTAAGAAATGACTGGAAAGAAATGACTTATCCAGAGAGGGATAAGTTTGTTGATCTGGAAGTATCATTTGAGAAAGAAATGATGAGCAAGTGTCCAGTGTTATGAAGGGACATGTGTCCAAAATACAGAACTATGGCTGAACTTCTTCCAGACACATTTAACCTTGTTTGGTCTGGAAATCTTGTGAATTCAAGTTGTATTTTGAAATAATGCTTATCAGTGTTGGTTTTACTTAGTCTGGATAAATAAATAATGCTTCCTGGAAAGCTTTTTCACCCTTTATTGATATTCTAACTTCTAGCTGAATCTAGTGAAATAAGCAGTGTGTTAATAGCTTTTTAAAAAGTCCCAAATAACAATGGTGTATATTGCAGTGTGACAGCTGCAGTCCTATGTTATTTTCTTGTGAGTTAAGTTTTGCCATCAATTTCCAAATGGAAGTAAGAATAATGAAAATGAAACTTATGTCTCTCTTCATTCCCCTTCATCACCCCTGTCTATCAGATTGCACTTAGTAACAGGATATATTCAGTTCTATGTGATTATTCAAATAAATAAAAACAACAAACACAGTTAAACAACTTAGGACTGTCCTGAAGGGAGATGGCTATTTGATGTCCTCATTCATATCACACTATATATGTATGTCATTTATTGTCTCAGTAATGCAAGTAGATCTTTGTCATGTTCCAGTCATTAGCAGCTATTCCTGAGAAAGGAGTGGATTGTTGAATGAAGCGGTTAATTTTTGAGAAGATTCTTACCTAAGCCACGCCAAAAGCAGGCTTGCAGGATAAGTTAGAGAGTGTTGCATGTATAAGCATCCTGCATGCAAGAAGACCACATCTTGGACCTTACCCTGACCTTCATAAGTCTCAGGTAGCTTTTGGTCAGTGATTATTAGCATTAGGAGGCTCTTGACAGTGAAACTATTAGATTGCTTTTAGGTGATGACTAGCTTTGGCAAGTCAGAGTAATTTTCCTGAACTTTTCCAGTGTCATACATATGTTCAATTACATCAAAGGTGAAATTCCAGTAGCCATACTCAATGAGTTTCTAATCTGGCTTTATTATCCATGCTCATCCTTGTTTCCTCTGAGATATAGTTGAATAGTTATTTATGATGCTTATGCCTGGGTTAAGAAAACTCCAACCTGTCCTCATCTTGGTTTAAATGCTATGAAGTTCTTTCCTGTCCTGCCATTACTCTCTTTTCTGCCCCCAAGACTTTTCATCCTCTCCTTGTAATGTATTTTTACTGGTAGCTTATCCCTTCTTATTCAATGTTTATAGCATGGTTTGTTGTTGATCCTCTTCACTGAGTGCTATTTTTGTCATTCTGTTCTTCTCAGCATGATTCCAACAAATCCTGTTCCTTGCAGACTTTAAAGAATCACAGATTTTCTTTTATATTCTAATCATAAGTGCCTGTTTTCAGCAGCTGAAGGAGAAGTTACATGGGAATCTCTAGCTGTATTTAATGTGCACTTGGTGCAACACCTCTGTTATTTCTTTAAATGTATTTCTTCCTTTAAAAGCAAGGTTGAAAGCCCAGCCTTAATCAAGTAAATAGCATTTTTACTATAGAGTAATGCAGGTAGTCAGTTCAACACCAGAATCCCAGAGGAAAAAAAAAAACAAAAACAAAACAACAACAAAAAAAAACCACATGTTTTGGGATGTTCTTTTTTATCTGTGAACATCTTGTTGCCTCTTCCCCTTGATTCCTTCATTGCTGTCTCTTTAGTGATGCTCGATTTTTATCTTATCAAACTAGCTTAAAGCATTCAGTCAGCCTCCACAGTTAGAAATAAAACTCACGGTAGCCAGCTTATTTTAATTTGTTCTTTTTATGCTTAGATTTTTTAATTTTTGTGTGTAAAATGGCTCTTCTGGGTCCGCCAGTTGTTTTTTTTTTTTTTTTTTTTTTATTGCTCAAAGTAGCAATATTTTAGTAAGCTAAACATTTCAAATTCTCTATGCTTACAATGTAAATCTACCAATACCTTGTTTTTCATTCTTTTTCTGTTTCCTTTTTTAATTATCAAATGTATATAGTTGCATAAGAAAAAAACTTCTGCATTCTGTGTTCCTTAATCTTTCTAAGTGATCGTGAATGAAAACCAAAGCTTCTATCTGAGACAGTAAGAACCTAAATACTGAATATTGAAATAAAAACCATGAGCAAGTACCTGAGGATCCAGCAAACATGAAAATAGGTCCAAATCTCCAATATGAAGTACCAATATTTAGCAGTACTCTCTTAAGTACTAAAAGGGAGTGTAATTTTACTTGCGGGCAGATGGAGGCAGTAAAGATCAGTTTGTTAACAGTTCCCTGTTTCAATACTTTGGGTAACGGATTAAAATCAACCATTTTCTTTCTTCTGAGAAGAAGAAAATGCCCTCATCAGCCTTTATGAATATGTAATCGGCAGTATCCAACCATAAAATGTCTTAACACAAAAAGACTGTGCTGTCCCTATTCTGCTATTCTGATGTGGCGTGACATCGGTTACTCCTCCATAGAAACAGGTGAGCTATGGCTTTTATTTCATTGGAGAAATTGCTCTTGGAGAAAGGTGGACACTTGTAAAGGGAATCTCTTTGTCAAAAAGATGGAATTTTGTTAAAAAAAAAAGAAAAAGAAAAAAGACTTCAAATACATGTCAGGGAAAAAAAAAAGTGTGTTTTTGCTTCTCTGACAGGTAGTCATGATGCTCAGCTTCTCTCAAAATGAATTTCTGATTATTTCCATGTATAACTTTTATAAAGGTTATAAAGGAAGTTATAATTTAATGTACGGCTGACTTCTCAGCATAATTTGTCTTTCAGCTTTCCCATCACCAGGGATCTGTCCTGAAAGTGAACATAGCAATATACTTAAATACATAACTGTATTAAAACAGAGTTTCCACTTACTTTGTTTTTGTCTTGTCTTTTTTCCTCCATATTTTGACCATGATAAAGTCAGTCTGTGCATCATGCAAGAAAATCCACTGAGTTCTGCTTCTCTGTGTAACAGTGGATGATACAAGGGAAGGACAAGGCAATGGTAATAATCCATATTTGATATCAACATCATTCAAATAGGGCAGGTGCCACTTACGGTAACTGTGAAGCTGAGAGACCAAGCTAGAGTTCTGTGCAGCTCTTGACTCTGTCTCTTTGGCAGTTTGAGCATCTTGGCAAGCTTATTGAGAAACCTGCCAACCCTGCTGTGATACTAGCTAGTAAATCAAGGAGAAGATACTGTAAATAATAACACCTACAAGCTTTATTTGTATAAAAAGTCCTAACCATAACGTAGAAGTCTTAGATATCTCTTGAAGTTGCTCTGCAGCAGATAGTTGGTACCCATGTACTGATAAAATGCTCTTCCAGGCCACCTCCTGTGCTTCACAGATTTTGTCATTGAGTTTGACCTAGAAAAACCAGCATGTTCTTGTCACTGAGTGCCCCAAAATGTAAAGTAAGAATTCAAACAAAGGAATTCCCAAGTGATTATAATGGAAATATATATACATATTTATTAAATATCAACATGGTCTCCCATAAAATTAACAATCTGATGTATTTTTCCATGCTTGCAGCCTTCCCTCATTCGGTGTAGTAATAAGCTTCCTCATATCTTATGTGATTGATTATTTGGCTTCAGTGATAATGAAATATGGAAAACAAAATGAAAGAACATAAACCTAGTCGGAGATTTATTTGGAGACCATGTGTGAAAAATACCTGACTTTTCAGACTTATCACAACACCTGACAGAAGTGACACATTCAGCCTTAGCCGTGTCTAGTTTATCTTGTCAGCGTCTGAAACAGACAAGAGAAACTTTTCACTGCTGTACTTTATAAAATTGTGACCAGACTGATAAATCTGTTTATTTTGCTTTAAATGTTCCCTGGTTTCCATAACAGAGACAGCCTGCATGTACGCTGAGGAATGGTTACTCTCCCATCACAGACCTTTATGGACGCATTGCCAAGAAGCTTGTTTTGTGAATTCCTCAACTTTTCTTTTTCTTTTTCCTTCTTTTCCAGCACCTGAAAACATGCAACTGGCCTGGCTTGAAAGCTGCCTTGGCAATTTTACTAAGGCACTTACTTTGATAGCTAAAAGTGACCTTAAAGAATGATTAATAGTGTGTGGGGGTTGATGACATAAATCTGTTAAAATGTGCCTGATGTACAGTTTCACATGCAAGAATGTTATAGCCATATTCCTGTACTAACACTGTGACACTGAACAGACTGTAGCAGATACAAAATCTACCAAATAGAGAAACCCCACCTCCCTCCTCTCCCCAACAGCCCCAAAGGCTTTGAATTATTTTTATGAATTTGTTATCAAGAAAATGTTTCTGGTTAGGGAGTAAAAACTTAATAATAGCAAACAATGGTCTTAAGGTATGTTGTGATGTATTCTCTAATGCACAGTTCCATTGGTTGTTACTGAGAATATAGATACTTGACTCAAGAGTGAGAGTTTATTCTTTCTGTACTGTGCTGTTCTTAATGCGGAACAAAACCAAGATACTGTTAACAAGGAAATAAAATCCCAATTTCCTCATAAATGGATCTGTGCAAGTCTGTCAGTTGCTAGTCATTTTGAATGTACCAATGCAGAAGACATGGGTAAATGCCTTCCTAACAAAACAAAAAAAAAAGTGTTAAAATCATAAAGAGATGTAGGAGGGGTGTGCTAGACTGGTAACAAGTGATACAACATTGCTATCCCCAACCAGAGAACAAGATTGTCTTCTTATTATTTACCTTTGCGGCTATGGGAAATTTACTGAATAATTCGATTTGTAGAGAAGCAGGCAGGGGCAGTTTCTAGTGAAAAGTTCTCAGCTAGTATCTCTTACTGTGCTTCACCATTGGAAATGATTTTGATGATCTTTTTGCTGTATGTTGGCAATGAGTTTCTACCAAACACTGAGTTTCTGTCAAACACAGACTGATTTCCTTTGCCTTCAGAAAAAAAAAAATAAATAAAAATGCGTAGACTGGTGAGGAGGAGATGAATATCTTAGAAGTACTTAAAATGCAACACTCAATGCAAGATCATCTTTTCCATCACACAGATCAGCCAGCATACTTCCATTTACAGACCCATTCCTTCCACCAGCTCCCGTGCCTGCCAGCATTTCAGGTCTTCGTGGCTTGCAACACAGCTCAGCTGGAGAAGCCTCCAACTGCAGTTTTAACAATAAAATAAAATAAACATTCCCAGCACAAATAGACTATTTTAGTTTCCATAGCTGACTGTTTGGCACCTTTCACAGCACTAAATTAACTTAAAACATTCATCATTACATAGGCTTTGAGAGAAACAAAACAAGTACTGAGTCAGATTTGAGACTTGGTAAACTTTCTATTTAAGATGAAACAATCATTTAAACTGACAAGAAGAGGCTGTGAAAACAACTCAGAAAAATAACTTATTTTTATTTAAGACTCAACAAATATTAAGAGAACAAGTAATGGTACTAAAACCAGTGTTGCACCCTTCATAAAGATAATAAAAAAATGACAGGGCTGATTTAAGTGAAACTTTGTAAAACATTTCTTTAAGCCAGCCTTTCCCAAACCAGAGCTTTGTATGCCAAGTTTCAGCTTAAACCATTTTCTTAAGGAAATTTTTCCTAAAAGTATGAAAATTATATAATGAAATAGTCCCACCTTAACCCTAACTACAGTGGCATATGCATCATTTTCTTTAATAGAACAAAGTACAATACAAAAGACTTTTGGGTGCAGAAAGAATGTTATGCGTTCTATTAAAATTGCAACATGTGCAGAAACTTAAAGAATGTTAGTACAGTAGAGCTTTAAATCATGATACTGTATCTAAATCCCAGGAGAAATATTTCTACAATACAAAACTAACATTAAACATTTTTGCTAATACTTACTAACCGGGCAAAAAGCTTCACATGGTTTAATGGGAGGAAAAGATAAAAAGTCAGTTGTATGTTTTTGTGAGAAGTAATAGTTCATAAACTAGTAGTAAATATAAAAGTTCCTTTTAGAAGCTGAATTTGTATGAACTTGTGACAACCCACACACATTTTGGCCATTTTTATTATTTTCCAAGTGATTCAGACTAAGTGGAGATGCTCCAGTAATTTTATTCTTTGTTCACTGGTATCCATTTTTAGAGACCTCGTTGGGCTTACTGTGGCCTGAGAGTCTCAGCTCTGTTACAGTTTGTTGAAAACTGCATGGTGGTTTTTCTCTATAGTGTAGATAAGCAGTATGACCTGTCTGAATGTATAGGGAAAAACAACAACAACAACAAAAACCCATCATTTCCTTTGTGTTCTAAAACAGGAGGGTTTCCAAAGTAGAAACTTGTAAGAAACCCATATATTTATCACAGAGGTTATTTTCACTGAAGTTTTAAAGTTTATCACACATGTTCATGAAAGCACAAAGGGTTTTGCTAGGATTTTTGATTTTTGCTATAATTGACTTGATTTTTATGCATACATTAGAAAAAGAAATGAAAGAGAGTAGCATTACTTTTATTCAGCCTAGAATTCTCAGAGGTGCAATACAAAAAGCAGTGAATCTGGATCTTGTCCTAAATTTTGGAACATGGCATACATTCTTGGAACAGAGAGCTGAAAGTCTGCTTTAAAACGTGTTTTGATTTTCCAAGTTCAGATCTGAACAAGAGCAGGCAAATGGGATGAACTGTGGGAAATGTAACTAACTAAATTGGTAGTTTTTCAGTGATATTAAAGTACTATAAACAATTCAGACAAACTATTGTTCACTTATCAGTGACACAAAAATATGCTCAATAGCCCTGTTCTTTTTCTGACATGGCCTTTGCTTTTGGCCTCTGTAAATACTAACTTACTTGCCCTGTGATTACTGTTTTAGACAAAATTAAATATACAAATGTTTGGATACTCTACTTCATCAATGCCATCTCCAAACCCTGAAATATAAAAACAAATTGAAGGGCCAGATCAAACTCCTCTCAGTTTTTCTCCCAAAGTTTGCATAAAGATAATTCGCTGTGTTGACAGCCTCACACAGGTAAACCACCAGATTTGCACAGAAGGGATTTATGCGGACTTATATCCTGTTTTATCCAATGCTTCTGTCCAACATTGCTGTAATTCACTTTTTTCCTAATAATTTCAAGAAGAGATTATTAATTACAATCATAAGGAAGAGGAAAGAAAAATAATAAACACTGGCACTGAAGTTTTTCTTTTCTCTTGATTTATCTATTACAGCATTTTCCCGTATGCTTTGCTTTCAGTTCCCCCAGAATGTGCTTCTTCCGCATCTTTCTAGATAATTCTATATTTTTGGAACCTATTTTTGGAACCCTGTTGCTATTTTATTTTTTTTCCAAGAGAAAAAATTAATACAATTGGGTGGTGCCATGCAAAATAAGACTAAGTGTCACTCAGTATTTTTTTAGTACTTCATCGCAACCATTGCTAGACTAACATTTTCACTTTACTACTGTCTAACAGTTACTTAAAATGCTTAATTTTGAGACAGTTCTTTGATACATACTCTCTTTAGTCTCTATCAAGAGAAAGTATTCAAATTATTTTGCCAATTTAATGCTAGATTTAGTGCTTTCAGATACTTTTAGAGGTCACTGGGATTACCCAGATCAAAGTAGAATGCACAGGTCAAAAAGGAGTCTTTCTGTAAAACCAACTTCATTTTACATCAAGTTTTTAGTTTTGATCTTCTCACTCTGTTTTTATTCCCATAGTTTTACACTTAAAAGTGTTGTCCACAAATAAAAAAATCTCTGTATTCACATTTTTCAGCATTAGGTTTTGGTGGACTGTTTTTTTCAAGAAGTCTGTCCTTTGTAGAAGTATTCCACTCTCCTACCTGTCAGGATACTCTGTCATGCCACTATAATCTGGGCTGCTCAAACCCCACCTTTTGTTTGATGTAAATCAGCAAGAAAAAGCAGTAGCTAGTAGAATCCAACCAACAATACAAACAAACAACAACAAAAAAAGCTATCTGGGAGCAGATCTGCTCTCAGTAGAGAGTAGCACTTGTACTGGCACAATAGAAATTGATAAATGATTATTTTATTGCCTTACTAGATGAGATAACCAGCCCCTTAGAAATCCAAAGCAATGAAAGACAAACAAGGCTGGAGAGGGTCTTCTGAATGCATTTGTACAGGGCTTCTCTTATCATTCTCTTATCATGGTGGCAGAACAAGAGCACGTGCTCCACCTGAGAGGTATTTCAGTATATAAGGGCTCTCTTTTGTGAGTGCCCAGAGAGATGAGGTTAGAAGTATAGGTAAGGAAGAAGTGTCTAGCAGCAGAGATTTATAAATGGTAGCTGTGATAAATAAATATATGGTCAAAATGGTAGTGTGATGGGTTTCTAATACATTACACTATTCAATCAACAGTAATCTACAAGCCCTCTTATGATCAGCAAGAGTCTTTCAACATTGTTCTTTCTGTGGCTTTACATCAGTAATCATCTTGTCAAAATTTGGTTTGCTCTGGAGGCTCCATCTTTTCTAAGACTGACTGAACTCCTCAGAGTACACTTCAGCACCAGAGCTGTGAAATTAGAGGACTTCCAGCTGCAGAAGTATATAGCTAGGAACCAAAAATGGACTCAGTTAATTACAACTGTCCTGCCGGGCCATCAGGGAGGCTTTGTATTATTATCCATACAAGTAATATTCAGCAAACTATTCACTTAACTGTCTATAATTTTAAAATCCCCTTCCCCGTGAGTCTGGCTGTAAAATCAACATGTGACAGAGCACCAGCCTTTTGCTCTACAAGTGCACAAGAACTTCAGTGAAATGCTAACTCTGAACTAGATTTTAAATACAAAAATCTTGCTCCACCATTATCACAGTGCCTTGAATGTGAATGGAAACTCTATCCATATATCCAATCAAAGGATTCAAATTTGAACTCTACTTCTTGTCTCTTCCAGGCACAATACAGCCAGCTATGGGTTCTCCTCCATGCCAAACACATTCTTGTAGTTGTGGCAAGCTGAGTTTTAACATTGCTCTCATTTTTCCATTCTCACTTAGTCTTTTTTTTTTTAAAAAAAAAGAAAAGCTATTGCTTTAAGAAAGGAAAATTGCATTTATTTATTTTTTTCCGGACAGTACTAGGTTCCTAATTGCTTAAACACATGTAGTCCTGCAGGTCTCTAACCAATGTAACTGACAAGTAACAGTACACATATATATAACAAACTCATCAGGTTTTAAGTTAAAGTAAAGTGAGAAAAACTAATTGGCTGTAGGTTAAGCATAATAAATTCTGGGAGAAAAGTGTAGCTGATCCTAACATAAAACAACTAGAATGAGAATGTGCTACATAATAAACTAAGTGTTACTGTTTTCTACAATCACTCAGACCCTGCATTTTGATTAATTGCAGATTCTGAATTACTGAGAAAATGGCAGTTAATTACCCCTAGCACCTTTGCAGGAACAGCTTAGAGGGGACTATGAAATTAACACTCTGAAGTCTGAGTTACATATATCATTTTAGCTTAATGGAATTTAGCAATTGAAATTCAAACATATGTTGCACAAAATTAATAGCTTTTAATATCAAAATACTTTTATTTGATCTGTCCCATATTTTATGTACACTTATGTTTATCAATTTCTTCTGAAATATCATCACTTCTAGAAACTGAAGGAGAAACTGAGGAGTGTACCTATAAGACTAGGTATTGTTCAGAAAGCAGTGGTTATAGCCTAAGGCTAATGGCTTAGGTGAATCTTTTTGTCCCATTTTTAACCATCTCTTAATGTGCTTGTCCCCGGATATGTGCCCGAGTTATGGGTTTGCATTTCTCCATCAGCACCATTGGAACTGCAGGGTGGAGCTCAGTCAGAATGGGACATGCCAGCAACATTGGCTTTAATGGAGAAGCAGCAGATGCCTTCCTTTCACCTTGGGGTGCTACCAGAACTCTTTCACGGCTGGATGATTTGAAATGAGGATGTTTTAAGTACATGGGAATACTCTGGTCATTTAGTGGTAGAGGCTGTGGTAAATCCCACTCTTTCCACAGCTGTGTAGTAGTACACAGTACTACTGTACTGTGAAGATCTGGGAACTACACTGGCCATGGAAAGTTTTATGGAGATTTTGGGAAAAGAGGGATGCACTGAAATTCCATCTTTTTAAGAAGACACTCTGGGTGGCGCTAGGCCTCATTCCCTACAGCTGTAAAATCTGATCCACAGCTCTACTCCAACCCACTTAAAAACTACACATTATTCATTAAATTGTAATCTGTTTGGACGTGGGGGAATAGAAAAATAATATCTAATGTCTATTTACAGTTTGATAGACTCTATGAAAATTAGAAATGAATAACGTAGCTAATAAAAAACATGTGCACCAGAATTATCAAAAGTGTCAGTTTAAATAACAAAAAGTCTTAAGGTAGTTGGGTTGCCTGAAAAATATTGTACTAGATTTTACACTTAGGAAAATCCATTTACAAATTCAGGAGAAAAAATAGGAAAAATAGAAAAGCATGTCATATCCACATGTCCAAATCAGGATCACATTCATACAGTGTTGAATGCTTTTCAAATGCAGATGATAATAAGATTCCTTCTTGCATCTTGGCTGCATAAGTTTTATAAAATCATCTAAAAACAGATCTACATCTTTTTTTATTTTTTCATTACTCTATCATCATTTCTTGATTCCTGTATCATCATTTCAGTTATAAATTCAAGAAAATGTTGTCTTTAAAAGAAAACTTATTCTATGCCTGAACGTACATACATTTACCTTGCATCCTGACTCTGCTACTGTTCTTTTCTTCAAACTAAACAGAGGAGTTTGCACAGTACTATACAAAGTATTATATTATATTTTATATAAGTATTATATAAAACACAGAACAAAAGTAAGATGGTTAAAACCAATTTATTTAATTTGTAGTAGCATAAAACTTAAAGGCCTTCTGTTTGGGAATGTATAATCTCTACCTCAGATAATAGCTATTTTTCACTGTTGTTTTTTTTTTTAATATCAGTTTAGAAATCATGTTGCCACTGTATGAAAAATGAGAGAACTGAAAAGGCCCCTGGTAATAAAACCCCACTTTTTCTTTTTGATTTCGTAAAGGTTAAAAATTCCTTAGTAGTTCCTGATATGGAAGTGAAAAATTATTTTGCCTTGGATGACATGCAATGTTGTTTTTGTCACCGTTCAGAGATTCAACAAATATGTGTATAGACTGGAAGAATAACTCATAGAGAACAGCCCTGCCGAGAAGGACTTGAGGGTCCATATGAATGAAAAGCTTGACATGAGTCAACAGTATGCACTTGCAGCCCAGAAAACCATCTGTATGCTGGGTTGCATCAAAAGAGGGGTGGCCAGAAGTGAGAGGGAGGTGATCGCCCCTCTCTACTCCGCCCTTATGAAGCCCCATCTGAAGTATTGAATCCAGGTCTGGGGACCTCAGCACAAGAAGGATGTGAAGCCATGGAGCAGGTCCAGAGGAGGCCATGAGGATGATCGGAGGACTGATCATCCTCTCCTATGAAGAATAGTTGAGGGAATTGGGCTTGATTAGCTTGGAGAAGGCTTCAGGGAAATCTCATTATAGCCTTCCATTTCTTAAAGAGAGCTTATGGAGGAAGATTATCTTTTTACATGGTCTGACAGTGATAGAACAAGGAGGAATGGTTTTAAACTAAAAGAGGGGAGATTTAGGTTTGATGTTAGGCGGAATTTTTTTACTCAGATGATGGTGAGGTGTTCAAACAGGTTATCCAGAGAAGCTACAGATGCCCCATCCCTGGAGGTGTTCAAGGCCAGGTTGGGTGGTCCCTGGGCAAATCTTACCACAGCAGGGGGGTTGCAACAAGATGATCTTTGAATTACCAACACAAGACATTTGATGATTCTATCATTTGCCAACTCTCTCATTTCTAGAAGAGCAAATACCTCCAAAAGTATTAGTGCAAAAATAGTTATTGACCACAGCCTCAACAGAAATAGTTCTTGAAAACTTGGTCCAAATTTTTACTTTCTTCTCAAGAAGTATGCCCTTACTGCAATCTGTTGAATGGAGATCATGCCCAGCTGAAACTAAGGCAATAAAACTGTAGAAATACACTTTTTTTTTTTTCCTGCTAATATTGTTTACCCTTTGCTGTGCATTTCTTTCACAAGTACTATTCCTGATTGTTTTTATTTTCAGTTTTTGAATTTTATATTCAATCTAAAGATTACTTGTTTATGACAGGTGAGGATGACAAATGAAAGTATTGGACCAAATATTCCTTAGAAAGTTATAAGAACAACTTCAAGAGCAGTTGGTAAAGCAATCAGGGTCTCAAGTTGAAGTGTATAGCAAGCATGGTGACCTTAACTTTCTCTTGTGTTTTACAGCAGTGTTGGAAAGTAACTTAACAAGGTGTCATGAGCTCCAAGAACAGTTGAGTCAATGTGATGCTGAAATTTTTACAGATGTTAATTAGATTAGCAATTTGATGTTGAGACTTGCAGAAGGTGGTGGGCATGCTCTTTGAAGCTCATTCCTCCAGACTGAAAATTGAGGAAAAATGAAGTCCTACACTAGAGAAATCAATAAGGTTCAACCAAATCCCAGAATCCTTATAACAACAGCAATGAAACATCAAAGGAACAACCCTATCTGGTTTTAAATGTGGTATGCCCCAATGTCTCGAACTGTTCAATAAGACACAGCAACTGTGGCACGAATGGCATACACACTGGTAAACTCTACTGTTAGGCCTCTTATCTAGTGATAATCATTTATTTATTAATGGAGTCATGTCAAATCACATGTTCATTAGATGCAGTTTCTATTGCACTTCCAGCCTACTTGCATTTCACTGATATAGCTAAGCATCTTCCATATAAACTACGACTGTGTGAATTTTCTAGAAGATGCCACTCTATCACAGTTTAGGCTGAAAAGCAAGAAAATAAGCACAAAAATTACTGTTTTGTTGATATTGTTTTTAATCCTGTAGGATTACAGTCCTCTTGTGTACTACAGCTGATTACTTTAATAATATAATAGCAAGGTATTAGGCTTTCTCCTTAAAAGTCAATTTATGCTCTTCCCAAATTCAATGCAGTTATTCTCCTTCGTATGGGAACTGCTGAATCACGGCCTGAACCTCTGATTGATCACCTGAGGTGAGCAATGAGTCAGCCATGGGAGTACAGGTGAAGGCAATTCTCCTGTGCTGCCAGAAGGGGTGGAGCCTGGCTACACCTCTCCCAGACCCACTTAAGAGCTGATTGCCAGTGCAGAAGGATCTCTTCTGGAGATCCTCTCCTCTGGAGTTTTATAGCAAGCTCAGGATATGGGTAAGCATTCTGTCTATTCTGTTTTGGTATAATAACTGTGTAACCAAGCTCTCTGGTATATTTTGTAAGTATAACATCTGTATATTCATTGATTATATACTGCTTCTAAAATCTTCAATCAAATCTATAATTTTTGCATTTCAGGGAACCTGATTTACCTTTTGAAGTGCTTGTATGTACACTTATTTTCCAGTGTATGTCTACAGAGAGGATGGAGTGATATATATTGTAAGTCCACAATTTCATCTCTGTGACTTCCCGCAAATAGATAAAAACAATGCAGTACATTCTAGTCCCACTCCTTATCTACAGGCTCCTCCACATACACCTCTGTTTCCTAAACCCTCTGAGTGTTCTGAGGAGCTTATGTTTGCATGAGTGCACATACATTAAACGCTTCACTGGCTTAGGAAGTTCTGTTGGGGAAAAAAAAAAAAAAAAGAAGAAGAAAGACTTAAAAAAAGCCTTATTCTGTCTTCAGAGAAGATTAGCAAATGCAGAATATTGAAATTAGAAACAGTCAAATTAGTACCATTGGGATTGGTCTCAGCTGCAAATAAAAGAGAATTTACTGCACCTGTGCCAGGATTAATTGTTGTGAAGATTGTGAATAGCTTTCCTTTGGCATTTTCTCATCAAGTCAGAATAGAGTAGGGTAAATCCATACTATCTCTGTCTGTATTAGTGGAAAAATGTTCCTGCAATAAAAAATGAACATATTTCAGGAAAGCCATTTTAGTGCTCTGAGAATGCAAAGGTCAGATACAGTTAGTACTGCCAAGAAGTGTGATGGCTCATTGTAATTAAATCACTATTTCTGCATAGCTTTGAGTGTTGTGGATATAATGTTAAATGTATATATATAGGGGAAAAGCTATGTGTGGCCTTATTTTGTAACTGCAGACACAAGCTTTGAGACAAATTCTGAACTTCCTGCACTACAATCCTAATAAAATCCTTGGAGGTTTTTTTTCTACATATGAGAGAAATACATATTTCTATATGTTGTTTACACAAAATTTTGAGTTTTGAAAATCCTCCATTCTGAAACATGACATGAAGGAATTGTCAAGCATCCAGGAACTGAGGAACTAAAAATGCTACAGAGGCATACATCATTGTTTTATTTTATGTTCTCTAAGATGACTGGTGGCTGTATCCTTCCATAAAGGCTGTTAGCTAATTGTTGCATGCCAAAATAACTGCCTTACACATGTACAGATGTGTAATGTAATCAATCCATCTGAGAGACCTTAAGCCCAGTAGAGTTAGAGATCTTTTATCTCTTTCATTATTGTTGTTCACCTTTTTCATTCTTCAAATACTTCTTCACTGCTGTACATGCATGCCACTTGATGTGGAGTAAATAAAAATTGGGGTAATTCTAAGAAAATCAGTTTTTTCTGTCAACCTCACATCTCATGACAATTGTTTCAGACTTACATGGATAATGCTGCTAAATGATAAGTAAACAGTGTAAGAATGTCTCTGTGCATGTCCATGGCTGTGTACAGCCAACACTAAATCCTCACTGGTGTCTCTTTCCTCACTGGAATTATTGTATTTTACGCCAGCCAAATATCTCTCTTTCATGTGCTTCTTGTTTTGACACTTCTCAAAGCAGCTGGAGTAGCATTGACACTTTAATGCACTTTTTCTGTCCAAGCTGCATTCAAAACCAATCCAAAAAACTGTTTTGGACTGAAGAAAAACCAAGACGTTAAGATCATTGTAAATGATTAATAGATTCACTATTTCTATAAATGTATAAGCTCCTGAGAAGATGGTACCTATTAATGGAAAACAACTTTTTAAATGCTAAGCAACAGTGGTTGTAGATTGATTATATTGAGAGTGTGGTGTCTGTCTTATTGCATGCTGAGACCTGCAGTGACAGAGAGGCGCTCAAGGATTAATTAATAATTGTTAAAAATAGTATTTGCTTTGAATTTGTATGATGTATTTAAGGGAGTACTAAACAGAAGTTTTGTTTAATGAGGCCTGTCAGCCTCACCTCTGTCCCTGGAAAGGTGATGGAACAGCTTGTGCTGGATACCATCTCCAGACAACTGGGAGAAAAGGAGGTTATCAGGAGTAGTCAGCATGGGTTCACCAAGGGGGGGTCGTGCTCGACCAACTTGGTGGCCTTCTATGATGCTGTCACATGCTGGGTGGATGGGGGAAGAGCGGTAGATGTAATCTACCTTGATTTTAGAAAGGCGTTTGATACTGTCTCCCACGACATCCTTATAACAAAGCTGAGGAAGTGTGCGATAGAGGAGTGGACATTGAGGTGGGTTGAGAACTGGCTGACTGGCAGAGCACAGAGGGTCGTCGTTGGTGGTGCAGAGTCTGTCTGGAGACCTGTGACCAGTGGTGTCCCCCAGGGGTCTGTGCTGTGTCCGGTCTTGTTCAACATCTTCATCAATGACCTTGATGAGGGGATAGTGGCCACCCTCAGCAAGTTTGCTGATGATACGAAGTTGGGAGGATTGGCTGACACGCCTGAAGGCTGTGCTGCCATTCAGCGAGAGCTGGACAGGCTGGAGAGCTGGGCAGTAAGAAACCGGATGAGGTTCAACAAAAGCAAGTGTAGGGTCTTACACCTAGGGAGGAATAATTGCATGCACCAATAGAGGCTGGGGGATGAGCTGCTGGAGAGGAGCTCTGCAGAGAGGGACCTGGGCGTCCTGGTGGACGACAGGTTGGCCATGAGCCAGCAGTGTGCCCTCGTGGCCAAAAAGGCCAATGGCATTCTGGGGTGCATTAAAAAGAGCGTGTCCAGCAGGTCGAGGGAGGTGATCCTCCCCCTCTACTCTGCCCTGGTAAGGCCTCATCTGGAGTACTGTGTCCAGTTCTGGGCTCCCCAGTTCAAAAGAGACAGGGATCTCTTGGAAAGAGTCCAGTGGAGGGCCACAAAGATGGTGAAGGGCCTGGAGCATCTCCCCTGTGAAGAAAGGCTAAGTGAACTGGGTCTGTTTAGCCTTGAGAAAAGACGACTGAGAGGGGACCTGATCCAGGTTTATAAATATCTGAGGTATGGTGGCCATAGTGGTGAGGCCAGTCTCTTTTCAGGGTACGTGGAGACAGGACGAGGGGAAACGGACATAAGCTGCAGCACAGGAAGTTTCACACGAATGTGCGTAAGAACTTCTTCACGGTGAGGGTGACGGAGCACTGGAACAGGCTGCCCAGGGAGGTTGTGGAGTCTCCTTCTCTGGAGATATTCAAGTCTCGCCTGGACGCCTACCTGTGCGACCTGGTGTAGGGAACCTGCTTTGGCAGGGGGGGTGGTCTCGACGATCTCTAGAGGTCCCTTCCAACCCCTACAATTCTGTGATTCTGTGAGTGACTTGGTAGCACTGATGAGATTTATCCAGCTATTCCTGCTGATACTTCCTTTTTAACTGCAAAAATTGAATATCTTGTCATTAGGAAACCACATCATTTTGATGAGCAGTACATCAAAACAGAACTTACAAGGGAGGCAGGAGGTGAGCACTTGATAGCACCAGAATATCTCCACATAGAGAAGTCACCTGCCATGGACTGAGGAGCATAAAGGTTTGGCAACCCACTGATTAGACACAAAACAGAAGTGCATAGTGTGCAGTGTATGCTTACTGTCCCATTTCCTTGGCTGGCTGGGGGAGATTAGGTGGGTGTAAAGGCATAAATCTGCTGGGAATTTTTCCCTTTTTGTCTGATTCTGGATTCTTATATATCCCTTGGCTGGCTTTTTCTTCTTCCTTTCAGTGGCCGCTCAGTGTGGAAGCAAAAGTGATTTAGTGAGGGGGGGGGGGGAAATTATTTACTACCACTACCTCAGGACTTATACCTGCTGCACATTAAGCTACATATACAGGAAAGGTACGTGACTGTAATGCTGAAGGAGTGCCAGACACAGGGTGGGATGAAGACTGCTAGCCACAGCCCATGTTGAAACTTTGCTCACATGGCTAAAGGGGAAAAGGGGTGGGTTAACCTCTTTCACAGAGTTGTTTAACACTTCAGGATACGCTGCTGGATTTTCAATCAGTTTGGTGGTGAAGTCTTATAACCATACAGACGTCTCTTTTAAGAAAAGATTTGTATATGACTGAACAGAAGGGGGTTTGTCCTCAAGCAGGAAGACTAAAGTGGAGTTTGCATAGCAATATGTTCTCAGTTACATGGCCAGGACAATAAACACACATCTTCTGAACTCTGGGGCAACAGCATGCAAGTTGCAGTTTATGCCAGGGCAGAATGAGATGCAAATCTGCTAGGAGTGAGTCAGTGCTCTGGTGTGTTTCTGCGCATCCCAAATTTCACCATGCTGAGACAAGAGGACTTCAAGTAAATGTTTAAAGAACATGTAAATGTATTCCAGCGAGCCTAATGATTTAACTCCCAATGTCAGAACTCAGGAATGCTCACTCTATTTTAAATAAAACGCTGTTTGGTATGCTGATTACAAATTAAACCTTCTTAAAATACTACTTCTGTGAGCATACCTTTGCCAGCAATCTTTTCCTCTTTATATGTTGCAAAGAGTCTCCTCCTGGGACTATAGAGGAGAATTTTAAAATACCATTAAAAATTATCTCTTATTAATTGCTGTCATGTTCAAATGTGAGCAAAATTCCCTGGCTGCTTAACGGCAGAGCTCCCATTATATTTTGTTTTCTTATGACATTACATGTCTAACTGCACTGGCACATTATTTCCTAGACTGCCTCTGTTTACAAATCAAAGTGCCTTGCCGCAGCAAAGCCTGCTGAAATGTAGCGCTGTTATTAGGAAATTTGAGTGGGCTGAAGTGGGGATCCCTGCAGAGTTAACTTGGCAACATTTGAGAGCCTGGCTCAACCCGATATTAAAAGTGAGTCATCAGCTTGCCCCACAGCAGGTCCTCGCTTTGTACTTTCCCCTGCGAGCAGCTCTGCAGAGGGCTGACAGATCCAGCATTTGCTTCTCTAATTAATAACCAGCTGAAAGGAACTCCTTGTTAAGGAAGGCAGGCTTTTTGTTGTTATTGTTGGTTGGTGGGTTTTTTTGGTTGTTGTTGCTCAATGTTAAATGCTGACAAATGGCAAAATCTCAAGTCAGGCCCACCACCTGGACAGCGAGCTCACTGTGTGTGTTACTCATCGGACAGGGACAGCTTCATTCCCAATGTAGGCTCAGGGCTCTGCAGCTGCTTCAGTTCCCTCAAAGCTATTTTTGTATCTGCGAGGGGCTATTTGCAGTTCAAGTCTTTCATTCACATTGGTTTGGTTCCAGCCTGTTTTCATAAGAATATCCATAACCTATCTTGATCTCCACGAGGGCCTCAAGCAGCAGCCTGGTTTTCTCCTGGTTTTTACATCACTCACACCTGTATGCTCTCCTGTAATTGAGGTAACACTTCTGTCTAATTTGTGGCCAAAAACAAAATGATGTATGCGTCCACTTTGCTGATTATATTATAGATACATTTTATTGAAAGGTATCTCCTTCAGGCTGTGCATTTTGCTCCTCATTGTGCCCCTTTGTTTAAGGAAACATCTATGTGAGCAATGTTAAATCAGTTGGACTTCAATGCGACTTGAGCATACAAATATAGATGCTGTCCTACAAGCAGAGCCCATGTTTTTTTTTTTTTTTTTTGCACGGATTTATCAGTGTTTCCTAGTTCTGAGAACAGAAATCAGTATGTTACTACCAAAGTGGTCCTACCATAGCTGCATAGCCATATGGGGGGGAAATAATACTGGGAGCAAACAAAAATGTCAATGCCACTGTTATTTTGACTGAAGAATTACATTTATCAAATTTGATGCTCCCTAAATAAATATTTTTCCAATGCCTCTTTATTTATTTTTTATTTATTTTGAGATCCATTATTTTTATGAACCCTTTTCAACTTGAAATCTTTCTATTTTTATCTGCAACAGAAAGTGTTGCTGTTATTTGTTTCATGACATTGCGGTCTCATTTCATGCAAATGCAGGTCCGTTAAATACAAAAGCTTCTTGAAACTCAGTTTTGTTGATATTCAAACAAAAAATTTTTTTGTTTGTTTACATCTTCCAGAAGGCAACGCAGTGGAATAGCAAGAAAATAAAACTTATGTTACGTATGAAACCAGTAGAAAAAGGAAGGGAAAGTGGCTGGAGAAAATGTAAACCTTCCTAAACAACAAAACGGTTTGGATTATGAAAACGAAAGTGTCTTATGTCAAGTGCCTCTTCACCCACTAAGTGTGCTATGAAATATGATCACTTGTCTTGAATACGCTCTGTCCTAACAGCAACATTCTTGAACTTATAAACACTATTAATTGTGTCAGACTTGGAATCTGAACCCTGCAAATCCTTCCTACGTTCAACTGAATGGGCCTCATTCATAGCTGAGGTAGGTATGAATGGGCTCAGCATGGCTATGTGAGGCAGTACAATTTTTCTTGAATAATTCTGCATTCTTTTCACAACAAATCTTCCAGGTCAGATATTTTGAAGTAGTCTCACTGACAACCGAACTCTGTTTCTGCATGCCACAGTTAGGCTGAAAAATTCATATGTCGTATGAAACCACCAATGATAATGAATTTTCCATAAGTGTGATTAGTATATGTTATTATCTCCTTACTTTAAACATTAGTGCGAAGTGATCAGAAGACTTTCCTGCCACCATTGTCCATTTGTGTTTCAGGTATCTCATCTGATGAGAGATAAAATATAGCTTTTGTACTTGTGGACAAAGTTGGTACCTTTTACATCTTGATCCAAGATGGTTGCTTTACAAGATATTTTAATTACATTAGCAGAGAGGAATACAATGAAAACAGCCTTCCTCTAAGTTTTCTTTCAGTGGAAAAAAAAAAAAAAAAAACACAAATAGCTGCAAAACCAGGAAAAAAGTCTGTTCCATATTGTAATACAGGTACTGATTCTTCAACTGGTCCCTCAGCTTTGATGGCTCAGACATCCCACACAGCAGCTCCCTGTAGCAGCATCCTTACAGCATGAATTTGGCTTTAGCCTGAAACGGGGGGTGCTAAGAAAAGACACTTTGAGGAACTTAAAATTTGATTTTATCTTTTTGGGTTTTTTATTATTATTTTATTATTATTATTTCTAGAGTTGCAATAAATTAATTTTTCATTTGATATTCATGTCCGTGACTTCTGTCTGGTACTAAGAATCTTGGCTTAAGGTGTTCTACTGGATTCTGTTCTGATAGTTCATTGTCACTGGTAGAGAAAAATTGTGCACAAGTGTAGAGTGATCATGGCAAGGCAGCTTGCCCTGCATTTGTCCCATGTGTCCTCACAACAGAGACTGAACTCCGCTGTGATTGAAAATCTTTGAAAAACTTCCTGCATTTTTTTTCCCCCTTTCTTAAAGGGGCAAATGGGCATTGATCACCCAGATTGAGTCAAGCAATAGGTGATGCCAAGAAATATGACTGCAAGTTTGATGAGAGTTTGTGTGTGATGTAGGTGTGAGGGCAGCAAAGCTTGCATTTAGGTGATGCCAAACCTGCTTCACATTGCTCTTGGGATGAGAGGGAATATGATGGGAAAGCATTTGATAGGCTCCTGGATGGCTAATTGCAAGGTGGGCTAGGTTTGCTCCCCAGACTTGTGGGGAGAGGGAAAGGCTGTCCCCCACAATAACACGCGTCTTCATACACACTCTGAGTGCCGAGGGCTCTAGAGGCTGCTGAGCCCAGGTGGCAAAAGGTTTGTGCCATGATTATTTAGCTCTTTTCTGCTTCCTTTAGGTTATGAAGGCCCTGTCCACGGACTTGCAAAGATCACGGTGCTGTCAGTGCAGTTTCCAGATGTCTCTGGAACAAATCTCAACAGGATAATCAATAACAGTACATCTCAGAAAAATGATAAATCATCATTCAGGTAGTGATTCACATTAGCAAAATGCTTCTCAGGCATAAATTAATGACTATGCAAAACACTCATATCAGAGTAGGTGGTGGTTCACAGGCATGACAATGAACAGGCATCTTTAATCCAAACCATATTGTTCAAAACAAGCATTTTGTGCAAGATTACTTATAAAACTCAAGGGTAAATCAGTTTTCAGCCAAAATCTGAATGTTGAGTTGGCAGGGATTTCCCAACTTTGGGTGGCGGACAGATGTCAACCACTGCTTAAGAACTCAGTCTGGCATCCCAGTCACTTTCAGCAGTTACTTTTATCCAGGTACCTCTTTTCTGGAGTATCTCTGACATAGCAAGACGTTGCTCAGTCTTTACAAATGTAGCAATATCCCTTCACTTTTCTCTTAGTGTGCAATATATAAAGTCTCGTGTAATGTATACACAATAACAAGGGCCAAAATTTCACTGTGGAAGGAAAAGTAAAGCAAGATGGAATAAAACTCTTAGAAAATGAGAAGAACATGATCATGTGGAACTAAATAGGAGAAGGATCTCTTTGGGCAGTTACCTGCCGTAAGAGATGAGAAGATGCAAAGATGAAGCTGTAAATGAAATTGTGCCAGAACTACGGGCTTGCCAAAGGGAAAGCGGTCCCTGGATCTACGGACAGGTGAGACTGTTGACAGTTTTGGTTCTGACAATGAACAAATCCAGTAAATACACTTTCTGCAGGACAAGACCATTAAAACTCACTCCTTAAGCCTAAGGTTTAAATGCTAAGTGGATTTTTGCACTACGGCCATCTGAGAAGACTGCAAAGAGCACAAGTCAGGACTGCTGTATCAAAGGCTGGCTAAAGAACAGCAGAGTCAGAGTAGGTGAAATAAAGTGTTGAAGTAGTTTAATAGACTAACCTGAACACCAGGCTGTGACAGAACAAAAACCAGATCACTTTGATATTTCTGAATTAGCAATTCTGTTTCACATAAGAAGGAATATTCAATCATCATTTTTCTTTAAAAGTATAACCAGATGGGTAACCACCCTAACAGCCAAAAAACATGTCTTTTGAGAGTAATTTTGTGGCATTCCATAGAATAAAACACTCTTTTCTGTTTGTTTCTAGCAGCTTTAGTTTCAAATTCTGACAAAGGCATACAGAACTAACTGTTACACATGGAAAATGGTGTAATGGGAATACTAGCATATTGAACCAGCTCCTGTAAGAAGCTGAGCTACTCCATTCTAACTGATACAAGGTTTTGATCTGAGAAGGAATTTTAGAATTGGGGAATCGGTATCAATAGAGAGAATTCATATCTTCTGGATCTTTTCTCCAGTCTTTTCTTCATAGTGTATTTTAGGACAAAGAACAATTCTTTTTTAGATGCAAAGGGCTAATACCTGGGGAAAAAAAAATAAAAAGCAAAACACAAAAGGATCTAGGTCTCCCTCCCTCCATTTCTGCTTTCCCTCTGGCTGTCCTATGCATATTATTCAGGCAACTCTGGTGTTGAAATGTACATCTGTGTCTTAGTCCTGTCTTAGTCCTTGCATTTAGTTTAGACCACACCATACAGTTCATGAGCTTCAGAAATCCTCAGCTCTGCTCTGGACCCATTTGTATAAATTTTGCACAGAAAAGTAGAAACTGTAATGCTTCACCAGCACTGCATTTCGAGTTCTGCAGGATTAGGGGAATGGCATGCAAATGTGATTTTGATATTGTGAAGAGCCAAAGTGCTTCTCCTTTATAATGCACAGTTTTCTCAAGGCAGGTCCAAATCCTAAAGCTTACTCCAAGCATTAAGTCAGTATTTTGAAGAAATATATAACTACTGGAAATCACTTCTAGGGAGAGAGTTACAAAATAAGAGCATAAAACAAAGCAAGCAAACAACAAAAACAAAATGTTAGAAAGGTTTTATAAAATGAAAGGAAATTCTCACACAAAAATCAGAAAGTGGTAGGAAAGTGATAGATATGTCTCTTAGAAAGCTAGCAGTCTCTATTTACATTGTTAAATAGTAATAACAGTGATAAGTATCATAAGATTTATTCCTGTTACTGTAGCATTCTTTTTCAGAAACTTCTGAGAAAGCAAATTAATAGTAGACATATTTACTATTAAACTGTCCTGTGGATAACTGCAGTAAATCCCAGGGAATCTGCAATTGTAAATGATGGGCAAAAGCTAGCAACATGCTATTCACTCTCAGAGAACTAAGTGATGTGTCTTTCTATCATAATTTCATTCACACACATTCACAAATACATAGTGCGTAACAAGTACTGCATACGTTTGTGTGCATGACAGTGAATAACGCTAGTCCTGTGTGGTACCTGACATCTTATTTTGTGATGCTTTTGACAAAAAAAAATGACGGAATTCCTGCATATATCTCTTCTGGGGACTCCTCTTCTTTATTTTAATAGGTTGGGTTTGCCTAGGTTAATGTTTATGTATTACACAATGATTTGTGTCTTTCAACTTTATGTCATTCTGGAAGAGCTTCACTAACTTCAGTTAGCAGATGGAAGTCTGTAGGCTGAAATTAGGGATTAACTTTTAAATAGTCTGAAATGCAAGAAGAAAATTATCTCAGGAGTGTGTGTCTTTAGGGAGGGATGGATGGAGGCAGCTATATAATGAATCTTTCCTTTCTGTATGGAATAACTCTTTATAAGCAATTCTGTAATTCTTGATAAGCCACTGCCTGCCCCTGCATTTGTAAGAATCTGGAGGTCATGAATACATTTCCTACTCTGTTGGATGATTTTCTTCCTGAAGTTCTGTGAGTAGGGGACAACACTACATTATTTTCCTTCCACTTTCCAGGCTCAGCACATAGTAAAATCCTTGTCTGCAGATTCCAGGTTTTCTTCTGCATGGTTAAGTTATCAGCTTTCTGTCAGGGCTGCGTTATGTTTTTTGAAGGAGGTGGAAGAGGTGGGGGACAAGGTTTATTTTACAAGCTGCCAGTTAAGTTGTGTCCTAATGAATTGAACCTGGCTAACTCTACAAACTCTATTGAGCTTTCCAGACTTGCAAAGCTTTGAACCTTGCACATGAAAGGGGGAGGTATTTATTGGAATCTGCTATGACCGAAATTTTGCTGCTCATCTGAAGGTATCGTTTGTATTCCACTTCATAAAATAATGAATACTGGATCTGTCTCTTGTGAATCAGACCAGCGTTTGTGTCCAATTTTAGTGGTAGAGATCATAAGAGTTAAGTGTTCCAGCAGAGAGACCTGTGCAACGGTAGTCTCTCTTCAAAGAACACACTTCTGTCCTGGCCAGAAATTGTGGTATAACCATATCAAATACCAAATATTTTAAAAGACTTAATTTTAACTGCATTTTATTGTTATCAATATCGATCAAATCTCTATCATGAGTCTAGGAGGCTTGAGTGACAGTACTGTGGTATAAATAATAGGGATTAAAATGTTTTTTTTTTCAAACAGATTTAGATAGCTTTAAAAAGAAAGTTTTACTTTCTCTATTTTCATTTTGTGTTTTTCCTATCCTATAATGAAATATTAATATGACTTTATTTGCAACCATGTGATCCCATTTAAATGTATTTTATGAAAACATTTAAACAAATGTCACAGAAAAAGTCTATGCTCAAATGAAATAGCATTTGTGGACTGACTGATGGTTTAAATAGATAAAGCAGATATTTTCTCACATAAACTACAATTCTCTCACTTAATTTACTAACATTGTTTCAGTCTTCTGTCCACTTCTCTCAAAATACATAGTCTGATATGTATTCCAAAAAAAAAAGTCCTCTAAAAACACATACATGTCCTTGGAAAAAGTAGAGTTGGTCATTCCTTTACTAGCAAGTTTATGCCACAAGATCTAATGAAGATTTAGCCCATTTGTAGTGACAGGGCTTTTTCTTAAGAAGATAGTGTTGTTGAATACACTACTACATCTGATAGACATTTAATAATACTCACTGCGTGAATAAAATATATTAAATGAATGGCTCATTTTCATGATAATTTTTTCGTCCTCACATTGTGCACATATTTATCAGAAATTATTCTGATTTTTATAAGTATTTGGAAATGTATCATCTGCTCATTTACCGTTTGTAGCAAATATGTATTCAAGTAAGATCATAGAATCATAGAACGGTTTGGGTTGAAGGGACCTTTAGGATCATCTAGTTCCAACCCCCCTGCTATAGACAGGGACACCTCCCTCTAGACCAGGTTTCTCAAAGCCCCAACCATCCTGGCCTTGAATCCCTGCAGGGTAGAGGCATCCACAAGTCAGTTAGTCATGTTTCTGAAAGATACTCTTGTATTAACATGATTGGTAAAAATATATATATATATATATATATAAATAAACTCTTAAGGACAGTTTGTTAATTCTCAGTGGTAAATGCTTGTGCCAGTTGCAGAAATATGTCTTAGAAGCTTAAAAGTATAAGAACTACTTTATTGGGCCGGACTGAAGATTGAGATAACGTGTCTGGAACTTGATGATTCTTGGAGTCCCTTCCAACCCAAGGAAGATTATATATATTGAAAGAAACCAAACACAATATGATATTGCAGAGGATGGATCATCCTCGTATCCAGCAGTTATCAATTTACGGTTTTCTTCAAACAGATTTTGTAAGCAATGTAATGATACTTTTAAAAATAACTCAACCAGTACTTGATACACTTAGTCTTCTTTATCTGTTTGCCAGCAAATGTAAATGTGCACTGGCAGTGCAGACTTGCTGTGCATTAACAAAAACCGGCTCTGTCCCACCGCAGCCCTGGCTACATCTCAGCAGAGAAGAAAGAATATCTCCCCATAGAGCTTTGTGGACCCTGCACTGGAGCACCCAGAGGTAACTGCATGGCATCACTCAGCACCCACTGTGTCAGTTATCACTTTGATACAAAAAATCACTCTTAAGTAAACCCTAAACCTCTAAAAAATGATTAATGAAAACACCACTAGCAACATGGTCCCGGCTAAAGCTGCTAGAGACTCTCAAGCTGGGCATCTGAGACTGGGGATAGCATCAGACCGAAGTGGGAATGCAGATAGACAGCTTGGATGCATCTCTGAGCAGCATGGAGTTTCTAGCAGAATTACAAGCTATTTATTTTTTTTTTTTTAATTAAATCTAATTCCTGTGGGAAAGGAATATTAGATCAATATGGCGACAAATACTGATGCACATTTTCCACTGTCCTGACAGTTAATTCTCCTTTCTCACATTCACTTCTTTGGTATAATCATATGATATAATAATTAGTAATCAACTTTCAAAAACAAGGCGCATACTGAAAGCAGTATGCAACCCACAGCACAGTATATCTTTCCACAGTTACGAAAAGTCCTATGCAATCCTACAATTAATGTCAGATTTGATTTCTCTTCTGCTTTTCCATCCTTATTACAGCAATCATTTCTGTTTTTTCTCTCTCTAGTCTTTTTCTCAGTCTCTCACAGTGATATTTTTCATGATCCCTTACTTCACTTTTGTATATTATTCTAGTTTTCACTTCACTTCAGTATTATTTTTTCAATATTACATCAATTTGATTTTTTCCCTATGTTCTACCTCCCACACTCCCATATTGATATCACTTATTCCACCCTCATTTCCTCAATATTTTTGGATAGCGGTTTATGGATAGATTCTTCAGCTGAGTATTGTTTGAACATGGTCACTGATTTGTTTGTGAGGTGTCTACACCATGTCTGCTTCAACCACTTGATAGAGATTTTTTATAGCCATATTGGTTTGGCAGAGTTCATACATATTTCAGCATCATTTTTACTTGGAATGTTGATCTACTTTTTCTAGTCTGTTCTAATACTCCAAGTGGACTAAAGAGTGCATTGAACACCAAATAAGCCTAGGAAGGGTGATTTTAAGTGAGACTTTACACCAGAAGTTAGTACCTTGGAATACATATAAAACAAGTAGAAATGAAATAAAAATATTTTCAAATCCCAAGTCTATTTGGGAAACTAAATTGAGGATTCTTTGAATTCTGTTACAAGCTAATTATTTCTTGCTCTGATCTTAGGATATTTTTTCCCAGGCATATTTGACTTCATTGGCTTTTCCCCAAAAGCTGAAAAGTATTTTGAATGGTTTTATCCTAAATTATTCCAAACATTTTCACTTTATTACTACGACTGGTAATTTTTCTCTCAAGATGGCATTCTCTCTGCTCCCAGATACATTTGCTTTTCCTTCCCTCTGAAAAAAAAACAATATAACAATTTAGAAGCTAAATAACTATTCAGTAGACTTGTCACTGATGTTCAGACTACAGTTTTACTACTGCATAAACATAAACCCACATTTAAAGGAAAGTGTTGCACGGAGATAGCATGGGTGCTGTTGCAGAAGCTAGTGGCTAGAGGGAACTCTTTTTCCTTGCTAAAGTGGTTCTAACAAAGCAATAAGTACTTTGCTATAGCAAAGCAGATCATTAAAAGAAAAAGAGAACGGGAAAAATCAATGAAACAAAAGCCTTAGCGTTAACTGAGAAGTGCTCATGGAGAGGGTAGGAACCAGAGATGTGTCAGTGACATGTATCATTTCTACAGCAATAACGAGTCTTTGAGTATCCTCATTCAGAGACAGGGACAGGTCACTCAGGCCTGGTGGCTTGTCTAAGGGCAGCTAACTGACCACGTGTGGCAGCCTGTGTCATCCAGCTGCTCTAGAGGATGTTTCGGCTTCATGCACAGGGAGAGAAAAGATCTTGACCACAAAAAAAGAGCAGGCAGTTCACAGAGCAGCAGTAGGTAAGGTGTTCAGGTAGCAGCTGCTGAAACTTTTAGGCTCCTAGCCAGCAAATTAATTAAGTGCGTGCTTAACTTTAAACATGTGAGCTAGTCATAGTTTTTGTTGAACTATTGCTACACAAAACTTTAGGTGGCTTTAAAGCATAAAAAGAATTGTTGCTTATGCTTGGGTGTTTTGGCTCCAGTTCTGCCCCTGGGCACGTGCTGGGAGGGAGAGCAAACTGGATGGGTAGGAGAGTTCTGTTTACAGAGTACACTGGGTCGGCGCTTGGCGAGCACCGAGGCGTGTAGACGGCTGACATGTGCGCGGTCTCACCCCAGTAAGAAACTGAGCCATGGCCAACTTGTGTACCTTACTAAGGAACTTGGAAGCACTTCTGGTGTGGTAGTGCGGTCTCCAAGATCTCTTTTGCTCTCGCCTCTTATTTTCAGGCAAATAAAATACCCTGAAACGTTGTGTAATAGAGCAAATCGCGTGAGAGGGAGTGAAGCAAGGATGGAAGGTTTGGAGACAAGATCGCAATGATTCGTGTCGGTAATAAGCATGACCCTAATGTCTGGCTTAATGCTGTGTTATTCCATTTCTGTGTCTGTGTAACTATGCTGAGTTCCATGAAGATGGTAAGAAAGTAGAATAAATCTTAGCATGCTCCTTTGTGTTAACTGATTAAATCTGAAGTTCTGGACACCCCGTGAGCCTTGACTATCCTTATATGGACTAGCTAAGAGAAACCAAAGCGTACAGCCTTTTTATGGGGTCACCATTATAAGCACTAGAATCCAGGTGTAAGCCTTTTAGCAAATGTTCTTTCAGATGTGCTCCAAATGTTCTCAGCTGTGCTCTAACTGCACAAAGAGCTGTTGAATGTGCCTTGCATTCAGCAGCTGTGGTTATACTGCTCAAAAAAAATAATCAACCAAAATACCTTGTCTGACAGCTCCTGCCTTCCCTTTGTCTCCACAGCCAGTTGGCCCAGGCATGCTTGGCTCTGAGATAAAGTGTATGCAAACAGGAGCAGCCATAATCTCTATCCTCACCCCAGGATACAGGACTGATCCTGAACGTGATGTCTCGTCAGTCCATGGCATATGTATATGCATCAAACTGTCCAGAAATGACAAATCAGATCAAAAGTCTATCAGCCTTGACATCTTGTTTCTGGCAGAGGCAATTAGAAGATGTTAGTAGACAATATAACAATTCTATCAATAAATACTTTCACATTCTGTTACAGTTCATGCTTCAGCAACTAAGCCAAATATGATGCATTTTCAGTTAAAGGATTTGTCCTGTCATATCGTATCACCCTGCAGTAGGGAGCTCCACAACATTTGCCTTATTCTTTCCAAACCTACTGCCCAGTTGGTCCTCCTGAAACCCTCTTGTTCTATGTGTGAGGCAGTGAATAGATGCTCCCTGTGCCACCACTATGCTCTGTGTGTGATTCTGCACATCTCTGTAGGTGTCAGTCTAGAGGCTAAAGAGTCCTACTGCAGTTAATATTCTTCACCTGGAAGTTGTCCCATACTTTTGATCAGCTCTATCACTACCGTCTCTATTTTTTGTGGGGTTTTTTTTTTGGTGCATTTTTTTTTATTGTTGTTGTTTAGTTTTGTTTTGTTTTTAAGCTCTACTGTGTCTTTTTTTTTTTAAGATGTGTGTGCTAGAGGAGGGAACTGTAACTGTTGAACTAGGTCACATAAAATCTTGGACAGATTCCTGGATTTCTATTTTAATGACTCCGAATCCTTGGCAATGGTTCAGAACTGTTCAGTTTTCTTCCTTTCTCTCCCTTCAGTACTTCTACTACTTCTGTGATTAAGGCAAACCTCTCAACCTCCCAGCTCGCCAGTTTTAAGCTGGAAGAGTCCAGTGCAGCTAGATACACATTGCTGAAAGGATCATTGCATTTGTTCTCTTCTATCCCAAGTATCCTTACATCACTCATAAAGTGATCAAATTCAACATGAAAGTGTGCTGGTGTTTTTTGCCCCTACTTCTACTAGAAGGCTGTCAGATTCTACCTTTCTCTTTATAAACATTTATTTTTGTTTTTTCTCTCTTTCATTAATGTTTTGGGTTTTTTTTTTCTTTTTTCTTTTTTCTTTTTTTCTTTTTTTTCCTCTCCTGCTATGTTTATGGTCCACAAACAAATTCAAGATAATTATATTAGGTTATTCAAACCATATTCTCCGAATCTCTTCTTGCACAACAGAATTTATATTTCTTCCTTAGAGATTTTACCTCCACCTGCCCCAATTTGAATTCAGCTTTTCTGAATGCCACAGTTGTATACAATATTGTGTATAACCAGTGCCTCGGTTAACCGCATTCTTCTGGAAATACTGCTCTTCATTAAGCCCAACATTACATCTGCATTTTTCATACTGGTAACTGCCATTGTCCTGATGTGGTCAGCTAATGAAATCAAATGCACCTTCATGTCTGTAGAGACCCTTCAGCTTATGGCAGAGATCTCTGTTAACAATTCTCATCATTTATACCGCTGAAATGTATCCCATTTCTATTGCTCCAGTTCTCAGTTCTGCCCGTGTGATGCTCTGAGCCTTCTCTGTGCTGATGGAAATATTGACGACTGGGCTCAAGACAAATCCCTGAGAAATTCAAATTGCAGTCTCTCTCCAGCCCAACACCTCCTCCTTGAGAGCAACCTGACCTCCTTTCTCTGTCTGCCAGTCCCTTATGTATACCATACCTCTTCAGTATTAATCCTCACTTCTCTAAAAGTATTAATAACTTCAGCAGTATGATACAAAGCATCTGACTCAGGCTGAATTCTTTGTGTCTGCAAAATGTGATAACTTTACCAAAGAACATTATCAGATTAGACAGATGTGATCAATCTAACTAAAGCCATATTGTATGTCTCCATACACCTTCGGGTGTCCCCTGAACGTAATGATTTTGTCCTCTGAACTGTGTTGTCCAGTTCTTCACACCTCTTGAGGACCCTTTGATAGATCTAGCTGGATATCACTCTTTCTTCAGACCTGATCCAAGAGGGTAATGCATGCACGTAACTCTGTATGTGCACGTAATTATAATCATGGCCATATATTTTAAAGCATCCTTCCACAGGATTTATAACTCCATGTATGAATTCTTCAATGTTCTGAGGTCAATGTTACTTGATTCATGCTCTCTACAATTTAGCTTTGTTTGGATATAATCATTTCTATTTTTATCCCCCAATTTTCTTCACGTCTTTTGCCTTACACTCTGTCTTGAAGAATTAATTTAATTTTAGAAGATCCCTACAATCTTTTTAGTATTGGAGTTTTTCTTTGTGTCTCTTCTTTTCTCTTCTTTTCTCTTCTTTTCTCTTCTTTTCTCTTCTTTTCTCTTCTTTTCTCTTCTTTTCTTTTCTTTTCTTTTCTTTCTTTTCTTTTCTTTTCTTTTCTTTTCTTTTCTTTTCTTTTCTTTTCTTCTTCTTATACTATGTTATGTGTTCAGTAAGTTCTTTTGCAAGTCCTACTCAAGCTGTCTTTCAGCAAAATGTGAGTCAAGTAATGGAAAGATGGGAATCCAGTGTTTTGTGGTACTTCTTGCCATAATGGACACATTATTTAGACTTTTTCATTAGTTTTTCATCACTCATTTAAGCATGCTAACTTTTTGCCATGTTTTGTTTTCTCTCATGGTTTGAACCTGATCTCTTTTGATTCCCTGTGCAGATAACAGTTGCTGAGTGAAAAGAAAACCTCACAATCCTTACAGTGTTTTATTGTGTTGTAGCTGCAAGATAGAGAAAAGTGGCACATGCATTTCCACTGATATCTTAAACACGTCTCACGGCAGTTAAGTGCTGAGAGCTGGTAATACTTTTGCCCTCTGAGCACAGGGTAGAAGGGTAGGATGACTCTTGCAGCTAAAGTGAGATTTATGTCACATGTTAGCATTGAGGAAATAGGCAGTGCAGTAAAGGTACCTCACTTCTGGACGTACCTTCACTGTTAGAGTCGCAGAGACTTTTAGTTAAAATGCTTTTTTAAAATGTGGTAATGCAGATGGGCCTCCTGCCTTCAGCACTAATCTGAAGGCTTTGAAGCATCCAGAAAAAGGACAGTTGAAAAGATTCAGTAATAACCTGTAGAGACTCCTCTTTCTTTCTCTTTCACTCATAGCTAGAGCAATGATTAATTTGGAGCATTCAGTGGAACAGAATGGGTCATCACTAAGTAGAAGCAGAGTCTGTAAAATCTGGCACACTTGAGACTTCTGACTTACAAGGCTTTGGGTTAAGTATATGTATCACTATTTGCATTCTCTGCACCTAAGTCCTATAGCTGCTATTAGAGCTCAGGGATTACAAAAGCTGTGTTGTCAAAGTGATGAGCTGCTGGGACAAGTCCTACCATCCAATTTTTAATTAATTAATTTATTTTTTTTACAGCATTTAGATCCATCATACTTGTTTATTCCCGAATTTATTAGAACACATAAACCCTGTTTAAGAAAGGGATAAACAGCAATGTAGAGACTTATTTATTAACACCAAAAACACCATTTTTATATACTGTGTGTCATTCTCTTTTATTCTCCTGTGTGACCACATTAAAGACACTTAGGCATTTGTTTAAGAGATATTTTAGAGAACAAGAACGCAATTAAACCCTAGCTGTGTTCATGGAACAGGCTGTCTCCAGAAAATAAGTGGCTTTTACCACTTTCTACCTTTCTAAGAGTGATCTTGGTGTATTTTTATACTCCAGAAAAGTCTATTAAATCTTTTTAGTCTTGGAACTGTGGGAGGAGATTGAAATATTTTGTGCCAAGATTTTCAGAAGATGTGTTGCCAAAAATGTCTGTGTAGGAAGAGGAGAAAGCACTTAAAAAAAAAGATACTCAGTTCTCTTAACCCAAATTTCAACTGTTCTGTGCATGCTCTTTTTCATTCAAAATGAAGTGCCATACACCAACACATACATACAGTTTTAAATTCTCCTGATACAGATGCTTTTCCAAACATGTGGCCACTGATAGTGAAAATACAGAAGAAACTGTTTCTGAATCTGCTTTTTCTCTATTTGCTTTCCCTTTATACTCTTTTCCTGTTCCAAACTATGGCATGCATTTGTAGAAGTTTATCTCAGAAAACAGGAATTTCCAAATCTTTCTCACCTCTTGCATTCTCATCACCTGCAATTGTTCAAAACAATAAAACCCTGGATGCCTTTCCTCAGGAAAAAAAAAACAACAATCATACATTAAGTAAAAGGTTTGTGACTGTGATTGATTACAGAGCAGAAAAGAACAAGATTATTCTGAAGGAAAAGACTTATAGATAAACGGATTATAGTTACTTACACTTGCTGACATGGGATTTAAATATTCCATTTCTACTTTTGTGACCACTAGGCTCACTCATGACAGCTAGAAAGTGAAACTGAGTAGAAGCTGATTAGAAACACAAACAAAGTCTGTTTTTCTCCAGAGAGTGCACAAGCAGCAGAAAAGGAGAAATTAAATGAGATATTAAAATTTCTTTCTGTTTTTTGTGCTTGATCCTGAATTCCCTTGTTCTGTTATGCTGGAGTTAATGACACCACACTACTCCCAGAAGGATGATTCAAGCTATTATTAGCAAGACCCAGAATCTCTTCCTTACACTCAATTCATCCAAGGAGCACAAATGACAGCACATGGAGGGAGGTCCAGTGGGGATTCTTGTGCCCTTAATCTCCACAAGCCCCAGAGCACGCACTGGGCCCCTGATGCACCCAAGTCCTCATCTCAGTGCCACTCTGCAGCCCAGTTCTGGTTGCGTGGGCTACAGGACATGACACCCTGATCAAGGCTCCAGTTTCTGCACATGAAGGCACTGAGGGAAGGATTCCCTGCTGACCCATAGGAGTCTGCATCCTGAAGAAGAATCGTCCTTCACTTTGCAGTGTGGGAGCAATGAGTCTGCTAGAAATCAGCAGCTCTGACCTTTTAATTTTAGTCTCAGAGCTTTTCTTACTTTTCTAAGCCTTTCCCTCAGCAGTACATTGGCCATCCTATTTACTTATGCTGCCCTGGAATGTTTTTTATTTGCAATGAAATATAAATAGTGCTAAGCCTTTCAATGTTAGTTTATTATCTTCATCTTCCACCACATTTTATTTGTTTGCTTTTGTGTGCAGAGCTTTTGTTTTCATTCTGATCTAATTTTTTTGTAGTCATTTTGAAGACAATCTTCTGATGTACTTTGGGCCATATATGCCTCACAGACGTAGTCTAAGTAACAAAACTTTCCTTGGTGCTTATACTCTTTCAGTAGATTCTTACTTTCTCTGTATTTATCTTAAGAATTATGCTGTATATCTAAATATCTTGAAGAAAAATCAAAGTTTACAGAGCTGTTGTTTTAACTTTGACAAGGTTTTTTTTTTCTCACACACTCACAAGCACACACACACACACTGAAAAATAGAAAAAGAAAAAAAATCCTTAATTCTTTCTCCAATAACATAGAGATGTTGTGGTTTTATTGTTGTTGTTTGTTTTTAATTGTGTCAACTATTGTAGGTCCCAGTTCAATTGGAGAGTTGAAAAGATTAAAGCTCAGTGAAAGCTTTTATAACAAGGTAGATGGACCTAGCTAATAGTTAATACACTGTTAGCATGGTTTGTGTGTCAGAAGATATATGTGTGAACTTTTCTTGGATGTTACTAGACAACTATAAGATTTCAGATTTCAATAGGTAAAAGGATTGGGACTCAACTATCAGACAATCATACTGTATTTTTAATGACTAGGGGAGAAAGAATAAAATATTTAGAAAATATACCTTATTGGAGAAAGAGATGTACGTTGCATGAGTGGCTTCTTTTTAAGTTAAATGGCAGGCATCCTTTCATTTCCTGGCAGAAATGAATTTCCCAAGGTAACAAGGCAAACTCCAAGGCTACATGGAGGACTGCACAGCAGCCCACCACCACCAGACAGCAATAAGTCTGCAATATCTGGGACATGATGCAGAGACATACAGCTAATGGCTTGCTGCAGAGAAAATGCAACTCCCATTTCTCTTCTGCTTACCAATATTTGCCTGGGAAGGTTACACCTAACATGAATTGGGTTTGCATGATGTATGGTATTTTTGTCCTGATGAAGCAAAAAGATTAGCACCATTACCTTAAACCCTATGTGAGCACTTCTGTGACATTCTTGGCTTTTGCTTCATCTCCACAATAAATTTGCGCGCATCAAAAGGCAGGTACTTCCATACGTCTTCCTTCTCATGCTGCTGGGCATTTGCATCAACTTTTTGTCTTTTTTTAGAAATGTCTGCTTTTCTCAAGACTCTGATTCTGCAGGGTAGTTGGGTATATCTTTAATTTCAGACCTTCAGTACATTCATTGAACAGAAGTCTGGTACCTGCTCTACAGAGTCACATCTGAATTCATTCGAATCTGAACTCATGCTGTGAGGAAAATATAGCATTTTCTTCAATGAAGAAGGATTTTTTCTCTGTTTTTAAATGAATGCATCTTCTGTATCTCCTACATACTATAAATCTACTTATCAGTGCATATTGTAATATTTCTACCACATCAATTAAAACTGATTAAAACCTAATTAAAACTTTTTATGTAATCTCATTTCCACTTGAATACTCATCAACTGCTTCTTATTCATCCCTACCTCAGGTCAATGCTTTTCTTACCCTCATGGCTTCTTACTACCCTGACTTTACTGTGTTTCCATTATCATTACTAACAGTATGTGGGCAAGACCAAAATCACATTTTTATTTTTTTCAGCATATACTGGGTAAAAATATCAGATTCAGCTGCTTTTAGATATATGTGGTTTGGTGAGGTGATTCTCCACCCTTCGTGTTCTTCCAACTTTGATTACTATTATTTTTTCTCTAAGAATTTCGTTAATCCAATTTGATGAGGCTACCTCTTCAGCCATGAAAAGCTGTAGCATCTACTTGGTTGACCTAGGATTTTTACACTCTATAAAGTAGCTCATGTAATCATAAACTGCTTGTCTTTCAGTATTTTAGTGATTCTCCACTACAAGATCCTGAGTTTGCTTATACATATGAGAAAACCGAATGAAAAAGAAAATAAGTACATGCATTAATTAGGTTTAGAAGTCATTAAAATACTTTTCCTCACTATTCTTTCTGTTATAGAGAATGGTTATATAACTCCAAGACAGTGAGAAAATATGAAGACCAAGTCCAGCATTTTCATGGGACCAATTTTGTGTTTGAAGAGTGATAAAAATATAAAGGAGGACTACTTATCACATAGGCTAGAACTGATTCTCATTTTCATTCTTAAAAAGCTCACTATACTCATTCAAATTCTGTTGGTGCTGCCAAAGGATTATTAAGAGAGCGATGTGTAGACGAGAGCTGCCCCTTAAGTAAAGCATGAAAAGCCAGCAAGAAGCTTTACAGCTCTGTGCTATATTGTTTTTCAAGCATCTCCAGATACAAAGTTCAGGGAGCAGAGACTGGCACAAAGCATGGACTGACTTGTTCTTGGTGCAAAGTGAAACTTACTATTTCATAATTTCATTTCTTCAAGTGTTGCTAGCCCCAAAAGACCAACTCTTAATTACTTAATTTTCTCCACTGACTCTGATTAAGGTTTTCCTTGGCTCATGATTCTGGTGAACTTGAAGAACTTCTATTTTTTTAAAACTGTGTTTCTCACCAGGTGGAGTATTCCCTGCAAACTCTGAAACTTATGAACTTTCCAGTACATTTTATAAGTTACTTTTGCTTACACATTTGACTGAAGATGGAGGCATTCCACAAATCCCCAAGCAGAAATCATTTTATTAGCCAGTTTGTGCACTGTATACAGGAGAATATGGGATTATTTGTTAAGAAATTTACTGCCAAAAAATTTATGGCAGTAATATAAACTCACAAGTGTCCCTTTCTATTGAGGGGGAGTTGACTTCAGTAGCTATATGACTGATGATGTGACAAAGTGTGATAGCAAATGCAGCTGCTGGACCAGAAAAAAAAACTGTTCCAAAAAAAAGAGAGATAGGACAGAAAAGTACACTTAAAAGGAAATAATGTATTATTACTGCTACTATTACATTTAATCAGGGAAAAACCCCAAATAGACTTCTATTAGTGCATCAATTAGTCTGATCTTTTGAAAAATACTGTCTTTTTCCAGAATCTGAGAATTTTTAAAATACAGCTACATTTAATTCACTGAATTTATCTTTAATTAAAAACCATTTCCACCAACGCAGTTTTCAGTTTTACATGATGATTTTGGTGTTGTGTGTTTGACAATGTAAGATTTATCAGTGATCAGTGATTTATCAGTTATCACATAACTATCTATTAAGAAACTTGTGTTGACATTTTTCTCCTTTAAATCAGAAAGTTTATTTTTGCCTATTACTCTGTCATTTTTAGTTTTTTTCCAGCACCTTCTATTCCCCTTGCTTCCTCCTACTCCCCAAAGCATGGAGAATTTCCAGTTTGAACTGGAACTCTGCAACTGCCTACTCTGTTGAAAACTGGCTGCACCAACCCTCCAGATTAGGGTTGAGTGAATAGGTAATGAATGTTTCTTTTCTTTTTTGATTTGAGAAAACAACTCCCCCTCCCAAAACTTTATCTGAAGTCAAATGAACCATTCTATTCAGCCTCTGAGTATGTTATAGTTTAGTCTTTTAATTTTATTTTGTTTTTATTGTATTTTTGTTTTTAATTTAGGTATCTTTGATCTCAAATCACTGTTTTGAAACAAAACATTTTGTTTTGAAATAAGCTGAAATGAACTATTGTAACATAAAAAGAAAAAAGCCCCCACTTTTTTTGGCTAAAACTATTCACTGCACTTGGCAAAATTTTATAAATAGTTTTGATCAATCTAGAACAAATTTTCTTTGTCAAATAAATAATTTGCTTGGACTAAAAATATCTCTGTGTATTCCATATATAATATGAAAATACAAAATATTGCTGTGTGAATAGTTGTTATCTGTAAGTGCAAGCCAACCACCATGTAATTCCTTTTAATCCCATTATCCTAGTCTAACTGCCATGCATAAAATACATTTGCAATACATTGCTTTCATAACAAAGACAAAACTCAAGGATTAGACTGGCATGTGCCTCCTCAATCTTCCTGGACACTAACAAAGGAGGCATGGAGGGCTGCTCATGGTAAGGTAGGTTTCTCCTTATCCAGCACAAATTCTGAGCTTAGCCTGGCAAAGCAGGTAGCCAGGACATTCTGATCCTCCAGAATTTGGCTGGGGCTAAGGAGCCTCTTTTGCTTCCTGAGGAACAGCTATGGGCCATGTGCTAGATGAATTAATGTGCCATCAGGATCAGCTCAGCTGGTTAAAGCAGCCTAATGCTGGCATCCCCTCTCTAGCCTCTCTGGTCTTCAAAGCCACCTAGAAGTAGCAGGCATAAGAGTCCTGGAACTGCTTTCAAAAGCATTTTTGTATGAGATGACCTCTATCCTCCACTGACTATAAAGGACGAGCGAGGCTTAGAGTGATAGAAAAATACCTACTTTTGGTCTGTAAAAATAGGAGCCAAGAAACTACTAGTCACCTTTTTTCCTTTAATAGCTGCATTAAAATAATCTCTCTCTAGTTGTGGCTGATAGCCTGGAAATGCTTCAGTTTAAACTTGGCAATGCTCTCAAGAGCCAGGGCAATGACTTGTTTGTGATACGGCAGCACCAGCACATCACCTGTCATGTTTTAACATGGTTCATCTGACATCAGTGCAAAGAAAAATAATGCTTATCACACATTTCTGCATTTATACTACTTCTCGAAGGTAAATTAAAAAGTTGCTTTTTGAGTTAGTACTGTTTAATGCTATTCAGATTTCAGTCTTAGTTATTTCACACCTTTCAAATTCATAAACATATGGATGGAATGATGTTTGGATTCCTTTTGGCTTTGTGGTATCTGGCTCTGTTTTTATTTATGGTTTGGTTTCTCCATTTTTGAATTTGACTCCTGATTTCCTTGATAATCTTTGCCTGTTTTGTTTTTCTGTTCTCTAACTGAGAATAGAAGAGGTTCATTAGAAATTCTTTGTAAATCATATGTACCATTCTGTAGCAGTGTCAGTGTCTGTAGCTAAGAAGCTAAAAATACGCAGGGGATTTGGTAAAGCACACAAATAAAAGAGCAGAGAATAACATGAGAATGAATTTATTTATTTTTTTTAATACACTCCTGCGGAGAGAATCACTCTACCTTAATAATAATTTGAAATAAAACTGTCACTGGAATTTGAATCAAATGAAGCAGGGACTTGGTCTCTATGTTTCCTCATCCAAGTCATCTTCTCTCAGGGCACTGATATGAGAGGAGCCACATTATATTTCTTTGTGAGAAAGTTCACCAAATATTTGTCACGAGATCTCTTTTTAGGATTTGAGGATCTTTTCCAGTTTGTTGCTGTTCTTGCTGCTGGACTCTGGTGTAATTGGTTTGAATGGCAGACCTTTCTTGGACAACAGGAAGATTAATTAACAATCTTTAGACAAATTTTGCTCATTTGACTACTTACCAATTTGACTACCACTCTAAATAGTTAATATGTGGAATTCGCAGATGGAGAAGATGAAAGCACAGGAAAGTTAAATGACTTGCTAAAAGACGAAGAGTGAACCAATGGCAGAGCCAAGAAAGGCACCTTAGGCTCTTGTTTTAGGGTATAGCTTCGGCCAAGATGATTCAGCCTTCAAAAGAAAATACTGTGTTTTGTAAAACTGATTATTTTGTTGAAGATTGTGGCTGAAGTTTGATGCTCTTTTTGTCAAATTTTGGAATAACCTGTAGCTCTTTACCAAGACAACTTTGTTTTGAATGACCTCTGGGGACTGATAAATTTCAGCACAAGGGATAAAAATGTTATAGACTTTGGAAGTATGTGCCAGACACAGGATCACAAAAATGTGAAAGCTAGGTCCTGTTTCCAGTCAGAAAAGCTAGATATGGGAAGTCTTTACTTGTCTACCCTTGAAAAAGAGAAGAATGTTTTTATTGGAATCCAGTGGCCTCTTTATATTTAGTTCAAACTCTTTCCACTATCTGCATGTCAACTGTAAAATATAGTACTTAGATTTCAGGATTCAACATGGTAAATACTCATGAAAGCAGAAGGGCTATGACTCCCAGCCTTTCCCAATACATGATTCTTCTTATAAATATTCTAATAGAGGCTTAGATACCAGCAGAGAGGTCTTTAGCTTACTGACAAAGGTCTTGTGTTTTACAGTTGCTTCTCTTCATCTCTTCAAACGTATCTCTGTGACCACAGATGAGCTGTCTGCATATCACAGGGTGAAGGCACAAGGCCAGAGTAGAAATATTTATACTCTGACAGAAATGTTTTTTCCAAGAAAGGGCTTCTTTTCCTATAGTAGAGAAACTGGGTCCAAATGAAAGTGAACAGAGATACAGTTTTTAGTGGGACTATAGCTAGTTAACCATTGCCCAATACATTCATTAGTAAAGAATGAACTTGAGGCGTTCTTTTCCTAAAACAGCTTTCAGAAAATTTCTCATTAAAACACACTAGGCCTTTAGATCCATCACAGCTGATTGACCAAATAACCTTCATCAATATAGAAGAGAAGAATCTTACTTCAGAAGGAAGAAAAGTGAGGGAGGTCAGGCCAGTGGCCAGAGAGCTTTGTTCTGGTCTGTGTCTTCTCTGCACAAGTCTATGCTGTGACATATCCTCTTATCCTCTCTCAGCCTAAGCTGAGATACCATCTCCCAATTTTCATTTCAATCTCCACAGATATTTCTCTCACTATACTGAATTATTCTCTGAGAGACTTCTTCCAAGTTTGTCACTCCAATAAGCAAAAAGAGAAATAATTGCTCGTGACTTTTTTATTAAAGCACTTTTTTATTTACTTTATCAAGTGCTTCCTGATGAGACACTGAATCTGTCTTGTAGAGTGTGCTGTCTCAGAGGTGCTGTGTGACCTCAGTGCCAGTGCAAATAGACATTGACAGAAACCTCTGCACGTGTCACAGGAGCTGGCCTACTTTGGGATGGCCAAAGAAGGAAGAAACAAGGGCATAGGAAAAAATTAAATGAAAGGGATCAGCAGAAGAAGACTCAGAAAACAGAACAGAAAACAGAAAAAGGTCTACCAAGTTTTGGTAGTCTTTGAGAATAGCTTGTTGTATCTTGATGCTCCTCTAGAAAGTGACTGAGAGCACCACCTAGGTTTGTGTCTCTGGGACACTGGGCATCTGTCCAGATCTGATTGACCTTTGGAGTAAGCAACTAAGGGAAATTCCTGAAATTAAACAAAGTGAATTCCTAGCTGCATGCAATCTTGGTATGTCCATTTCCATTCAGATGCTGTTTTGATTGGTCTCTTGCGGCTCTTAAGCACTGGAGAATCACAATCAATCCTCAACACAACTTAAAGAAGTAAATGTAGAGTTTTGGAATAATAAGGACATTTCTGTAGATATCTTGTTGGTACTCCACAGCCTCCTGCTCCTCGTCCTTGACTCTTAGAAAGTGTCACTTGAGCATTCATGCCACAGGAACATCACATTAAGAAACACACTTTACTCATCATGCGTGGCATTGGAAAATCCCTGTTTTCTTCACCATGCAGGTACTTGTGCTCCATGACCTCTTAATTAACCCATTTTCTGGGAGTTTGTTTGATTAATTAGGTGTGGATGAAAAAAAACAATTGGGAATTGGCAAGGAGGAAGGTGGTTTTGTTTCTGATGGCTGAGTTTTGTTTATTTTCTCTTTCTTTGTGTTCCTTTGTGTCTGATGGTGCTGTTAGTTACCTTCAGCCTGTGCTGCTATAAGGGCAGTAATGCTGCAAGCACTTAGCTCTGCCACATTGTGGGAGGGTAAACACAGTTTTAGCAATCGTTTCTGCATGCTGCTCTGTAACTACAAAATCAGCTTTTGCCTGCAGTATGGCATTTTCAGGCCCTGATAGTTGTCCTGAGCTCTCCACACAGTTTACCGTTCATTAAGTCATGCACTGATACACCTCCTGATCCTTCACATTTCTAGTTCCCTCCATCCCCAAGCAGGGTCCCCACAATTGCTGATATAGATGGCAACCCTGCTGTTTAGGGAGATAGTGTGTTTGGCAGCTGATTGTATGTTTGGTGGAGTTCCTGCTTTTTTCTGTTTTTTTTTTTTTTTTTAATCACTGAAGGATTACTTTATGTATAGAACAATTGCCAATATTTTCTATAACTACTGAGCAAAAGCATGTATTTTCCACATGCCTAAAACTAAAGCCATTTTTTTAAGAATGAAAGAGTCACTGGAGTGAAATTTAAGAACGTTATCAATGACTTGGAAGCTCATTTAAAAAACTCATTTTCAAGGCTGCATCAAAGAGAAATCTCTGTGGATATATTCACATTTTCATTAAGCATGCTCCCTTGCTACACTGTTGGTTAACAGTTATTACACTGTCAAATTGTTATTTTAAGAATCCATTCAGGGATCCTGAGCTCCAGTACAAAACCATATGGTCAATCAACATGTGCCTCTACTATGCCTCTACTCTATGCTCTTCTACAAACTACATCTTTACCAGCAAATGACCTCAAAATCTGATGATTATATGTAAATGCAAACTGTATCACCAATCCTTGAATATTATTGAATGCAGTTGGCTTCATATGAGGGTGTTTGGGTGGCAAAGATAAACAGTTCATTCGTACAGTAGCTATGATGCCTTTATTTTTATCTTTTATTTTCTTTACTGAGAGAGAGATCTTCTGAATTTTTTTTCCAAAAACATACTTGTAAATACATATGTTCTGAGAGGCTTTGTCACCACCTAAGGAGGTGGGGCACACAAATTCAAGTGTCTGCTCCACTGTATTTCAGACAGAGCTTTTTGGCTTCCCTCCTCCCCATTCAGGAAATTGAAGGATTTTTTTCCTGGGTACACTGCACAGAGCAACTCTGCATAGTTCTCCAGCTATACAAGATGTATGTGGCAGCTGTGTGTGCTTCTCTTTATCTCCTGGCTAATAAACAACCAGCATTTCTGACAAAGACTTTCCCAAAAAGTGAAATATTTGTGCAAAATGTTTTGATTCCTACAAAACATCTTTTGCCAAGCTTTTATTTAATCAGACTTGTTAGAATTCAAAGTAAGAGCTGAGCACATTACGGTGTCTACACCACATTTACTGCGATTACACAGTACATGGACCCCTGGAAGAAGTGGTCAATGTTCTCTCTGGAGTATCTGATTTCAAAAATAGGAAATCCAAATTTTACTAATTTGATGTGTGTAAAGTAAGGTTCAGTATATTACTACACAACATTTTCACATCAGCTTGACTTTGAGCAGTGTGGTTAATAAAAGTTGAATTTTTTATGTCTTGAATATAGGTGTTAGATTAAAAAAAAAGAAAGAAAATTAAACTACAATAGCATGTATTTTCTGATCTGAATTGTAAAAATGTGTTCCATCTTTTTCTCAAAGTTAATGGGCAACCTAATGTTCATTTTTGTGCCTTTCATAACTATTGCATCAGCCTACTATTAAGATTTTTGATATCTTGAAGTACATACACTTCAAATCCTAATTCTTCAAAAAATTATGTATATGAATATTCCCACTGAGGTTAGCAGAAGTTGATTTGTATGAGGGTAACAAAGTACACAGAATTCTTTGCAGACTCATTGCTTTAGTCAGTGTTGCAAGGGGAACATAATTCTTAAGTAATCAGAGATTGAAGCAAAAACTAGTGTGATCTAGACATATACATTAAAACATTTCTGTAGTGACTTTGAATGAATGGTTTTCCTGTCTGTATTTTCAATATAATTTCACAACAGATGAACTTTGCACAGCCAGCCCATTGAAAACATCTGTGAGTTGTAGCTGATCTTCATCTTGAGTGCTTTTTGTCACAAGTGAGGAGCTAAAGAAATTTCTAGCCCTGGAACATGGGGAAAAGCATAGGAATAGTGTAGTAGAAGTGAGGGGTGGGAGGAAGGAGAGTAAAAACATCTAGAAATGCTGGGAATGGTATGTTGATTTTTTTTTGTTGTTGTTGTTTTTCTGGACATGTCTAAGCATAATATTACAGCACGTTTCACAGCCAACCAGTGATTACATGCAATAGTTGCAGTCTCTAGGTAGGCATTACTCATTTCATACATCATTTAGAAATAATTACAGTTATTCTGCAAAGTCAGTACATACTCTGGATGCAAGATTAGGAGAAGCTGTTTTTGTTTCAAAGTCTTTTGATGTTTCTGTTTTGAAGTATTTCATTTTTCCTTAGATAGCACCCAGATTGTGCAATGTAGGCAGTACACTCTCTTCTCCTTTGGAAAATACAGCTTTATCAAATGAAACTGAATCTTTGACAATCTCATGATGATACATGCACATCTACCCATTTCATACTAGAAGGCTAAAGTTTCTGGGCATTGTAAAGTTCGACTAGTAAAGGCAGCATTTACATTTGAAACATGAAAGTCTGTATTCAGAACTTAAAGAAATACAACAGCCATTTTCTTTTGGGGAGTTTACATACATGTGTATGTCCTCATAGGGCAGTTCTTCTGCTCTTCTGGGTAATGAGAAACACTGTTCATTCCTTAATGAGAAAATGGTAACCAAAAGACTGACATGTGTCCTTCTTATGGTGGGCACCCCCTGCGCATCCTGTGCAACCCCACAAGGGACTAGTACAGCAATAATTTCTCATTTCCTTAGTGCTCTGTATAAAGCTGAAACTTGTAAGACCACTTAGAGTATTTGAGAGGAGTTTAAGGCAGACTTGCAGTATGAATTTGTCTATTGCAGAGAAATTATATTGCTCAAAGGTCAACTTTGACTAATTGCTTGTGACTATTCAAAACATTTATGAGTAAGCAAATGTTATTTTCAATAAAATTATCAGTATTATAATTCAGAATAGTTTAAGTTATTTTTTGTAATTGCATAATAATAATAATTCATAATCATAGTATTTCAGTACAGGATAAAAGTCTTTAAAGTATTTAATCAATTTTTAGTTGAACTAAATTATTGCCATGCTTTCCATTTGCCTCTCAACACTTTTCAGACTTAAACTAATATTGTATCACATTAAACTGTTCATTAAAAAGTCTAATATGATTTTGAAAGATCTGATTATAATAATTTTGCATTTGTTTCTGGCATGCTCTAGGCTCATACTTGGAAATGCTAACAGATGGATAGTCCTTAAAATATGCATTATGCTTTGTAGTTCATGATTTATTAAGTGTGTCAATTAGAATATTTTGATAACCTTTCTTGTTAAAATCAGTGGAAAATCATAGTAAAAATCTTTAAAGTTTAGAGAAAATGTAATTTAAATTACAGAGAATTTTCTCAGCTTGTGCATGAATTTTGATGTTTGCATCAATTAATCCTACTGATACTGAAAACCACATCATTCCAGCCTTCCTTGCCATATTTGATTCATTAAGAACAGACTTGAATAGGGTGGCATGGAGAGTATCTTCTCATATTACGAGTGTGTGTAAGGAGTTTTCAAGCAGTATCACTACTATCTGGATAGAAATGGAAAAATTAAGGCAATGAGAAATGAAGCTACGTATTCAAAAACACCCCTACAGCTGAGGGCAGAACTGGTATTGGATACTAGCCCTCCCATTTAACTAACATCAGTGCAGTGGTACTGTACAAATCTCTGTACTACAGCACATGTTCCAAAAAACATGCACAGAGAGACTCCCCAAAAAAGAGTCCCACATGAGAAAACAGAGATTCTATAAAATTGTCACAAAGCAGCTGAAAAAAATATTTGTGAAACACTCCCCTCATAACATATCTTCACAGTTATTGTAAAAAAAAAAAGAAAGCAAAATCTAATATCCCTGCTTTTTCTCTGGGGTTTTCTAAATTTATTTCTCCTATGCTATGAAACATCTTTTTTTTTCCATTAATATGAGGGAGAGAGTAAAGCATTTTATCTGTGTATGGGCAAGGAGTATGTGTTAAGCTTTACAAGTAGCTAAAAAAAAAAACTGTTATTGTAATTATTGTAATGTATTTTACTACTAATTTCTGGCTATACACAACATAAATTTTTCTTAAGCTTCGGAATACACTTCTCTATGGGATAACTTCTATATGGGATCTTCTCGATAGACTGGATAAAAATTTTATGTATGTTTTGTTATATATTCGTACATGTAAATATGCCCTGAAGTAGCTGGAATCCAAACAGGAATATACCTGAGCCACAAGCTGTTGGATGCTGTGAGAAAATCCTGATGAATGTGCTTTGTCTCCACTTGCATCTTTCAACAGTCATCCACTTTTGGTAACTATGAAAGATTTACCACTGAAATTAATGGACTATCATCAAATACGATTGATCTTATATTCTTATCAACAAATACAAAAAGATCTTGAAATTTCTGTTCATACAAAATGTTCATCCCAGAAATTATAAACAGCCCAAGAATTGTATAAATTGCTTTGCAAAATCTCCCAATAGTCACACGAAGATATCTGTGATCATCTTACACAATATGTAGGAGTCTAAATAAATTATCATCCAACATATAAATGATTTTATATAAGTTGTTCACTGAAACTATACTTTACATCTTGACTATAGTGTAACAAATTGTTGAGTTCCTAAAAAAACAGTCATATTTCTTTTTTATTATCATGTTTCCTGCAAATTATGAAACCCAGCTTGCTGTTTGTTTCTTATTGTACTGTACAACGCAGTGCAAAAAGAAATTAAGAAATGCAAAAAATGCTAAATACAGTTCTCTTCAATACATACACTACCCAATAGAGGACCATCAAAATTTAAGAGTTTGCAATATTAATTTAATTTATCAAAGCAAACCTCTCTTCCAAGACCACCCAGGAAGTTAGTGGCAGATCTGAAACAGTCTGTGAGTGTTGGCTCATAGCTGTGCTCAAAGGTGTTTGACTTCCCTTTACCCCAACAGTGGCAGGACACCACTGTTCCAGCCACAAAGAGCTATTCCATCTTCCCTACAGGATTCCAGTACATTTTTCTCACCTTTGGCACTACAGTAACAAACAGATTTGTCAAACTGAACACACCAAAGTTCAACAGAAAACAGAGTTTCTGGCAGGAGATCATAATGTAAGCATCTGATTTATAAATAGCTGAGAAAGTTTATCTCTTTGGATTTACAAAAAACATGCTGTCATGAAAACAGATTGCTGCTATTGTAAATATCATGGAGCTCAACATACGCGTAGCTAAGGCTGAATTTGTCTTGTGATTATCTATCTGTTTGCAGGCTCCCCTCTCCAAAGCCTCTGTGTCCAAAAAACACCCAGGATTTATAAAACAAAATAACAAAAGTTCCTGAGAACAATTGTGCAGAGATGCACTGGAGGCATTCACTAGCCCCAGTGGAGTAACAAATGTCTGCATATTGCTATATTGTCATGAATCCTTTGGTATCTATTTTCCTTCCCTCTGGCTGTTGCATGCAATATGTTCATCTGAAATTCAATGCCAAAAGGCTTTGTTTAATGGCTTTTAGTATATAATCTTATATTGTTCTGGCTTTGAAATTTTTCCTTAGAATACACAGAATAGGTTAATGGAGACTGTATTATACTTGGTCATCTGATAAATCTCAGAACCTATATCTAAATATTTTTAAGTCATGAACACAATTCCACTCAGAGAAATGCAATTTCAAAGCTGTCTTTCTGTTTACCTATGCAGAAAGCATACATTTTATTTTAGGAATCAGTTGCTACAACATTAAAGAGATATTTTCCTGGTATCTAACTGATCATCTTTACTTGACAGGACAGAGAGCTATGAATCTGCTCTTCCCATTTCAGGAAGATTTCAGCTCCTGTAATGATAGGGAAAGAGTTTGCCCAATGAAAGCAAGAAGCATAGAGATTATCAATTATTATTTTTTTTAATTAAAAAAAAAATGTTCCAGAGAAGGATGTATTGAAAATCAAAATACTGAATGACATCAGAGAAGAGAATAGTGGCCCTTTGCCCTGCTCCCTTTGCTCTGGTTCATGACATTTCCTTTCCCAGAAATTTATGTTCCTAAATTCTGATATGCCATACCTGAGATATAAGGTAAGAACTTCATGACATCGTTTAAAAATCAGACTTCTTTATTCTTTCTGAAGGACTCAGGAAAACCATCTAATATCTTCTTTCTTTGATTATATCTGTGCCCAGGAAAAAGACAAAACCAAAAGGTTTCCTCTTCTTCCTGAGCCTGAGGCGAAAGAAAATAGTTCTGCTCTGATAGTAACAGATATTCTGATTGGAGAGCAATTTCAGGACTTCATGTTTTTTGCTTGCTTATTTGCTGATTAAAGAGCTTTTGAATGTCACTTCTATTATCTAACAGGTGCTGGTTAGAATTTAAATTAAAAAAAGAAAGGAAAAAAAAGAAAAACAGGAAAGATTATTGAAAGCCTTTGGCCAAAATCAGAGCTTAATCAGAACCAGAATCCCTTCTGACTCCTCCACTGCTGATTCATACAGTAGGAAAGGATACTGCCTTCAATTAACTGCAATCATCATTTATATCATATCATTTACAATTGAGTTAACTCATTAGAAGTAATGGATTACAGCATGAACTTCATAACAGGATAAATATCTCATCTCATTGAAAAGTGCAGAGGTCATATCCTCTGGTTCAGCAATGCAGATGCCAAACTACTAACTGTGTGCAGAAGATATGTGCCTGGCATTTGCCCACTCACTGTCTCCAAGGAACTTTCTTCCCTAAGAGCAATCAGAGCAAGGGAATGTCCTGGGGGATGTCTTTTCCCAACTGCAGCACCTTATGTGCTCTCCATATTGCCCAATATTATCTCAGGAAGGGAAATTGCCTGAACTATTTCCAGTCTGTTGATTGAGCTGTTTATTTCCTAAACATTATCAGATTTTGAAAGGTTTGTTTTGGCAAATAATGACTTTTCCTGATTTCCTGCTGAGTAAAGTTACACTGGCTTGAATTACTCATCAAAGATGTATTTTTTCAGTAGATGTTAACTATCAAGTCCTTTTTTTTTCTTTCACTGTGCTTGCAACAAAATCAGCTGACACTGAGGGTTTACTCCAGCTTTACATAGCTCAGTGTCGTGTTTTTAATTTATTTTCAAAACTCCTTTGAACAGGTCTTATTGAAGAATAAAATCTTCATTGGATTCAATTCCCTGCTACAGGCATCCTGGCAGGCAGCATTTAATCCCCTTCCTCAGTACCTGGCTTCAGTCTCCATCATCCCTGCTTGCTAGTTGTCCCCTTCCCATCCCTTTCCTAAATATTCCAGGAGCGAGGCCTGTGAGGACTTTTATTCTTCATATGGATTAAGTAGGATACAAAATCACTGGCTTTGGCTAGCTTTAGATAAGGGTGGACAATGTCAGAGATTCAGAACAAGTGCAAATATAATTGCTTTCTGCTAAATTTAAGCTATGGTTTCTTTACACTGCTCTGTATAGTGCCTCCCATAAAGTTCTGGCTTCCTGCTGAGGCAGTGTTGCAGTCCTGGCTGCCTGCACACATGTGGAGTGAGAGAGAGAGACTCCAGCCCTAAAGAACTCCAGACAAGAGGCCTAAATTTCACTGACACACATTGTAGAAGGGATGGATGAACTGGATGGACGATCTACGCTATAGATGATCATAGTCGACAGAGTTGCCTTAGTTGACTGTAATCCCTGACATAACAACAAGGCCACTTTCACAGCACAGCTTTGTGACAGTCTTAGTTTCAGGTCTTCAGGATTGTCATCCCACATATGAAAAGTGTGGTTAGTCAATATTCACTTGTAACATTTTTTCTGCATAATCCTCCTTGTCCAATGATCCCAATGCTTATCTTCTACTGAATGAACATAGATAAATTTTGTGACCATGAAGAGATCCATCATAAGCTTAACCCTTCAAAACCAAAATACATTGTTTAACAGTGAAATGTGCTTCCTCCTACATTTCATAATCCATTCTCTGTCTCATTAACAAATCATTGTCATCTTAACTCAGCTACTGTTAGCTTGGCATATGTACTGTAGGTGAAGATTCTGAAAACCCAAAGACTTGACTGTACTAGTAGGGGGAGAAAGAAACTACCCTTTGGGTTCACATGGTTATATCATATGTGATCTTGTTTGAAGCACTTGAGTTTTACTGTTAGAAGCATTATGGTAATAATTATTATGCTGGTACACTGCTTCTTAGAGCTCTTCCTCATTAGATGGAGCGTGCCTAGTAAGGAACATCTACTCCTGGTTACAGTGCCTTTTCATTCCTATGTCATCCTAAGTGATATGGATTTTGCTGTCAATTCCTTGAAGTACAAGACATACATATTCATTTCCAGTTGAGACTGGGAGGCATGTCAGGAATTCAGAAGTAAACTTTAACAGTTATGAGTGTTAATATTATAATTATTATAATAAATAAGAATGAAATATGTATACATATATAAAAATAGAAATAAATATATGTATAATATAATAAATAAGAATGAAATAGCTGATTTATAGACTTTTTATCCTAACTTTTTTCTTTCATTTTTTTATCTGAGTGAAGTATCAAAATCTCTGGGTTTTTTAGTTCCTCAACCATTTGTACTAGTATATAGTCATGTGAAAAAATCAGTTTTCTTTTATCTTGTTATTAGTCATTTCTAATTCAAGTTACTGGATTAGCATCCAATGGAAAGGTTTTATAACTGCATCTTGAATCCAACAGTGATGGTAAAGCAAGCAATGCTTTTCCAAAATCCAGGCAACTGTATTCCAAATCCAGATTATCTGGGAAATGAATAAAAGCATAGCTGTCATATTTATCCTGGGAGAATGAAATTAAATTTGTCCAGTTGCAGGAAAAAGAAAGAACAGGCTGTGTACTTACATAAATTAAATAAACCTGTCTGTGATTAACATTTGTTGGTGTGCCTTTGAGTAAAGTATGAACAAGTGTATCTGAGCACAATAACACACATTAGAGGCCAGCTCCTAACTTTGTTGCTTCAGATGTATTGTTTCCTCAGTGGTCACTGCTATTGTCCAGTATTATCTGGAGCACATGCCAAGAGGCTCTCAGTTCATTAATCTGATGGAATTAGTCAGCATGTTCCACTGAGGCTGTGTATGTTTAGTATGTCAGTTGCCTCTCTTCAATTCAGAATACCTTTCTAAAAAGGCATTTCCTCATCCCCAGGCTATAATCTCATTAGCACTGCCTGATTCTAATTAAATAAATAAAAGAAAAGAATGATTGCCTGGTTAGAGCACTGTATTCTTACTCATAAGCCAAGGGCTTCAGTTATTAATTTGCCTCAATGGAACTGTACTGTTTTACATCATCTGGAAGTGGGTCACGGAAGCTCTCTTTATCTGAGGTCTATATTACGTTGCACAAGATCTGGCTCAAGTATCAGTCAGTAGCAGCAGAACACAGGTGGGCTAATTTTATACAGGAAAATCTAGGCATCCAGTTCTGCTTGTGTACCCAAGCAAGCTCATTAAAATTAGCTCATGTGTTTTGGTGCTACATCACAGTGAAGTAAAAAGTCCAATTTTGCCTTGGTTAAGTGTGAGTATAGTCCTCTTGAAAGCATGGAGTTAATCACACTGGCAGGAGAAACATGTAATACCCAAGCTCCCTGGTGTCCAGACTTCCTGTCTGAATCTCAAATACACTAAGGTACTTTTGTACTTCTCTATCCACGCAGAGCTATGCTAATTCCTGCTTGGCAAGGAACTGGAGGAGTGGGTAGAGGAATCCTCAATTTTAAATCATTATGGAGGAAGCTGTTCCAAATACTACAGTGCTACTGTGCTCATGATGTCATCAAGTGGTTTTAAAGCTACCCTTGCATCTGAAGCATGGTCTGGGGTTTTCTCATGCACAACTTATCTCTAGGCTCTTGACTTTCTAGAACTGTTGATCCCTTATATTAAATCAGATTCTGCCAAGGGGCAAATTTGAAGAGGGATCCCCAAAATATTAGTGGAGAGTGAGTGCAGATTCAGCTTGAAGCTGTCTTTGTGCCCTGCAGTTTGAACAGCACTGAGTGCTGCTGGGCTATAGCCAATAATCTGGTCTTCAAATCAGTACTGATATGTAATGCAACTTAGAGTCTCAATAGCAGAACTGCACATTTTTTTTAAGCTGTATAGTGGTTTTGTGATAAAGCATTTTTTCTTTCAAGGACTGCGACTGGGACATTGAACTTATTTATACTTGCATTCTATTCAGCGCAGGAATGAAAGTCATCAGAGCAGAATAGCTTTTACGTATGTTTGCTGCATGATGAAACAATAGGCAAACAACTAAAGAAAATATGTGAAGATGAGGAAAAACTGTTACTTTCTTCTGTAAAGAATACAAATTGCAGTATATCTTAGATTACACCCTCATTCATGTCTGAATTTTTTTACACCACTAGCAACTGGAAACAATCCTTATACAAAAGATTCAAATGCCATTACAGTTGTATTTGCCTTCACCAAGTTTTTCATTTGAGATTTAAAAAGTCAACTACCATTTTTAACAAATCTCCTTTTGAATTGACCTGTTTTCTCACAAAACTTTTCTTTTGAGGCTGTGTTCCAGTGTAAAGTCCCAGTGTAGGTAGAGAATATCTGCATAAACCAAGTATTTCTATTAATAAGAACTAAAAATATAATGTAAATTTGTCTCTAGATTTTCTTCTAAACTCTATCATCATAAAATATTTTTTTAATAATTATTTTAAATAGTAAACAGTTAAGTGAATATAATCCATCTCTTCCAGTTAACAATATACCATTTCACTTATTAAACAGGCCAGGCTTGTTATATTTATTCTCCATTACTGCATGGAAGTTGTGGTTTTAAATTTACACATTTCAGAATATTACTTTTTAATGTTTAAACATGCAAAGTGATTTTGACCAAACCAAAATCCTGAGTTCTCTAACACCTACTACAGATCAGCATTTTCTGAATGTTGAAACTAAGCGTTGAAAAGAGCAAGTAGTCAATGGTACGGAGTGCTGATGTTATATTCTGCTATTTTATTACAGAATAATAAAATAAATAAATAAATAAATAAAAATAAATAATAATAAGTAATAAATAATAATAATAATAAAGTAATAAATAATAATAATAAATAAATATAAGTAATAAATCTCTCAGAAGTTGATATTTCTGTTACTTAAAGTTAACCTGAGGCAAACCAAGGTCTACACTTAACAGAATGGTCTTCTCTCAAAGAGTGGTAGGAAATGCATATTATTCATCTGTGCATTCTCCATCTAATTCTGTTTTTCCTCTAGGAGTACCTGTGTGTCCTCCACTTCTTCCTCTGCTTCTACACAAACACGATAGATGGGATTTCTCAAATATCTGCTAGGAAGAATTTAACACAGTAGGTGTTCATTTCTGCACAAAGAGACTGAACTGCATCAAAAATGGCTGGGATTACACTCTTTCATTAGTATAGTTGAGAAGTAACTCTACTGAAGCCAGCAGATGTAAAAGTAGGCTAGTGAAAGGTTAGTTGCACCCTCAGGTTGCACCTTTGATCAGATAATGTGTTCACAAAGGGGTGAAGATCTGAACCTGAAAGCAGAGACTATTGAACCAGGGCACAGGTAAGTGAATGTTTGGTGGAATTATTTTTTCTTTCTTCTCTCCTTCCCCAGTTCTTTCTTTCCATCTTTCTTTTCTGGTGACTCTTTAACTTCTAAGAGCCCATTTCAATCACAATCTTCTTAGCGTTGGTCGTTTTGTTAGAAATGTTTATTTCCTTTAAGAAAATACAAATTGGGAACCATTCAATCAATTACCAAGTCTTTACTAAGCACTGTAGAGAAGGGAACAATTGGACTAGTCTTTGTGCTTGAGATGAAACTTAAAGACTCACACTGAACAGCTGGACTCTTTACAGCCGTTGCGATACAGATTAAATGAAAATAATACATGGCAGAAAATGGCTAACTCATTTGAACTTCGCAAGTTATAGCCTAGAGCCATTTCACTACAGCTCATTAGGGAGTTTATGTTTATAGTGTAATGCCTTTAAATAGATTTGATTTTTCTAAACAGGGTTTTGTAAATTAGAACTTTCCCAGGGGGCTAACCCAGTGCAAGCTGTTCCAGTTGTGGAGCACATCCTGACTGAAGTGGCAGGACTACAGCAGAAACAGCTTGCTTAAAAATGTAATCCTGTGGATTGTAGTTACTTGAGGGTTTAGCAGTGTCACAGTCATCTCATGTTTGAATAACATTCATCACTCCTAGGGCACATTCACAGGGTTGCCAACCTCTCGTACTTGGAAACAAGAATTGTGCTCCCCTCAGAACTGAAATGTCTTTAGAAATCACGAGATATTAAAGTCAAATTTAGTGTTGTCATAGTTTGGCTTTTTAGCTGTGCTCTCATTAGTTATGCTTTTCTGTCTTTTGTTTTGGTAATAAGAAAAGCTTGTAATTTTTGTCCTCATAATGACCAGAGATTTTCCTGTGTTCTCCTGAATCCAATTAGCATGGCCCAAGGAAACAGTGCTGCTTGAACTATGACAAAATTTTAGGAGTTAGTTACATGGTGTTAACAGTGAAAACATGGGAAAATATATTAATAAAAAATGATAATTTGATCAACTCCTTAACAAAAGTCGAGTTGAGCTTGATGTGAAATGTCAGAATTAGAAATATCATAGTTGTTTCAGTCCTCCTCCTTTTTAAATTCTAGGAGTTTTCACTCTATGCTGATTTGGATATAAACACTGACTTTTCCTAGTGCTATGTTTTTTTTTTCTTTTCCTTCCTTCCTTCCTTCCTTCCTTCCTTCCTTCCTTCCTTCCTTCCTTCCTTCCTTCCTTCCTTCCTTCCTTCCTTCCTTCCTTCCTTCCTTCTTCCCTTCCTCCCTCCCTCCCTCTCTTTCTCCCTCCTTCCCTTCCTCCCTTCCTCCCTTCTTTTCTCATGTATGCTTCAAGCTAAATACTACTTTAAAATAGTAAGAAATCATGAAAAACTAAACTGAAAAGATAACATTACCACCAAGAAAATACCTAGGGTGATCCACGTTTAGGGTCATAGAATTTTCAAATGAAACATAGAAAGGCTTGAGTTGGAAGACACCATAAGTATCTTCTTGTTCCAACCCCCATGCCATGGTCAGGGTTGCCATTCACTGGACCAGGTTGCTCAGAGTTTCGTCAAACCTAGATCACCTCCAGGAATGGGTCATCCATGGCTTCTCTGGGCAACTACTCTCTGCCTCACCACCCTCAAAGTAAAAAATTTCTTCCTAACATTTGATGTAAATCTTCCCTTCTTTAGCTTAAAACCATTTTTCCTTACCATTACCAGTCAGTATCCTTGTTGTTTATAAGCTCGCTTAAAACACTAAAAGTCTACAATGGGGTCATCTCAGAGCCTTCTCTTCTCCAGGTTGAACAAGTCAAATTGCTAGACGGAAAACAATGAAATGCATTTATTAAGCAAGTGTATTTTATGTCACAGGAGCTTTATTCTTCTTTCTCTCCCATATGCGTCCTCTACTCCTCTTAGGAGAACCAACATTTTTGAGAAGTCACTGGGGATTCTGCTGGAACACAGAATGCCGAATACATACGTGGCAACTTATGCAGTGTATCTCACCAGTGCCTGAGATGCTGCGGACAAGCTCTTGCACCAAGTTAAAGTTAGAAGTATTATACACTATCATTCAAAATTGTTTAGACTTTTTCTTTTGATTCATGCCGTGGCTGTATTTTGTACATCCTCCTGACCACTCTTAGCAGCTGTAACAACACTTGTGGTATTACCAGTAATTTGCAACTTATCAAACATGATTGAACCTTGTTCTTTTGTATAAACGAAACAGAACTCTCTGGTTAGCTTTCTTTATACTTTGGAAATAGTGCAAAGGAAACCAAGTCTATATTTGCATGCCAGACAATGAAACATAACACACAGTGTATACATGCCTTTGACACTGTAATTACTAGCTGTTGTTTAGATTCCATGTATGGTCACTGGCTTTGGCTGTGGTGGAATCAGCTGTATCAACATTTAATCAAAGTCTTATAGATTTTGGTTGTATATTTTTCTAATGTCAAAATGGAAATGCTGAGACTAAAAAATAAGTTATTGAGGAAGAAAATGCATGCCCACTGCTCTGCAAAAATAATGAACCTCTGTGGTACAATGAACAAAGCCTATTGGAGGTTTTTGTATAATGGACCACAACAGAACAGGCAATTTTCAATTTGATTTACTTCTTCAAGATTTCGGCAACTTTTAATGAATGCTTTTGTAAGAGGTACTTCAGACTGTGTGTTACCATTGTCTTGTTTATCAGGTTTAGCTTGCTTACCTGCCTGAATCTATCAAGCCCATCCCATATCTTGGTCTGAAACATCAGCTGCTGAAAAAACACATTAACATTGCAAGCTCAGTGTCCACTACTTCAGATGGCTATATAGATCTCAATACAGTGCACAGAGCATGTAAGCTCATATAGAGAACATAAGCTCATAAAACTATTGCTTATGCTGCAGAGTGCTCACAAACAACAGAACTGAGCTCTGGGAGCCAAAGGCAAGGCAAGGCAAAGCAAGGCAAGGCAAGGCAAGGCAAGGCAAGGCAAGGCAAGGCAAGGCAAGGCAAGGCAAGGCAAGGCAAGGCAAGGCAAGGCAAGGCAAGGCAAGGCAAGGCAAGGAAAGGAAAGGAAAGGAAAGGAAAGGAAAGGAAAGGAAAGGAAAGGAAAGGAAAGGAAAGGAAAGGAAAGGAAAGGAAAGGAAAGGAAAGGAAAGGAAAGGAAAGGAAAGGAAAGGAAAGGAAAGGAAAGGAAAGGAAAGGAAAGGAAAGGAAAGGAAAGGAAAGGAGGTGGGGAAAAGGGAGAAGAGGGAAGGGAAAACTTGTATTGCTCCAACTTACACTAGCTTCCGTTGAATGAGATAAATTGTTGTGAGAAAGTAGGACAAGAAAACTCGCAGATACAAAACCATGTAAAGGTTTTGGGAAAGATTGGTAAAAGGTCATATGAACAACCAAAATATTTTCTAATACATATTATTGTGAACAGATTTATTTTTACAAAACTAGTTGAGGGTAAAAAGAATCTTCGTAATACAACATTTTTTCCTAGCTGAAAGATTTTCATGTACTTCTTAAGGATGTTATTATTAGGGGAGCATCTTCTGTAACAGCTGCTGATATAGTTCTTTACAAAATTATTTCCATTCTAAAACCCAGTTCTTCCATGGACAAACTTTGTTAGAATTTCACTCTTTGGACTACAGTGTTCTATTCTGATTTTCTAAATGTTTTGAAGCTCATGACTGGCTTTTTTTCTGTATGAGAAATCTGAATTAGGGAAAAATTTGTGCAATTTTTTCCACCTCCTGACCAGACGTTTCCTGACTGACCAGACATTGGAGGACTGTAGATTGTGTTTTTGGATTGGAAAGGCAATTGCCTCTCACTGAAAAGCAAGGTATAGCTTTGTTCTGAATAAAGTAGAGTTTGGACTCTATAAATTCTAACTGTTCAAAAATTTAAATATAAGTGGATGATACAGAAGAGAAGACTTTTTCTAATCACTATGGGCTAGTCAAAACCGCATTAGAGTAAATGAAAAACTAATTGATTTGGTGAGCACTGACTTGAAGCTTGAATGTTCCAGTCAAAAATAACAAGCAGTCTCTAAATTTAACAGGAACCTAGGTAATCATTAGAAAAAATCCAAACAGTTATAAGTAGCTAAGGTGCTATGGAGAGAAGCCCATCCTTTCCTGACTCCAACGCTTTTCTCTCCAAAGCAACCAATTCTTGAACCCAAAACATAATGCAAGAAATCCTGAGGTTCTCATTTTTCTATAACAATTTTCCACTGACTGTCCTTAGCTACTTTCTCATCATAATCCTTAAGAAGCAGAAAAGTTGAAGTTGGAAACTTGTAATGTAAGGTATTTGTTAATGGCCAAACGCATTCCCATAAAGGGTTTTCCTGCAGAAAAATTAATGGCCTGTTGAATGAAGGGGAAGTCCAGGATTTGGAAAGAAGCACAATTTTGTGGGGGTTCCTCACATACCAGAAGGCAGGATGTAGTTAGGACTACGTTCTAGTGTGAGGATCAGCCACACACAGAAGCCTGAGAAAAAGATGTGCTAAAAATAGATTGGAAGAAGCAACTCTTCGGAACAACTATGCAACTGGATCTGGGAGGTTCCACCTACATTGCTCATATCTCGTATGTCCACCAAGTGCCATATTCCAGTTCTTATTCTGGTCAGAATTTACCTGAGATAGGCTGTATTGCATATTTTCATGTATGCATTTATGGGAATGGTGACCTCCCCAGTGCCCCCAGCTGGCAGATATATTCAGAAATATTTTGAAACATTTTTGAAATATTTTGTGAGCTTAAGGATATGGTAAAATGCCACTTATGCTCTAAAAGCCACAGGATTACAGCAGCTTCTACCAAAGAACTGGACCTCCAGATGGTGTCTGGACAATTAGTTCCAGATTTTGGAGCTTGCATGTTTTTATCTGGAAGGGGGCCGGGAGGGTGTTTCAGTCCAAAAGAACTTCAAAGGCTGAATTTCAAAATAAAATAAGACAATTACATGTGAAAATGTTCACTAATGCATTCAAGCCCTCAAGAGTGAGGGAATAACCTGATTACACTCAACATATAATTTAATAATCATATACCTGATTTTGAGCTAAATTGCAAAAAGTAACTTAGAGTTATAAATTATTTCCTTGGTCTTTTAGATATGTGTATCATATTTAGGACCAAAAAAGACAGTTTCCATGAGTGTCATTGATATGAGTACAAGCAACAAAAGCTCTACTTAGGCATCATGCTGTAGCACAGATAGGTGGAGCAAAATAATGAAAACATGTTGATTTTGTCAATAATTTATATGATTTTCAATAAATGTACTGTTTATGTTTAATTTTTCCATTTTTACTAGGAATATATATTACTAATTAATACACTTGAAAATCTCACTATTGTACACATAGATGGCCTTACAGCGGCATATGGAAAGTATCAATTTTCAATTTTTAATTTATTCCTGTTGTGAAAAATTAAAAAACTCATGACAGTGCATTATTATATTACTTATTACACAAACGAAACTGCTATAAATAAAAAAAAATCCATCATTATATAACTACCACTAAAGTATGCTAAATTATAAACAACTAAAAATAAAATATTATATGTATGTCCCTCTTTCATCCTTCCCCAAAGATTTGACTGTTCTCTACATTAGATGAGTGTGTTTGACATTTGTATATTTATGTATATAAAATAAAAATATAAAGCTTGATTATTCAAGATGCTGGCAAAAAAGAACCTGGAAAAAATAATTAGAGACATACTTGAGTGGCATGTTTGAAGTAAAGCTGCAGACTTTAAAACATTTTTGGCTGTATTTTTCACTACTTCAAGCCAAATTATTTGACACTTTGTATGATCCACATTTTACTGAGCAAATCTACGTCACATAGTCATATATATGTAACTTCATTCAGAATTGTCCTTTATTTATTTGTTTGTTTGTTTGTTTGTTTCTTTTCCTAGCATTTGCATTTAAACAGCCCTCAGAAATGTGGACAATTTAATTCTTCCAGAAAAGAATATCTTTTAGTGGAAAGCCGAATTCTCATGGGAAGTGCTGATTTGTCATCTTACTGTAAGCCAAATTTATACTGGGCTTTGAGTATCAGAATAGTAACATTGATTTGGACATAATATTCAGCAGGGAAGCCATTGAATGGAGTAGGAGTAAGCCACCTGTGTTACTAAGCTTTTGGCACGTTGTATTTTCAAATGTCTTAAGTTTTTTCAGTGTGACTGACTTTCCCAATATATTGAGCAGCTGTAGTTAAAAAAATAAAAATAAAAGGACTTATGAATGAATAAGGATGCCCAGATCCGTCCTGTAGTCATTAAAATGGAGTACAGTATTCTGATTCATCCTAAAAAGAGATGAAATATTCCAGCCCAATTTGTTATTTAGAATAATGTTCCTCTTAAAATGTCCTCCAAAACTGAGAAATTTTAGATGATGAACATTACAACACAAACTATATCAGTCTTTCTTGGTATTCCTCTTCGTTCATGCAGACTTCTAAGTAATGAGTTGGTGACTTGCATTAGGCTCAAAGGAAATTTGAACAAAACTATGCAAATACTGTCTCGTCAGGTTATGCTTGTTCAAAAGGTTGCCCAAGATACATATGGCCTACAAGACTTTTGTATATACTATTATATTATTTTGTCTATAGAATTAGAATCGTTTTGGGAAGCATTCCAATTAGTTCTATAACTTCCTTTCTTTAGATAGACATTAAAAACTACTGATGAAAGATATTCCTTGTTCATCAGCAAATTCAGATAAATATCTATGACTTCTGTTAATTGACAATGAATTTTGGAAGTAGTTTCTGTAAACCTTTGGAGAAGAGAACGTAGCATACTTTGTGGACTTTCCATTCTCTCCTGAGACCGTTAAGAGTTGAAGACCAAAAGTTCCTTGAATATTAAATGTTAAAGAATTTGAGCATAGCGATGGTTTTAGTTGAAGTTATAAATACTTGAAAACTGGACAAAAAATTTCATCTATAAACCAATATTGAAAAATAATGTTGGAAGAAATTGAATTTTAATAGGCCTTACTTCTTCCCTCTGAGATAAATCAATAGTAATTCAAGTGAAAACTTCTGAACTGTAGGAGTCAGAGCTAAGATAAATATAAGGAGAACTGGTTTCTCAGAATGAAAATGAAAAGTGAATGTAGTGTAACTGGTTTAATCATTGAGGCTGGTTTGGAAAATGATATTGTCAGTGCCAATGATCATACAAAAGTGTATTCCTCTGAAACTTTGTGAATGATCCATTGAAAAATCTGTCTGTGTAAAATATCTTTACATCAAATATTCATAGCTGTGTATAAAGCATCTGTTAAATTTCCACATGATAGAATGATGGGTCAATTCGTCAGCATAAACAATTCTTACTGGCATTTTGTGTTTTTCTTTTTTTTTTTTCCCTTTTGTCTTCTCTTTTTACTTCCCTCCCCCTCCAAATTTCCTGTTAAAATCAATTAAGATTCAGAGGCATGACATAATTGGATTATTTGTTTTCTTTAAATAAAGAAGTTAAATAAAGAAGTTCTGGTCTGAAAGTTCTTCCTATACTTGTCCCCCTTTTGTTCTACTTTTGGTTCCATCCTTCAGCAAATCGAACGGTTGACATGAAAAGGCATCAATCATAGCTATGCCTTGGCATGTATAAAATATGTACATTCCAAGCCTCTTGAACAGCATTAAGCAGCTGTGGTTAACATTTTAACTACGAATATGTTAAATATATTTTGAATTTTGCAACATTAGCTATTCCAGTTGTTAAATGAACTTTGCAGGTGTTCAAATACACGCTAATCCTGGATTTTTTCCTAAGACTGTTAACAATATTAAACTGAAAGTCTGAAATCCAGGCACACTAAATAAGCTAAAAAAAGGATAATTGTTGATAAGTGAATTATGTTACAACTGTAGTATTTGCTGAAGAGGAAAAAATAAAGTTGCATAAAAATATCTCAGCAGCTCCATTTTAATTCTAGCACAAATGGCTTCCTAATTTACTGTCATGAAACACATTTCTCAAAGAAACATAAATCCCTGAATATTTTTCTCATCACAATGCTTTGCATTGAAGTTGTTTTTGTTAATGCTAATCCCTAGTCTTTTCACTGTTAAAATTATACAGAACGAAAAAAAACAACAGGGAAAAGCGCTGTCCTCATCAATGGAAATGCCATTGATGATACTTCTGATTCACAATAAGCGGTATGCCACAGGATTATTCTGTGTAACAGTGCAATTACACAGCCTTCCCCCTCATACTTTACCTCTGTAGTTGATCACCTACAGTCAATCAATCAGTCATTGAGTTAACCAATAAGCAAGGAAGTAAAAATCCAGAAAGAGCAGGAAAGGATATTTAAATCAAATAATGAGCTTATTCAAAGAGATGATTAATCTTAAAAATCGGGACTTCTAAATAATGCCCAAACCCTAAAGGGGTATCAGCATGCAATTATTTATTATTATGCAACTATTTCTGCTGAGAACCTTACAGAAGCACCACGCTAATGAATGAAGAAAAATGAGTTTTTGGTAAACATGTTTTATAGCACAGGAGATAAAGAGTGAAATGTGCCTGCTGTTATTCCCCTGAGAAGCAATAAAATTTCCAGTGGAAGGTCTGGTCATAGGGTGAAGGTTTTAAGCACAATTTCTCTTCTCCCATGGAATTCTCAATTCTAGTGAGTTTAATAGGCTTTCACTATAGCCTCTGTCTGTGAAATGGGAGGAGAATTGATGGCTCCTATCTTGGAGAGGTTCATCCAACCAAGAGTGGACTCAAAAAGCAGAGGTGAATTTTAGCAGTAAGATGGATGAGAAATCTCATTCCAGCTTGCACCAGGCCACTCCAACCAAAAAAACACTGTCATCAAGACAGCTGGAATCCTTATTCCATGTCTTGTTAGATGGTAGAATTTCTGTTCCTAGGGTTATTTGTCCATTCTACGTGGGTTGCCAGCTTTTCACTAAAGCTCTTGTTTACCACTGTGCAACAAGCAGTAGAGTAAAGATGAGTGTGAGAATTTTATGGAAGCCAGTGCTTAGGATCACTTCAAGCACAGTTCTGAAAGTGAAAAAAAGGATAATTTTCACCTGAAAGATAAGACAAAGCATTATTTAGGATCACTTCAAACACACTTCTGAAAGTGAAAAAAGGATAATCTTCACCTGAAAGATAAGACAAAGCATTATTTGAGCAATATTTCTCCTTCTAAATTTTTCACCTTCACATTAGCCTCTTCAGGTTTTGGTATGACCTGACATTACCTATCTTGTGAAAGTATAGGATTTTGTGAAGCCATTTAAAGGAAAAGTTAGAGGAATGAGAAATTATATCGAAAAATCTTTCAACCAATCCAATATTAAAGGTATAATTTTATATCCATAATAGCTGTCCTAGCCTTTTCTCTTCTTCACAGCAAAACAGCATTACCATAAATTTAAGATTTATAGCTGCTGCTCTAAAGCCAGCCTTTAAGTACCATTTTTGTTCATGATTTTAATAAGATCATCCAGTTGAAAAAGAAGTTTAAACTTGTGTGCAGTAGCCATGTGACTTGTTTAGTCAATCACAGCACAGGATATTTTAAACCCATTTTACTGTGGTGTATACAAGCTTCTCTCAATAACAATCTGGAGAATATTGAGTTTCATAACTGGTAGGAATTATTCAATATCCTTCTCCTCACAGGAATAACAACTTCAAAATCTATAAAAGACTGATATCTGACTGGAGAAAAGTTATTTAATATTGTTAAAACTGAAAACTGTGTAGAATTAATTAACTTGTTTAGATCAATCTGAAAAATCATTTTGTAGGCCATGGAAACAGTTTCCTCTACTGTCAGGTTTTATACATAGTCAACATTTCTTCCCCTTTTTATCACTGAATTATTTATTCCACAGTGACTTCAAAAATGTCTTCCTCTGCCTGGGGTTTAGGATATGAACTCGATTGAATTAATGGAAAAACTTTTGTTTTCCTTTACAAAACTCATAAAAGGAGCTTGGTTTTTTTTCTTGTTCTTCCACTTGGAACTAGCTTTCAGGAATGTTCACAGGATCACAACAGTAAAAAAGAAGCCTTCTTCCTAATGTTAATGACAATTTCTGAGGAAGGAGGCAAAATAGTATTCTTTAGGTGGGAGGTGCAGCAGCACTGAGACCAATGGAGATGGCTGGATCCCACTGAAGGATGCTGTGGGCGACGAGGTAAGATCAACAGCCACAGATGCACTAGTGATGGTGAGTGACTTCCAGCACCAGTGAGGGCTATTGGCATTGGACTACCAAATCTCATGTTGCTCTGTGTAAGATGGCTTCTCTGTGCTCATCAAAGATTTCAGAAGTCATTATTTTGAACATATGAAGGAGGTCTTTTCTAGCTAATAGTGCATACATGCATGGCCATGTACAAACGTGCTTGTAATATATTCCTGTACCTATTTGCTTCGTGTTTGGGAACTGCGAAGTCCAGTAATGACCTTAGCCAGCATCGTATCACATGGCTATTAGTGTTTCTGAAACAAATAATAGCTGCAATAAAAAAATGCATTAGAGAGGTAAATGGCATTTTTCCCATCTATGACAGATAAAGGAATATTAAAAATCCATAAAGAATAAACAGCCCTTAATAAATCAGATTCCTGAAGCATGATATCCTTGATGCATGATGCGAAGATTACAGTTTGAAGAAGGGTTTTTAAATGACATGACACATGAATAGTTGGGACACATAAAAACATTGCTTAAGATTTATACATCTCACTGCAAGCCCTTCTCTTTTCCAAAGCAATTATCAATGCGGTCTTGAAATCTAGAGCAATCCCAATCTTGATGAAAATATGTGAGTTTTTTTAAATTATTATTATTGAGTTAGGACTTCTTATTGATATGAAAGGATGGCAACCCCCAGAGTAAACACTTATCTGTAAAATAGAGATTATGTGCTTAATAACATTTAATATTTTGGCATCCCAAACCTCCTGTGTAGATCAGTCTGGGAGAATGGTGTTTATTTTCTTGCTACATGTGAAAGTTCATTCTCAGTATCAAGTTTGTTTGGTCCACTAACTTTGTTAACCTTTGCATTTACTTCTGTATTTGGTGGCCTTTCATGAGCAGCCCCTTTAGTAGCTAGGATAGAAACAGTTACATCAGGGTTAGAGGTCGTAGCCATTATGGGATTTCAACTTAAAACAGTCACTGCTTTAGGGGGATCACAGTGTGTTTATGATTAATTATTTTCTTTGAGAGAGTTTCTATGAACAAGATTATTATAGTAATATATAAACCATCTGGGTAACCTTCAATATCTACCTACTTTCTTGATGAAATAATAAAGACTTTGCGAAAAATAGCCACCAGAGCAATAGCACTTTCCTCTGCCTTTTCCAAAGAATTACAAGCAAGTGGGAATAAATCCATAGCAAGTGCAAGTAAATTTTTTAACAGAACACAATTCTTTGCAATTTGTTGAAAATCTAAGTGCTCTTTTTTTTTTTTTAGAGCACATTTCTACCTTTTTATGTATTTTACAAATGCGTAGATAAAATTTTCTGCATAAGCTTACTTTTGTACACCACTTCAGAATGTACTTTATTGAAGTCAAAACATTAAATAACATTTTCAAAAACTAATAAAATTATATTTATATCTTTAAGAAATACATTCCCCATTGCCCTGTTCAGATTCACAGTGCTCTAGAGACACTGAAATCATTGCTTAGAAACAGTATTTGCTGACTTCACCAGGGTAACAGTTTAATCCTTAAAGTAATCAACTTTCGCCCTCTTCTTGAGTCTTTTGACTTTTAAGTTCTTGCTGGTCTTTTTGAGAAAAACAGCGCTAGGAGACAGCTATTATTCTCCTCCATGGGACAGTCCACTTCATTCAGACTAGTAATATCATCTTCTGTTTACATTCATCTGAAACAAGTGCACAGGGTCACCCTCTGCATTCTGATGCTTTACCAAAGCAAAGGGGAAGATTTTGCAGCAGGACATAACAGAGCTCTGAAATCCGAATAACCTGGGAAGCAGACTTTGCATGCCTATTTATTTCTTGCATTTGATCCTCTTGAAAATAAATAAATAAATAAATCCCAATATCATCTCCTCAAAGCATTTCACATAGGCACTGTAATAGGGAAGTCAGCTTTGGGAGATATTTCCTTCTGTCTGTTTTTATGTCAGGGGCCAGATACTCAGGTGAAACTCCACTGACATCAGCTCGTCCTTTGACTTGAGGAGCTGAATATTATATTTAGCAAGTACACATTAATGTCTTCTGGAGGAAAAATTACTGAATCAGTTTAGATGGAAAAAAATCCCACAGTGTTTTTCTTAGCATGGTCCTAGCAAGATGGCAAACAAATTACAGGAATAAACCACAATACATACACAAAAAAAGTCCACTACAATTCAGTCACTAGCCCTAAAATCTACTGGATGAACAGTAAGGAAATCAAGAGAGAGAAACAAATTATCCTGACTAAGTCAGGGATCAGTGATTTTATTCTGCAGCCTGTATCTCAGGGAAAAAAAAAGAAAAAAGAAAAAAAAAAAAAGAAGAAAAAAAAAGAAAAAGACTGTGAAAACTCCTCATTATATTTGCTTTCCAAAGCCTGACTTTGGCTTCCATGGAAAAGTATCTATGCATAGAATTGCTTGATCTCCCGTGACTCTCTAGGCTCAAAATAACAGTAGCAGTCCACCATTTTGTAATAACTAAAATGCCCTGCCTATGAGGAAGAAACGTATGCTTTGATTCCAGTGAGCCACTGACTGACTGACTTGTCTGCTCTCTTCAGCCCCTGCTGAGTGATGTGGTCATCTGAAAAATACAGGGAGCTGGCTGCTAGCTCTGGCAGCCTGGATTGAGACCTCTGAAAGCAAGAAAGAGAGACATAGTTTGGTTACAAACCCTTAGGCACATGGTAAACCCTGACAGATATATTGAGGAGCACATACTGCAAAACAACTCTCAGTAATTTAATCACTGGAGCTAAATCCACTGGCTGAATGATAGATGACCAAAATAACTTGTATAGAGGGTCATCTTACCAGACACTCACCCCAACTACTAGAAATCCTTTATGAGAATTTGCTAACAAAAGTTGTTAAAGAAAAAAGCATTAGCTGTGTGCTATCATGTCCCTGACATCGTTTTAACAGTGCTACACAGAGAATCTTAAAAACACATGTAGAGAGCTTTTCTTTTTGATAACTGTAAATCCTAGTTGGACATCAATACTACAAGTAGTTGACTATGCTGAAGAGAGAACGCAGCTTCACCCAGCTAGGTGCCCTTGTCTACCCCTCTTAAGTCTCTCCACTCCTTGCTTGGACACTGCAGAAGCTGATTGTGAAACCACGCTCTGACTCATGCGTGGGCTGTGTCTGACAGCTCCCTGGGTCACTTTGCAGTTTCTAAGACCACACCCAGAGGGAAAACCCTTTTATTTTCTTTTTATTATTTTCCAAAGTCATACTTTGTCTAGATTGATTTTAAATATTTGAATTCCTTTTAAAGCAGCCATTTTATGTTCCCAACTGCCAGCTTAATCTATGGGATGTGATGGTATTTTCCTAAACCTCTGATGTGGTTATTACACTTTAACTGTGGGAACTCTCGCTGCTCATTGATTTTGGTGCTTTTGGTAACACTACTATCTACTTATCTACTTATTTTAAACTGTATTTAATTTGGTAGCTCTGAATTTGCCTGAAATACTGAGTAGCGATGAATACTACATCACTGAAGAAGCACTCTTGCTCAGTCTCTCTTTTATTTCTCTTATATTGTCTTTTAATGCATTTGAACAGACTGCAGTTTTAGGAATAAGCATCTGCTCTGAGCATACTCAGTTTCAACACATACACCAGCACAGTGCTGTTAGGTCATAGCAACGGTGCTTTTTCCACCTTCTCTCTTCTTTTTGGCATGCTATGTGGTGACCAGCATAATTTCTGCCGTCTCTCCTCTCATTGCTGCATGTCAGTCTGGGGTGGAGATATCAAAACTGAGGTCAGAGCAGTTCTCTGCCAAAAAGAGTGGCTACATTTGAGATGTAGGTATAAAAGAAAAGAATGAGTTTTTTTTCTCTTGTGAGGACAGGTGTGACCACTCTTTTTTTTTTTTTTTTTTTTTTTTTTTTAGCTTGATTGAGTGATTTATGACAGCTTAGCTGGAATCAGTGGGAACTTGCACCTATTGAAGATCTTCTTCAGTCTGTGAGGCTGCTTCAACTCATTTCTATGTTAGATTCCTAGTGAAGCCAGCAAATCGCACTTTCCTCTATTAGCAGTGGGATTTGCCAGAGTCAGGGGAGTTGGTGCTCCTCCTACCCAGGCGGTGTCCTTCCTTCTGCAGAAAGCCCTGGGACAGGGGAGGCACAGAGCTGTGCGCAGGTCTCGTGAACCACAGGGCATGCAGCCAGGATCCACATCATCCTTCTCAGCATGTCTTAAACTGCCACACAACTCGCTTCTTGGCACAGGAATGACATTTGCCTCTTTGCATTACATTGGACTGGGCACATTACAGGGATTTAAAACATAATCCATTACTATGATAATATACTAATAGACATCCAGCAGCTGCATCAGCAGACCTCATAAGCAAAGCACCCTTCAGAATGGTACTCTAAATGCTTCTGCTCTGCACCAAGTTCTCATGGTTTTTCTCTTCCCACTCCTCAATGCCTTCCATCACACCATCCCACACCTCTCAGATCACATCCACCCCTCTTGCTCATATCCTGGTTGTAAGGCATCCTACCTTCCTCAAAGCTTATTTTAGAAATCCTGTCATATCCTGCTCACTCTATTTTTTATCCAGTAGAGAAAGACTTGACAATCCAGTTTCTAGTAAAGCAGTGGGGGAGACCATTTGTTTCTTACCACTATATTTATTATGTTCTGTCTGCTGAAGGAAGTAAGAGGAATGAGAAAAAGCAACATTTGCTCCCATTCCCAAGCAATGTCAACCGCTTCTTCTTGGCAGCTGCTAAGCCATCCTCTCTGCTGGATATTAAAAGATCCTTCCACTTTTCTGCTATCTTAGGAACCCTGATGAGGACTTTAAAAGGTGAACATATCTTCCTGCTCTGAAATCAGACATGGTTTCTCACGGTGTTAGCACTAATAAGAACCTCAAAGGTTTCCTGGTTATAAAATGAGAGCTGTGTTCAGAGGTCTCTCCAGAGGTTGAGCCACTCACCTCCTAACACAAAGCAGGCCTAATCATGAGGGGTTGTCACTGGAGAAATAGCTTCAAGTGCAAATTTGTTTTTTTTTTTTTCAGTGCAAATTTGACATATCTCTGCTGACTCTACTGCAGCAAGGCTGACAATTTACACCAGATGAGGGCCTGCCCTGGAGCCTCTAAAGACAAAATCCGAGAATGTATCCATGAAACATTTGGCTGCTGCGAGAGCTCTTTGCATGCTGGGTGACAGCAAGGGAGTTTAGAGAGTCTGCAAGTCCAAACACAGTAAAACTCCACAAAAAGACAGGGACAGCTGTAAAGAATTGGGCCTGCAAGCAGGTTGGAGGGAGGCGTGCATACTGCATTGGCACCTGGCTGAAGAGATCTGTTTCCCGAAGATGAGGAGCCATATTCTGCTGCTACCATATTGGTTTGTCCCAGAGTTGGGCTTGTGCTATTTCATGGAGTGGAGCACAAGGTGCAGTGCCATCAGCCTGGCTTTCCTGCCAGTCTGGAACTTGAGAAGAAGATGCTGCTTTTCTGACTCAAGTGACCAGAGGTGGTTCAATGTTGTAGTGGGTCTTGGTGGCACAATCTGATGAGGCGAGCCAAGTATTTATTTGGTTTCTTTCTCTTCATCACAGAAAATGTGCAATGCTCTATTTTTCTGCTCTCCACATAAACTAATAGCAAAAACCTGTTTCCTAGCCTGAAAATCTACTTCGGGCTGGACAACAAATGCTGTGCTCATATGAAGTTATTTTTCTTGACTTCATCCCAATGAAATGTTCTTCAGTGCTTTCTTTGCCCACTTCTGGCTTTCTGCACCTTTCAGACATGCACATATCCCTTAACTGGGAGCAGCTTACAGTCCAGCATAAGGTTGTTATGTCCCTTGGCTTCTTATTAGTTTTGCATCTCTGACTTGCGCTTTGGATGATTGCTTCCTATTGTTGCTTCCAATCTACTTGAAAGTAGTTCAGTCCATTGTTTCACTTTAGTGAAGATTCAGTTGCCTGCAAACTTTGAACCTGAAGTATGACAGTATGTTTTCACCTGGAGTAAACTAAGAGAGGAGGCTGCTTTTGCTTCTTTGCTCAATTTCTTCCGTTTGCTTAGTACAATTAACAACAATCATCAAGAAAGAAGAGGACATGAGGAGAAAGAGATCTTTTATGTATTTATTGATTATGGAGGGGAGATTAATTTGCATGTTGAAATTGATTTGACAGCATTTTCATATGAAAAATACAAGACTTGCATTTTTTAGTTATTATCATTATAATTCCTAGGTACTGATAGATATCTGTTATAACTTTGTGCTCCATCAGTCATTCTTCAATATCTTCTGTTCTAAAAATGTAGGCTTATTCTATTTTAGATTTTCAAAGTGGCATGGCTATCTTGCAGTGATAAAATTATTTTCATTCTGTTTTGAACCTGAACATCCTGAACATCCTTCTGTTATGAATTCTTATATTACAGCCTTTTCCACTGTAGTAAAATAGATCAAAGTGTCTCCACTGCTGCTTGTCTGATCTTATTTAAATCTCAGTTGTTTTATTATTATTATTATTTTTAATTCTATGTTTAAGCACAAATTAACATAGAACCCAGGAAGATATTTACATCAAACTCATCAAGGCCTCCCTGTTTACTCTTTATGAGGTCAGAAAATCTTGTTATTTTTGTTCTGTATTAAGGAAACTCAGTGGCCTGTGGTGTTGTGGTACTTCTCTGAGACAGAAAAGATATCTATCACAAAGATCGTAGTGCTCCATGGATTAAAAACATTGATTAAATAATTTGTCTAGATAAAGATCATCAGTTTGTTCTAAAAGTATAATCATTCAATGTCTTTTTAAAAAAATCTTAAAGTTATAAATGCTATGAAATATGCAGATAGTAACGTAGACTCAGTTTTTCAAAGGTCACAGTGTAAGAAGCATTCAAGATAAATTAATTAATGTTTTATCCAGCTGCCTGATAGCTTTTCTCTCACTTAGGCTCCCAACCACAGCAACAACCAGTGGGGAGTGGCAGCTTTCCAAGCACTGACTAGAAGCAGCTAAAGTACACAGCAACGATGTTAGATTTCTCTTGCTCAAGGACTAGAAAACTTCATAAAGGATGCATTCATTCCACTAAAACACAGTTTATAGTTATTTGCCTGTCAAAATCTGTTGCATCTTTCACTTGAGTAAATTAAGAAAGTGCAGCAAATAATCCAAGTGAAAGAAATGGTTCTAAGAATTGCTAAGGCAACTTTTCAGGCTAATTTTATGGTGCTTTAAAAAATAAATAAATCTCAAAACAGGAACACAAGAGAAGAATAAGAAGACCTGTCATCTCAGTCATTACTGAATATTCACAGCAACAGAACTGCCTACTTGATAATTTTCTTGTATTCCTCTACGCTTAAGATTTCTTTTCTGTCCCATTTTGAAGCACACCTAATGTTTCTCTCAGAAGCCGCTTACAACTCTGCCAGACTTCAGCCCATTAGGCAGAAATTCTCGTGCCAGGACTCTGCCTCAGGTTGAATTTATTTCGAAGGTTTCAGCTAAAATGGGTTGGTGGTTTGTTTGAACAAGCTTATTGAAAATATAACTCAGTCAGGAGGCAAGGTAATGATCCAACTCTCTCCTCTCCTTGTCCGCAAAGGCTGATGAATGGTGAGCAGGAGCTGGCGTAGCCACTTGGAGCACATCTCAATAGCATCCAGCTTTCCCAGGATGGTGCACTGCTAAGCTGCTCCTCCACAAAGATGAAATTAAAGTTACCAGTGAGTGTATACACAGTAAAAATCTATACATCCATATATGTATTTATTTACAGCAAAATACACTTGGAGTCTCACCTGAATACATGGTTAATTCTAATGTCCACTCTAGAGCAAGATCTAGACACAGGCCTTATGAAACACCACAGATTTCTGGATTGGGTAAGCAACAGTTCATGAAAATGTGCAATTATGGGAGTTGTTAATGTGGAGGAAGAGAGGTTAGAGCAAAAGACCAATGTTTGTTAGTGTCTGTCTTGATATGTGGAGAACTGGACAGAATTTGACAAGATAGTGAAAATTGTGTATTTAAATTAATATATTTAATTAATATAGATTTATAAAACATTTTGTATTGTGCTCACACTTTGTTTTTATACCTTTCCTAAATAACACATTTTATGAGTAGGTGTAATTTATAAGTAGAATTAACATCTACATCTATATAAATAAAACATTTGATAATTTTACTGCCATAAAGGAAAATGTAATCTTATTATTAAATTGTTATAAAGCATTTACAGATGAATGTTAAGCATGTTAATTAAAATCTGTTGTTACTTTTTTTTTATAACAAGTCAAAGTAAGCTACTTAATCATAGAACCATAGAATGGTTTGGGTTGGGAGGGATCTTTAAGATTATCTTCCTATCAAACTTCCTACTACGGGCACAGACATCTCTCTGTAGATCAGGTTGCTCAAAGACCCATCCAGCCTGGCCTTGAATGCTTCCAGGGAGGGGGCATCCATAACCTCACTGGGCAACCTGATCCAGTGTCTCATCACCCTCACAGTAAAGAATTTCTTCCTAACATTTAGTCTAAATCTATCCACTTCCAGTTGAAAGACATTCCCCTTTTCCTGTCATTACATGCCCTCACAAAAAGTCCCTTCGTAGTTTTCCTGTAGGCCCCCTTCAGGTACTGGAAGGTCACTGAATGGTCGCCTCTGGAGCCTTCTCTTCTCCAGTCTAAAGAGCCCTAGTTTTATCAGCCTGTCTCTGCAGGAGAGGTGTTCCAGCCCCTTGATCATCTTTGTGGCTCTCCTCTGGACCCTTTTCAACAGCTCCATGTCCTTCTTGTGTCAGGGGCCCCAGAATTGGATGCAGTACTCCAGGTGGGGTCTCATGAGAGAAGAGTAGAGGGGCAGAATCACCTCCCTCAACCTGCTAGTCATGCTTCTCTTGATGCAACCCAGGATAGAGTTGGCCTTCTGGGCTGCATGTTTAGTCTTTCATAAACTGACAATTCCAAATCCTTCTCCTCAGAGCTGCTCTGAAGTCATTCTATGCCCAACCTGTATCTGTGCTTGGGGTTGTCCTGACCCGGGTGCAGGACCTTGCACTTGGTCTTGTAGAACTTCATGAGGTAAACATGAGCCTAATTCTCAAGCCTGTCCATGCCTTCTGAATGGCATCCCTCCTTACTAGCATGTCAACTGCATCACTCAGCTTGGTGTCATCAATTTGATTTATGTGAAGCTATGCTAGTCAAATATAACAAATAACATAAATGATAAACAGAAATTAATGTTCACTATTTAGAAACTATAATCACTGTAGCAAAGCAATATTTTCCTGCTCAAGAGCACTTGACATTTAACACAAGTATTAACTAGAATATTGTTATTTTGAAAATTCAAAATATATAAGTAATACAACTCTAGTTGTCTTTTACTTAAAGCAAAATAGTAATGTGATTGTCATTTTATGTACATAATTACAAAGTGAAATCTTGACATTTCTCTAGATTTCTTCCCTGATAATCTATTTTGTATCTTATATTTATCCAGTATAAGCTTTCAGCCCATTAGTTCAGCTGCAAAAATCACACAAGAACTAATTGAATTCCAGCACAGTCTCTAACAGGTGCATTTTATAACATGTCAGATTCCACATTTAAATGATTAAAGGACAGGTCTCTACTGGGCTTCCAAGTAATAAACACTTACTTTCAATGCAGAAAGCATAGAGATTATACCAGCTGAAACAACCTATGAGTTCTGCTCCAAAAGTAAGTTTCCTATTTTATTATGGTGGCCCACGTCAGAGGAGATGGTGGTATGGCAGCAGAGGTGGAATCTTCCTGCAAATATTTGATTTAATTTTGTTGCTATCTCTTCCTACTGGTAAAATTTCTGTGAAAAGGAGACCAAAAGACTTATTACTTATATGATATACCTAAAATATGAAAGAATGGCCTGCTAACCAAAACAATCTGTTGCAAAGACAAAAGCAGCTTACACACAGTCTTACAGATTTTTGAAACACTATCTCTCATTGCCTTATGGCTAAACTGATGAGATATATGGAGGATAAAAGTCTGATCAATATACATTTGACCCTCTATATCTCCATGTCTATTGAGTGCATGTTCTTAAAAGTAAAACAGATGTAAGTACAAGCTCTTTTACTGTGTTCTCATCCGATCTCAAATACAGAGGTGTGTTCAACACTAAAAAGAAAAAAATAAACAAAGACCATTAATACCCTCTGTGCGAAATTATGCTGATTTTCCAAGGATTAAGAAAAGTTTGTGGGGGAAAGAATCAATCTTTTAAAAAAAGTATTTTGACCTATTTTCTTGTTTGTCTGCTTACCTGAACACTTGCACATTTTGTGATCACTTCTTATCTGGCCTTTCTTTACTAACAATATTAACTCAGCATCTTCATCACATGTTCAGCTCAGAAAGAGGTATAGTTTTCCCCATTAATCACTTTGCTTACCTAATGCTTTCATTAGTTATTTTTTTCTATCCATTTTGTGATCACTCTGAGTACAAATAATACAACTCTACTTTTATTTATTCCATAACATAGGAACTTGAACATAGGAAGTTTCGTATTAACATGCATAAGAACTTCTTTATGGTAAGGGTGATGGAGTACTGCAATTGGGTCCCCAGAGAGGGTGTGGATTCTCCTTCTATGGAAATATTCAACACCCATCTGCATGCCTGTGTGACCTATTGTAGGATACCTGTGTTAGCATGGGGTTTGGACTCGACGATCTTTTGAGATTTCTACCAACCCCTGCAATTCTGTGATTCTGTGATCTCACAAGGTTGCTGAAAATCCCAGGTATTTTATCCTAATGCACCTGCTGATGACATTCTGGCCATCTTCAGATCCATAACGCAGTCAGTTCCATCATAGCCATAGCCATGCTCACTGCTTTTGCACTTTCAGTTTCACACTGCTAACTTGATACTTATCTTGGTATTGAGATTTTTATCAATGTTTCTTCTCTGAATTTAGTAGGTTCCACCAGTGTACTTTATGAAAGCATCTGTAGCTTGAGGACAGGTTTAAAAATTTCTGATGTGTGAGCAGTGCAACCCAGACTGTTACCTAATACTGTATAATGAGATGTAATGTCTCAAAATATCCAATGGGTTATATGGCATACATATCCACAACTGTAACTCACTATGCTAAAGTGTCCTGGCAGAATTATTTTCCTACATCCCTCACAGAAGAGTGATCTGATATTCACGTTTGTCTCTTACAACCTTCAGGACAGGCATTTGCTTTGCTGAAAGGAAGGTAGAAGCTGATATTCTTCCATAGAGCCATAGAATTCCACAAGGTGTATTGCTATGCGGCTCACTAAAGCTATTTCAAATCCTATTTGTCCTTCAGTGAGAATAATTATTCTTCATCCTGTGTCCCACCCTGATGGTTACTATCCAGCTTTTTCTCCACTGTCTGCCGTCTTGCTTCATCCCATGTCTTAAAAAAGAGTATGTACCTAATCAAGTCAGTATTTTCAATGAGTTATAAATCACAAACAAATACTATATTAAGAAAAAATCTTATATATTAAGAAAAAAGTATATTCAAGTCATTGCTAGGCTGATAAAATTCTAGAAAAGTGCACAGAAGTGCACTCTACATGAATTTTTATATTTCCTGACCCTGCAGTATGTCATGAAGCCTCCTTGTGTGCCAGATTTTTGGTGTGACTCATACACTGAACTTCCACAGTCTTTCTGGTTTGCAATAAGAACCACATATTTTACAAGGAAAAAAAAAAGAAATGAAAAGAAACAACCCGAATACTTCTCTCCACATTAACAGTACAGCATACAATGAGGGCCTTTGAAGAAAAAGAAAGATTTTTTCCTCATTGGATTTTTGGGGTTTTGATACAGTAGTTAGAATATCAAATAATGAAGGCAATGTTTGATGCTGCCAGAAATTTAAGAACCTCCTAATTTTTTTATACTGGAAAAATCAGCTTTTTTGCATGGAAGAATGAGGAAGCCTATATTTCTTTGTCAATCAAGAAAGCCTTTTTACTTTTTCCCTCTCCCCTGCTACATCCTTTGAGGTTCTTCCAGCCAGTTTGCTGTTATTCTTTACACAAAACAGCATCAAAAGTAACATTCAAAGACAGGAAGCAGCAAAAGATATATTGCTGAAAATAAAGCCTGCTACTGGAGAATGTTCTTTCAAAGTTTCTGCAAAGCTGTGAAGTCTACTTTTCTCTAGTGATGCCAGGTTGTGAGAAAAACAGTATGAGCAAACCTGTCTAGAGATTAATCTTTCTCAAAGCTATTGCATACAAAGGTGTTTTTACGTGTCATTCATGCTTAAAAAGGTAATCCTTTTAGAATCATTATGTTTGTGAGAGTAGAATTTTCTTAATATTTTATTGCAATATATATTTATATGTGTATTTACAATTAATTAATAAATTATTAAGTTAAATAATTAATTTGATCATTATAAAATACTTCTAACTTTATTTATTTCCTACAGAAAAAAAATATTTTTTCCTCATGAACTCCAATAATCCCTTCTTTTTTTTCCCCTTTTCTATAGTACAGTATTCTTGAATTTCATTCTGATGTTAATTTATTTCTTTATGAATGTTGAAATGGCACTACCACCCTCACACTCTTTGTATACACCCTGTCACTACTACTAATACACTGGAAGTAACGCTGTGTTCCAGAAGAATTACACTGTCTTTTAAGGAGGATGGTGACAGCATTTATATTGCAAATACATACTGTGGATATGAAGGAACATTGATGTTAGCCTTGTATTTTTCACAGAGGAAAAAACCAAATTGACAAAAGATTTTTAGACGATCATCGTTCATATTTGCTCTTTTGGAATGTGATTCTTTGGTATTTTTTTGTTTGTTTGTTTGCTTGTTTGCTTGTTTGAAAAAATAAAGAAGACAAAGATTGAAAGTCAGCTTCCTTCTCATGTCAGTTAATGCATCTGAATTTTTTAGATTATATTGCATGGTTGGGCTGAAGGAAAAGAGTTTGCCTTGTCCAAAGATTTTGTCTCTGTGCTTTGTCTGGTGTGGCGTTAATTGCACAGTTTGGCGGGCTATGTTTGCAGGGTCTGCTGCATCTGTGTTTACACACCTCCTGTGATCAGCCGGGAGCATGAGCCAGGGCCTTTCAGCCCTTTTCAAAACCTGTCCTTGAGGAGTTTAACCAAACCCTGTGCAGCTGAGATCAGTTGCTCCCAGGAGCAGATCCTGCTCAATTTCTACCTTCCACCAACATTTTAACATAAATATGCAGGCAGCCATTCACTGGTCTGAAGATATGAGGGATGAAAAAAGTGTGAATTCAAATGGCTGTTGATAAATTGCTCTATGAGGCCTACAGTATTAATTTCTGTCAGTAGACAGTAAAATGGCAATGGCTGCTCAATGTTGATCCAAAAACAACACTTCCTACTAGAGGATAGACTACACTACACTGACAGATTGGGATTGGTCTTGCTCAATTGGCTATTGAGTGCTATCTGAAGTTATACAGCTGGTGTTGAACAGGGATATTGTTCTCACTCCACGTTATGAGGCTAAGCCCCACATAAATAACAAAAAGGGGATCATGGAAAAACATCAGCTCACCAGAGCAGATGGACTTTTGTAGCTTGCCTCTGGCAGGGTTTGTCTTTTGTGAAAGAATTTCCATACATTTCCTTCTCTCAGTCCTTCTCATCAGTTTCTGCTCTTGGAGTGGGTGACATGACCTATAGATCTGATTTTGTACTTGAGATTGACTTGGAAGCTGACAAATGGAGGCTTCTGGAAGTGTTTCCAGGGTACAAGTGCCAAATTATTTTCATCATTTTCTACTGCCTTTGGATTCTCAGAAAGACACAAAATGAGGTATGGCCTGAGGACAGAAAATAGCTTGATTTGGAAAGCAATGGACAAACAAAGGCCATTTCCATAGCTAGTAGATGTAGACATAGCTGCCTTCCCACCACAGATTTGAAACAGAAAACAAGATAGCACAGATAAGATTGTACTATATTCTTGGCCAAGTTTTCTGTAGAGAAAAGAACCACCTTGCAGCCTGACAGAGATGACTGGCAGTGTTCTTAAGATACATTTTATGATATTGAAATGTACATGATTAATGCTATATAATTGCAGTAAGACCTAGTTCATTGAACCATTAAAGTAGAGTTTATCATCAAAGTGCTTATTAAATAGACAGAATTGTGGAAAGTAAAAGTGATCAAAAGTTCACTTGATAAGTTAAAGGAAGGCCATTAAACAGTCTATTTACAGTATAATACGTTAGCATGGGATCAAGAAGAAATACACTAAGTCCCTCAGTTAAGCTACCTATACATTAATTAGAGTAAGGTAGCATAATCCATTATTAATGTTTGCAAAAGAAGCCTCCAGATTGAACATGCTAGAGACCGGTGACTATCAAGTGTGCCATTAACACATTTCTCATTCGCTGGGACGTTTAAAGTCCTCTAATAAGGGCCAAGATGTCAGTGAAGCCTTTGGAGTCAGAAAAGCCCTACTACATAAGCGTTGTACACTGCCTCGGGAAATCCACTCTGCTGAGGGATTGTGCATTAGCACAACAACTCAGCAGGATTCATCTCTTGATTAACCTCGGAGTAGTAGCACTGCTTTGACTTCTTAGGATCTATACTGCAAGTGTGTTTCCAGGCTTGCCCACTTGAGTTAAACCAACTTGAGAAGCTCTCTCTCATCCTCTTCCTGATGGTTTGTTTAGATATGCTCTTCGTAATCTGATTTTAAAGTTAGATTAGCAGTGTGCATCATTTTAAAGTAATATGCTGTGAAGTAGATCATTATTTCAGACGCTTACCCATCCAGACTATGAAAACGGGGGTTTTATGGAGGCTTCTTCTCTCTAAAATTCCAGTAGTCAGTAGTAGGTTGGACATCTGGAATACAGATGACCTTCCCTCTTACTGTAAGGGTTTAGGACTGCTTTGTGAGACTATAAGAGAAAGAAAGAACTTGCACTGGAGATGGTGAAAATACAGTCAGTCAATCAAATAGATTCGCTCTCAACTTTTTCCATGGTGCTGTTCACTTACTTTTGGTGATGGCCAAAGCCAGGTTGTGCAAGTGAAGAAATATAATGTCTGGAAATATTTGGTAAATTAAAGCATCAGATTAATAGTTGCAAAAGGCAACTGGCATTCACATGTCTTCTCTTTAATATACATTTTTTAAACAGATATTCCCATGAGGCCTTTTTTATGTTGCTGCCTGCAGCAGTGCCATTTGGCAATTGCTGTTTAAAAAATGTCATGACACCATGTGAAAATCTTCCAGTAACATTCTTGGGAGACATAATTTTGTTTCTTTTCCATATACCTCTCCCAGCTTTTTCAGTATTAGAGATACTTTTATGGAAACAAGACTTCAGGGGTGTATTTTCCTGAACATTTTGTCCCACAGTTAGATCTCTAATTTGAAAATGCAAAGGCCATGGTCACAAATGCAAACGAGATTACTTCACATGCAAATAACTATGGCAATTGCCTGCATGTATAATTACATAATTAGCACCTACAATTGCAGTGATTATACAGCTCAGTTGGGCATGTAATTTTTCATATACAGCGAACATGCAATTACATATTTGTGTGATATAGGATTCTTCCTCTGGGTTTAATCTTCTCCTGATGCTTATTGTGCATATAAATTAATTCTCCTTTTGAGAAAAGAATGTGGTGACTCCTTATGTCCTCACAGTTATTTCTTACAAAAATTATGAAGTGGTTAAAAATCATATAATATAAGCCAAACTTTTCATATCTGGTATAATTTGAGTCTTGTGATTTCTGATGAAACTAATTAGTTTTAACTTAGAAAATCAAATAATTACCTTACATAAGATGAAAAAGAAAAAAAAAAAGAGAAATAAGAAAAAAAAATTCATATTTGTATACAGAAAGTATACAAATAGGCAATGGGCTTGCTGTGTTTTATATCATGATGTAAGCCAATCTAAAGCTTTGGGAACTTCAGCTAGAAAACATTTATATGAAGCAGGAATGTCTTTCACAACATCAGTTTTTAAGTAATAAGGTGACAGCAATGAATTCTGTTTCTTGAAAAGGTGCATAAGAGTTCCTTGGAAGTTCCCAGTGCTCAAAAATTCAGTGCTGTATTTTACACAATTGCAAATGTTGTGCTGGAATGATGAGAAAGAATTCTGCACACAGACTAAATTGTAATAGATATAGTGCTTAATTTTAAGAGAAAACTCCTTTTCTCTCCTAGAAAACAGGAAATTAGGAGTAGCCTCTCACAGCTAAGTTACTTTTCCCTACTGCATTACTTAAGCATAATAACAAGTGAGGATAATAAAGACACTTTTGTTACAATTCAACTAGGCATAATAGAATATGAATTGGATGTAAAAAACTGAAAGAAGCTTAGTTTGAAGACATGAGGAAATCCAGTCTCACTGTCCATTCCTATTTCTGAAAGATAAAGCAGCCAGATAGCATGGCAATTTCTCATTCTGACCATAGATAAAAGCATGATGTTACCTTTGGATCTAAGTATTAGAGTGAATAAGCTGAGATCTTTAAACATGCAGCCTGAACTTATACCTCTGTGGTATATGAATTTGAAAGAAAGTGAAATGAATAATGGCTATTTTGTTCATGATAACAGCTAGGCTATTTCTTTATTTCCAGAAATATTAAAAGAAGAAAATAAAGCTAAGATTACTAGATCTCCAGTTTAAATGTTGCAGATTGACAGGTAGTTGCATCATTTGTTCAAATTCTTAGTCCTAACACTGAGATCTTAGTTTAAATATTCCTGGCTTCAATTAGCCTTCAGAAAGACAGCTATCTTACTGGACCTGGAGAATTACATCATATTCTGCTTATTGTGCAAACTTCCTCATAGTACCACTCCTCTCAGCTCACAGGAGATGCAGGACCATTCCTAAGTTTTGATGACTCCTGATCTTTGTTCTGCAGTACTCAGTGTGAAATAGGAAATGAACAAAGTATCTGCGCTACAAAGCGATATTGTAGGAGAAAATAAGAATCTTTGTGTGTAAAACCAACGAGATTTGACTACTGTGCTCCTCTTAATTCCTTCTGGTTAACAAGGCTACGTTACTTTTCCTCTAGATATCTATACACATCTCCAGAGCACCCTTACTCATTGTGAAATTAACTTGAGAGACAGCATTGAGTGAGCTCTCTCTTTTGATACAATTCAGACCAAAGTAATAGTTGCAATACTTGAATTTGGCTTGTTGTCCAGGTGGAGACCAGTGATGAGTGATGTTCTACAGGGATCATTAGTGAGTCACATGATATTTAGCATCTTTGTTGGTAGTGTGGACAGAGGGATCGAGTGTACCTTCAGCATGTTTGCTGACATCACCAAGCTGTGTGGCATAGTTGACACACTGGAGGGAAGGGATGTCATCCAGAGGGACCTTGACTTGAGAAGCTTGAGAGGTGGGCCTGTGTGAACAACGTGTGATTCAACAAGTGTGCAACTTCCTGTCAAACATACAGTACCTAGAGAGGGCCTAGAGGAAAGTTGGAGAGGGACTCTTTTTAATGGAGTGTACTGATAGGACAAGGGGTAACAATTTTAAGATAAAAAAAGAGTAGATTTAGATTAGATATTAGGAAGAATTTCTTAAGTCAGAGGATGGTGAGGCACTGGAACAGGTGGCCCTGAGAGTCTGTGTATGCTTCTTCCCTGTAAGACCAGGTTGGATGGAGCCATGGACAACCTGGTTCTAAGGAATTCTTTTACTACTATTTCAGGACTTAATGTCTTAATGGAAGGAAAAAAAAGAAGAAAAAAAAAAACAGGCAAAAATCATTTCTAACATCTTATTGCATGATCTTTAACCAAAATATCCAATAGATTTTGGTATGAATTGCAATAAAAAAGTGTATTGTAAAAAGAAGTTCATTGCACCATATCATTCCGAACTCTCTAAACTCCTATCACCCCACAAATTAAATAACAACCCAGGAGTAATTGCAGCCTTAAGAGCTAGGGATCTTGCTTGGGCTGGATCCAAACAAGAAAACAGAGGCTTTGGATGGTATATATGGTTAAAAAAATCATCAGATTTGCCACCATTATTAGAGCTGAAAGTTCATTTTCTCCAATGAGATGTTGCAGGGAGTAAGAAAACCATAATGGGCATATTGGCACATATCTCTGCTAACTGCTGTAATTAGGCCAATCACAATAAATTCTTGCCAACTGTTTCTCCACTTAAAAAAAGTCATTACATTGGACCCTCTACTGGCTTTTAAGCTTTTCATCAAGATTAAAGAAGGCTAGACTGGAAACAGACCACTTTGGTTGACAGCAGTGCTGCTTTCAAGGATCTGGAAGGAAAAGAGCCAACTGTGCACCTACAAAAACAGCTGAATGACAAATGCCTCTTGAACTATTTTACAGATTGCAATCCTAATGAAAACAACAGGATAGCTAATTTGTGCTGCTTTTTGAGAATACTTGAAAGTATTATTCTACATAAATATATTTACACATATGCATATCCATTAAATATAAACATACTCAAAAATCTGTTATGATTTAGTGTATTCTATTTCTCCTTAGATTCATAAATTTAAAAAAATGCTTTAAATGAATATTCATGAAATACAACTATGCTTTAACTTGTTCAGATCTATGGAACTTTCTCATTGTTTTATATATTTACAACTCTAATTTTGTAGTCTTCAAAACAAAAGCTGAAGCTGAAACCCGCCCTGACTGAGCATCTCTAATCCTACTAGAAGCATATAATTGAAGATAACCTATGTGCTCAGGACTGTATATATAACACCTTGGGAGCATGAGGAAAACACACAGATTATAATTATGACCTTCAGTTGTACTCCGAGAGCTATTAACATGTTGTTTGTGGAAGTATTTCATTAAATGTTCCAAGCAGATTGAAACTTCTTGACAAGAATGATATTTATTATTATCAGCATAAAATATACATTTGGTGGAGAATTAAATGATTGCACATTTCGATTTTTCTATAATTTTAGGCTCAGTCAGGAATAAAGCGGTAATTTGTTGTCATGCAGCATATTTACTAAATTCTAATTCCCATGTTTCTAATGTTTTTATTTTTGTTATTAACTGATGCAGGTCTAAAATTCAGTGATATCTGGAAAATGCATAAAAGAAAAATGTAACTACTCTGATGTGAGTAAATTACAGACTAATCTTCTACATTTCTATAGAAATCACAGAATCACAGAATCACAGAATCACAGAATTGTAGGGGTTGGAAGGGACCTTTAGAGATCATCGAAACCAACCACCCTGCCAAAGCAGGTTCCCTACACCAGGTCGCACAGGTAGGCGTCCAGGCAAGACTTGAATATCTCCAGAGAAGGAGACTCCACAACCTCCCTGGGCAGCCTGTTCCAGTGCTCCGTCACCCTCACCGTGAAGAATTCTTACGCACATTCATGCGAAACTTCCTGTGCTGCAGCTTATGTCCGTTTCCCCTCGTCCTGTCTCCACGTACCACTGAAAAGAGACTGGCCTCACCACTATGGCCGCCACGCCTCAGATATTTATAAACCTGGATCAGGTCCCCTCTCAGTCTTCTTTTCTCAAGGCTAAACAGACCCAGTTCACTTAGCCTTTCTTCATAGGGGAGATGCTCCAGGCCCTTCACCATCTTTGTGGCCCTCCGCTGGACTCTTTCCAAGAGATCCCTGTCTTTTTTGAACTGGGGAGCCCAGAACTGGACACAGTACTCCAGATGAGGCCTTACCAGGGCAGAGTAGAGGGGGAGGATCACCTCCCTTGACCTGCTGGACACGCTCTTTTTAATGCACCCCAGAATGCCATTGGCCTTTTTGGCCACGAGGGCACACTGCTGGCTCATGGCCAACCTGTCGTCCACCAGGACGCCCAGGTCCCTCTCTGCAGAGCTCCTCTCCAGCAGCTCATCCCCCAGCCTGTATTGGTGCATGCAATTATTCCTCCCTAGGTATAAGACCCCACACTTGCTTTTGTTAAACCTCATCCGGTTTCTTACTGCCCAGCTCTCCAGCCTGTCCAGGTCTCGCTGAATGGCAGCACAGCCTTCAGATGTGTCAGCCAATCCTCCTAACTTCGTATCATCAGCAAACTTGCTGAGGGTGAAAATACAGAAATACTTGTAACTTGTAGTTTTATTATTTTTGGGGATACTTTTTCTTGTTTGGATGTACAACACCTCAATGAATTTTCCCTGTATGGCAAGAGGAGACATCAAACATGTTCATCTTTTCCCAGATATATCTGCATCTTCTCCATGTTCACTGACTAGCTCCATATCAGATTTTTGCATTATTCTATCCCTTTAGCAATTCCATATAAATTCATACACTTAAGTATCTATCTTCACATATCTTGATTGATATGGAACGTAAATGTAACGTGGAGAAGTTTGTGCTGTACCCATGCCTTTTTCTGTTTTGCAGTGTAACAAGCCAAACAAATGGAAGGTTAAACAAAAACTCCTTCAGCTCTCCCACAGAACTTTTCCAAATATATCTCAGGGGAAGAGCTTGAGTTTTCCAGTCTTCCTTCCTGCACTGTCTGCTTACAAACCAACTTTCTTCATTAACTCAAAAAATTATCTTTGTTTTCAGCTATTCATACTTTTGGTGGTCAATACAGTTTATTTTACTTCATTACTAAAATTATACAGAATTTGACAATCTGCACTGGTATGCAGATATTATTCTCCATTTATGTTAGCCTGAACTTTGACAATTGAAGTCCTATTGTCTTATCTCTGCAGTGTCTGTGCACTTGTTCCCAGGAAATAGAGGTACCTTTCTGCTGAGTGGCAGGAGTGTGAAAAAGAGAGCTCCTGAAGGTTTTTTGTGCATATGCCCGTGGAATGTAGTGTGTGTAGTCACTTGCTCATCAATACCGCTGATTCAGCATTGCTTTGCAGTCTTCCTACTATTCTCCGATGTCTTGAAGTGATGATACTGGGTGATGACAAAATCATTTCAGGTATTTATTAATGAAATAAAAAAAAATCAATAATTGAAATAGAACAGAAATCTGAAAATGTATCAAAAGTCAAGAGGCAACTCCTCTCTGCAACATTTCCCACCTCCGAAAAACACCCCAAAAATAGTTAATGTGCCTTTTCTAACTCCAGGTTTTTAAGCCAGTCTCAAGATCTCTGAAATTTTCAATGTAACACTAGAATGCGTAATGGTCTGGAAGAATACTCTGTGAATCAGTGTATCTGATACTTCCCTGGAGCTCTTCACAGACACTGGCCATGCAAAGCTTTAATGTAGGCATTTTGCAAGTGACACTTTCTTATCCATCTACTGTCTGCTTTCCCTCTACTTCAATTAGCAAACATCTTACCTGATGTGTAAAGAGTAGGTTACTCTGAGAAAAACAAACTAAAACAGAAGGAAATAAAAAGACCCTACAAAATATATATCAGTTTGGATCTTCCATTTCTCTTTTAGAAAACTGCCAGTTTTTCCCATGTTTTTCTGAACCTGTAGTACAACATTTTTTCTTGCAAAAAAAATCAATGTGATTTTTGAAATAGAGCTGCTATCTTTAATCCTCTACCAGTGATTGAATCATCTTTAGAATGATCGTTAGGTGTTGAGTGTATTGTTTTTGTTTTTATTTTTATTAAGTGTGAACGGAAACAACTCATGAGGTTCTTTATTTCCCTTTAACATCTATGCAATTATGAAATTAAAAGGAAAAAAAGAAAAAAGAAAAGAAAAGAAAACATGAGGAAGTAACAGACCGGTAAATAATTTGAATGTCATTGTGCTTTGCCCCTGCAGGTGGCCTGTGATGGAGCCTGTCCAGCTCCTGCTCCCACTCCCTCCTCTGCTTGAATTTCTGCCCCCAGAGCCACTGGCCATGGACGTGCATCTCCACTTATCTCACCACAGAGTGGAGGCTGAAATGCCTGAGAGACAAAAGGAAAAAGTCTTGGCAGATTGCTAACATATCAAGTGTTAATGAATACAGTTCTCTAATTAGAAATGTCTGCAAGAGCTGAGTAATAGGATCCTTTGAAAATGTGACAGTTTTTAATTTCTTTTGTTAGTAGAGTTTGTATTTTTCTGAATAAGAGCTTTTATCAAACTGGCATCAGACTTTAGGAATGACAATAATACTTGAAATACAAATAGAGTTTCTTTTGAAATCACGAACTAAGTTATTATTTTATTGAGAAGCTGAGTTTCTGGACTTTATTAGATAAATGGATATAATTTAAGAACCTTTATTTTCTTCCCTGTTTTCTTTTGCTGTTTAAAAAAAAAAAAAAAAAAAAAAAAAAAATTAATGTAAGATTGCCGGAATTTGCTAGCTAATTTTCAGAAACATAGTAACTTTTTTTTTTTAATTTCAAATGTAATACCTCCCCAGATGGCAGACTTTGTAATTCATGGCATCAGTTCAAAAAGGTATATTAACTGCCTCTAAACTGCTCAGCGTCAAGCATTTATGGGACTTAAACATGAATTGCCTTCATATTAATTAAAATAAGTCCCTTCCTCTGTGTGAATTTTCAGGAGATGCAGATGTTTTTGCTTCTGGGAGTGCCCACCTCTGTTTTATAGCAACCCTCCAAATCAGATCAAAACACCGAAGACCCAGCATAGCGCATAAACACTGTATATCCCTTGAAGACCTCTAAAAGTGCCCAAAAGTGTAGTTTCTTTCATTCTTAGCCAGACAATGATGGACAAACAGGTAAAAAGGCAAGGAGAAAAATACCATTTACTCACTGTAGCAGCAGGATATCAAGTAAAGAAAATAAACAAGGGTTGAATTCTGGGCCTTTAACCTGCTAGTCAGACAGTTTTCTACAGTTTCATTCTGTGCACATTTGTGTGCTGGTAAATGATGAAGGGGAGGTGGAGGAACTGAAGGCTTGTGGGATCCCTTGGACTCCCACAGCTACGAGCACAGCTGTACAAACAGACGCAAGCTTTGTTAAGGTAGGGTGGGCAATAGGCTGAAACTGCTGAGCCGATCTGACCTATAAATCCCTTGCAAAAGCTATGCCTGAGAGAAAGCCAGAAGTTATGTGTAAATGTTTTATCCAGCCAATTGTTATTAGTCCTCTTCCGTATGTACACAAAACCTCTTCTATTCTCCTAGCTAGATAATTTTGTAAGTAGGTACTCTGAGTATCATGCCAAATTGCTGATTACCTGAGGCAGAGTTAGAAGAGGGATCTGTAGGTGGGTATAGGAACTAATAATTCAGGAACTCATTCAAATGAGTGCAGAGTTTTAAAGGATATATGATATATTGCATATGCTGATGTAGGGCTAATGGCTACAAAGCCTATAAAAAAGAGAAAGTGACATCCAGCAGCTTGTTTTGAGGGGAAGGATGATATGAATTGGTTAGATTAGTAACAGGAAGATTACATTAATTATTCCACTTTGGACTGATAGTGTTTCTCTCTTTGCTCCATCTCTGCAGCCTTCCTCAGCAGATCTTCCTGCACCATTTCTGCAACTCTCATTTGCTCATATGACCTCATGCCAGGACACAGCATCACAACCCTGCACTATCTTGAGTGTACAAGGACAAGCCATACAGAGCTGGGAGCCAGTAACACTTATTATGCAATGCACCAAACCATCAGTACTCTGTGGAGAAAAGAAAAATAGGGACCTTTCTCAGACTCCTTTTTTCTCTTTTCCAAACATTTCTGAACTCTGTGTGACCTCCTTTCCAACTGAATCCAAGCACCTCTAAACACATAGCAAAGGTAGTCAGCAGAAAGCTGGGTGTCTTATCAGAGGAAACTAAGAAAACTGAAGAAAAAAAAATAATGGGAGGTGAAATAAACAAATCTGAAGGTGAAAATTAACTGTCTTAAAGTAGAGAAAAATGAAATAAAAAAATATGGATTGAGATATTAAATATAGTGTGGACTGTGCAATCTGTCCCCCATTTTCTTCCTCTTTGCCATCCTTCTCACTACCTAAAAAGCATTTAAGCTGCAGGGGGATAATATCACACTTGGGAATTATGAAATAAAACCAATGAGAGCAGTGGGAGTAACGTCACTCCTGTAAATGATCAAAACCCACCAATTACAGAAGGTGTTAATCCTCATCAGACCCATTTGCTGCTGTGGCAGCACTTGAAGTAAAGCTGCTCTGGAAGTGTGAGAGGAGCAGCCGCTCTTACAATGTTTGAGGAAGGAAGGAATTTCCCCCCAGTCTTCTCCAAAATAATTTTGAGGAGAAAGAGAGAAAGTGCAGACTGTGAGTGGGGAGAGTGTCATGAAAAATATGTGGGATCATTTGTTAGATGGGAATAAAAAATCTAACAAATTTTGGGTATTGGGCCCAAAGTTCCCATATGAGTTCTGATATGAAAATTACTGAAGTTTTTATCTTGTCTTTCTCAATATCTCTAAACTTCCTCAGTGGAGCAACAGACCAAAAGCCTTAAGGTTCTCAGCAGTCATGGGAAGAGGCAAAGGGGGATCTGGGAGATACACAGGGCTGCTGACAGCGCTAGTTGCACCAACTGCCTGAGATCTTATTTGGGAAAAGTGGGCAGCAAGGCTGTGGAGTCTTGCCACTCTATTTTGCCTCTGAATAAATGCCGTGCTCTGGATTAGTTCTGTAGATACCAGAGTCCTCTAGAAACCTGCAGGTGCACAGGAAGAGAAGATCTGCATTGTCTCTGCTGAAGATGCTGAGCTATTTGTCTGATGCAGGTGCAACATACAAAATTAACAAGGTGCCTAGAGAAGATGTGGAGTCTCCTTCCATAGACAAGGCTTTTCTACCGATCTGATCTCCCCCAACATGAGCCAACCCATCCAGCATAGAGATGACCCTGTCCAACATCATTGTTTGCCTGCAGCTGGTAGGAACTCCTCATGCCAAGGCTATGAGATCTAGGGTCAGCCCAAATAACAAGGTTGATTAGTCCTGAGATGTCATCATCTATGCAGTGATCTTCTGTGGTTTCTTTTTTTTGCTTGTTTGTAGGGTGATCATGATATGATCATCAAACACAGAAAAATGATAGCAAAATTTAAGTATTCATGGGTTTCTTTCACTATTTTTCTTTTTAGTCATGAAGAAGGCTTCATTTCTACAAAAACAAACAATGGAAATTTTTACAATATGTAGAGCAATCACAAGGCATCAACTGCTTTTATCATGCACGGAATTATCTCTTACTGGGAAATGTTCCTGACTCTTGGCTCTGACCTGCATGGGCTTCAACAGATGGCAGCCCAGCAATCACAGCTGAACCTGTCCAATGAAATTAGTTAATACTGCACTGCTAATTCCTTTTTAAAAGTGTCATGGCACAGGAGGTAGGAAATAATTATGTTTTGCAAATTTCCAGCATAATCATTTTATGCCATGTGTAATGTTTTACTCAAGTCTTTGCTTTCTTGTTGTACTAACAAAATGAAAACATCTGAGCAGACATAACTTCATGAAGACATTAGAATATAGTTTCTCATAGCACCAGTATAAAATCATCAAGTGAAATTTAAGTTTCAGGTCTATGATGATGCTTATACAATGATGACTCCAATTCATCTCTGAAAAGCACTACCAAATGCTGCCTGATAAAGACATTACTTACTGATGGAAATCAGTACTTATTGCTAACCTGAAATAATAAAGACCAAATGGAAGCAGATTATATTTTTCCCTATTTATCTTCTTAGTTTCAATGAGTTTCAAAATGTCTATTTATACTACAAAATAGTTCACAGCTGGTGGATCTGAAGGTGCACTTCATGCTCAGTAAAATCAGCTTCCAGAAGAAAAATCTCTTTTCTAATGGGAGCATTATGATGCATGAAGAGCAAATGCAAAAGTCACACTGTCTTCTCTGGTACTAAAATTTCATCTAACATATAGCTATAACTCTGAATGAAGCAGTTATCTACAGGGATACAATGGTTTTACTTATAACCACTGGATATCCCCGCAACATGGATGATGCACTAGTTATATATTTCATAGTCTTGGTAAAGAATATTTACCTTGCAATTTGAGGTATGTAGTTCATGCCTAGTGGAAGCTGCCCTAGTTTGAGCAATCAGATTTTTTCTCCAGATAACATATACACACTGGTCGCAAGTATGGACTCTAAGAGCTCAGGTGGAAAACATGTGTTGGATACGCATCAATAAACTTGTGTATTGATCATTTCTTCTCATTTCAGACCTTCCTTCTGGAGGAAAAAGCAGTCATGAGTATTTGTAGCAGATCTAATTGAAACAAATTGTAAACACTGTCCAAGGACAGGCTTCTAGTTTTATCTAAAATAAATATAGGAAAATATGCTTTTTGGCTGTATTTATCTAGTCCTCATGAATAGACAGCTTTTACAATATTTTTTCAGCAAGAAGCAATCTATAACACTATAAATTCTGCTGATAAGGAATTTAAAATAGAGATTATTCTTTCTAGATCCCAAAAGTATTTATTACAAGTAGACAATAAAAAAATCTTCACTGTTTTATAGTATGTCCCTAGCTGGGAACTTTCTTCCGTTTCTTAATGCTCTTACTTTGCTACTCTGCTACAATCAGATCTATCAGCTGGCATTCCTCATTATTCTTAAACAATTGACTGAAGACAGGAAGTCACTTTGTTTATAGAAACGATGAGCTAGACCTCTAGAAGTGCTGTAAAACAACAGATAGTGAGATGGTCGTATTAAAAATATTTTAACATTTTTCAAGGGTCAAGTTTCATATAAGAAGTGTTGTTTTCCTTGGGGAACTTTAGCTGGACCAAATCACTCAAATTGTTTGAAGTTCTCCCTGAAATCCATGTGCTTGTCTACACTGTTAATCTCCTGCCTACTTTGATGTTTCACCATGACTAAGCTATACGAGATCCTCAAGCATTTTTAAGTCAGTCTGGGTGCTAACAAAAGATGAGAATGTAAAATAATGCTTTCAGCTGGTAACTTGTTCAAAAATCATGCTAACAGGATAAGTGAATGCAGTGTACATTTTTGGTTTATATATTCCTTACCTAACACTGTCTTTTTTTCCAACTCAGAAACATGAGTAGCATGTTTAGCTCTTTTGTATGTCTCCACGCTGTTTGTCCCTGTTCTTATTAAATATTTTCCCAAGACATTGAAAAAGAAATTCAGAATATTTTGGCTTAACTGTTGAATCTTATAGCCCACATAATGAATGCATAAATGCATGCCAGATTATTGCTGTGTTGAAGAGAAATGGAAGGGATTTCAGTTAACTTATTTTACACTTTTGATCATAGACTAATCTGGACCTATTTTGAGAGGACAGAGCTGCCTGCTGAGGTGAAAGATGGAGAAAGACATATTTCATACCTCTCTGTGATAGTTCATCATGTCCATATCTCTATGGGAAAAAAAAAGGAAGAAAAACAAGTGAAATGTTAGAAGATTTATTCCCCGTAATTTAAGCATGAAAAGGGAGATTACAAAGAAGTCAACAGAACTCCATTGATTTAATACTGTGATCAGATGAGCATATAAAGATGTTGTTACTTATTGCCTTTTTAAAGATCTGACTTGTCAGAAAGATGGTGTTTGTGAAGGCTTTGTATTGAACTCCGCTTCTAGCACTGCCTCCTGCTTGGTAGGTACTCACTTTGCCATCTGCAGGTTTGAAGACAGCACCTACAGTAAAGTAGGTTTTCTGGACTCTCAGAAATAGGGACAGAAAATATGGAGTCCTTTCTAAAATTTTGCCAGGACTGTCTGATAATACATGAACAGCAGAACGTAAAAATGGCATTGAAAGTTACCATTTACCTACCAGCAGCATAAGATAGCCAAACACTGTCAGTTAAGAACTCTAAACATGCCAAGTTTATATTCTGGAATACAGCAAATACTTCCTGAAGGACAACACAGATGTTATGAATTATCGCTTATATCATTTTAGCACTGAATAATTCCAGTCATCAGCCAGAACCTCTCTATTCTATATAAGGCAGATCCCATGCCCCAGGCTTCTGCCAGCTTGTAATCTATGCTTTAAAATAAATACTATGAAGAAAAGGAATAGAAGTACATTTGTGAAAACATTTCATGATTAGGCCCCATTTTGTCTCTTATGAGAGAAGTCCTGGTCTGACACTGTTATCACGGGGGGCTGCATTAGTTTGCTTACCCTCAGTTGTGACACCAGTGTTAGTTCAAAGTAAAATAAGGATAATCCCATTTATAGCAGTATTTCTAATTGGCTGCAAACAGTAAAATTAGTAAGCTATGAATGATTTCTGAAAGCAGCCTTTGACCAATTGGCTCACAGCATTTCCAAGTGCTGATCCAAGATATTTTTAATTGGCTTTTCCACTGAGCTTCAAAGTGTTAAGCTATCTGTTACAATTTACTGGCAGCTTTTAAAAGTCTTCCACATATATAGGCAAAGCTTACAACATAAGATAATATTTCTTATGCAGCATTTACTCTGCTGTCTACATAGCACAGTCTTTATGTCAGTCAGACTATTTATGAAGTACTTTGCTCAAAATGGTTTAAGTAAAATAGCTTATATTCCAATGTTATGAGTTAAAGACTTGAAAACTGACTGTAACAGCAACTGTTCTCTCCAGTTCTTAGACTGCAGACATGATGATCTCATAGTCTTCTCCACAAAGCAAAAGATTTTGAATATCTAGATAATAGATAAAATATTTGAAAAGCTAAGCTAAATGTAAGGGAAGAAACCAGGAAGATAACATATACATTCAACATCTGGACTCCTCATTTGGAATGATGCTTTCTGATGCAGCAGTGGATAAAGTAATCTTTCCTGGAACTGCTGGTGGCTTGAATGCCAAGAGGCAATTCCCTTGTGTTTAATTTTTTAATACAGCTATTCATCATTAAAAATCACAAACAGATCAATTGCCTAAAATTAGGTGTGAAGGCTCAAGCCCAGAGTATCTAAGCAGGAATGCTCATTTCACATCAAATAGGAGATGTGCAGAACTGTCGTTAGGGCATTGAGGTCCTCCTGGGGCCCAGCACGTGTGACTATGCAACAGAGGCTTTACTAGACTTATTCCATATTGCTCTGACTGTACCACTAGAGTGACTCCCAGTTAGAGTTCACCTGAAAGTAAGGATGGCTCCTGTTGCAAAGAATGATTTCCAAGATTTGACATTTCTTTGCTCAAATTATCATCTGATTTTATTGTAGGTTCCCTCTTGGAGGATTGAGATGCATGTTAGGTTGAAATGAGCTGAAGAGAAGCCAAAGGTCCCATCTTCTTGTCTGACATAACCTGTCCATCATATGAGTAGTGTGTAAATATACACGATGCATTAATCCTTTCAATAATAATTGCATATTTATAATTATGTAGTGATGTATTTACTTAAGAAAACTAAAGCTCATTCACATTAGTAATAGAAGATGAAGATATAAAAAGCAAGACGTAACATATATTGTCTCTTTTAAGAAATTATAAGAGCTGTGACGTCAACTTTCAACTTGATCTCGCTGAATCTTTGTGATCTTCTGTCTATTTATTGCTGATATTAAACTGAGATGAATGAAGTTAAGGATTTAAAGTTGATTTCAATAATTATTTTTACACAACCTTAATTACAATTGAGAGATGTATTGTAGCATTCTGCTGACAAATAAAACAAGAAGAAATACATTTTGTTCCCTGCTATAAAGAGTCCTGGAATTTTTTGAAAACAATGAATGTAGTTCTGCAAGATCAGGACATATTAAAGTGTTATAAAAATGTCAGTTTAATTTTTATCTACTTTGGCTCAATGTATTTCTTCTTTCCAACACTGGTAATTTGATTGCATTTGGATAAGTCCTTTATCAAACTTTTTTTTTTTTTTTAATTTCATTAAATTCAATGTCATATGTGATAATTAAAAAAAAAAGTCAGCATATTGTGTGTTTTTAAATTAAACACACTTCCAACCCTCTTTCCAAGCTTCAGCATGCTGCTGATAAATGTTTTAAGACAAATATCACTAACAGTTTGATTTTGGTTACACAAACACTTCACTTGTTTAGATTTTGCAACATTTTATAAAGTGTTTTCCTGCCTAAAATACTGAGATCTTTCATGCTTCCAGCTTGTGGCCATCTCTGTTTGATTGCTTTTAAACAAATTACATTTCTGAATGAGCTATCATTTGTTCTGTCAGAGCATTACTCTGCCTGAAGCTTAAACTAAGCAAAAGGATCTCTACTTTTACCGTGCACATTTTACCTCTGACTCATTTGAACAGCCATGTTGCGTTTTTCTGGAAGTCTTCCATAACTACAGTTTCAAAATATGCCAAAAGTAGTAATAAACTGTCTGTAGGTTGTTGAAGCACCTCTTAAACTCTTTGAAACCGATACATTTGTGATTCTTCATCTGTGTTTATCTGGATGGAAGAAACAATAAGGCAGAAATTCCCTTTTAGTGAAGTGGGCTTCCCTTATGTGCTTGTGGATGCATCCGCCTGCAGCCTGACAGGCTTGTGAATGTGGCTGACCTGTGCCTGCCTTTGAGTTCTTGTAAATTTGTGTTGGCTGCATTGTCAGAAGTTTAAAAATAGTCAACAGCACACATGTTAAATCACTGTGGCACTTCACAACATAAAGCAAAGCAGGATGAAATAGGTGAATAGATACGTTGGTAAAATATTACCTCTAAAATGAAGTAACAGCATAGTGCATATTTGAGATGATACGTGCTGCCAAGAAGAGCAGCCTTGCTGACAGTGGACTGTATCACCAGCATGTAGAGCATCTGTGTCCCTCATGTAAGTGGACGGTGGCACAAGGAAGAAGGGCTCAGCCACAAAGCCCTGAGCTTCCATAATTCAATTAGTGCCAAGAATGAAACTGATCACAGTGAAAATATATTTAGTAATCATAACAATAATAGCTAGCTATTGGTGTTTCTGTAGTTCACATAAACTTTCTACTTATTAAAGAAAGACTTCAATCATATTATATGACCATATCCATCAGCTTTATTTCTCTTTCTCTCTCTCTCTTTTTTTTTTTTTTTTTCTTTTTTTTTGTAATAGATCATTTGCTTCAGATCCAATTGCCAACAAAAATCTGTAGGCATACAGCAGAACTGTTGCTGTGTTAAGTCTCCTGTATTTTTTCAACTGCTCAATGTAAGATTTTATGCTTTGAATTTTCATACAGAAAATATACAAGAGCTTTGTGGAAAATGTGTTGGGCATGTATTAAAGTACACTATGCCAAAAGTATGGTATGTTTCTTCAGATAGTCTTCCTCAGGGATTTTATTTGCATTGGTTCTGGGCTATATTAACATTGTTTTGTCAAAATATTTCCTTTTCCACTGTCACTTGACACACTGTATTGGCTAACTTCTTTTTTTATTATCACCTCCTTGTTAAAGTCCCATTCCAGCTAACATAATAATAGAGTATAGTGTCAGGAGATTCATAAACCGCAAGAACACAAATTCTAACAAATTGCAAGCAAGCTGTATGTACTACAACATGAAACAGAGGCACATACAGTGTTACAAAAGGTGTCACAGAACTAGGGAAAGTGTATATCATGCTGTTCACTAATTTTCCAGCTATGACAAAAATCATCCTGGGAAAGTACAGTATGAAAAATAAGCTAAAAGCACTATCAGAAACAAATCCTGGCTCGGTGCAATTGTTTTACTTAACATTCTGAAGATGTGATATCATTTTTACCTTACTTTAAAAAGAGTGAGCTTTGAAGTAAGACTTCAGAAAATACTGAGTCATTTCCTGGTTCAAATATAAATTGACTTCCAAAGCTGTCATTGCCTAAATCAGCTCTGGGTGCCACTAATCTGTAAGAAAAATTCCTTATTTTAATAGATTCACTCTAGAAACATATACAGTTGTAAGAACAAAGTATTTATTTTCCATAATAATATTTTTCAAGACCTTTGACATCAAAGAGAATGTTAATGCATTTTTGGTTGTGTTGAATTCACAGTGAATATTTCTTTGTACTGGCTTAATTATTCAGAGTGAAATTGGGAAATACAATCTTAATAATGATTCGCCTTTTTATAATACCTTTTGCATAATGAACACAGGTACTTCACACACACAGTACGTACACAAATTGAGTGCAGAAGGGTTTTGTCCTTCAGCTTCATATCTTCTCCATTTTAAAGGAGGAAAAAATCAAACATGTAAGAACAACTCAACAACACCATCTCTTGCAGAAGTGTGAAGCTAACTGCCAAATTTGGATAAGATATCAACAGAAGAGTAAATTGAAAACTTTCCTGCACTCTAACATTCACAGAGAATTCAACTAATGTTAATGGAAGGCAGCAAGAAGAATGTGTTAACATTCTGGCAAGTCTGGCAAGTGTACTTGAATACAACACTTACTGACACAATATTTTTGTACCAAGTTTATGATGCAGTGGCTGAAACAGTTGTCTTATTTCATTGGTATTCCTCATTCCCTTTTCCCTACCAATCTCTTTTCTCTTTACTTCTCCTTGTTTTATAATTACATTTACTTTTCTGCAATATCCACTAAATTAACTTACAAAGATAAAAGCTTGGAGCTTGGAAGTCTCCAAAAGCCCACTGTTGGAGGAGTAAGCTAGGGCATGACCCATCTGTCCTGCCCTTATGCCCTTCCCCATGTTTCTGCCGTTGGCTGAGTCAGCAGCAGGGTATGATTTGGAAAGGCCTTTGGTCTGCCCCCAGATGGTGATTTTTATGAATTGCTTTCCTTCTAAAGACTGTATTCTTAATTCATTGTGCTTATCTCCATGCTACTTAGTATCTGAAGGTAAACATTTGTAGAATTATTTTCAGGAAAGTGCAGGCAGTTTACTTTACTTTTTCTTTAGTTTCATAAAATCTGGTTCTTGCACTAACCATGGCATCTTAAGTCAGATTATGTGTGAGTTTTGGCCTGAATTTAAAAGAAGGAAAGAAAATTTCTTGCTCACAAGACCATGAAGGAAAGCTTGAATGTTGAGATCTCCAGGCCAGCTCCAAAAGAGAGCTCAAGTCACAAGAATAGCTCCAGTTTAGTAATATTTTTCAAATTCTTCTATGTTTTAAGCAATTATTTTTTGAGATTTCATTTATCGGATGGTTTAAAATTCAGAAAGATCAAAATACTTTCTGGAGCTCCAGATGTCAGATATGAATTTGAATTGAATTTGCTGTTATTGGCTCATTTTAGGAGGACCTCTCGATCAGTGGTTCCCAAATGGTAAGAGCATGTGGGCCACAGCAAGTGATTTGGTGTTAATTCTCAGCAGCACATTAGGTAGGGTTTTCAATGAAACACTTGGCAATAGATGTGCTCACAGTGACTTGATAAACCAGATACTCTGGGAACTAGCACTTCAAACATTTTATGCCAGGCTTTATGTTTGCTGTTGACATCAATTGGCTGAAGGATTACAATACTATCCTAAAACAGAGATACATTCTATGCTGTTATCTCTTTTAAGAGTTTACTTGAGCATCTTTCATCATACTAAAATCCCTGATTCCTACCTCTTGTATTTTACCAGATTATATAAAAATATTTTCTTCCCATAGAGATCAGGAACATTCAGCATTGTCCTTTGTCTTATCTCTCATGATAGCAAAAATGAAAGGGGGAAAGGCAGAAAATAAAAACCCAATTATATGCTGATTTGCTAATGTTATTTTTCAGATTAAATGCCACTTTCTGTTACGAAAACTGCAGCAGTTGAAGCTGTCAGTTTTTTGAATGCTTTCACTTGAAGTCCTGTCATAGCAAACAGAACGCTGGATAGTCAGGCTCTATAGGGGGCCAGCAAAACTTTGACAGAGGTTTAACAGCCCTTGAAATTATATCCCCAAACCTTGGAAAGCCTGCTGGTTCAGTGAGAAAAGACATAAGCTGAGCAAGTTATAAATAAACTCTTTTATCACAGGCAATGGTGTCTTGGTGACTTCAAAGGCCAAGTAAGAAGCCTGATTTCTCTGAAGTCCCAAAGACAGTAAGAACTTTATTCTGCTGGACAGGCGAATCCTAGTCCAGAGCTGCAATTTGATAATACTAAATTTTTCTCCCTCTTTCCCTCACTTATCCTGTTTTGATATCATCATTTGAATTTCTGATAAACAGATCAGACGACTTTCAATGTACATTTGATTTCAAATCTAGATGTGTGTATTTAACATTTTGATTTCCTGTGCAGATTTTCCCTAATCTTGGAACCAACATTATAAACATATTAAACATAATGAAAAATAAATCTACAGTTATATATACAGCTACTCACTGTCACCACTCCTTCTGTAGGTGAAAATGAATTGATATTTCTAAGCCTATTGAAAATTTTATCTTTTTCTGTCAGTTCCAATGCAGATCAGAGTAATATGTCATAATGCAGAGGATAATAGACTGAAGCTTATTTTATCACCAGGATTAGTTTAAAAAAAAATAAATACATGAGATTTTCTTTGAATCTATGCTGTACTTCTTATTCTAAATATTACAGAAAATGTGAGTCAAGCAGGATGAAAAATTGAGTACATTATGTTGACAAAATATCAGTGGACCCAAAAACACATTACTAGTTTGCAAATCTTAGCTGCTAACAGTGGAGCTAAAAATATGCCACTGTGGACAACTGCCTTTTAAAGACCTAAATAAACATTTTCTTCTTTCCAGAAAGGTGCTACTATTAATCATAAGCAACCTGTTCATGAGAATGAAAAAAAGTCCAGTTTCAAGATGTGTGTACATTTTCTTGTTTGGGAAGGAACTGGTGTCTGATGACTGGGCGGAGAAGGGAAACTGTATGTGGACAGACAAAGTAGGACAAATGGGACAGGATCAGCATTTGAAATGATTTGCATTGTGGTAAGTGATGCATATGTGTTTCTGACATAAACGTCTAAATACAAAAAGAAAGTCTCAGCCTTCTTTACCCCAAACCAAAAATCAAATGACTGGGAAAAAGTAATGCTCTCATTTGTATCAACACATTTCAAAGTAAATTTTATATTTAAATTCATTTGTGGTCATCTTCTCACTATAACAAGTCGCAAAATTCATTTGTGTAAAGTCTGCGGACAATTTGTTTAACTTACACTATTCAAACCAGAATACTGTATACTTCTCTCTGTATGCAAGGAAAATCATGTCAAACACAGATACACAAAGGAAATACTGAAGCAAAGAATATTGTCATTGGCAAAGTCAAGGAAAGAAGTTGACCAGCTGCCAATATTTGTGGAGAACCAGCGGAAGGGGCAATACTCCAAAGGACACATGGCTTAAAGTTCAGAGATGCAGCAATCTTTCATGTCAGACAAAGACAAAGAAGAAACGTTCCACCTGTTTCTTGTGCCAAAGAAGCAGCCTCAATTTTGTTTTTGTTTTGTGTCTTGATGGTAGATAAGAATTAAAAGGGCTAGTCAGTAATATATTTTCTTTTGCAAGAAGTCCTGCCAGTTGAGAAAAAACAAGATCAGAAGTCTTCTAGCAGAAGGTAGCTCAGTAACAGACTTCCACTTAGTATCTAACACAACACAGTAACATCTCCATATTTAATTTAAAACTGCTTTCATTACCTGATCTCTCAGTCCATTCCTGATATTCGAATTTTCTGCATATAGCAGCACAATGTGTCACAAGAGAAGGATGTCACAGCTTTTGTGTCAGTGGTATCACGTAGTTCCATGAGACAATTTATTTAAATACTAAGTCATCCAACTGTTGAAAAATAACCAGTAAGTTTCTTCTTTGAGACACAAACCTGAAAATTTAATGCTCAGAAGAACCATCTACTTCTGACAATGAGAATCAAATGGATTGAATTAGAAAATTATATTCAGAGAATATCTCACCAGCGGTAACGCACAGTTGAATTTTGCATCCATAAGATATATTAATGAAAAGATACACAGAACTGAAAAGTTCTATGCGTTAACATTTTTTTTAATAGTATTGTGTGTGTGTGTGCACGTACAGCTTTTGAATGAAACAGAAAAGAAATCCATCCTACATCTCTTTGAATGTTTTTCACTTCTTTTGCTTTTCTTGACAAGGATATCCCATGATTCTTCTTTTGTCATTCCTTCACCATCTTGACAGTTCCCGAGCCACAGTGCATCTTTGCTCTTTTCATCACCCTGCTAACTTTGTATTTTCCTTCAAGATACAGTGACTTATTTTTCCTCACATCCTCTCAAAGATCACACAAGCCAAAATCTGTTTGGGATCAGTTTATTACATTTCTAAGCCACAAGGCTGTAGATGAACGTAGATGATCTGTGTGTAACCATGTTCAGGATATGGACTCTGACCATGAATCATTCATCATATGTTCTTGCTGTTGAACATGATATTCCCTGATTAGACCACAGACATTAAATTACTCAAAGATAGCTCAGGGACTAAGAGGTTATTTCATGCAGTCAGTCAATGGATTATGGTATCTTAATCACTACAGAGTTAAAATAGAGGTATATTTAGGGCATCTTTCTGGAGTACCCCTTTTTAGTGAAAGATCACTGCACTGAATTGCAGTTCTGAATTCTGAGCTCTCACTTTATGGTATTCTAAGCTTTTCTTGTGCTACTCCACTATGTTTTGAAGCTTGCTTTTGTTATCATGGCACTTACTATTTCACAGTTTTAATACAAATATAATCTTCAGCCTAGAATTCTGCTCTGATCATACTTTATCATTTATAACTGGTCTATCATTTATAACTGATCTGCTTGATTTTCATGCATATTTAAACAAATATAGAGATACATTTTAAATAATAAAAATAAATAAATGTTGCTTTTTTTTTCTAAAATACTCAATAATGACAATGACATCTCATTGTTCTAGTATTCCTTAATTTTATACTCATTTAATATAAGTATACAAGCACAGAATCTGCAATAAAATATATTTTAAAAAAACCACTTTCTCCCCAAAATGTTCTGAATTACCATGAATAAGTTTCAAATCTTCCTTCACAGATTATAAATCCTTCTGCAGCACTAGAAAAGAACTTAAGTATAAAGACATATTTTCACTATTTCAAGCCCTTATACCGAACTCCTGCTGACTACCTCCTGGGTCTTCGTAGTCAACATATATTAGGGAAGAAGAAAAAAGAAATAAAGTGCCTTTAAAATTCAGCTGTCCACCTTTCAAATTTTCTTTCTGTGAAAATGATACTTTTCTGTTTAATCTCTTTTCCATACAATTTTATATCCTGACTAATTTTCCCGTATTGGACCATCCTTTCTGTTCTAACAATATTTTCTGATTGTTTTCAACTTAGAAGATAGCATATATCTTTAATGCAATTTATATCAATAGCATTTCTTCATATCATCTTTAAAAGATCTGAAAATGCAATCAGATGTTTATCGTTACTAATTAAACTGTTACTAATTAATTACTAATTAACTAAACTAATTAAACTAATTAAAGTTGATGTATGCTGATATCAGCAAATAAGTCAAATGCCTTAGTGTGAGATGATTGTTTTTACACTAATGCCAACTGCTGGGTTTCCTACTTTAATTAATTATTCTGACAATTTTGTTTGCAAATCATAAGTTTTGTGTTGATCAATCTGAATAATGTCATCAAAGGTGGTAATGAACAAACTGACTGAAAAGTACTATGAAAATACTGCAATGATATTTCTATTTATTGGGAATTTCAGTGGGAACAAAAGCATATTTAGCTACTTAACCTACTGACATGCCTTTGTCTTGTAGACTTTGTCTTTCACCTTAATCACTACGCTGCTGAGAATGGTAAAAATTTTTAGTTACTGAAGATACTTCTTGTACATTATATAAAGCACATTTAAAATTTTTGGTTAGTATCTGGTCCTGAACCAACTGACTTTCGTGAGACTTTGTCATACTCTTAAGTAAAGGAGATTATGTGAGCCACAATCTGAATTTGTACTTAGGTCCTGGTCCAGACCTTGAAAATCTTTTCATTGACATCTACAAGCTCTGAATTAGACAATTGCATTAGTATAAAACTGTAATGTAAGAAGATTTTTCCTATTACAGGAACATTTTTCCTTTTGATTTTTCTGTAGGTAGCTTATTTTCTAAATAATATCACAATATAATGAATAATCACAGTAAAACAAAACATTTTGAAATTTAGCACAAAGAAAGACCACAGAGAAGACTGCAGGCAGGCTTCTGATGAAATATATACATGGTACTTTCTCTTTTAACCGTAATTCAGCACCTCAGTTGCCAGCTATGTCACCAAGGTGATCACAGAGGGAAGGACATTTCCAGAAACAGGAAATTCAGAACTCAAAATACGTGGGGAATAAATTTCAAATGCAGCAATTATCCTTCTCTTGTCCTTTGCTAGATATTTGATCTTCAGCACAAAGTGCCTGAGGAGTTTAGCAGTGCCTATTGGGAATGATACTTGGCCTACACTAACATCCAGACTGGAGCCTGGGATGTGTTCAGGTTGGCTCTCTGGCAACATACATCTGAGTTGGACTGAAATGGTAGTTCTATTTTCCTGGCAAATCCTGAAAGAGAAAGCAAGTGTTGATACGTCTCAAAGTGGAACTTTCACCCTGGCATACAGAGATCTTTCTTTATCCTGCTAGCTCAAGCCAGAATGCATACAGATTGGCTCTGCCATAAATCTTCTGACAAATCAATAGCAAAAAATAGCATAGAATCTTAAGAGTTGGGGAGAACTTAGAGAGACATAGACACGCCTCTCCTCTGATCTGTTGAGGGACTTTGGGAAAGTCGCTTTCTTGTCTTTCAACTCCATGTTATAATGATGCCTATAGCACCCTGCTGAGAAAGTTTTAGGATTTATTTGAAAGAATCCTGCAGAACAGCTGTACGTTATTCATCAACTCTGTCTCTTCATCACATAAATTAATCTACATTGTATTTAGAGTTTACTGTTTTATTATCTCTCCCATACTAGACAGATGTATCAAAGTAGTTTATAAAATAATAATGCATTTGAACACAACACAGGAACTTTTGGTCCACGTTATTAAAGTGAAGGTAAGGGCAAGTTTTAAAACCAGGTTAACATAGTATGTACTCAGATCTGCCCACATTGAAATTTTCTGACTGTGACATGTCTGCTCGTGTATCCACACTTGTGATGTATCTCTCTGGTATTTCAATAAGTGTTATTGTTCCTATCTTGCAGTTGTGTAAACGGAAAAGGAGAAGGGAAGTGATTTGAAGGGAACACCAGTCAGTGCAGCAAATGAAGCTTCTTGTTGGCAATTCAGTACTTCTTCCCTCTGTGCCATCTGCACTCACTGTTCTTCTTGATCTTCTCTGATCCATGCCTTCTTGTGAGCAACATTCACACGAAGGACAGTGCCCTGTGTCAAGAGCTATGAAGACATGGCAGGCCAACTGAAGAATGGGGGCTTTTCACAGATTTATAGAATCATAGAATCATTCGAGTTGGAAGTAGCCCTTGAACATCATCTAGTACAACTTCCCTGCAATTAACAGGGAGGTCTACAGCTACATCATGTTGCTCAGAACTCTACCTAGCCTGACCTTGAATGTCTCTAGGGATGGGGTTTTCACATCTTTCTAGTCAACCTGTTCCAGTGCCTTATCGCTCTGATCATTAAAAAAAAAAAATCTTTTATTCAATGTAAATTTCCCCTCTTTTTTGGAAACCATCTCCTCTTACCATGTCACAACAGACCTTGCTAAAAGGTCTGTCCCCTTCTTTCTTGTAGCCCCCTTTAGACACTGAAAGGCCGCTATTAAATCTCCCTGGATCTTTCTCCTTCCCAGACTGAACAGCCTCAGTTCTATCAGCCTGTCCTCGTAGGAGAAGTGTTCCACCCATGGATCATTTTTATGGCTCTTTTCTGGATGTGTTCTAACAGGTCCATGTCTCTCATAATGAAAACTCCACATCTGGATGTATACTCCAAGTAAGGTCTCACCAGTAAAGAGTAGAGGGGTAAGATCACATTACTCAACCTGCTGGCAACACTTCTTTTGATGCATCCCACAGTACAGTTGGTTGGCTTTCTGGGCTGCAAGGACAAACTGCTGACTCATATTCAGCTGCCATCCAGAAAGGCTGTGCTCTATCTTTTCATCCCCCAATTTGTATTGATGTGGGGGGATTGTTATGACCCAGGTGCAAGATCTTGCACTTGGTTTTGTTGAACCTCTTGAGATTCACCTAAGCCCATAGCTCAAGTCTATCTAGCTTTCTCTGGACAGCATCCCTCAGGTGAGCCAACCACATCACACTGTTTTGTGTCATCCAAAAACTTACTAGATGTGCATCTATCTGCCCTGCCAATGTGATTGATGAAGATACTAAAGAGCATCGATCCCGGTAATGACCCCTGAGGGACACCATTTGTTACTGATCTGCACCTGGACATTGAGCAATTGATCACTACTCTTTGAGTACGATCTTGCAAACAGTTCTTCATCCACTGAACAGTCCACGCATATCTTTACAATTTGGAGAGAAGAATGTTATGAGGGACTTACAGGGAGACTGAAGTACCTTACTGAAGTCCAGAGAGATATCAGTGGCTCTTTCACTTTCCACTGATGCAGTTACGCCATCACAGAAGGCTACTGTATTGGTCAGGAACAACTTGTTGAAGCCATGCTGTATCACCTCTTTGACATCCATGTGTCTAAGCATAGCTTCCAGGAGGATTTGTTCCATAATCTTTCATGGCACGGAGGTGAGGCTCTGAGGCCCACGTTGGTTGTAACCTGCAGTAGGTTTTCTACTCCTCTTAAAAATGAGTGTGACATCTCCCTTTTTCCAGTCACCATCAACTTCACTTGACCTCCATAACTTTTCAAGTCTCAGCCAATTCCTTCAGGATGCTGGGATGCATCTCATCAGGACCTGTAGTCTTATAGATGTTCGGGCTCCTCACATGATTGCAAATCTGATCTTCACTTACATCAGGAGGGTTATTAATCTCCCAGTCCCAATTCTGACCCAGTGAAGTTGCTAGTAAAGACTGAGGCAAAAATGTTCAGTATCTCAACCTTCTCCTTGTCTGTTGTTACCAGCCTGCCTATGTTGTTGACCTGGGGGTGTACCCTTTCTTGTACTTTCCTTTTCTAGTTGATGTAACTGTAGAATACTCTAATGTAGTTCTTTTCACCCCCTGTCATGTGCAGTTCCAGCTGGGCTTTGGCCCTCCTGACCTCATCCCTAGCAACATCCATCCCTATAGTCTTCCCAGGATACATGTTCCTGTGCACACTGCTTGTGCATTTTCTTGTTGCTTTCCAACTTGACCAGTGGGTCCCAGTTCAGCCATGCTGAACTCTTTGCTTCCTTTCCTGACTTCCTACACCTGAGGATGGAGAAGTCTTGCCACTAAGGAAGACGTCCTTAAAGATATGCCATCTCTACTGTGCTCCCTTGTCCTTAAGAACACTATCCCAGAGGATTTTGTTGACTAACATCCAAAACTTGCTCCACAAGTTCCTCACAGCAGTTGTTTTCCAGGCTTTTCTGGCCTGTGGGTACTACACACATTCTTTAGACAGTGATTCTCTGCTGTGAACTGGAAATTGAAAGTATTGATATACAACAGCTTCAAACTGAAGGATATTAAAGACACTAGGAATGCCTTTTCACAGCAGTTTCTATCTTCATGAATACCTGCTAGGTCTACTTCTTTCAGAGGCCACAGCATTTTTATCCTAACTACGCAGAAGCTACTAATATCCTAATATAAAGTGGAGAAGAGGGAGACTTCGGGACCTGAGAGTGCAAAACATATGTCCAAATCACATAAAAGTTGTAGCAGGGGGAGCTCTGATGAGAAGTCCTGTGAGGCCATTAATCAACAGCTCTTCTAACCTCACCTACAATTTCTTTTTTTTTTTTTTATTGTTGAATTTTCCTTCACTTCTATTAATGTTTTAACTTAAATTTTGAGTCTGCTTGGATGTAGCTTGTTTTTTTCTAGAGAGCTACTTTATTGTTAAGGAAGTTCTTAAGACACTTCACTGAATACTTTTCCCCTCCAAAATTCTGTCCTTCAGGATGAGGCTGAGGGCAGAGGTAGGGATTGGCTGAGGTGGGGGCACTCTCGGGCACACGTGTAACTCTGCTTCACAGAGCACTTTGCTTCTCAGAACACTCTGCTTCTTAGACAATTCCTTTGATGTTTGACAATATATTTTATTCAAGGAGTCACATTTCACCTCTGATATATTTAAGTTTTGTCCGTGGTTCAAGAATCACCATTAGAGTTGTTGTTTTTTCAATGTTTTAGTCTTGGAGACCTAACAAAACTGCAGCCAATAAAAACTCATTTTTTCTTTTGTATGCCCAAAAAATATCATCATGTAACTAACAAATATGATATTTGGGTTACAATATCAGATGGGCAGAGCTTGTTACCTCCCAGTAGATTAACCTTTGAATCTTTACCGATTCATTAACTATGCACATCAATCATCAGATTTCAGTAAAATTCATTGCAATTAAGGATTTTGCAGCACTGTGGAGGCTGAATAGGATTCTTCCTTATCAGTACCATTAATGGCTTTCTGAAATGTTGCCAGTTCATTCACCCCACCCAGATTTCAATAATAAAATAATTTTGACAGAGGGCCCATGTTTCAACATTTTTAATAAAAACAAAATAAAAAAACCATCAGTAACAGAACAGTAAAGTATTCTCTCTCTTTCCTCTTTGCCAAAACTAACAGAAAGGAAAATGTCAGCCTGGCTTGGCTCCAAAAAAGGAGGAAATTGAATGGTCTTAGTTCTTGTTCTTTGACTAGTAGCATTGTGTACATAGAAGACTTGACTCTTGGGCTCATTTTGATGGATCTGAAACACAGATAAGAATGTAGAAGACTAGATTCTGTAATTTATAGCCAATGATTCTGTTTAAGATCTTTCAGTACCACATAACAAATCAATGTGATTTAGAAAATAACATGGTTTCTGCCATTGACATAAGCCATATGTGAACTGCTAAGCTACTATGTAAGCCGCAGCTATAAATTTTAGTCAGTAGGAGGAGATCCTTTATGCTTCTCTGCTCAAAATATTTTAATCCATTATCAACATTTTGAATGAATCCTTGCTATATTGCATTCTGGTAATGTGCTGAAATGTCTTACAATAAGGGAAGAGAGAAGGCTGCCTTCCAACCATTTTTCTATTGAACTCACTCACATGAACATTTTAAAATAGGACAAAATTGTGTCTTACAATCCTGTTACTATGCTGCATCATGTTCTGATAACAGATTAAAATGTACCTGATTTTATTGTGTGTGATCTCTCTAGATAATAGTAATGGTTAGTCAGAAATGTGGACCTTTGTGAGTACAAGAGCTAAGTAGCTCTAACAAGACTGAAAAAGCAAGTTTGTGGCCAGTCTTCCCTAAAAATATTTTAAGAATTTAAATTCAACTTGAATTTCTTTGTGAACAAGATTTTACTTTCCTTGCACATCTGAGATTTCTGACAGTTTAATAGCATAAAATAAGACGGTAGATATTTATATAGCAAAAGTATATGGGGCTTGTCCTGATCATATGTGACTTTAAATGCTGGTGGAGGTTCTCAAAGGTAGGCTTCTTGATAATTATATCAGGTTTTTCAATCCGATATGCAGGAGGTCAAAACTTCAAATGTGTGAGCACCCAACAAGAGGCAAAATTCTACTTTTTCACATATGTCCATTTACACATGCAGTTGCTCAACTGGAATTTCCCTGCTAAAACTGTCTCAGATTAACTGTTTTCTGTGGCATGGCATAAATCTGTGCCTACAAACCTCAGGACTGTTAGGAAGACATAACTAGTCAAGGTGGAAAGAAGGGAATCATCTGGTGTTATATAAAAGTTCCCTACCAGAGGACACTCTACTCACTAGACACAATTGTAAGTGAATCTAGCCAAAGGCTTGGAGCCCAGTACTCATTGCACTCATGTCATTAAAATAGTGCCTATATGGGAAGCGAGTTGAATAATCAGTTTATTGATTGCTACAGATCAATGGTTCCTTATTTCCTACATCTTGGTGTATTTCACTGCACTGAGTTTCTGTCCTTGGAGAAAGAGGAGACACAATCCATTCCCCTTTTTGCCATACTCTAATTTCTAAAGAAAAAAAAATACTTAGGTGTATGAGCTGGAGGGATCTGTGACACCCACTGCACTGTTCCTGTCTGAATGAACGGTACTCACCAGTTCTGCATTTTAAAGGCAGTTCATACTGTTGAAATGCAAAGTTGATTGCCTTAACAGGGTCATGTACTGCTCCTGATGCAGAATTACCAGAGCACCCCATCTTGTAACAGGAGATCCCAAGGGATTTACAGTACAAGCTAAGCCATTATTTCTTGAATCCTAGCTCAGCTGTCGCTCAGTCTGGTTTCTTGTGCACACACACACATCCCTGGTGCAGCCATCCAGCTGCGTGCAGCTTTGAAAAGGTGATCTGCAAATCGGTTTGTGATGTGAATAAAATAAATAGCTAGCACAAAATCAGAGTGTTTCTGGTCTGTACATTTATTTTGCTTATTAAAAAATCCTGTGCTCTTGTAACAAAACACAGCATTTGGAAACAGATCTGGTGTAAGGAAATGAGAACAGATTTTCCAAGGTGAAAAGATGCTAGAAGAGAACCTGTTTTATCTCTTAAACAAGCAATATTGGCGATTGAATATTTCTTTCTCATCACAGGTACATGAAATAGTCTTAGGAAATGTACTGATTAGGAAATTATTTGGTTTGGCCCTGTAAAAGTATTACTGATCCTGACCATTAGCAGAATACTGGCTTTTACAGTGTGGATGTCACTATGACTATTAAAATATTGGTATGAGCTATTGAGTGTTAATGTTATGCAACTTCAATAGCTTGTGAAGATTAAAGGAAAATTAATATTTGTATCACTTCCATGGGTCAGGCTTTCATGAGGAGCCATTCCAATCACATGGCATAATCAGCTTCTGGTTTTGCGTGCTTAAAAAAAAAACAAAGAGGGAAAAGATTTCAGTGAGTTACTTAAGTGAAGAAAATATCAGTCTCTCGAAGCAATTAGTATCAAGATATCAAATGTCCTGTGAAAATGATTTACAAATTTAGGAAAGGATACTAGGAGATTTAAGGTGGAAAACGGGTCTTTAGTGAGATTCTTTAAAATGGCTAACCTACCTAGAACCTTCTGAAAATCTCACTAAGTACTTGTCTGTAAAGGTCTAAATTCAGTAACTTCAGTAAAATTTAGGCACTGACCAATTTGAGATCCATAAAACAGAGCAACAGAAGAAGAGAGAAAGTAAAAGATACGAAGGAGAAAAATACTTTTTTGTATTGCAGGGTTTTATGCATGGATTTTTACATTACGGCACAGTGCTACAAAAAAGAAAAAAATTCTGATGCAGATGCATTGTCCTTCCAGTTCACCTCCAAAGTACTCTTGCAGCTCCTTCTCAAACTGGAAAAAGGAGATGATTATGAAGACAGCAGTGCTATAAACTCAGTATCTCAACCTTGATTGGGAAATCAGAGGACAAAGAACAACAGTTTTTCTTGTACTGTGAAATTATTCATTTTTGGTTGGCTTTCCAGTAGAATATTGAAGATAGTAATAACATTAATGATACTTAGGCTTTTAAAATAATAAAATTAGCCATTAGTTTCCTAAAGAAGGCAAAATGACTCAGATGCATCAGAAACTGACTAATTATATGGGCGACAAATTGTGATCTACAATTGCAAAAGAGCCTTAATGCTTTTCAAAAATATGTCCTTGGACTGTATCTTTCCATCAAGGTCTGAAAGAAGAAACACTTTGTTTCATACAAAGGAGAAGTTATCCGAATAGATAAACAGTGAGGTCTGTTTATGAAAAAAGATGAGGAGTACACAGCCTCCACAGTTCCACTAGAGTAAGATCCTCTCTTGTGCCCAGCAAGTTAATTCTGAGCATTTGCCTTTGTGAGTTATATCTCCCGTTGAACATAATCCAAAAGAACAGTAGCAGGTAAATAAATTTTAGCATTTAAATCAGTTAGGTATATGCATGTTTCCTATAACAGTTCAGTAAATTTTCTTAAGTAGATTTTCCTCCGATGGAACTTCACTTGCAAGGGCAGATCAGCCCCCTGCAATAAGAGCCAAACATTCAAGCACAAACCAGTTCATATCTCACAGATCCAGCTCCTCCAAACTGCTTGAGACCTTGCCCTCTACAAAGTATTTACTATAATTTTTAGTTCAGAATAAAGTAGATAACAAATAGTTCCTCTTATTAAGTATTCCATGGTCTTTGTGTGATGTAACATGTCAGAAAGTTATAGATTGATGTTTCAGTTTTATGCAGTATTGTATTCTTTGGCTTCAGAACAAAAACCAAAATAAATGTGAGCATTTTTGGATCTTTTTCTGAAACTACGCTTTGCATTCCTTTAATCTTTCTTTCTAGAGACACTGTACAATAGTTTCCTTGTTATAGACCTTCAATATTGCTGACATTAATGCAATTATTTTTGACAAGTTGAAAATCTTCCTGTAATTGAGTTTCTATTTGACTTTAATGTTTGCCCTATTTGGAAGGCCTTGTTAACAGATTTCAAGCTGTGATAATAATATTTCCTTCCTCTATTATCAAACGTTTTAATCTGTTTTCTTTCCAGATCACCACTGGTCAAAATAGTCATGGGATATTTTTCAAAAGGTGGAAAAGGTTTTCTTTTTATCAAAAGCTTTTGGTTTGGAGATTTTTTTTAACTTTTATGCAAATGACACAGAACATCTCTAGACAAATCTCTGAGACTGAAAATGAGACAAAATTAGAATTTAATACAACAAAATTTACTTAGCATCTTTCATAAAATGGTACCTATTTTTTTAAAGTAGCTTTGAAAATTTATGTGCCAAGTATTAACATATGTAATGATATATAGATTTGCTGAAAGCATTTGCTTTTCAGCTGTTGGTGTTATGAAAACATATAACAGTTCAATTTAAAATAAATCTCCTCCTTCCCCCCCCAAGCTTATCTTCTTCAAAACATTTTTCCTTTACGTATATGATATTTCTTATTTCTGCTGTCAAGAGCATGTGAAAGAACACAAAAATTAAAGACTCCAGTCTTTACCAGTATAAATTTCCCATACTGTCACTCACAGAAGTTCTTGCATCAACCTTTCTCTTTTAAGGCACATTGAAGTTATCATTTTGGTTTCAACTTGATTTTCCACTTTTCCTGGCAGGGTTGCTTCAAGTCATTTATTTTGAGATATCCATGTCAGAATGCAGCCACTTTACTCCTGAAAATAGACCCTGGGGTCTCTTCTGTGACTCCCTGATGGTTGGATTTAAAACAAAACTGACAGTCTTCAACTCTGACTGTAACCCTCTGCTTTTGGAAATTGGTGCTAGGGAAACAGTGTATAGATATTGGAGGCAAAATTATTTTTTCCCTCTGTATTTACCGCTCAAACAGGTATTTAAGGGATAAAAGATGAAGCAAGGTCTTAACACCAATCCCTGCCAAATTAGCCAAACAAAGAGCAGTATCATAGAAGATCTTTTTTAAATTCAGTCTATTCCAAACCCTTGTTCCCGGTCTACATCAATTAGTGGTCACCTAGACCAGCAGGTTTGGCAAAGATGACTGCTACTGTTCAAGTATCACCCAAAATGTGCATACCAGCACTCATTTAAAGTATTATTCAGATTTATTATGTATTTTTAAGAGCATATGGAAATTGGAATCAGATGATAGAAGCAATAAGATATGATTTCAACTATTCTTTCATTGATGCAATTATTGGCAATTGCTCTGACACCCTTCCTCTGCAAAATTCTAGAACAAGTTCTCTCATCAGCAGTATAGAAAAAAAAGGAACATTACTGTAAGGACTAAGTTATTAGTTTCATGCTATGGGCGAATTGCTATGGTGTGTTTAGACCTCATATGTTTCCTTTGCCTTAAATAAAAGAAATGAATAAGAAGGGGAAATAGCTTCTTGGAAGAGGTGTGTCCTACTTATCTGCTATGGACAAACAGAAGCATTAGTGAAGAATAATTATAGATTCATAAATTCATAGAATGGCTTGGGTTGGAAGAGACCTTGAGAATCATTTAGTTTCAATTAGGCTGCCCAAAGCCCCACCCAACCTGGGCTGTAACATCTCCAGGGATCAAGCATCCTCAGATCCATTGGGCAACCTGTTCCAGGGCCTCACCACAATCTGAATGAAAAATTTTCCCCTAACAACTAATCTAAATTTTCCCCCTTTTAGTTTAAAGCTGTTGCCCCTTCTCTTATTACTTTCAAACCATGTAAAAAGTCTGTCTCCCTCCTGGTTATATGAAACCTAAGGCAAAATAATCACTTCAGATTACTCTGAAGCTCTATCTGAGAACTGGACGTTATCTTTCCCATCTCTCTGCTTCTCTTGATTCCTCAATACAGTGGTGCTGAAGATATACATCAAGGAATACAATTATCTTTGCAGGAACTATAGTCAATATTGTAGAAAAGCCATCAGCTGTCCCCCTGTTGAGCAGAAATGTAGCTATGAAACCTTTGATGAAAGTTGGAATTATAGTACATCATAAACTTCTTAAATAAATGACAAAATAGTAATGTACCATATTTTAATGCCATCTGGGTTTCATTAATAGATCATGTTCTAGAATGTGTTTCCATTAACAAATAAAGAAATGCTTATTTGCTACATCTGATCAAATAATGTAAAAACAGACTTGCAAATACATTCACAAAGAAATAAATCAAATTCAGTTTGCTGTTATTCATGGATTCATGGTCCTGCTTGTCACCAGATACTCCTTTTCATGCTGGTATTCATGAAAATGCCCACCAACCACCCCACATTTGTGAGCATTTGCCAGAAACACACTGTTACTTATTCTTTGTTCTTTCTCTCTCACTAAAGAGGGCAATTCTTCTTATGGGGGAGCAGGAAGTGTGACCTATTCCATGCTGCGAATGAAGAGTTGGAGACCTTCAGGTCCGAAATCTGAGCAGTGAAATGAGTAGGTGTAAACCGGCACACAGCAAAATGAACCCTATGTGACACAAAAACATTGAGTTTCACAGAGATTTGGTACTGGCTATTTAAAGTTGTGTTGAATATAGGGAAAAACACACTTTACACAGTGTTGGTGTAAATGATTTTGTAGCTGGCATTTTGTTCCACAGGTCTACAGCTTGTACACCTGCTTGAAATGGTGTCTGAGCATCACACTTAATGCAACAATTTTTGTTTTGAAACTTTTTTTACCATTGAATCCCAAAAATCTCTGGAGCCCCTGGAGCAGCAACATTCCCTGTTGCTTGCTTTTCCTTTTAAAGGGGAGGTACTTTACACAATAGTACCAGATAAAATGAAATATATCTCGAGTAAATAAGCACAGACATGAGGACTATCTGCTGCAAAGTTTATTAAAAAACTAGCAATATCTGGGCTGTTCTACTAATGTTTGCAGGAAACTGCTGGAATTCTTACTATGCTGCTATTTGTAGCATAGTGTTGTGAAGCAATTAACACTTTTTCATGTTATTGTTTTTCTATTTACACATTTAAGAAATCAGTGAATGAACTAGAATAAGCATTTTCTGCATGAATGTTTTTACCTGCTCTTCCTACGTAAATTACTCCTCAATTCATTTGCACCTTTTACACTACCCAGTCTTGAGATGTTTCTACTTTAGAATTCCCTGGAGAAGAGTTCTCTGAAAATGTTCTCTAAAGAACATTTATTTTATTATTAGGAAAGATAAAAGCTACAGATTTATTACAAGACTATAAGAATATAACTTGTTGATTTTAAAAGAGAGAACAGAAATTTGGAACACCAAGCCTGAAGAAATCTTAATGTGTCATCAAGAAAAAACAAACAGGAACTCATCAAGCATGCTGGAGGGCTGACAGCAGATCAGCCACTGAATAGGTTATGTGGAAATGCACTTATTTGAACAATTGTTTTTATGTTATATTAAATGGATGCATGAGTATGGCATGAATCCATATAACATCAGTACCACAAAGCAGTACAAATATCTGCACATTCTGCTGCAATCATATAAGACGAAACTGCACTGGATATCAGTTACAAAGGTAGTAGATTATAATTTGTATTACACTCCATTCCCTTATTCATCTGGAAGGATATGTAAAACAATCCTGTCCGTAGATGCCACATGAGACTTCTTAGTTTCAGTCCACTTATTAGCTCACTAGTCTGTGATTAGAAATTTTGATGGTACATGAGCTAACATTAAGTGATCTGATAATCATTAAATTAATGACAGTAGGTAACACAGAGAGCTTCATAAATTGAGTTCTGAATATTAAAATGGTTTTCCATTTTTGCAGGAGAAGCACTTTTTATTGTAGGATTCTTTTTTTTCTTTCTTTTCACATGACTGTACAGGTTTAACATTTGTGGGAAGGGAGGGAACTGCTCCTATTGCTGAGTTTTGCCATTGTATTGTGACTCATACCTGAATATGCTTCTTTCCCTGAATAAATAGATGTTTCAGACTATGTCTTATGTCTCATCCTCTGTGAATTGAATTTGCTGAATATGCAGATTTATAAATATTGTTGTGAAAGCCTTAAGCAAACTATTAGCATTTGCTGTGCAAAAGCCATGAGATTTTTGCATAGTTACATGTAAAAGGGTCTTCAGATTCACATAAGAAGCTTTAGATTTAATTCAAGTGACTTTATGCCCTAATAACAAGAAATCTTCTCTAAAGAAAGATTCCGTCTATAACTGGTGGATAGAGACAGACGTTTAGCAGATGATCTGTTTCACAGAAATGCCTTGGGTTACTGATAGGCTTTGGACTTAGATCATATTGTTATGTGTCACGTAACACCACGCCACAATATAGACTTAAGAGTTAGACGATTGAGAAAGTTCAAAACCAGTAGAGTGAGGACTGTGCCTTTCATTATTTTCTTTATATCCACATGATTGCTTAATTAGAACAAGTTCTTCAATTTTTAAATATTCCATATTATTCTTCCCTGATAATACCAGTGTGATTTTCATCAGTCTCATTTTCTGCATGCCATCCAAGATAGATGAGCAAAATACATCTCAGAAGAGATGATACCTCAGAAGAAATGATTCTGTTTACTAATTCCATAAAATTCTCAAATGAGAGCAGAGATTAATTTATGATAAATGATTTATAAACCACTACACTCTCTACTCTTGTCTGGTTTGCTGGTGGCCATTTGTGTTCTCTTTCATCAAATTTTCCTCCAAAGTTTCAAATCTTTTAAAGTTTTCATCTAAAAAATTTCCCTTAAAAATAATGTTTTTTCCTTGTTTTTTAATTTTTTTATTTTTTTTCCCTCCCCAGATAAAAGTAACATACAAGATGTAGGTCCAGTTCTATCTGGGCTGAAATGCTTCATGATGCAAAAATATGAAGTAATATGGAAATCAGAAAGATATTTTCTCAGACTATAAGTTATAGGTATATATATTGGGCATTTTAAATGTGCAGTTTTTATGCTGTCTTCAGTAATTCTGCCATCATGACTACAAGTCCAAGCAGTGCTGAGAGGTTATATTTAGTAAGCAGCTGACGATGAATCACAAACTCAGGGAATTCTAGTGGTGGAGCACAAAGGAGAACATTGCTAATTTTTATGTGTTCCCACAGATAAAGTCAACATCTTGAACACTGATAGACTGCATACAAGGATGCCTCATTCCCAGTTGCTGAGGTGGTTTTCCTGCAAAACAAAGACTAGTTAAAACACTATGCAGATCCTTAAAAAAAAATCAAAGGCCTCTGGCTTTATAAGCCCACTTTACTGCCTGATTTTGAAGTTTTTGTTTTCAATACCAGACAGGTTCAAAAAGAATGTCTGTTTTCGTTTCAGCTAAGCTAATCCACACATAACATCCTTTCCCACTATTTACTAGACTGAAGCTATCAAATGAAGATATGATGTCTGTGTTTGGGTTAGTTGGTTTAAATTCTAATGACCATGATGTAAGCACTATAATCAAGCAAAGCTTGTCTGTCTTTGGATTTGGATATCTTTGCCATAGGCCCAATGTGTACTTTCTAGCCTTGTCATTAAACTAACCACAGCTCTGTCTAATTTTCAATTAGCAGTAAGTTTGCGAGACAAAGCTGTGTGGCCCTAATTTAAAGCTAGTTTCATAAAGTTCTTTGTTCTTTATTAACAGTTTACTAATATTTAGATAAGTAACATCAATTTACAGTATATGCTTTGTTAGACTGGAATTTCCTTGGTGTGTGTTTTTTTTTTTTTCCTTCTTTTCTCAGTCCTGGTGTTTGGGCTTGGATTTTAATTTTTTCCCCCAAAATGTCCATTAACTCTCTTCACATCCAGTGTAGGCAAGGCTTTTGGATAGGGTCACTCAAGAAGATCTTATTTCAAATTAATGTTGAAAATGTCCAAGAAAAAATAAGTTAAACGAATCTCTTTTAATACACCAGTTCCTCTGTATACTTGCATGTCTTTATGGAAAGTTGTAGAAGGTATACATCATGCTTCTATCAGGAGAAAAGATCTGAATTTATGTTCAGTATTGAGAAAAAAAAAATTACTAATGAGACATTCTCAAAGAATAATCTGCTCAATAAATTCTATTTGGTACTTTTAAATTACATAGGACTGCTGGGAAATAAATTCCACAGAACAAATATTCATTGACAAAAAGATAGCTGGTCTGATGCACTTTGTCCCTGTTCGAAAATCTCAGATACATTTAATTCCATTACTGATAAGGTATAGAATTTCTCTATAAGGTTATTCACAAGGTATGTCTAGCCCAGTATCTTCTTTTTGACAGGAAAACATTACGGATGCTTAGGAGAGAATATAAAAAGGTTTGCTTAGCTAATTTACTTAAGAGTTAGCAAAATGAGATCAATAAAAACAGTAAGAAAGTGGCATGTGATTTCTTTTTATTACTGCTTGTCTAGGAAATCCTGAATTAAGCATTGTCACAATCATTAAACACTCTTTTTCCCCATTTTATCCTCGTGAAGTTTTTATTGCTTTTCACTAAGAGGAGGAATTTTCTTGAATCAAATCAGCCAGGCTGTTGTTCAGTCTGCAGAGAGATTATTTGCTTATGACCATCTTCAATAAAGTGCTTACTTAAATTGTCATGTTGTCCTGGCATCCTACAACTGCTTGCTTGCATACGTGTAAGGTTCTTTCCAAATAACAGAACATTGGTCTGCCTTTGTTACTCACGTGTTATTTATAGCTTTGCTAAAACTAATTCATTTCTAGCTATACATTCTATGGAATTAAATATTCTTGCATATTAATATAAAGTCACCTAATAAAGTATTTTTAACCCATTATTAAATGAGATCAAATTTTCAGCATAGCAAGTAGTATCCAAAATTAAGTTTGCAAGAACAGGTACACTGAAAATTTAGTTACATCTAGATATATGCAGCAAATCTAGTATCACATCAGAAGTTGCTAATGACAGCTTCCATTACTTTGTGTACTTGTGTTCAAAAAAGAGTCATCACTAGTGTAAGGCTGGGTTAAGATACATCTAACTGAACTAAACAGGTTTGTTTTACCTGCTATGGAGAAAAATCTCTAAGCTTTGGTGTTGAGGCTACTTCAACACCAAGGAACAGGTGGCAGAAGCAAATAAAACACTTGCACAAACAGGCAGGCATTTATCCAGTTTTGCATGCATACTGATGGAGATGAACAGAAGAAACTAAACTGAGCTGAAAGGAATGAAAGCGCAGAATGTGTTTGCCTGTGAGCCAGGTCCGGCCCATTAACACAGTGCAGCTATGACTCACTGAACACTTCTTAACTGGAACTGCCAGTGAACTGAGGTTTTGTAATGTCCCCAAGGGCCACAGTGAGTTTGTCACTGACTTCTCTGTTTCCAGGCACCAAGCAAAGTGTGAAGCTACCATCCCGCCAGCCAGCAAAGGAAGCCTGCCCTTCCAGATTTCCCCTTGCTTAAAGCACACTGAAAGTGCCAGCCCAGCCAGCTGTACGCCTCTCTTTCCTGGTCCTCACATCTGGAAAGCAGTGACACAGATGCTTTGCAGGCCAGCCAAGTTTGAAGTGGCTGCACTGACTGAAAAATAACCTTCCAAGCTGTCCAAAACCCTCTGAAACCATCAGACTAACTGCTCTGACTATCTTAATCCTAATTTTCTGGAGTTTTGAGAGATCCAAAGGATGATCATAGATATTTACATCTCCCTTGTGCAATTCAGGAGCAGAGCTGGCTACAAACCAGCTAACTCCCCGTCGTTTGACTGTTGCTTCCCATGTACCATTGCATGGAATTCTTTTCTGCCAGCACAGGCAGAAAACTCTTCCCACATAACATAGTCCAGTGTTATATTTTATTACTTCTCATCATGCCCTTATTGTTTGATCAGCTTTGAATTGATCACATCTAGTGTTAGGCACCTAAGCCTTAACTGTCAGTGGGTCTCAGCTTCTCCCTGTAATCCATGAGAGTATTTAGACATGCAGTTAGGGTTTTATCCCTCTGTATTCAAACACTTATCTTAAAATGCATCAAATTGCACTTAGAAGGGGTTATTCTATCAGGGAAGATCACTAACTTAAAACAGTTGCAAAAAATTTTAAGGGACAACACTGGAAAACAAGAATCCAGCTCTGGTTATGCACTGAAGACCAAACAGAAAAGCAGCTGAAACTGTGCACTCTGCTATGCAATCAGACAAACAGAGCAGCCCACTGACAAATTCTGGCCCCAAACCTGCCAATTGGTTGCTGTTGCAGTTTTGAGGAAAATTAGTACTTTTATGCAATGTTCCTGAGAGAAGACTAATAAGCAGCAAGAGTAATAGAAGTGGGAATTTGCATTTCTTGATAGTAATTGTAGGTAGGAGTTACTTGATTGATTTCAGAGCTTCAGAAGGTATGGGGTGAGGTAGTAGACTATAGTTTTCTATGCTGCGTAAATCTTCAAACATGACTGAAATTTAGTCACTGACATTTTTCACGTGAGGAAATCTTTAAGATATCATTTAAAGTTTACAAAATATATTACTGTATAAATATATCTCAATATAAAAAGCTACCATAAATTTCTGGAGCATATCTTTTTCTCTTAAATTTAGTTTACTGACTGAGTACCTATCTAACTGTCCTGAGAGATTACTATGGCTTGTTTGAGCCACATCTGAGAGCACAAACATTGCCCTTTTTAGAACAGAGCAGTGTTGTTTGCAATTCCAAGCTCAAGTAATCAGATTCAGTCACCTCCAATGGAGATAGGAAAAATCTAAATCTAATCAGGTATTGAAACACTGGACCACAAAGGAAAATGAGGTGATTTTTATTTCTTACCTTAACATCTCTTAATTAGGGCTAAACTTATCTCTCTTGCAGTCTCACTGGTTTCCCTCTGCCAAACCGCACGAGACATGACCTTTTGGTGCTGCTGTATCTTCCACAGATTTGTGAATGTTTTTATTCTGACAGCTCCAAAAGCCCAATGCAAACCTGACTAGCCTCACAAGAAAATGAAATAATTTAATGGGAATGACGTAATGCTATGTGTGTTCAGAGTCCTACATGCCAGTGTCCTGCAAAAGCCTTTCCTCATCAAAAATAAATTATAGATATTGAAGTCTGTTGAACCACCTACCCACATTCAGCCTTTTTCTTCTCCCCCTCACGGACTTGTCAACAAATTAGATCAGAGAATACCCCGTGTGTTCTTTGATTCAGTCAAAAACAGGGTTTGCATTATCAATATGCATCTGAAAAGTAAAGGACACTTCAAGCAGAAAAGCATAGCACTTCTAAGGCCAAGTGTTTGTGCATTGCTTTAGGGTTATTTTTACCTATAAAATGACATGCTAAATGTGGTTTCTTTAATGTGTTTTACTCCAACTTCATTCACCTATAGACATCTGTGTTATATGGCAAAGTAAAACTATAAGCAAAATCAGGATGAGGAAGTGGAACATACTCATTCATGTAAGCCTTTTTTTTTTAAGCAGAAGAAAGGAAATACTTACATTTCTTCTTAGTATTAGAGCCAACAGTTAAAAAAAAAAAAAACGCAACACCATACAAATGTTGAAATAAAAACTGTGATGTTTATAATGAATAGTAACTATTGAATGAAAGCAAAAATAGAAGAGAGCAATGTTTAAAACTTCTGCTTGTTCTTATTATAGAAGATGACTACACAAAGCAAAGCTAAAGAGTGGGATAGGATTTCACATTTTATTGGCATTTGGGGAAACTTTATACTCTGTCTCTGGAAAATCAGAAAGGGAAGTGGTTGCAAGGAATCCACATAATAATGTATGGGAAAGCCAGTTAGAATTTACAAGGGAGTGGACTGTGCTGGTAAATCAAAAGTTTGCCAGATCACATGGTTCACAATTAATAATAGTGGGGTGTTCCACCAGCAAGCAGTTTCTCCATTTTCTTTTCCTTTATTGCCATTTTATTCCCACTAAGCCACTAAATTATTTTACTTAACTATTGGTGCAAAATATATGTTATTAGTAAAAACATATCAGGTATATAATGAGAAGCAAATAAGTCTATTGCAGTTTCATAAAAAGCCAGGAAAGTTTCAAATTGTAGGATGTTTTGTTTTGTTTTGTTTTCTTGCTGGGAAATAAGATTTTATGGCCAAGTATTATGGGAAACAACTATTCACAAGAATCAGAGTATGAACACTCAGTTTGGAGGTTCATTTTTATCCATATAGTACAACCTTACATCTGTGTTCTTGACTTGGTGCCAGTTCTCCAGCTATAGGAAAAGGATGTTTAGGGATAGCTACTGACAGAATTTAACTAACAGATTAAGTCTGGGAATATTTTTGGTTTCTTTACAGAATGCCAAATATCACCATATGTCGCCCTTGTATGTGACCACATGGACTAACTAGGCAGTACCATTAAACAAAGCACATTGCCTTATAAAGTGTAAAGGAATGCCAGCTGCCTATGTTACACAAAGCCTTTAGCAGTAAGGACTCATATATACAAGGGCTGCTCTGAAAGTAATGCCTCCTATTTTATTATGTTGTCTAACAGTGTTGGAGGCAGATGTTGATGGTAAAACAGCAGAAGTTGAGCCTTCCCATCAATATTCCATTACATGTTGTTGCTGTGTGACAGATGGCAGCAGAGGAGCATCTGACAAAATTGCATCTAATACAGAAGTGCAGATGAAGAAAAGGTGTAGAGTTGAATTCCTATGTGCAGAAAAAATGGAACATATTAACATTCATTGATACTTGCTGAATGTTTATGGACACCAAACAGTGGATGTGAACACATTGAGACAGTGGATGGTGCATTTCAGTAGTGGCAACAACAACATGAAATAGAAGCCATGCTTGGATGGCCATGCAAATTTTTATCAGCTCAGCATGCAGGCTCTTGCTCATCACTGGTGAAAATGCAGAGCTAATAGTGGTGACTATGTTGAAAAACCTTGTTTTTTAGCTGAGAATTTGCTCTATTAAATAATGTTATTATGCTTTTTGTAAATAATGTTTTTTCCATGGAAATAAATAGTATGTATTACTTTTGGAATGACCTAAATATTTCTCTTGCTTGAATTAGGTTTTGGGCTTGTCTCAGGTAAGCAAAGCAGGTTTGAATTTAATCCTAATGATTTTAAGGGCCAATTGAAATCTCAGAAGTCAATCCAATCCCAAAGTGAATTAAGAGATGTGCCATTCGTGGATTAGATTATCTCCAGAGGTCCCTCCCAACCTCAAGCATTCTGTGATTCCATGAAAATCAGATCTTAATCCTTTTTCTCCAGGCAGAGAAGTTACCAACTTTAATTCACCAAGGCTTGAGTAATAAGACCAAAACATCTCCTACTTCTGACAAACACATTTCTGTCATCTGCAGTGGAAGAAACGACAGGGAGAGTCATCAGAATCCAAAGGAAAGAAAATGTAGTCCTCCTTTCTGAGGCTAGCCAGAAGTTGGCTTTATTAAAGTGATTTTTTTTTTTTTTTTTTTTTTTTGTGCTTGCATCATCAGTTCTTCTATAATAGGATTGTGATTGACAGATTCTTGCGGGAATATCCAAGAATACTACTAACGTACAGTTTTGTAATAGCAGACTGCAACCAGATCCTGAACTCAAGTCATTGTTGTTTATGACTGTGAGCCAGAAGCCCTGGAATCCTTATTTAAGAAGAGCTGAAGATTTTGTGGCATACTTCTGGCAACAATAGTGCAACAGAGGTATATCTTCAAAACTCTGTTGGCAAACATGTTGTAACATTTGTGGTAGTCACTTGACAATGGAAAACCTTTGGATGAATTTTCAGTTCATAAATAAAACAAAAAGGGCTCATACTTACACCATCGTGGCTGCTGAACCTGGCCATTTGTATAATGTTCCCGCTTGCAACAGCATTCCTTAAGATAAGCAGTCCATCATTATGGAGCAAACACATAATTATGGTTACAGAGTTGTTTTGACAATATTTCCAACATTATTGCAACCTGCTCCAGATTTTCTTTACATCAGATGGTCTCAGAAATATCACAAGTGACATATTTTGTAAACATATTCAGTTCTTTTCTTATCTAGAAAATAAGAGTGATCCAGTGGCATTTACAACAGTTACTAAAACTGATTTTACTGACTTATCTGTACGCTAATTTCAATGCTAGTGAATGACTTGTAGACTACAGAGGACTTGTGATCTTAGTAATTTTGAGTAGATAGATGAGTTTGTGAAAGACATTATTACACTAATCTTGTTTGTCAGAATTACCCAGGGTATTCAGTTCACTACCTGTACTAGCAATAGACCACATATAACTAGCTCAGTATAGAAAAACATCCTTTTCAAAAGCAATACTTTGTTGGCTTGTAGGAGCATGAATGAAAAATTTACTTTTCTTCATGGGGAAAATTCTCATTCCTTATGAAATGCCGTACAATTTATGTCCTGGAATGAAAAAAAAAAAAAAAATTAAAAACCTTGTGAAGGCTTTTAGAAACTTCTGTGATGTCTTGTGATTTTTTTTTTGTATGTCAACGGTTTACGGGCTGGTTCGGCCCGGTTCCGTGACTAGAAGGGCGGAGGGATCCGCGGATCCGCGCCCCCGGGAAAAAAAAGAAAATAAGGGACCCCGAAATAATTGAAAACAGTGGCAACAATCTGAGGTAAAACAAAGTAATTTACTAAATATGGTATCAACAGAATTTTATAAGGAGAGAGAATGTGAAATTGATAGTGGATCGGCCTTACCACAACGCTGAGATGAGAAGCGCAGGCAGAGAAGCGCAGGCGAGAAGCGCAGGCAGAGAAGCGCAAGCGAAGCAGCGCAGGCAGAGAAGCGCAAGCGAAGCAGCGCAGGCAGAGAAGAGAGCATCAGGTGACCTTGCCGGGAGTTATATCTCCTCGCTGACCGCAAAGCCCCCTGGGGAAACGTAGCTGCTCTTCTCCGCTGGACAGGCACCCGGAACTTGAGCATCAGCAGTCAAACCCCCAGTACATTGCATGATGTTATGATGTGGAATACCGATAATGAAAAATCATGAAACCATGACATTCCACCCCTTATTCCACATCACTACATCATGCTTAATATAGACAAACAAAATATAAACACACGCACTAGGAATTACTGACTGCACTCCCTCAACATCAAGTTCCCTTGCGGTACACATTGAACATCCCCGTTTTCCTGCATCACCCACCAAGTGGACCCAGGTCCCTGGGCAAAAACAGTTCCACGAAGAGGTTTGTCCTTCTCAGAGGCTGGAATAACCCAAACTGCCTTTCCCAACATATTCTTTACATGTACAACAGGGACTTTATCTCCCTCTACGGTATGTAGGGAGCTGGACTGGGTTGGACCACCACGATTGATAGACCCTCTGGTATTGACTAACCAGGTGGCTTCTGCCAAATGCTTCTCCCAGTGCTTAAATGTACCGCCTCCCATTGCTTTCAGCATAGTTTTTAACAACCCATTGTATCGTTCAATCTTACCTGAGGCCGGTGCATGGTAGGGAATATGGTAAATCCACTGAATACCATGACCTTTAGCCCAGGTACCTACAAGAGAATTTTTAAAATGAGTCCCATTATCTGACTCAATTCTTTCTGGGGTACCATGTCGCCACAGGACTTGTGTCTCAAGACCTAGTATGGTATTTCGGGCGGTAGCGTGGGGTACTGCATAGGTTTCAAGCCACCCAGTTGTTGCCTCCACCATGGTGAGCACATAACGCTTACCATTACGAGATCGTGGCAAGGTGATATAATCAACCTGCCATGCCTCCCCATATTTGTACTTTTGCCATCGCCCTTCCTCCCAGAGAGGTTTCATTCTCTTGGCTTGTTTAATTGTGGCACACGTGTCACAGTCGTGAATGATTTGCGCAATAGCATCCATAGTTAAATCCACCCCTCGGTCTCTAGCCCACTTATATGTCGCATCTCTCCCTTGATGGCCTGAGGTCTCATGGGCCCATCGGGCTAGAAATAATTCACCCTTGTTCTGCCAGTCCAGATCTATTTGGGCCACCTCAATTCTGGCAGCTCTGTCTACCTGATGGTTATTTTGCTGCTCTTCAGTAGCCCTATTCTTGGGCACATGGGCATCTACGTGACGCACCTTTATAACCATATTCTTTATTCGGGCAGCAATATCTTTCCACAGGTCAGCAGCCCAAATAGGTTTACCCTTTCTTTGCCAGTTGTTTTGCTCCCACTGCTGTAACCACCCCCATAGAGCATTTGCCACCATCCACGAGTCAGTGTAAACATAAAGCATTGGCCACCTCTCCCGTTCAGCAACATCCAAGGCCAGTTGGACAGCCTTTACCTCTGCAAATTGGCTCGATTCTCCTTTTCCTTCAGTGGCCTCTGCAACTTGTCGTGTGGGGCTCCACACAGCGGCTTTCCATCTGCGGTGTTTCCCCACAATACAACACGATCCATCTGTGAATAGGGCGTATGTCTTCTCATTTTCGGGTAGTTCATTATATGGTGGGGCCTCTTTAGCACGTGATATCTCTTCTGCTGGCGGTGTTCCAAACTTTTTGCCTTCAGGCCAGTCCATGATCACCTCTAGGATTCCTGGACGGTTGAGATTCCCCATCCGCGCTCGCTGCGTAATCAGCGCAATCCACTTACTCCAAGTGGCATCAGTAGCATGATGGGTGGAGGGACCCTTTCCCTTGAACATCCAGTTCAGCACTGGCAGTCGAGGTGCCAGAAGGAGCTGTGTTTCTGTACCGATTACTTCGGAAGCAGCCCGAACCCCCTCATACGCGGCTAAGATCTCCTTCTCAGTTGGAGTGTAGCACTCTTCAGACCCTCTGTACGCCCGACTCCAGAATCCCAGGGGTCGGCCTCGGGTCTCTCCTGAGGCTCTTTGCCACAAACTCCAAGTGGGACCTTTCTCTCCAGCAGCAGTGTAGAGGATGTTCTTCGCATCCTGTTCCATCCGTACTGGCCCCAGGGCCACGGCACGGGCTATCTCTTGTTTAATCTGCTCAAAAGCCTGCTGCTGCTCAGGACCCCACATAAAATCATTCTTCTTCCGTGTCACCTGATAAAGGGGGCTTACAATGAGGCTGTAGTTTGGAACATGCATTCTCCAAAAACCCACTACACCCAGGAACGATTGTGTCTCTTTCTTATTAGTGGGTGGAGACATGGCACTGATTTTGTTGATCACATCTGTTGGGATGTGACGACGGCCATCTTGCCACTTTATACCTAGGAACTGAATTTCCTGGGCAGGCCCTTTCACTTTGCTTCGCTTAATAGCGAAACCAGCACGCAGAAGGATCTGGATTATTTGCTCTCCTTTCTCAAAAACTTCCTTTGCTGTGTTGCCCCACACGATGATGTCATCAATATACTGTAAGTGCTCAGGAGCACCTCCCTGTTCCAGTGCAGCTTGGATCAACCCATGGCAAATGGTTGGGCTATGTTTCCACCCCTGGGGCAAACGATTCCAGGTATACTGAATGCCCCTCCAGGTGAAAGCAAACTGTGGCCTAGATTCTTTGGTCAAAGGAATGGAGAAAAAGGCGTTAGCAATATCAATGGTGGCGTACCATTTGGCTGCCTTTGACTCCAATTCATATTGGAGTTCTAACATATCTGGCACAGCAGCACTCAATGGGGGTGTGACTTCATTCAGGCCACGGTAGTCCACCGTCAGCCTCCATTCTCCACTGGCTTTACGCACTGGCCATATGGGGCTGTTAAAAGGTGAGTGAGTCTTGCTAATCACTCCCTGATTCTCTAGTTGGTGAATCAGCTTCTGAATGGGGAGCAAGGAATCCCTGTTGGTGCGGTACTGCCGTCTGTGCACCGTTTTTGTAGCAATCGGTACTTGTTGCTCTTTCACTCGTAGCAACCCCACGGCAGATGGATCTTCTGACAGGCCAGGCAAAATAGACAACTGCTTAACACCTTCTGTGTCTACAGCAGCTATTCCAAAGGCCCATCGATACCCTTTGGGATCCTTAAAATATCCCCTTCTGAGGTAATCAATACCAAGTATGCATGGAGCCCCTGGGCCAGTCACAATAGGGTGTTTTTGCCAGTCTTTACCAGTGAGGCTGATTTCGGCCTCCAACATAGTCAGCTCTTGGGAACCTCCAGTCACCCCATGAATATAAATTGATTTTGTCCCTTGGTGACTCGAGGGCATTAGAGTGCACTGTGCACCAGTATCCACCAGGGCCTTATATTTTCGTGATTCTGATGTGCCAGGCCATCTAATCCACACAGTCCAATAAACTCTATTATCCCTTTCCCCCCCCTGGCTGGGGGCAGGGCCCCTCTATTTGTTACCTTCACTGTCTGCAGCAACTGGAGCAATCACCTTTTTAGAGAAGTTCACCTTGGTGGTTGATTTGTCTTGTAACTCTCTTACCCGTGCTTGAAGTACAGGAGTAGGTTGTTTATGCCACTCCTTCATATCTTCTCCATGGTCACGTAGGTAATGCCACAAGGCAAAACGTGATGTGGTCTTACTGTTGTCACTTGCTCGAGCAGGAGAACGTCTTCTTTTGATAGCTGAGACATTAGATGCCACCGGCTGGGAGGAAATCAAGTTGATCAGCCCCTCCAATAGGCTGTTTTGGGGATTCTGGTCCCCATTTGATGTATCCGTTACCTCCATGGATTTATCAGCTTCAGGCACGGTTGATAGTTTGTCTATTATATCTTCTTGTTTGTTCTCCATTCTGTCCAGCTTTTCAGCTACCTTTGTAATGGCTGAAACACAAGCTCGCAGAGGGCTTAAATGTAACTCAAAGTCTTGAAGTTTATTAACCAATTCACTTATAAGGGGTCTTCTTTCCCCTCTGCCATACATTGCTGCAAATGTGCTGGCGTACCTTTCTGGTGCGGTCTTTGTGAATGTACGCCACATGTTTGGTGTACACCTGACTCTCTCGGGATCATGCTCTTGGTCTGGCTCGTCAGGAATGAAATCGGGGCTATGTAGCATTTCCACCACAGCATATTCTCTTAAATAACAGATGCCTTCTTCCATATCAGCCCATTTCTTTTTCTCAGGCATCAGATCATCTTTGAAGGGGTATCTTTCTTTTACAGCTAACAACATCCGCTTCCAGAGGGTAAAGGCCTGGTTCTGGCATGTACTAATACCTCTGTCAATGGCTGAGTCCCTAGCAACGCCACCCAGTTGGCGAGCTTCTCTACTATCCAGCCACACACTGTTGGCCCCATTGTCCCAACATCGAAGTAACCAAGTGGCAATAGGCTCATTTGGGTGACGTGAAAAGTCTTTTCTCAGACTTCGAATTTCATTCATTTTCAGAGATCGATCAACAATGGTAACGATATCTTGCTCACCTCTTACTCTTTCGGGACTTCTTGTTGCCCTCATTGGCGCCGGTGACCGTGGTCTTACTGAGGGCCCCTCCCCTGGACTTAGGGGTGCTTCTTGTGGATCTTGGAGCCACTCCTCTGGACCTCTCTCCTCTTCTTTCTTCTCTTCTAACTGAGTCGAGATTCGTTTCATTTTCCGTCCTCTTACAGGGGCAAGTGACATCAATTGTGGTGCTTCCTGTAGTTGATCAGGTTGGTCAGTTCCAATGCTCTCATCCTCCAGTTCAGCTCGGAGCCTGTCTCGTTCGATTATGAGAGTATCTAGCTCAGATTGGAGGGTGTCTTGTTGAGATTGAAGACTGTTGAGTTTGGATTGCAGGGAGTCTCTCTCAATTCGGAGGGCATCTCTCTCAGATTGGAGGCTGTTTCTCTCGACCAGGAGACTCTCTCGCTCATTTTGCACTGTTTCCCTGAGACTCTCCTTTTCAATTTCACAAACTCTCTCCCTCTCCAGGATAGTATTGAATAAGGCCCGGTAAGCATTAGCCAGGCCCCAAACAATTTGGGCCTCCTCAGATCTTCCTGAGCCACGACATTCCTGTCTCAAATATCTGTTTAAATTTTCAGGGTCTTTCAGGTGTTCTGGAGTAAAGTTCCATGACACCGAAGATTTCCATCTCTCTAAAGTCTCACCCAGGCCTCTCCACATTCCCTGCCACTCAGTATTTACTGGTTTTGGGGCAGACTTCCTCAAAATATAATAAATACTAATAATAAGTGAAATGGTGAGCAGTACATTCACGGAGATTAATAACGTGATCAGGTGAGCATTGAAAATCCGCATAAAGAATTCAAAGGAGAGGCTGGAAACCTGCTTAAAAATCCCCAACCCTGTAAAATTAGCAGCTCCCTCTGGAATGGTATGCCACATAATATGCAGATGCCACATAGTTATTTCCATCCATGTTTTCAATTGGCTATATATACCTATTGCTCCATAGAGCAAAGTGGTGAACTTAATTAAGGCCCAGTATGTTTTTAGCATTAAGAAAGAAGAGACAGTGGCATGCAGCCCCTTAAAAGGCAGTTTCAGTAGAGAAAGCATTTTTTCTCTTTTTTTTTCTTTTACAGAAACAAGATAGCAAGGCTCAAAGTTTACAAATATCCTAGAGTATTGGCCGTCCGCCTGGACTTTTCAAGGTCACGCTTTCAGACAGTACTGGTGAAACAGATAAACTTTCCCAATGAAGCTGTCTGAGAGCGGAGAGAGAGATTTGTTCAAAAAGCTAAAAAGCAACTGATGCCCGCATTCTCCACCAAGAATGTCAACGGTTTACGGGCTGGTTCGGCCCGGTTCCGTGACTAGAAGGGCGGAGGGATCCGCGGATCCGCGCCCCCGGGAAAAAAAAGAAAATAAGGGACCCCGAAATAATTGAAAACAGTGGCAACAATCTGAGGTAAAACAAAGTAATTTACTAAATATGGTATCAACAGAATTTTATAAGGAGAGAGAATGTGAAATTGATAGTGGATCGGCCTTACCACAACGCTGAGATGAGAAGCGCAGGCAGAGAAGCGCAGGCGAGAAGCGCAGGCAGAGAAGCGCAAGCGAAGCAGCGCAGGCAGAGAAGCGCAAGCGAAGCAGCGCAGGCAGAGAAGAGAGCATCAGGTGACCTTGCCGGGAGTTATATCTCCTCGCTGACCGCAAAGCCCCCTGGGGAAACGTAGCTGCTCTTCTCCGCTGGACAGGCACCCGGAACTTGAGCATCAGCAGTCAAACCCCCAGTACATTGCATGATGTTATGATGTGGAATACCGATAATGAAAAATCATGAAACCATGACATTGTAATTACTGACTCTAATCAATACACAGAGTTTCAGTACAAAAAACAGCAACAATTATGTTTTTAGAGATATTTACGTATTTGCAATATATTTTTTTCTCTTTTGTTGTAAGTGATTTGTAGATACTATTTGTCATCATATTATGCTTTAAAGGTTTTGCTGGTACTTGCTAGGAGTGAGACAGTCTTAATTTTGTTACTCATGAAAATATTCCAGATGTGTCCAGCTTTTATCCCTTACATTAATAATATTTATCTTCTATATCTTAGAATATGTATTTGTTATGCTATTTTCTCCTTGGCAATCTTCTCTTCATTATACGCGTGCACATTTACGTATGAGCGTGTTGTGTCTGGGATATACACTATTCATATCAATATATATGTCTACACTCTTACTTCTCATATCTGAATGTGTTTATACTTAATAATCATTATTTTTTATTAAAGTTACCTGTTAATGTCAGAAGTTACAATTCCATGCTATTAAATAAGTTAAGGCAGTGTAGAAAAGAAATGCTTGAAAATAATGCACGTGACTACAAGAAAAGTAATTTAAAATCACTGTAGAAGTAACCGGTTATTTTTTTATAACAATCATGAATCTATGTGTATTATTTTTATTTGTTCTTGTAATCTTCAGTTCTCACTCATGTACCTCTGGATTTTAACACTGTAAGTAAGACATTTTCTCTTTGTACCTAGGTCACTAATTTTATTTCCTGACACAAAATTCTCAGTGTATTCTTTTTTTTTTTTTTTTTTAATTAAGTGAGTTAAAAGTCATCAAAGTTTTGGATGACAGTCTAGTGTGAAATTCCAAATTTAAAGACCTCCCTGATGAAACAAGTGTCTTCTTGCAAATTGTAATGGCATAACAGGGAAGAAACATTTTTCTGGAAGGAAATAAAGCTTACGTATTTAAATCTGATTGTAGCTCACAGCTAGTGGTTGGATGTGTTATATCAATTTGCCAAGTCATCACTTGACCTTTGTCCTTTTCCAATACAAGTTCCAGCATTTATTGTTAACAAGCTACTCTCCTTTAATTAAAGATGTCCTCACAGGCAGCCTCTATGGAATACACAGAAATACATTTAAATGCCTGAGGTTTCTGCTAGTAAAATATACTAAATCTTTGGCTTCTTTTCTGAGAAGCCTTACATTACTATTAAACTGATATTAGTAGAATTTCTAGGACTGTTAAAATGTAGAAAGCCCCATAGTTTCAAATATCATATAGTTTCGAATACTGTTTCTTTCAAATCAGGCAACGTTGAATGCTGGCCATCAGGAGTTTGTTTATTGTATGCCCAGTCACTCCCTCAGAAGCAGAGATCTGGGATATGGCAAGGTGCTGGTATGGATCTTCACTTCCACACAAGTAGAAATTTACTTACTAACTTATTGCATACGCCCTTGCAAAATCAATCATTTAGAAAATAATCAACTAAAAAATAGAGGGCATCTCTATGAAGTGATGTGTAAACTTATGGTTGGTGTACTGAAATGTGTCACTCAGCTCATGTTATTTTTCTGGCAATACATAGATCCTTTCTATTAGAAAAAATAAGATATTTAAAATTCATTTAATTTTAAGATAATTTAAAACTAATTTAAAACTCAAGACATTTTAAGACACTAACAATACTTCTAATGTAATAATTTCTGAGCTAAAAATATCCTTTCTGTATCTCTGCTGAATCTATTTGTTGGTTTATTGACTGATAGATTTTGATATACAAGCATACAGGAATACAAAAGTTCCAGTCATGTTATGGTTTTAGTCATGTCACCTGAGCTTATTACATCAACTACTTAATCTGGAAACCATATAGTTATTGCTTTATACTTCTTTCAAAAGAGTTTTGTGAAGGTTCAATCAGTTTTAGGAACATACAATCCCATTATAATTTCATCAAAATGCCTTATTCTGTGTTTATGTTGCTGTTATAGAGTTGCCACTTTACCAGCTGTATTGATGCCACCCTAGCTTCTGCATACTCTGTATGACCTAGCACTGCCTTCCATGCTCATTGAAATGTTCTAAGGAGTTATAGATTAAGTGCAGACATACACCTTTTCCCTATAGAAAAACAACAACAGCAACAAAAACAACATGTAAAGAATACAAAACATGCACACAGTCAAATAGGCAGAAAATCAAAGAGGTGGAAGTTGGACGCGAGTAAACATGAGAAAGGAAGCCTGTTAAAGAGTCTTGCCTGCAAAAGAAAATGCTAGTGAAACTAAATCACAAAATGTAAAACATTATCTGTCAATTTGCAGGAAGAAGAATGCTTTAACTGGATAATTATTTACATTTAACCTTGTTACAAAGTAATAGCTATATAATTTATTTTCCTTTATATATATATGTATATTTATATGTACATGTAAATATTTTGCAGTAAATTTTCATAAAATATTTCAAGAGCACCAGAATTTCAGAGGTATCTTCAAACATCAGTAAAATGTTAGATGACATCAGGTAAAAGTCTGAGGGGCTCAAGGGGGTGGGAGGAGGAACTTTTTCAGGATTTATTTGATTTATTATGTTAGAAATTTGCAGACTTCACCTGCAAAGTAAGACTCGGATCAAACTCAAAAGCGAACTTGCAAGACAGTATGTATAAACAGCAAGCTTGTCATCAGACTAATTTCCCACGTAAGAGAGAAAAAAACAACATGAAAGGACTCTCACTTCAATCCTGGACCCTAGATTATGGCTCTTTGTAGGACTAATAGATTTTTACTCGATAAAATTGAGTATTTCTTTGAGTACTTGTCATAAGTAGGTGTGTGCCTAAGTTAGCTTTTCAGATATTTGTTTCAAAATATATAAATTGTAGTTAGATGTTGCAGCTTATAAGATGTCTTTTTTTGTTTGATTTAGTTTTTCTTGCTTTTTTTTTCTTTTTTTTTTTTTTCCATTAGCAGTAATACAGTAGTGTGAAAACACCTGGAAGATTTTAAGACATTTCCTTTTATATTAATTTTTCTTAATTGTGCCAATTGAAGGTCCTCCAGAATGAGAAGATTTGAATGTGTAAGTTTGGAAGTTTGTCAAAACTTTGAAGGAAAAATGAAGAATACAATTCTTCTCACATAAAGTCAGAATGAAAAAAAGTGATAAAATATATGCTATGAATCTACATCTTAATTAGGAAAAAGATTGTGTATTTTAAAGGACAGATGGAAAGAAATATGAGTGAGAGAAGGAAACAGTGGAGCAGCTGTAAAATGGTGTAGCTGAGGCTCAGTAAAGATGCCTAGCTCAAGCATATGACAAAACAGAAATTTCTTTAGTATTTCTGTAACACATGGTATTCTTCTGACTAGTACATTTTCAGAAGCATGACACCACACAGTGCAGCCTTGTGTAGTCGTAGGGAGGAACTGAACCTTGTTCAGCCATGTTACCACTACACACTGCCTTGCAATATTCCATTACAAGAAAGAGTGGAAATTCATTAAAACACATGGTGGTCCAAAATGTGCACAGAAGGCAGTCACAGAAGGAGTTACTTTTATTAGGAGTAAAATTTTCAGTGTAATATAATATTTCCCAGCATCGCTACCAAGAGGGCAAGAAGAATCCAAATGGAAAATGTAACTGCACACTGTGTGCCATATTCATGTTCAAGTGCATATGCTTGCACTCATTATATACATAGAAAATGGGGGAATGAAGTTAACACATGGGAAATATTCTATATAAGAGGCTTATTAGCAAGGACTACTCAACATCTCTGGAAAAGTTGACAAATTCTGAAGTAATGGTTCAATTTTATTAAAAGATTGATTTTTTTTTTCAAATTTGCATGCAAGTCTTTGGGATTATATAAGAGCATGAAAAAGCCATTGCACTGAAGAGCATAAATGTTTCAAATGTGGGGCTATAATAAAAGACAAAGGATATAAGTGCTTACATCTTTCTACTTCTCGTTTTAGAATGCACATTCTTGCTGGCTTACCCACAGAAGGTTTGTCTACTCAGACATCCATTATGTCCATTCGTACTCATATGTCTTTTTTTATTCTCTAAAGTTACTTACAGTGGAAGAATGTTAATCATGTTTTTTGGTACACTAATTTTTAACTTTACCTCTTGTTTTATGAGCAATGTCAATACCAACAATTAAGAATCCTCCATTAAAAGATTTCTTGGCAGTCACCTACTTTTCAATATAACCCACAGCCTCGAAGGCAAATAATTGCCCTGTACAGCAAACCACATAGTTTTAATGCAACTCCATTCTTGCTGGAAAGCAAACTTGGCAGCAAACTGATTTACAGTTTCATGAAGTCCCAGGAGATTCCCAGGTATATTTGTGCTTCATTATTTATAAATCTTGCTTGATAGATTTGAATGGTAATGCAGTTTTCTGTAAGATTGGGGTTGCTTTTAAGTTCTTGTTTGCAAATCTGCAGTCTGGCTTTCGTTATTAGATTTATGGTAAGGTTTTTGTCCAGCATTAATATGATATTTAGAATGCACATTTTTATATATGAATGACTGGACTATTTTAGAGGATAAGTTTTCTTCAGATTTCACCTCTCATATAGTCATACATTCCGTTATGCTTTGCTTTCCACCAAGGCTATGCTTAATGTTGTATTGCGATACCTCTGTGTTGAAGTCTTTGTTACTCTGGAGAGTTTCAGGGCAATCATTATTGAAAGTCCAGCAGAAATATTGCCTGGATGTATGACATATTTCAAGTTCCTTACCTATACTGTTTTGTCAGTGGAAGTGATACTGCTTCCTCATGGGCGTGTTCTGTTCTATTATCTTCCCCAGGAAGTGATGAAGACCTTTTGTATTTGCTGGTGGTGAGCATAGTGAGGAGGTTTCATGAGTGCAAAACACAATAGTTAATTTGTACTTATAGGGAGACTTGTTGTTTTTGGAGCAAGAGAATGTGGAAGCCTTAAGCCTCTGTTTTTCAGGTTCAGCCAGCATAGCTGGAAGACAACTAACATTAATGTCTTATCACACAAAAAGAAAAACTAGTTGGCCCTAAAGATCTTTTTTTTTAAGGACCCCATCCCATCTGACTTCTTATCCTAGAAGAGTGAAATAGAGTCTTCTGTCAAGAAAGCTGGAGCAGCTCTTGGACATCATCCAAATAAGGAGGAAAAATATAAATCAGGTCCCCAAAGAGGTAAATACCTTCACATTTTATAGCTTACCTGTCTAAGATCATTTTAAGGAACTCCTGAGATAAGGGTGGATGTGTCTTGATCTAAATGAAGGAGAGGGAGAGATGCAACAATGTAAGCTGCGTCTTGTGTTTTGAGCAAATATATTGAACAGGATAGTGCGAGTGGAAGATTAAAATCTTTCAATCCTTTGCAGACACTACTTTCATTTAATTAAAAAAAATAAATCTCTCTACAGCAGCTTGCCCCAGATCACAGATAATTGTATATTCATTCAATGCCTTTTGTCAAACTCAGAAAGTCCTACTGTATTCAGTTCATTATCCTAAAAAGAATGACTTGTACAGTCTTTTTTTTTTTTTCAGAAATGATTTTGCAATAGGACTAAAATTCACAGAAAAATAATTCCTCAGATCTTCTTTATGTAAGTCAAGCTTGTCAAAAAAATAAAAAGTTTCCATTTTTTATTCCAAAAAAGGTAAATTTTAAAATATTTGAAAACCTACTAGTTACTTCTGAAATGAAAATAATAAAATAATAAAAGTCTAGAGTTCATGAATTTGGAAAGCCTTCTTGATCTGAAAGCAATGAGTAAAATTCTCTTTCCAGTGAAGTCAAATGCAAATCTTATTTAGTGTTAAAAGTGTTGACTGAGTCTTCTGCTGTCAGCCTTTTTCCAAGGTCATTTTAAACACTTGATACAAAAGGCATCCTTGTCTTCCTAGGTATCCTTCCTGAACTGAATATAATATTGAACTTTATGCTAGGATTCAGTTTTCAAACTACAAGGCATAAAAACCATTAAGATGTGCAATTAATCAGTAAATGGCATGTTAATTCCCTGTCCCTAGCCCTTGCCAGTGGAAATTTTATTGATATATTCATTGGTAACATTTATTTTCTGTATTTACTTGCCAGCACTTGTCTTTCCTGACTTCAAAGAGAGGGGGAGAAGGGTTTTCATAATTCTTTTCTCAGGGTTGAGCACAGGAAATGGGGAATCTACACACTTTATCAATTTGGCGTCTTTGTCACTGTAGCACTAGCAGAGAAAGAAATGCCATGATATCTAAAATTGAAAGTCCTAGACAAGTAGAAGAGCCAAGAAAGGATAACAAACAATTCATCATGAAATAAAAGCTTGCTTTTCATTATAATTGTGTTGAGGAACAGAGGAAAATTGAAGTTTGTTGTAAAACTCCAGGCTACAGACTATTAAAGCTGTGCATCAGGAATCAGAGTCAGTTTCCACTGAAATCAGTTAAAAGAATCTTGACTTTGATCTTGTTGTGCATAGGCTCCTCGTGTTCCTCAGTGTTGACATGTATACTACTAATAAATAAAAATAATTATTTTTAAATATAATTTTTAAATATATATATATTTATAAACATATAAATAAATTCTAGAAATATGTAAGTAAGTACTCTTTGTAAAAGACTAGCATAAACTCTTTAAAACAAGTTGCAACAGATGATGAGACTACTTTAGCTCCTGTGATTTCATAATATTTCTTAATCAAGAATGATATTTAGACAATTATGATCCGAGCTACGAAAATGAAGTCAAGATACCTTCACTGTTAGGCTATCATTTGAAATTTCTAGTCTTTTAATTACCATCATTCTCATCTCACCACACTGGACATTTTATTCCAATTTAGGCTCTATCAACAGCAATTGAAGAAGGGCAAAAATATCCATGGCCATGAAATAGGCCCTTAGTATCAGAGAGTAAAATTGTCTTCTGAAACAGCTATCTTTCTTTGAATGAGGAGATTGAGATGATTACTTTCAACCAGACAGTTAACTTCTAGACGGCTAAAATTAGAGGACATGAAAATAACCCTTAGTATATATAAGACAACATAATTCAGAGTTGAGTTTACGTATTTCCTGTTTTTCAGATGATTTATATTACCGACCTAATGCCCCTTCGGCTGTGTTTGACTTGAGCAATATATTTGCCTAAAGAGGCAAGCAAGGACATTCCAGAATATATCCTGAATAGCGCTTTGTACAAAGTGCTTATTTCCTACTGTGAAATCCTGCATTTCTATACGAATTCTAAATTTGATTAACTCTGTTTCAATACTTTTATTCTTGAAACATTTTCACCCTAGTGAAAGTCAATATTTTGCCATAGCATTTTCATGAAGCTTCCTTAAGAATTTATTTATTTATTTATTTATTTTTGTCATATCTTAAAGAATGAAATTAAATAAGGTTGATCTTTGGTTTTTGATTTCTTATAAAAGAAACCAAATGTGTTTATAAACACATTATGTCAGATTACTTTACACTTTCCTGAAAGAAATTCCCTCCTATTTAAATTCAAAATGTAATTCAGATGACCAAATTGTTATTTAACCAGTTAATTTATGCAAAATGAATATGCTGAAGCAATCATCTGATACACCATTTTTATATCTAATTACTTCTATACTTCTCTTCACCTTGGATCATCCAAAAGTTAATGTCTTCTTTCCATAAATAATTTCCTTCTTTTTCGCATGTTCTTCAGTGATTTCCTTTATACTACATTTTGAGCCAAGACTCTTTAATGCTGCTCAGTTTCTCTACTCTGGATATTGCCCTCCATCATTGCATTTCCAAGGATCTGATTTACTTCCTTCATTTATTTACTTATAGATATACTCGAAAAATTTTTAGTTTGGATTTACAATTTTCTGCATTATGTCCCATAAACATTTCAGAAAGATCTGAATATTGTACAAATGCATAAAGAATTAATTTGCTAATATTAAGATTCCATAGAAAAATGATAGATTCCAGTAGGAAAATTCATGTCTTATTGTGGAGAATTTTCCTATTTTCTAGTTTAGAGATGAAAATTTATGAAATTCTCTGCAAAAGATGTCATCTCAGTGAAGGGTGGTCTGTCTGCACATTGATCCAAGGCTGTACGCCGAGGGACACTTAAGGTCAATTAATACAATGAACTCAATAGAAGAGTGAAGATACAGGATGGAGTATCATTATGTCTGACTATCAAAAATCTTTCAAGACTGGAGAAGATGTAAATGTTAGAAGAAACTAGCTTCTCCAGTGAAGCTTATTGCTTCATAGACAGAAGAGGTGTCTGTTCCAAAAAGTTTAAAACCCATTTTACATACTTAGCCACCAGAACTTTGAGAATGGGATGTATTCATCACAGAAGTCAATTCAAGATTCACAGGATCACTCAGGAATTGAACTAAGTAATTTAATGGTTAAGGTTTTCTTCAGGTAGGCAGAGCCTCATGTACTGCTGCTTTCCCCCCAGCATTATGTCCTCTGTGCAAGGATTGCTTTAAGAAAAAAAATATATCATTTTTTTCAGTTACCATTCGGATTCAAGTGTATCTTCCCAGGTAGTGTATAGTAAGAATAATGAGAACAAAAGTTTTTTAACTGCACTATGGAAATTGCCTTCAGTAATAAGCAGCAGCCTCTATCTTGTATTGCCAAAAGTTTTCAACTTGATATTGCTGTGAGTTGTGCATCAGTTGCCCTACTGAAATAATCTCAAACTGATAGTAAGCAGTTCTGCCCAGGAAAGTTTGGATATCACATCTCTATGGGACACAGCATGGAGCACCTCACTGACAAGAACCAAGTCATGTTCCTGAACAGTTCAGGATTGGATATGGAGAAGAGATAAGGCAGCTCTCCTTTTGACCAACCTCATACAGAGATGGGATGAAACAGCAAAAGGCAGGTTGCTCTCTGCCAAAGGGAATTCAACTCATCTCCTCATCTGTGGGCTCAGGGTCATGGAGAGCCCCAGTGCTCCCAAAAATGGGTAAACTCAGCTCTCCCTAGAGCAGAGTTGTGCCTTCACTGCTCACCCTAGTCTTAACACTTTGGATCTAGACAGAAAATTCAATGCAGGGAGGTCAAAACTAAGCCAATCTGAACTTGAAACCAGGTATATAAACACTGAGGGGATGTAGGGATGGGGGGCAGGGTCTTGAAATTACTGCTGTCATATAAATACATGAAACCCCATAAAAATATTTACAAGACACAGCTAATCTCAAGATAACATTTTTTGGCCCTTGTAAAACTGACTCATCAATATAATGGAGTATATTTTTGGTTACTTTATTTTAACTTTCTTTTTTACAGTTAATATTTACCAAGTCTCTGGGGCCTAAAATTACCTCACCCTTTTGCTTCAGGTCTACAGCTGCAGTTTCTTGCCTTACCATAGTAACATCTGGAATGCAACGTTGTGTTTCCTTTTCTGCCAGGAAAATAAAAGAAGCTGAAGTAGCAACTGCCACCAAGAGACAGATAAATGCCTTTATTAATGAGTAATTAATAACTTAAATATATATTACTGGATGAAATGTAGGTGACTTTTAGGTATTTTGGTACTCTAACAGGCAATAAGTCAACTTGGTATCTGGTTTATCTTCAGAACATATGTGCATCTGAGTTTATCAGATTAAAGCAACTAAGATTCATTTTTTCAGTTGGCTTTCAAAGAGGCTAGTGACTGTAGAATTTTCTCTACTGGAAAGTTCAAAATCTATAAGACATTTGAATTTCATGAAATCAAGTTGAACAGCCAAATACTAAAATGCTGAAAATCATGAATTCTTATTGAAAATCCTGGCCCCTTTCTATTTAAAGAACTCTTAAACAGAACAAAAAACTGCATCCCTCTCAGCCAGGAATTATATCTTTTGAATAATGCCAAGAAATGAGGTATAATAAGATGAAAAGCCTTGTAGGCCTAGAGATGATAGGTCCTGGCTTTGAAACAGCTTCTGTGATCTATCCTGTTACAGTGCCGTATGACTGGAAGGAACTATAGGGACCGGTCTCTTCCAATAGTTACACAATGACATATTTTTATTACTTCTGTTACTATATATGAAAATCACTGTACCCATAATGTCATATTCAGTATTTCTGGGGTACAAATTATTCTCCTATTTTATCCTCGAATGCAGGAGTGTAACTAACTACTCTTTTTCTTTTGGCAACACTACTATTACTTAAGCCTGACAAAGCTATTACTCAGTTATAAAGACAGAACTTGGACACATAGTGAGTGCTGATATCAGAGGATAGTACCAGATTCCTAGAAGCATAAAATATCGCTAATTATTTACATAGTCTCAGAATTTAAGACGGGGCAATGACACATATTACTGTGTTAGAGGATCTCTAACTGTTCTAATAGATCATGAGGTTTTCTTGAAGAAAAATGGAGAAAATAGTATTTGAAGTTTTTCAGCTCAGTTAGAACTTGGACTACACACTTCCCTTCATTCTGTAAACTACAGCTTCCTCAAAGCCAGAAGGGACCAGTGTAAGGTTGAAGAAGCTCAGCAAATAAAGTTTGCATATAGAATTCAATAACTTTCTTTAACTACAAGGGGGCCAACACCTTCAGTAGGCAATGCAGTAGAGTAAATTCATGTAGCTAAGTTCTCACATAACCGTGATATTATCTCTTGGATGGATATTGCTCTCAGTGAACAAAGAGTATCTGCTCTTTTTGTAATTCTGTTTATGAATCACTGGTATATAAACTAAAATGGAAGTCAGATTGGGCTGGAAATTGAAGGGCTCCGAGATCTGCAATGTTCTTGACTCAAAGGCAACAGCATCTTTCAATGGAACAAGATAGATAACTGCAAGAAGCAGGAGAATCTAGATTTAACTTACTACCTCATGTCTGTTGGAAATTTTTTTCTTCTTTTTATTTCTGTCTTTGGCTTTACTTTGTATTAATTAAACCCAACTCCAATACAAATTCCTATATTGACAGCTCAGTGATGGTAACTGTGAAGTAAATGGGAAATACATAATGACTTGTTATAAAAACTGCATCACAACATTAGAAAAACTCTTTTAAATAAATATGTATATCTTGAGCCAAGAATGCCAATGAAATCATAATGTCGCTCTTCTTCATTTTTATCTGCCATGAAAACTAGCATGGGAGAGTGGTTTCACAAAGCAGTTAAATAGATTTCAACGTTCCTTTGACAGAAAGAATACAAAAGAGTTGTTTTAGCACATCAGCTTCTTTCACATTATATCGTTTTAGTACCATCAAGTAGGAGAGGAATGGATAATGAAAACTTGCACTGCCAAATTTGGACCTCATACATGATATCAGCACAGTAACTTTGATCTAGGAAAAAAAAAAAAAAAAAGAAAAAAAAACAGAATTGTGGTCAAGGGGAAGGATTTTTTCAAATTAATAATTTAAAAATAAGTAATATCTCATTGCATAAAGATGAATAAAATCTAGAATTAATAAGGTAGAACAGAATTAATTTAGTGTCCCTACTCTAAGCATTGAACATTTACGTATGCCTGCCAACAAATAAAGAGTGAAGCAAACTCCGCTATCAAGTACTAAGTCAGCTGGATCAGATCACTCTTCTACAATAAACATCTTGTATTGAACATAATTAGCTGTGATGTTTACAATACTGCCATTGACAGTGTAACTCAGATTACTCTATATTTTGATTGCCAAAACTGTTAAAGCATTTATTCTGTATTGTACCAAATTTTAGCTTTGGGAGCGGGGGTACAGAAATCACAATATATCAAATGGTGCATCCTATTTTAAGGCACTACTGGGTTAGAACATTCTTGTTTTGGGCATACAGCATATGATCCTATTTCTACTGGAGCTGAAAGCAAAAGAAAAACAAAACCATTCTGATTTCAGTTCAAGCAGAACGTAATTCATGCTTGTTGCACATGTCTATAGATATCAGCTGACTGAAGCTCTGCCACATATTATTATTCACCAGCTAATCTAGATCATCAGAATTCCATAAAATCATTCATCCCCAACACACTTCTTTACAATTATTTTAGATAAAACACAAAGCAGACAACTGAAAATTTTATTCAAATAATTCAGAGGAAATTGAAGAGCAAACCCTGGAATAACATGGAGCTGGGTAAAGCCACCAGGATGCTAAACTTTTACTGGACCATGGATTTTCCTCACCACTAGATACAAGGAAAAGAATCTCCTGTTTCTTAACTGTTGTCTTGCTGTTTGGAAATCTCACTGGAGAGTACTTAGTCAAGCTCCTAGATTACACACTCAGCCCTAAAATGTGTTCTTACTTGTTTCTGGTTTTCCTAACTAATTGTTGGGTAGATAGTTCCTTCCTTTTTCTAACTTCTTTTTTTATTGAAGTGTTTAGTGCATGAAAATTCATCGCTGGAATAGGTCTGTGGCGTAGAACAACAGCCCTGTTTCTCTCTATGGTCCTCTTTACACTGGATTCTTATCTTTGTCCCTTGTGTCTCAGAATTATGATAGAGGCTTTGATTACATGGCCATTTAGCACTGGGCAATGGGCAAATATTTATCTAACAGATATGAGTTAACTAGGCCAGAAGCACAAGCATGTTTCCTACGCTGATTTCAATAAGATATCAGATTGCACAGGTAAATAGACATCCAGAATTTTCCCTATCAGAAAGTCCTATCTTAATTCATTTTCACAAGGGATACCAGATAAGGGTAGTATAGGAGGAAAGATGCAAGAGCTCTGGTAAGAGAAGAGAAAACAAGGGGTCTGAGATTGAAAATATTGTTGCTTTGAATTTTCTGACTTCTGACAGACTGCGTTCTGAATATTCCATTTTTTGCTCATATAGGACTCAACTTCCTTGCTTTTGCTTTATTTTCAAGAAAATAAAATTTAAAGATTAGAGGAGAAAAGGAAATCATAGAATCATAGAATCACTGAATGGCTTGGGTTGGAAGGGACCCCGAGGATCATCAAGTTTCCAACTCTCCTGCCACAGACAGGGACACCAACCTCCAGATCTGGTACTAGACCAGGTTGCTTAGGGCCCCATCCAACCTGGTCTTGAAAACCTTCAGGGACGAAGCATTCACCTCTCTGGCCTGCTTCAGCATATCATCACTCTCCCTGTAAAGAACTTCCTTCTGATACCAAAAGAGAGAAGCAAAACAAGGAAGAAGAAGCAAAAAGGTGGTAACTTCCCACAAGTCCATCTCTACTGGAACTATGGAATTCTTATTTAAATTGCAGCCTGTTTTTTTTTTTTCTTCTTCTTCAAGGATTTTTCAGTACAATATGTAAGTAGCAGCGTAATCAAATAAAGACATAATTGCAAGTTCTGGTGAGCACTATGTCCAAGTTATAAATGAATTCAGTGAATACAATACTCAATAAATATAACCTGTTACTAAACAATCCATCTTTTGAAATTTTAAGATTTATATCTTTGCCTATACAAAATATATATTCATGTAATAAAATTATAAAAATAACAAGGCAAATTATAATAGTCTGTAGACAACATAGAACCATGCTTATTGGTCTTTTCCCTGAGTCTGGCTGGCAGGTTTCCTATCATGATCAGGGAGAATAAACAAGCATAGAACCTGTAACTTCATTTCTGCTATCATTCCTTTGGTACAGTTTTAGGCAAGCTGTCTTTCAAAAGCTGATACAATAAGTAAACATAATCTGGACTTAATCTTAACAGTCAGACTGTGCTGCCTGCAGTCACCAAACAGAAGAATCTCCTCTCACAAGAGAATCCGATTTTAGCTTTAGAAAGGTAAAAAAGTGCTAAACGCTTCTTGAGATAATGTAGAAAACATTAAGACTCATTCAACACAACAAAACATCCTTCCTAAAGATAAGAGTGGAAAAGGGTTAAAGTCTTTCCTGATACAAAGGAATTCAAGTGTAACTAATTACATTATATCAGTGGAGAATGTGGTCCTTTTAAAGTCAAATGGGTAGAATCTGAGTAGGATCTGATATAGAGTAAAACACTAATTTTACCCACAGCAGAATGTCCAAGTAAAACTACCATGGAGAAAACAGTAAAACTGCAGCTGATGTAATGAGAAGGAAACCCTGGGTAGCAGAAAGCTGATTAGGTACACATCAGTTTACAAAACCTTTTATTACGCATTCAGTCACACAGAGTCCTAAAGAAAGGCCAGAATAAGAGTTTAAAATTGCTAGAAGGGGAGAAAACTTACTGCTACCTGGAAGACAGACTGCAAAAAGTACTAGAGAAGTTCTAGAAGGGGGAAAAGTAAAGAAGGAGGAAAAAAAGTTTATCTGAGTCAGAAATAGCATAAGCTATGCTGTGTATGCATTGGTGTTTAACTCCAATCAATCAATCCACTTGAATGACATATCAATTTGAGCTAGCTTTCCTAAGAGACGTTATTTGGGCCAGCTTCAACATAAACACACAGAAAGAGAAGAGATAACAGGACAGCATCAGTGTAGTGAAAAAGTATTATTGGATCAGATAATTAAAGGCCAAAAATTCCTGTAAAGACAGACCAGTCCTGAAATAGTGAAAAGGTAGTAATCTGCAGACATTAATTTTGGAAGTGATGGAAATCTAACAGTTTAATGAGCACAAACATTGTGTGTATCCCTTCACTTATTAGAGCAAATGTGGTCTTTGTATGCTTTGTTGCCTCTGAAGTGCAAATACATGACAGTTACAGGCAGACACAGCAATCAGACAGCACATAGCTGTCACAGAGATGTTGAAGGAGTGATGCTCTACTTTACATAGAACAGAGGGTATCTGATTTCCGTATTGCACGCTCGAGCCCTGTGCATTTTAGTCAAAAGGAGATGATCTAGTACATATGTCATTGGACATTTATTTATTTTGTATCCTTTACAGTGTTAATCACCAAGGGACACATTCACTACTAGTACCTTCTGCTAATGTATTCGGCATACAAATTCTTTAAGACTTTCTTCACTAAGAAGGCATAACCTGGATTTCCTGGTTGAATCTGCTAACAGCTGAGATTGTCTCTTGTGTGTCCAGATGTATATTAGTTTTCTTAAAGGCCCTGGTGGTCCATAAGAAAGTGAAAATTTCTCTGTGCTCATTTGTGCGTCTAGAAAATAAACTTGAATATTAGATACAAATACCTGTAAAGTACACAAGATGCAAATTAATCATATTTTTAAAAAAGTATCATATGCAAATGAAAAGAAAACCAAAATTCATTATGATTTTTCAAGTCTCAAAGTTGTGAAGGGCTGATTTGGAAAGCAATAACAAACTTCTCATCTCCAGAGAAGCTAACAAAATTTTGATGAGGCAAATCAAAATGAAAAACTTGTAGATGTTAAGAAGAGCATATAATTTAACCTGAGAAAACTGACTTTCAAATTACTTTACTTCTGGTTATGTATTAGAGAAAAGATTTTGTGCTTACTCAAATAACTACTTTGATGTTTTTAGGTGTGAGTTTACATCCATCCTATTGATACAACAATTTATCCCTGAGGATAGTCCATTTTGTGTGCTTTACCATGTACTCACAAGGAATAAGAAAACATATATGAGATATGATATATGAAAAGAAGCAATTTCACCATTTGCTTGTTCTTTCCCTCAATTTCTTAACCAGTAAATTACACTTAGAAATTTACGAAGAATCCAGTGAAAGCTTTCAGATTTGGCATGAAAATAATGATGATAATCCATTAACGATACAGATTAGAGGTGGTTAGTTTGAGATTTGACTATTACATTCTATAGTCAAACAATGACTGACTATTTGAGACATTGTTCCTATAGCTCTAATTTTTCAAAAGTGTTTGTAGAAATTACTGTTTAAAAAAAAAAAAAAACCTGGCCTCATGAGGATAATGTATTCTTTCCGTTCTGAGACATGCTGTTCTAAATGTTTCAATCGTCAGCTCAGAGAGAAGGAACTGCTACTTAGTCACTCAGCTTGCCAAATATGTGATGTACTGTCTGTAGAGATGTATCATTGTCAGTCAGTCTATTATAAAACCAAATATCTGTTCTGGTAGTCACTGACGCATCTTTTTCTTTCTGATGAAGAAAGGAATAAAACAAGAAGGAAATCAAAGAATTGTTGTCTGTGTTTTAGTGGGAAAATCTTCTATATGGGATCTGACGATAAATAATGAACTAGTGAGCTACCTTGGCCTGCAAGACATGTCTAGTAACAATGACAGAAATTATGTAACCAGTTCCTGAGTTTCACTTCTGATTTATTGACATTTTTATTAATTATTTCATTGCTCTTCATTTTAATAAAAGGAACAAAAAGTTGAATACCTGGCAGATAAGATTGTGAGGTAGGACGAGTACGTAGAGAGCAGAATAGACAATATAGTAAATGTCTTCATTTTCAGATTAAATTTTAAGGGATCAAAATTTTGCAGTGGATAGTAAAATTCTTATCTATAGTTCACTTAGCACTGCTGTTTAGAAGATGTTGGCACCTCCAACATTTCCATGGATTTCTGATCCAGTCACGCTGTTCATAAAAGTTACATCTCCGCTAAATTTTAAATCAACTCTAATTAAAATAGTTTTAGTTTAAAATGATATTTTGAAGATTCAGGACTAAATTAACAGAAGGCCAAGAAGGCTCCACTGCCTGAAGACACTGGAAATGTGCCTGATTCTAATAAAAGCAAGTATGATTCACTCCATTTAAACCTTCATAAATGACAGTCTACTCATTCTGTTATTTAGCCATCACTCAGCAGACACTATCCTTCAAACATGCTAAAAGGCAAGCAGAACGTCCTCAGTAATGCCAGCAGATGAGTTAAAAGTTCCACTGTTTGTTCATGCTGAAGGGAAGCCTCAAAGAATTCAATGCAAGTTACAGCTGAAGATTCCCATGGCTCATTCTCTCCTAGTGCTTAGCAACAATAATATGGTGCTCCACAGTTGCAGAACCATTGAGCCAACATACATAAAAGATTAAGTTATGTGGGGGTTAAAGGAAGGATGTCAGTCATATTTTGGGGAAAAATATGACAGCAGTGGCTCACCAGAGAGTGTTATGGCTGACAGTCTCCATCATTATCTTATTTGTTAGTATCACAGCCTGCAATTAGAGTGCAGCTGATGTGCTGAGAAATATCTTTTCCACTATTTACAGAAATGAGGAAAGTACTTATTTAAAACCTAGTAAGATTTCCAAATGATTCAAGTCTCATGTTAATATTACCATGTATTTTGCATTAAGAAAAATGGATAGGTTTCTAAACCAATATTTTTTCTAATTTGAGTTACTATTTCCATGGTTCTATTCATCGGTCTGAAAAAATAGTGCAGAGGTGTCACTCAGTAAGACCTACTGCACTTGTGAAATTCTGAAACTGCTGAGCTACAACTATAAATCTATTTCATTCAATACAATATTAGAAATTACTTGCTTGACTCAGGATTATAAAAAGATTTATTTTATATTGCATCTTTCTTGAGCATAATGTCTTAGTTGTGGTCTTTCTTCATTCTTTTGCAGGCATTACTTTTCATAGCAAAAGGTTTTTATTTCTATGAAAGTAATGTCATAACTGAAACTGCAGAAAAAATGAGCCCAGAACACCTCAAAACCCACTACGTTACAGGAGGTGAGATTTATAATTCCAGGGTGAGCTCACATAAACAGTTTCTACATGAATAGTCTTAGATGCAGATAGCATTGCCTGGAACTATTATCAAGGGTATCCTTACTTTTTTTTTATCATGTTCCATACTGTATCGTGTCTCACAAATAATGAGACCGCAGTAGTCCCTGCAGAGTCATTGAGAGAAGAAAATAATAGAAGCAGAAAGCACTGGTAAATCCTTTTTGTAAGTTAAAAGTTTTGCAATTTGGCACAGACTTTACAAGCAATGGCATAATGAGTTTTGTACTTACATGATCTAAAAGGAAGTCCAAAAGTTAAGAACATACATCTTTTGGGGGTCAGATTTAAATTCCTGGGACTTTCAAGACACAAAGAGTGAACAGCCTGACTACTGAAATATGAAACTTAGCATTATCATCATGCATATCCATCACTTTTGTTTGTTAAGCTATCTGAAATAACAGAAATTGGAGAGGATACCCATGGTAAGCATCTGGCATGTACTAGAGTAGCTGAGATACCTTCAAAAGGAACGTATTTTCAAGAGTTCGTATACCAACAAAGATGAACTAACGTGGACTTTTTTAAAATGTAATTCAATCATTAAGTAACTAATTTAACAAAACATGTGGAGTTTGTTTACGGCCATAAGAAGCACTGATTTTATTATTCCATGCTTTACACATAGTTCTGAGTCATGAGGACTCAATATATCTGACCAACCATTCAACAGATTGAAGTTGGCACATGCAAATTTGTACCAGCTGAGTTGCTCCAGTATATGTAGGTTTAGCTTCATGAGTTACTATTCATCTTGCAAGTGACAGCAGCTACTGCTCCCTGAAGTCACAAGGAGCTGAGGATACACAGACCGTGCCGCATCTCACTAGCACTCTGTAACTCATCAGCCAATTGGTATTTTTTCAGTATGTAGCTAAACTTTCTGAGTGCCTGTATAGGTAATTTATTCCATAACCTCACTTAATTATCAGGGTTGAAATCACTTTATATTGAAAAGAATCATCTTACAGATGAGTTAAGCTCTAATTAAAGAACCATGCCAGAAGCTCATGTATCAAAGCTCTTCTGACATCCTTTTGGCTGAAATCTCTCGAGGGCACTGTCTGTGGATTATTTATACTACAGAAATTAGTGTACAATTATAAGCTCTTTATTTAAGATGACTGCATTTTGTGCATATTCTTTTATGGATAACAGTTTTTCTTTTTCAGCTCAGTGACCAGGGACTACACAGACATTGACTTGGGAGATTCAGTTAAATCCAAAACAAAATTTGTCAACATTTTCTGACTGATCAGAAAATATTTAACTTGGAGTGGAGGAGAGAAATAATTATTTTTATTTAAAAAAAAAAAGAGGGGTGGAGGGGGGGGGATGGAGGGGGAGGAAACAAGTGTTTTGAGAATACCAAACCAGAATTCTTTCGTTATAAATCAAAACATCATAATCCAAAATATCAATATGAGTCTTCTTCCATGTTCCTTTTAGGCCAGACAAATCAGTAAAATGTGCTGAAATCAAAGAAAATATTCCCTGCAAATCTCCCAGCTCTCCCTGGAAACTGAATTTACACTAAAAGCAGAAAGTGAACCCCTTGTTTTTGTAGACTGAAATTGAATTCAGAATTGGCCACAAATCATATGGTCAAGTTCTGTTCTGCGAATTCAACCCCAAATCTTCTTTGAATCCAAACTTATTTTGATAAAAATGCTTGTTTCAATTCATCTTTAAGATTAAAGAAGTACCTATTGCTCTACTTTCTCAGTGCAACAGTAACAGAAACAGTAGCACTCTGGTACCATACTCCTGGAAGTGTCACAACTTGTGCAATTAGCAAGAAGGGGTATAAAAAGATGAGAACATCCGCTGTTTCTGAGTTCTTAGTGATGGTGACAGAGAGCTGGAGCTACTAATTAAATTTATAAATACTATAAATATAAACATACTGAAGTCCAATTTGAAGGCAAGTAATGTCCATCTGAAGCTTCACAATTCTACATGTTTCAAATTCAACACCACCATATTATTTACATCAATATTATTTCCAAATCAACTGCTTACCACTTGTTGCTGATCAGGGTGATAAGGAATGCCTCTGACTGTCTTTAACAGTTAATTATAATCTAAAATAACAAGAAATCATGTAGAATACATTCCCAAGTGCACATAAATAGGCACAGATAGTGGAGTTTCTTGGACAAAAGTATGCAGAAATCAGTTTCCATATGCCCAAGAGGAGTGTATGAAATCACTTACACTGTAAGGCAAAGCCCCCACAGGGCCAGGGCTAGTGTGGAAATGCATGAGTGAACAAAACCAGAGCTGACGGAAATGATAGAGATGCCAAATATTCCTGAACAAGGTAGGCTGTTCTACCTAGGGCACACGGGGAATATACAGGAGCAGGTGTCAGCTGTAGGGAACCTAAAGTAAGAAGGGACGCCTGCAAGGAAAAAGTATCATGCATGCACACACACACACACATATGCTGCAGGTGCTGAAGTACTATGGCTCTTCTGGGGACGCTACTGGGTAGTGAAAACACTTGGCTGCTAGTCCTAAAATAATACTTATTCACTGAAAATATGATATGATTTTTTATGTAACATTTATATTTTAGCAGTGCCTGAAGGCAGTACTTAAACCTGACTGCACGGAGGCACTGAACAAAACGTAAAAAGTGGCTTTGTCTCAGGAAGAAAAGGCCTACTAAAGATTCCTGTTCTCTTTGGTTAATATTCTGAGGAATGACAAATAGCAATATGATCAAAATGCTGTTTATTTATAAGTCCCATCTTAAGTCCCATCTTAAGGCCAAACTATTTACAAAATTCCAGTCTAGGAAATTATGCCCCAATTTCAAATAATCATCACAGAACCACAACCCTTTCAGCAGATACACAACCCACCCAAACACATGCAAACAGAGATGTGCATTGGAACAGAATAAATCCCTCTGTAAATCTCCCTATATTAACATTGGAACAAGAACTTATCCAAATGCTAGGAGATTGTAACCCTACCTCTAAAATTTTCTTAACTAAATTAGGTATCAAAATCTTCAGCTTTTAACAGTTGGTTATGTGGTAGCCTATGAAAGAAAAATCCCAGCTCCTACTGAAGTTGAAGTTGAACTTCAAAAGCCTGCTAAAATTAAACTTTTGTTCCTAGGCTTCCTCTTTGGCTGCTTCTTGTGTTCAGCCTTGAAAGTTTCTAGAGTCTTGTTTGTCTTTCCTAAGTTTTAATCCAATCCTCATGGAGATGAGGAGCCCTTGTATCTTTCTTCCCCTCCCCTTCATTCTTTAGTGACAAACACAAGTTAAACTACTCCAAATACAATACATTGACAAAACTTCTTTTATACTGGACTATAAATTGTCTATTCTATAGAATTATGAGATACCATCACAATGGGCACCTTGCAAATATGTTAAGGGAGCAGAGCAACAATAACTCGCAGGACAAAAATGTTAACTATATTTGTCTAAGCTGAATTAACTGTGCAGAAGATGATATGGCTTGTTCTTGCATATCAATTTGTCTTCTCTCTTCCCAAAGTGGTTAGGCATGAAGTTTCATTGGTGACTTATGTGAGCGTAGAATGTTGGATAGAAAGAAGTGATGTGCAGTGTCCTTCATACTCATAGCAAGCCTGTATCCGCATAGTAAACATCCACTCTTGACTTCTCACTATCTAGCACATCCAAGCAGAAGATTGGCAGGACATTTTTGAAAAAATATTTATATAAAATAAAGTTCAGATCATATCAGTAAATAATTATGTATTTGTGCTCCAGTAGTTACACACATCCACAATATTTACAGTTTTGCAGTGAAATATTTGAAAGATAAAAATCTTGGTTGAAAGTCAAGCATGTATTTATTTGTTTGTTTGGAGGTTTAATATTGCCTGGAGAGTTATCTTGTACGGTAATTCTGCACACAAGGTCTGTTCTATATGTAATCTCATTATCTTTCTAGTGGAGAAAGGAAGAATTTAAAAAGAAATAATGCAACACTTTTTTTTTTAATTTTTTGTGTTGCTTGTGTTTCTAAACTCTCTTAAAACTAACCCAGATTGCTGAGAACATTACAGTAGGAATATACCTGTTGAAAACCATGTTGTGTAGTAGTATGAGATCCAGTTCCTAGAATTTCAGTTCCTCTGATCAGTAGGTTGTCTTTGAAATTGACAACTGAAATCCTTTCAAGGATAAGCATATAGAAGTTCAATTTTTTATTCTATGGCAACAAGCTCTATGTAGACCTTGCCTTTCACGTGATTTGCCCTTTTGACTAGCAGGATTATCCTCAGTATTTGCTAAAACAGACACACGTTTCTACCTATCTTGTTTTCTTGAAGATATCTTCTAACATCTCACCTTTCTTAAGTAAATAGAGGGTGAAACTGTATTTATTTACATTTTTTTTTCTAGTGGAGAAAAGAAAAAAAAAAAAAAAAAGCTCTACCAGCAGCTAAAGCTTGGCATGTGTGTCTGTGGTACGTGATGCCCAGCATACGTATAACCAGATTCTATGCTATCGTGCTGCTCTGAATCACGGAAATCATGGAAAGCATTTCTGAATTACATCACTTATGCAATGCTAGAATCCTGGCTTATCAATTCCCATAAAGTTTAGCAACTAAAATTTTTCCTCCTATAAAGAAGTTGTTTCATTATTGATTCATCTTTTTCTCAGAATATTATTGTTAGATTCAAATAAATATCCCACTGTATTGGGATGATTACAAGAAAAGAATTGCTTTTCATCCTGAGCCCATGTGCAAATATTTCCTCAGTTAACACATCTCTCAATTCCCAGTAGGATTAGATCATTGTATCTCTAATATTTCACAAGGATTTGCTGTCAGTTTGATACACTGGAAAGATGGCATCTTCTCTACTGCAAAGCCCTTCACCTCACCAAAAAAAAAAAAACCCACTGCAATAAATAATAAATATACAGTACCACTTCCTTAGACAGATTCCAAGAATTTTATATGCTGTAATTTAATCCTTAGAAAACCAGAGGATATTAAATGAACTAAACTGTCTTAGCCAGAAATCTCTGATTTGGGCTGCTCTTTGATGTTTATATCTGAAAGTCTTTGATGTCTTAAAATTGTTTCAGAAAATAGAAAAAAATCCTGTCTTTGTAAATCATTTTGAGATTACATAAATGACAATATGATGATGAATGACACAGAGTTTACCAAAAGGAATCATTTCTCCGAATATTAAGTTAATCAAAAATCCAAGACTGTCTAGTATGAGCTGCTAGTTCTTTAAAGATCCTTTGGCATTCCAGATGCACAATGAATCTAAAATAGTGTAGCCTTATTATGAGCACCTTTCCACATCTGCAATCCTGTTATACAATAAAGTCTTGTTCTTTTGTAGCAAGATTGCACTGGTTCTTTTTTCCTTTCTTTTTTTTCACTATTAATTTGAAACATGTGGGCAGAGGGTAATCCAGTAAGCCATAGGCATTTCATATCAGAGTTTTCATACAATCACATGTAACATCAACCATCTGGTTGGAAAGATAGATAGAATTGTTTTATATCAATAGACTGTGAATGATTGCGAGGAGCAGAAACAGTGGAGTTCAAATAAATATTATATACATATTCATATGTATGAATATAATAGTAATAGTTTTCAATTGAACATGAGCTCTTGGATGGAATAAACCGATTTTGTGATAAATTAAAATAGCAAGCTCCATACAAAAGTGAAGTTTGTTTTACTTACCACACTTTGAAAGAACAGTGTTATCTGTAAGTGAATGCAAATGACACATATAAAAGAGAACAAGTGAGATGCATACACATGCACAAAAAAAAAGAGATTTCTGTCAGCAGTATATTTTTCTGATGGGTAAATAGATGCAATTTTGAAATTCCACAAAACTACTGAGTAGGCTAACTTTTAACAGATAACAATTTATGAAACAGATGTCTGTTTTTATTTTGACCAAAGAGAAAGCATTATATCTTAAAACACATTCATTCATTGTTTATTTTCAAAGTGAACTTCAAAATTAAATTACAGAGTTTGGAAGGAAAAAAAATTAAATCAACATCTGAAGGAAATAGAATCTATTTATAATTTTACCTTTTTGATGTTGAAAGATATTCCATTGTAAAGCCTTAAGGATATAAATTCTTCTCAGACTTACAGCAAAGGAATGCAATTTTTTAAGATGGATAAACCTGTATCAAGGTTTTGTGAAAACCTGGTAAATATTCAAGTGTTCGAGTATCTACAAGATTAAAACCAACAACTTATGCAAACATATAAAATTATTTACAGTCCTGTGAAAACCAAACTGCATACATGTGAAATGCTCTGTGTGTTGTAAAAACTGAAATTCAGTCCGCAATTTTGTATATAAATAAGCAAAGAAAAATATACGATACTCGTTATCTGAGCCTTTACAGTACAAATTAGTGAGTTTGTCCTATATTTTCAGGTAACATATCATCTAACCATTAAAGATATTTTGTACAAATACTGTCTTTCATTGTAGCATTCCAGATGTTCTCTGCTCTCTACAAGTGACTGAATAGGAACAAAATCCAAGATGAGGATCAGAACACTGGAAAAATTACATTCTTGTTTGTCAAATAGTTTATTCTTAAAATGCACCTTGTTCCACTATTCTTCTACCTGTCTGTTACAGTTAAGAAGAATTTGTTCTTTCTGATTTGCATCCCCCCCCTTTTAACAGTTACACGCTGCTAGTTTGCTAGTAGATCATTTCCTAGTCTCTTATTTTTTGTCAGACAAGCCCAAATCTTGTGGAAATCTTCATGGTATGTTGCTACATCACCTCAGGTATTAGGGAGCTCCAAACTGAGCACTGTTTTATATTACCTTTACAGATTCATCAGTACCAAGAAGAGGACAGTAATAATTTTGTCTGCTCCTTCATACCCCTAAAATAGTCCAGCATAAGGTTTATCTTATGTACAATGTGAGAATGCTACCAGCTAATGTTCTACCTGAAGTCCAACACAATTCCAAGTCCGTACAGACAGAGAAAAAAATTATAAATGATGCAATTTTTTCAGAATGCATTAAGAAACATGCTTTCAACATAGGCTTAGAGGAATGAGTCAAGAAATCCTGGAAAAAGTCACTCGTAGCAATAAAGTCCAAACCCAAACCACCATGGGTAATCTTTAGCTTCCTAAGACACTCCCTTTGGATGAACACTTTGTACTACTGTACGTCAAGGGTTGAATTCGCAATGCTGATTTTCTCCCCAAGCTGAGTAAAATAGTACTTATATGTCCTTTTTTTTTTTTTTTTAATAGAATATAAAATATATTTGTCTAATTATTCAGTCTTTCTGGAGTTAAATATAAAAGAGATTGTTCCATTTCTAACTTATTTTCTCTGGATCTGGTCTCACAAATGAGATAATCCCAGTGAGATTTATCTTTGAAAGCTAAAGTGAGTGATCTGATTTCATTGAGTGTGTGAGTCAGTATTACCTAGCAATTAAAGTATTAAGCCAGTAGACCAGAGATAGTGGTTTTGTTCTTAGTTTTGCAACAAATGTATTTTGATAAGCCAATGCAAATAATTGAAGCCGCTTCTTTTAAATTTACGCTTGCATAAGGTGAAATACTTAGGGGTTTTGCAGGTGTATTAAGTGCATGCCTGTAATTATAGTTCAGAATGCACTGTGAGGTATTTGAATGGAATCCAAGATGAAAAGACAGAGTAAAATAATATTAATTTCTATAATTACTCCAGTGTTAGCAAAACATGTCATAGTCAGGATACTGTATCTCTGTGATTTTAGAGTTATGGTAACAGTCAACAACTGCAATTCCTTCTGTAAGTGTTTACATAATTATTACTATGGTATCGGAGCAATTTTAAGTATAAAGCTGTATCTCCTGTTGTGGTTCTTTGTGCAAGTAATTGACACTACTGTTCACTATAGTTAGCCTGAGGAAATTCCCAAAGTGAGATGAGACATAATTCTCTGAAGCAGGGCAAATCTAGATTAAAAGATGGTGTGGAAGGGAGAAGACCAAGAAATAGTGTTAAGGCCTAGGAGCTGTATAAAATAGATAGAGTATGAGTTCTCATTCCTCATTCTCTAGCCTAGAACATCTACTTGGATGATTTCTTTATTTACAATGCCCATTTAAAATATATTACACATGTCAAACCACTGTGTCCTTACGTAACACCAGATTAGTTGCCAGAACTTTTAAAATCATCCTGGCTTCACTGGGCAGAATTTGGAATTTGAGAAATTAACAGCATTTAAATTCAAGGATTTGAGGGTTTAATAGTTGCCTTATAAACCTCTTAGAATTAACTTCAGCTTTTTCTTCTCCAGTCCTACCACTGTTTCAGGAGAGGGCTCACTTTCCCTTCACATCAGCACCATCAGTACGTATTCACACATCCTGCTTCCACTTTCCTGATAGACTTCTCCAGATATGATTCAGTTTAACTCTTCCTTCTTCTAAAATACATTTGTTTTCATGAAATGTATGAAAGTTAGTCTTTGTCTCACTTTTCAGTCATGTTTAAAAATCCCAGCAATGTTTGGGCTTTTTCTTTCACTAATGACAGCAGAAATACAAAGATTCGATCCTCATCTGTAACACCAGAGCAGACAAGAGAGGAAAGCCATCCCTTCTCCTTCATTTGGGATATAAAATGAAAGAAACACTTCGTTTCCACAAAAGCAACATCTAACCTTCTCCCTTGATAGCCAGGATGAAGGTCCTGAACATATTTGACTGTCTTTATCTAGTTACAAACGCTTTCAACATACTCATGATAATCGTATCATCGTAACTACTGATAAGCCCCAAATTCTGTAGCATATCAAGATTTCAGTTCTGTTGTAACATAAAATGCACCAAAAAAATGGAAGGAAGGATGGCAAATATAACAACATATATTACTCTAAACTTATATGCTACCCATGGAAGGGACAAGTGCTCAGAACAGAGTAAATTAATGAGATCTTCTTACCATAAAGTGCTATATATCCCAAATGCCCTCTAAAGTTATATTTGATCTATCTCACACTGGGACCCATTTGAGTTTCTATTTGCAGTAATGCACTATTTCTGTTCCCCATCTTCAAACTGAAATAGCATCTATTTAGCTCTCATTTACATGTCTCATCAGTTTGGCAGCTGATATTGCAAGAGAAAAGTCTTTGAAAAGTTTATGTAAAATTATTAATCCTGTCTTGAAATCACAATTAAATAGCACAGGAAAAAAACAAACAAACAAACAAACAGAAAAGTGAAGATGAAACACTGAGCAACAAGGTAGTAAGAAAACAATATTCATTACGTTAACAACTTCCAGTGTGTTCAGGAAAAGAAATAGAATTCATCCAAGATACTATGTGAAACTCTATACAAATTGCTAAGGGGATATTCAGGACTAGAAAAGAAAGAAATCTCATATCCTCAGAAGAATATCAAAGCTAGGAGTAGCAAGGCAGAGGGTATTGCAGGTTCTTGGATAAGAGGTCCAATTCTTTAGACATGAGTTTTAGTGTAGGCATCCTTTCACAAAAAATGGGCTAGAAGTCAGCAATTGGATATCTGGGATAGCTCAAATTTGGATAAGAACCAACAGATAGATAATATCATTTCATTTATAGTATCCATTTTATTTTTCTTAACAGATGAAGTCAATTCTTTTAGCATGAGACCCACAGAAGTCAAAGGGAGATAATCCTTTCCTCAGCTTCACACACTTACCTGATTCCACTGTATCAGAGGTTTTCCCAATAGTTTCAGCCATCAAGGCCCTGCCTCCTCTGGTCTATATTAGCTTTAATTTTGACTTCAGCAGTCTTCTCCTTTCTAGTTTACTTGCAAGAACAGAACTGACCAATTCATCTGATACTTTGCTTTAGCCTTCTTCAACTTCTCAACTGACTCATACATAAATTCTCTGAACATTAGCTACATCACAGTTCCCTGCCTGTGTGATCTCATAAGACATTGAGACATGAGATCTCTTTTACTGTTTGGTGATATCACATTCAATCACTTTGTGCTCTGCTTTCATCTGGGTACTACTACATTATTCTAGCATCGAAGTAGTCTGTCTTCAGCTAGATTCACTTAAATACTTAATGTCTGTGTTAATTCTTCAGTGATGATCTCTCCAGTATGCAATGAGCAAATGTCATGCTGAGATATTTTACAAAGTCTGTCCAAATCCTTGTGAATGTGCCTGCCTCCAGCCAGATACGCCACTGATTTTGTCCAGCCTGGTAGGAATGCAAAAGATGATCTAAAGAGGACAGAAATTGTCCTTTGTTCTGGGGTAATGAGCTCCTGATCCATGAGCATTACTATAATTTTAGAAATTAACAGCAGGATTAGGCAGCTGCAATGTCAGTATGTTGAAAGAGAGAGCCTACTGCACACTACATCTGTTTTCTATTGTTCAGAATGCGTTTTGACAGTGATAGTAACTTTCTGGCTATTAATGGATCAATTAAAGTAGAGAAGATTTTTTTTCCATATTATAAGGTGTGTACATAGACACTTCTTCAGCTGTATATCTAGCAATCTGTAATTTGTAGAGTAGATAGTATCTTCCAATTTCTTGCCTGCTGAGACAAGTTGGATGGATAATAGCCCCTTATTTCATCATCCCAGGATCAGCATTGACTTCCAATGAATTTTCCAGTAAAGTATGGTCTATATTATTAAAATGTATAACATCTCCATCAGTAATGCTAAATCATCAGAGTGGCTGCCTTTTCACACATGATAATGTGGAAAGTTATCAGCACATGGACTCAGCACCCAAGACTAAAACAAAGAAAACAATTTCCGTAGAAGTGTACTGAATTAAAATGCACATTATGTTCATTTCTGCTAGTACAAAAGATAATGTATTTTTATTATTTCAGAAGACATAGTAAAAGACTTTGATTTTCAAAAGATTTTGTAATTAGGACATAATCAGGGATGAGTATAAAGGGGTATATATGTTTTTCTAATAGGGCTAATAGATGAGACAAACTACTTATTGTATTTTGATGCCAAAGTCTACACTTTACAACTATTAGCATAAGAAGAAAAATAATATTAAAAAAAAAAAAAGAAGAAGAAGAAGAGAAAAGCAGGAAACAAAGTAGCATTGGGGGGGGGGGTGGAGAGGGAAGGGGAAAAAAGGAAAAAAATAAAAGAAGTTTGACATGAGGATTCACTTTTGCTAAAATCCTCATGTGCTACTATGACCTTCCAATTGTTCAATCCTTGTTTTAGTGCTACTTTTAAGGAACCAGAGGCAGGTACATTCCTTTAAAGTCTTCTATGTTGTAAGAGTCTCTTTCTGAAGAGACCATGATGAATGGCTATGCTATCACCCGGTAGAAGTCAGTTTTTCACATACTGAAAAATTTGTGTGAAGACTGACACAAAGCTGACAATTTCAAATTTCTCCCTTTATTTGTTTAATTGTCTGCAGCATTTGTACTTCCACAATACATTTGCACTCTGCGGTCACACAATTCTGCGAGCATATGTCCCTACATTATATATCCATATCTTTAAATGAAACACTATCTCAACTAAAACTATCTTGTGTGTGTTACATTCCTTTTCAGGTCAATCATATATATTTATGTTCTTGTTGTTGCCATTTTTCCCATGGAACGTCATCAAATTGCTGTTACTTTTGTATGTTCTCTAGTAAACACTTGTCCTATCAGTAGGCTTACAGCTTCTTTTTGCTTATTAGTTCATTCACCAGGTTTTTAATGAATCCTTAATAAAGAATAGCGCTTGATTTTGTAAGAGAACCCACTACTTTCGTCTCCCTGTTGCTCGTTTCTCCCTTAACTCCTAGGCATGGCACCAAGTCGTTGCAGCAGACACCACGCCTCTGACCAATGGCCGCAACAACGGTGACGGTGACGGTGGCACCGAGGGGCAGAATCCTGCGCTGATCCTCGGAGCACAGAGGACCGGGCGGAGCCGCGCGTTACCTGTGCCGCTGCGGCCGGAGCCGCTCCGGAGCTGTCCAATGTAGCCGGGCCGCTCCGCTCCGCTGCACACACGGGGCGGAGGGGGGGAGGTGAGGGGAGTCGTCACCGCATCGCCTTAACCAAGAAGAGGAAAAAAAAAAAAAGCGGAGGGGGGCTGGGGAGGAGAGGGGGAAGGATATTTGGTTTGTAAACGACGGCGGATCCTCGTCTGCCATCGGAAATGTTTGCTGTCCCGTAGGCAAACAGGAAGGATTTTTTGCGGGGCTTGATCCTTCTGCCGCTATCATCCGTCTGCTTTCATCTGATGGGTTTTGAAATCCCCTTGGAAATTAGGGACTAATTAGCCCCAAAGCGAGTGGCAACAATGCATGACAAAGAAGAAGATTAGGGCTTAAGAGGGCAGTACGAGAATGACGGTATCAGCCGCCCCCAGACACGCAGCCCAAAACAAATCGATCCGATTCCACCTGGGTGTGCCTAAGGCCGTCCCGGACCGCGAAGACCACACTGTTACTTAGAGACATATGAGGTGAGGGAGGGTGAAGACAAAACCCCTCACCCCTCCCAGCTTCCCAGGACGAAAGCAAAACGATCCCCAACGTCCAAGATAACTTCGATCAAAGAAAGGTATTCAGCGATGTTGTGTGTGCGGGTACGTTTATGTGCATTTCACGCCATTTTGCTCCGTGTATCCACCGTTATCATTACAAACAGTCAGGTCGATTCCTCCACGCAGCGCCGCTGACTTTGGCTCTGCCGAAGTTTCGGGTGAAAGCAGCTGCTGCCCTGAATGGCACCGCCTTATCCTCGTCTGCTGGGCAGGAGGAAGGGAGTTCAAAGCAATGCTTAGAAATAGCCTGAAATGAGCATTACGAAGCAGCCTTTTGCTGCCACCCTGTCCAGATGTTTGAACTCTAGCCGAAGGGATTTAGGGGGAATGGAGAAGACGATTCCAACAGTTACTACTGGGAATGCAATTTCGGGTCCCCTACAATGCTTACTTAGGCTAATGGAGGTCCTGCCATTCAGATCTCATTGCGCTGGGATACAGGGTAAACATTTCCCGGTGACCCTCTGCGTGCAGGTCCCCTCTTCAGGACATCATTAAAAGTATCCACGTACTTGCCTGACATCAATTGTGTGGCTGGCTCTCAGGGTTCAGAGAACCCGACAGAAAGCAGGAAGGCGAGCCCAGGGAAGACCCGGCTCTGCTGCTGCGGGCTGTAAAGAGCTTGAAAATCGTTTGTTGAGGGTGCATAAGAAGAGACAAAAGTGCTCAGCAGGTAGGAGCCGAGGGTTTTGCCAAGAAGGAACTGTCCTTGATCGCTGTGACAGGATTGCCTCGCCGGGGACTCCTCTCTCGTGAGCATCCACGCGTCCCCGAGGGGGCTGCCTGTCTCCTCTCATCAGTATCACGGAGGGAAATTTCACAGCCGCTCTTTCTAGTCCTGCTAATCCTGTTATCCGAGGGGTTATAAATATTAACGCCGCCGAGGCTTGGGGTGGGGGACCCGATTAAGCCCTCTCCGAAGTAAGATGTCAGCCGGCCTCTTCCCGGCCCACCGGCGCCCGGAGCTGCTCCGCCGCAGAGCCCAGCCGCTCCCCTGCCCGGAGCGGCTGCTGGGGGCCTCGGTGCTGGGCTTCGTGGCCGACATCTCACTGGGAGCCCCCCAGAGCTCATCCCGGGCCGGGCCGAGCCTGGGGCTAACTTCCGAGCCTCCCTTCGGGGACAGAGCCCTGTCGCTGAGGGAGGAGATGGCCCGGGGACTGCCTTTGACTGCCTTCGGAGACGGGGATCTCGAAGACGAGAAAGAAGAGGAGGAAGAGGAGAGGACGCGGAGCTCTTCCCTACTGGACAGACCCAGGAGAAAGCGGGTTATCACCTACGCCCAGCGCCAGGCAGCCAACATCCGGGAGAGGAAAAGGATGTTTAACCTCAATGAGGCATTCGACCAGCTGAGGAAGAAGGTGCCCACCTTTGCCTACGAGAAGCGGCTCTCCCGGATAGAGACCTTGCGCCTGGCCATAGTGTACATTTCCTTCATGACCGAGCTCCTGAACGGCTGCAGCAGGCAGGAGGCGAGCTAGGGGCAGAGAGGCCCGGTGGAACGGGGCTGGGGCCGGACACCGATTTTAAACACGGGCTCCTCGCCCCGCAGCCGGGACCGTGCAGGCGTGGCACTCAAAGCGAGCAGGGTGCGAAGGGAAAGGGGAGATAGAGAGGTTCGATGTGTGTAGATTTGTTAATATATATCGCTTTTGTAAAGGAAGAAGGGGAAAAAAAAGGGGAGAGAGGAAAGAAAAAAAGAAATTCTGGGGCATTTTGGTTGCTGTTTCTTTGACTGTTTGCTTTAGTGTTTTACAATTTGTTGCCTTCCAAAATGGATCGGATAGGGCAGCAGAGGTGCTGCTGTCAGAGGATTGGCTTTCCAGGGGATTCTGTTGCCGGCCCAGCTGCCCGCCAGGGGCTAGGAAAAAAAAAAAAAAAAAAAAAATCTGTTGTAATGTTTTCCTTTTTAATAAAAAGAATGCTCTCTTTTTCCCTGAAATCCACCTTGACAAGTCCAAGCTGTGTGTCACAGGGAGAGTTAAATGGAACCTCTAGACGGAGACACAGTTTTCTCCAAGGACAAGTTCTGCCCTTGCCTGTGTGCGGCCAATGCCACTTCTAGCACTGACCAGGGCTGCCAGAGCAGGGCCCGGTGTAATGCAGGCGGAGCACGGTGGAGACCGGGACCGGGACAGCCCTGCAGCTGCGGGGACGTAGGGTTGCTGTTTCCACTCGCAAGAGAGAGAAAACCCTCAGGGCTTTCATTTTGAGGGTGCTACTCTGAGCCTTTCCCCCTTGCTAGTTAGGTGTATTTTTGGTTGGTTGGTTGGTTGGTTGGTTGGTTGGTTGGTTGGTTGGTTGGTTGTTTTTTTCTTGTTTCATTGCTGCGAGGAGAAAAAATGGGGGAGGGAAAAAATGTTGATAAGACGGAGCGGGCAGAGGAGGGAAGCCCAGGCCGGCTGTGAGCCGGGCATGGGGAAGGAAGACGGGGCCCACGGTTTACGCGGGGGGCGAGGGGGCGGCGGCTCTCTTTCCTCTGGCCTTTTAGTGGAAGTCGGTCTTTTAGCATTATTTCGCGAAATCCTGGGCGCTGCCGGCTCCTGCCGTTGCCCCTTCTCCCGGAGCAGGCGTGGCTCGCCGGATTCCTCCCCGCTCCTGCAGCCGTTCTCCCGCAACCAGCAATCCGCAGCTTGGGGCGGCGTGCAGCGGGCGCACATCAGCTGGCCCAGGTAGGGCAGTGGGCTGTTGCCTTCCAAGACAGCTTTTTCTTCCACTGAATGAAATTGTCGTGATACCAGACACATCGGGATTTACTCCGGATTCTAAAGAAGAATCTACATCCTACCTTCATAGCTCTTTGATTTCTTTTCTCATGCTTTTGTGAGTTCATCTGATGATTCGCCTTTCTCTTTTTCCATTCACTGTAGTATTACCATCACAATATCCTGTTTTGATAATGAAGTATTCTTTCTCTTCTAACTTGTTTCTTCGGATTTTCTTCCGCTTGTTTTTGTTGACCTCCCTGACTCCATATGCTGCATCTGTTTTCTGGTTGTAGGGATGTTTTTTTTTTCCAAGAGGCAGTTGGATGGTTAATGCAGATGGAGCATCTATAGAAGCAGAGGTGTTTCACCTCATCAGGTTTTTTTCTTTCTTTCTTTCTTTTTCTTTTTTTTTTTTTTTCATTCTAAAAATAAAATGAGAAAACAAACTAAGAATGAGCAATGTTCCAAAATCAATGACTGTTCACATAACCCAGGTGCATTTTACTGCTATGGCTGCATCAAGTGGAAAAAAAAAAAAAAAAAAAAGATGAAGGCAAATTATTCAAGGATAATGAAATGTACAGTTCAGTGTTCACTTCTTAACACTATTTCTCTGTCATCTCCACACAACCACAGTTTCCTCAGCATGATTATATATCCTTCCATATTTTTTCATGCACTGGATAAAATTAGAACTCTGTAGCACACGGAGCTTTAAATTAGAAGATTCACAATGTAAACAAGTCTGTAACAGATAATTCAAAAATTGCTGTTTTTCTTTTCCTAGTTTAATAACAAAACATTGGAACGTGTTCAAGCTTTTCCATACTCATGTTAAGAACAAGAGAAAAGCAGAAAGAAATTGTTATGTTTCATTTTTAAATACAAATCAAAATCTGGACCTCATAGTACGAATGCTTATTTCTAAAAGATTACTAGATGCTTTATACAATAATGAAGAACAGTGGTACCATTCTTGTATTAACCACCAATTCTAAAAATAATGTTTGAATTTGAAAGAGTGTTCACACTACAGGCCAGTGAAGAGAATAGCACACAGCACAAAGACACATTTTGCGTTAGTGACAGGCTTCAGAGGAGCCTCTTGTCTGCATACTGATTTATAGGGGCTGGGTAATTGATAGACTTTCATTTTTTGCTTTGTGCCCTTCCAAAGCAAGAAAAGATTTAACAGAATGGGAGTCTTGGTGTAATTTTTCCTGAAGGAACTTCTGCTACAACTGAAGTATACCATTATGCTCATTGAAGCAGAGGGGAGTCATGCAGACCCATCTGCTTCCCATGTAGGTATACTGAAATCATAGAATCATAGAATCATTTATGTTAAAAAAGACCATTGAGGTCATCTAGTCCAACCTTCAGTCCTGGAAACTCAGTTTGCTGAGAATTTAAATGCATTTTGGAAACTTTGCAGAAAGCCTCTTTCCTAGCACACGATCCCACCTCACTGAAGCAACAAGACTGTGGGGTCCATTCTCTCAACAGATTAATCTTACTTCAAAGTAGATGCCTCATTGTCTGTGGAATCACATGGTAAAAAATAGTGTATTGGGTTTGTGAAGCCAGCAGAATCCTGGCCCTAATGCAGTGAGTGCAGAGCTGCTGCTGACTTCAGTAAGGATAGGATTTCACTCACTGTATTTCCAGGACTCCCTCTTGCTCAGAAACACCACTACCATCAATGTTGGGGCCAATTGCAGCCCTTGGGCTCCCCAAAGCACCATGCCATTATCACCACATCAAGAATGAAAACTGACAGTGTCAATTACTTCTGGGAAAAGATAATAAGGGGTTTTTTAAAGCCCCAAATCAGTTTGATGATAGCCCATTTTTAGATACTCTTCCGAGATGGGTTTGTTTATGTTCTTTTTGCCCGCCAAAGGTTGCCTTTTGGTAGACAGTTGCATTCTCTCTCAGCTATCGTGTTACGATTAGCATTCAGACATGTAACCCAAGGAATAAGTCCAGATGAAATCATGTTTAAGAGGCATTTCCAAGCTTTCTAAGAGAAGTATAAATAATCAAATGATTTTGCAATCTATAGTCAGGCTGAGCTTGTTTTACATCTGCTCAACCTGAAAGGAGTTTTAAGCAAATTAATGCTGGAAACAGAACAAAATATTATGATAGCGCCACAGACTCCTGCATCCACGTTCTGACCAGCTACTACAGCCCCATGATTGGTGTTTATTATCGCATTGGTCAGCGTTTCCATTATAAACACAGGAGTGTGGAGTGTTTCCTACCCAGCTACAAAAATTCCCTCCAGAATGAAACTTGATAAGTGAAGCCTTATTCCAACAACACTTCTTTTCTTTTACAAACTTTAAAATAAATTAGCTTTTGAAGTTGTGTGGGTTCTAAGCAAAAAATGATGGAAAAGGATTTTTGATTTATTTTTATTCTTCTTCAGATCAGTGGTTCTTCTCAAAGAGATTTTCTGTGTAGCTCCTTTCCAATGAATTTGAACCCTCTGAATTTTCTTTTAATTAAAAGTAATTGAGATACTAATAGCTAATAACTGAGATACTAATACTTAATATGTAACCGCTGTGCATACTGAAACTCTAATTTCCTAAAACTTCTGTTTTTACCAGGTTTGAGTGCTACCAATCTACAACAATGGCAGCCATGCTTGTCCTAGTATACGTAGAACAGAACAGTTGATAAATCAGGTATATCAATTACAATCTTTTTGTATTACAGTAAAATTTATTGTCTATTCTAAGAAAAAAAAAAAGCTAAACATAGTCAATTCAGAGTATTTTTTCTTAAGTTTTATTCTGAAAAAGCAAGCTTGTTTCAGACAATGAAATGAATATTCATCACAGTAGTAAAATCAGAGTGAAAAAAAGAACTGAATAAAGATGTTCAACTGCAATTGCCCTAAAAATCTGGCCATTTAACAATTGCAGCTCAGTCATTACTTAGGAATTTGTCTTCATTTAATTCAGATTCAACCTTTTACCTTTTACATCGCAAATTCAGGGATAACTTTTGACCTGTTGGGACCGAATATTAGGCCTCTAATATGTTTTACATCCACCATTCCATGAATCAGCCAGTTCCATGGTCCTTACACACTTGAAATTTCTGCTCCTTCAAAGAATACAAACTAAGGGAGCTATTCTGCAACCATTACTTTCGAGTGGAGTAGTGTCAACTTCCACAGGAATCTACACTTGTAAGGACTGCAATGTAATCAAATTTCTATATCCATTACATTGCCTCTGTGTGGCTTACACTGCTCACTTAGTGGCCAAGTACCATAGCTGGGGTTCATAGCATCTCCTCCCACGCCAAGGGGTTTTGAATGATTCCCACATATAATTACTTAATGCATAAGGATACTGTCACTATTGTTACATGGTGCTTTATATCAAACCATGGTGGTCAAGCACACTCAAATGCTAGGCCCATTTAAGCTTTAGTCTCTTCTCTCTGATAATTTAGAAAAAAAGAAAAAGAAAAAAAAAAAAGACCTAAAAAGCCTCTGATGACTTAACTGTCTCACTTCAAAAGGAAATAACTATCCATGTTATTTCCAGTTTCATCTTGTCTTACTAGAAGCCTTAGAGAGGATCAAGGGAAGTTGGTGCATTTTTTTTCTACAAAGCAAAGAAAAAATCTTTGAGAAGGAACTTCACCACGAATAGATCAACTCATAAAAGGAAGAAAAATTAATTCAAATGTTAATGTTTTGTTTTGTTTTTTTTCCTAGTATTGTTTAGGTACTATAAATTCTTCAACATTTCTAATGAATTCTTACCATTGAAACGTTGTTACCAAAAGGAAGAATAGTGAATGTACCACAAAGGATACTGTAATAACTATTCCATACCAAACGTCCTCACTGCTTGAACATTTCACATTCCTGTGGGGTAGATGATCTCTTTGAGCTGAATTAAAGATTGGTTAAAGAAGGGCTTACAAAACAACAATTTATGTAGGATCATTCACTTTTTTATGGCCTGGATGAGATACAACAAGGTTCTGCTTTTTCATAGATCGCTTCTGAAACTAAGAGTATTAAAAGTTGAGAACTGAAGCCATTACTTTGAATCCTGATGGTGAAATGAAGATCTGTAGCTGTGGTAACCCTTTTCTGTTCAGTTGGGATGATTGCGATGCCCCTGCTGATCACACCCCATATTTCTGGAAATCTGTTGTGCATTTTACGATGCCCTGAGATTTATTCCCAAGCTTGCCCATCTGGTTCAAGGGTGTCACTGAGCAAAGTGAGAAGAGACATTGAATCTCAGGGGTCCAGGTAGTGTCTCTAGAGAAAAATGACAGTTGCAAAAACCTCTCAACTTTAATAAATATATTGCATGATTAGAAGTATAAGGTTTGAACACAGAATATACAGAGGAACTTTTACTAGTATAAAGAAATACCCAACAAAGCCTTGACCACCAGATCCAAAGGCTTGTAGCCCTTTAGATCCATCTTCCACTTCCCCACCGCCATACTCTTCTTTCTAATCACAAACAGGGAGACCTTGGAACATACAAAAAAGTCTCCTTCAAAACACATTTATTCGAAAAATGAATGCAAAACCTAATAGAGCTAAATCCAGCCACAGCACATCAGATTTCAAGTTGCGAATGTGCTATGTTTTTATGAAAGCTGGCGCCAGTGATCACATTCTGCCATTGAGTTCACTCCATGTAGTTACATATTTTCTTAACAAGGATCTGAAATCAGCCCCCTTCATAGAACTGACAGCCAGAATTATGCCATTTTTCCAAATGCAAAGATCACATGATCCATCTGTTGTCTGCAAGCATGAAGGAGAAACACTTTCCAAAGAGAAATGTGGGTTGGCCCCAAATGTATGCAATTATCCAAATACTGAAGTGTTTCAGATGTTTCAAGGTGCTCTTGGACCTGATGTTGGCCATCTAAGCTCCTATGAAGTCTTTTAGAATAATGTACATAACTAATTCATTGAGCTGGCAGCAAATATTTGGAGTACAGAAATAATTTTAAAATTTTTCTTAAATAACTTTGTACTGAATCAGAGATCTAGGACTCAGGAATATAATCTGGGTTCACATTTTTGTTCTTCATATCATAAAAACAAGTTAAAAAGAAAAAAGAATTCAGTAGAAAGAACTTTCAATCATATTTTAATGATATGCCAGAAAAATACAGTAACTCTGATGCATCCCTGACTCAAATTGTTCTGCAGAACTGCCAAATACAAGAGAGGTTATAGGATGGTGAAGAATAGCCACGGACAAAATAAATAAATAAATAAATAAAAAGGAATAAAAAGGTGATTGAGAGACTGTGAAATGAAATGCTATCTCAGATCTAACCCCGCCTTCCTTGAAAACGTGTGGAATTCATTTCATACTACATCTGAGCCAGTTTAACTTTTCTTTGCAGATATCTTGAATGTTGCCAAATATGATCAAATGAATAGTTTACGTTCTCATCAGGTACCACCTCCCTGACATACAGAACCCAAATTTTAATCATGAGCAAATGGAGCTTTCACCAAAGTACTGATAACTGTGCTTGAAATAGGAAACCAAGCCCTGGTGAGATGGAAGAGACAGTTCAAGTCTTGTTGCTGAAAACACCTTTACCAGTCTCAAGGTAATAAATTTGGAGACATGCAGATGTCCATTACTTTACTCTGTCAACCGTGCTTGGGTTCACAATAGTTTAAGTCAATTCTCACAGTTATATTTTCCACACATCCAGGAACTCAAAGATTACGGCATCCCCTCTCAAATCATAAATGCCATACCTACAGGCTGAACCACATTATACTCTGAGACTTTTGTGATGTTAACAGCATGAAGTCTGCCCATGGAGAGAAGTGAGTGCTGCCAAAGCTATGATGTGAGCATATGGTATTTGTCATATTTTAAATATGCAAGCACATTTTCCCCAAAATAGAAATTTCTCATATTCTCTGAAAGTAGTAAAAGCATGAATTTTCAGTGTCCTACTGTTCAAATCCGTTGATGAATACAGTATGTAAGCCAAGTCTTTGACTGGAGAGGATTTTGGAGGATAGGGTCAGGGGTCTTTTCTTCCAAGCTAAGAAGACATACCATATATCTGAGAATGGTGCAGAATGTGAAACAATATAATGACATGTCTTTCAATCTGACTTCCCCTTCCAAATCGTAGTTATTCTGAAGCTATGGATCATTAGCATTATTTATTGGGAGGGTTTCTGAAATTCTTCTGCACCATGCAAACACTCAGTATAACCCCAAAGATGCAGAACTTTACTGGAGAAAAGAGGAGGCTTTGTGCCCAAATCTTTCTTCTGCTGAAAGCACTCAATGACACATTTTCAAATGGCAGGAAGTCTTCATGGAGAATGGTAATACTTGCCCTGCATAGGTGGAACTGCTGGCAACACCATAGAGATTTCCTGGTCAGATAAATCTAGGAAAAATACAAGCCATATTTGCTGTGGTTTCTTCCAACTCTATGCATAATGTTACTGCTACCTGCATGGCACTTCTGTCCAGCACGCGTATTGCAGATGGGGTGTTGTTACATTGCATGTCATCTGACATGCCGTGGGTGTTACTCGTAGGTCACTAATTCTTTTAATTTTGTTTTGGTGCCCTTGCAGCAGCATCTAATCTACTGTAGATTTCACATACCATTTTCAAATGCTCTTAAGCAAGGTATAATAATGACTTTATGTTCTATAATATTTTCCCAACTTCTGGGAAGTAAGGAATTTGGGTTGATGGAAATTGGGTTTTGTTTGTTTGTTTGTTTTCCTCCCCTTGGTGAACAGTTTAGGAGGCATATGTATGAAGGAACACAATGTATTCAATAGCTACAAGGAATGAAAATGTATCTTCTTACTCTTCATAGCAGTATAGTTTGCTTCTGACCTACACTACCTCATTGTGAACATGAAGAGCTGCTTTTATGGTGGTAGCTGAGTGACTGCATCAGCTTCTTCTCCACTATCTACATGCCTTTGGGTTGGTCACATATTCTTGATGTGAGCATTTATTAAGTACTTTCTCCTTTCACTGTGCATCTGATTTAGCAATAAGAACTTAATTTCCCAATGGTGAATTTAATCTTTAAACATGGATTTTTTTTTTCTTTTATTTCCTTTTTTTTTTTTTTTTTTTTTATGAAAATTACTGCCCACAGTGTGCGGAAGTGGGAAGACTCAGATAGTTAAACTGCCAGCTACACTAACAAATCAGATAGTTTGACATCTATACTAGTCCATTAGTTCCTGCAATGAACTAACAACATGAAACCACAGATGGAAGGATTTGGTGTTGCTAAATATTACCTGCCAAATTGGAGGCTACGTTGTTCTCTCAAAAGAGGCAACCCATTCTGGGATGCATCTTTGTGAAGAAGAATGTGGCAGCTGTTTCACTTTGTTCAGCAAGATGAAAATTCAAAGAATTATCTGGGTTGATTGAAATTAAGCCAAATGACAGTGTGCCGTACCACAGCCACTCAATTACATATGTTGAATATAGATAAAGCTGTTGTTACCCATAATGGAATCTGGCCAGAGGACAACATTGCATGTCTTTCCAAGACACTAACAGATTTCCACTGACCAAAAGTTTAACATGCTGGCTGATAATAGCTAGATTTAAGGCCTTTTGGGGATAACCAAAATAGATCATGAATGTCACTGTAGATAACATATGGCTGTAAGCCATTGCAATACAATTGATCAAACTTCTATCTTTTTGAAAGGAATGATGACCATTTTACTGCCATGCATTAAATAACACCCATTCAGCAAAAAATTCCTAGAGCCTTATATCATTCAGATTTCCCAAACACTGGATATAATGACTGAAGGGAAGTAGTGCAGTAAAAACTGTGAGGCTGTATATGTTTTATATTTGTTTTCTTCTTCTTCTTTTTTTTAAGTATGCTTCTTAATACTATGTACCGTACTGTAGAAAAAAAGATTGCCTACCGAAATTGTAAATACCACTTGTAAGTAATAAAGGTCTTGCTATATTCCTTGCACATCCTCTGCCTTTAAATTTATCACAGCATCTGCTGTCACCAAAAGCTGTGTTAGTCTGTTTGCAAAATGTGTCACAGCAAAGAATAACATTATACTGAACATTAGAAAATTTCATAAATTGATTCAGAATGAATTGAGAACTAAACCTGAACTTATTTTAGAGTTGGGATAATGTTTTGGAATGAAGCCTTTGTTCTGACTTTGAAAATCTGAGGCGTGTCTTACTATTTAGGGTCTGGTACATATACATATCACTGAGGTAAAACATCTTTGCACTTACGAAGTCAACATACTTCAAAAATATTTTTACCGTGCAGAAAAAATAAGTATGATTGGAATACTGAAAAAAACATTGCATTTTCAAGCAAAAGATTACTATTATGAAAAAAAAAAATCTAAAAACTCTGTTGAATATTGAAGAACAATTGCGGACTTTTCCCTCCAAATGCAGCCTATATTTCTTTTTATTCAACAATGTTCTCAATCTGGACATGTTTTCACTTTTATTTTATTTAAAGTTTAATTGACCCATTTTAGGGTTTGATCTAAAGTCCACTGAAACACTCCCTTTGACATCAAAGAGTTTTGGAGCAAGTCCTTAATGAATGCAAGCATAAATATTCTAAAAGGAGAAACTAATATTTCTTTGCTTGTGAGGTTAACTATTTTTAGTGCTACAAGGTCAGATCATGTACTTTGGCATGAGAATATGTTTGCTATAGATATTCTTCAGGGAAGAAGCAGAAGAAGCAGCAGTATGGTATTTTACAATGCAGCATAGATACAAATGCAGATGCTTTTCTCATGATTAGAGTACATATAGGCACATGCACACATACATACACAATGTGCACACTAATTTACATTAATATATTAATAAACCACTGACTCTTCTGGTAATTTTCTCTGTAAGTTTGGTATAACCAGGATTTATTATCTAGAGCATCTTCTTTGTGTGAACTATTTTATGATTTGATCCGTAATTAAAACCAATGGACGTATGAACAGATAGGAAGTAAGGCACACTGACAAAAAAATTGCCCTGTTTTGTAAAAATAGGCTAACAAGATCAGGGCTGTAAATGATGCTTAAGGTGTACAGTAGATCTTTAAGTATTATAGCAGATAGCTCATAGCACAAAATAAATAAAACATTCCCACTAAAAAGAAATACATAGACTTTGGTTCCACTCTAGTTTCCTTCTTAGAAAGAACATACTTGACAGAAATGAAAATAAACTCCTGTTTTCTCAGAAATCCCTCAAGTTCTAGCTGGATGCCATTAGACTCTGGAAGAACTGGGTGGATGCTGACTTCTATGAGCATTTCCATCCAGGCTCTCCTCTCCCATGCAGTTACACTCAGTCCTGTGTGGTCTCTGAGAGAGAGGAGGAGGAGGTGGATGGGTTCCAACTTCCAGATCTGGTATCCAATCAGCCTACCAATCAAAAAAATAATAATTTCCATTTCCCCAGAAGAGCAGATGTGTATGTTAGGATGACCTTCCAAGCCTGTTCCCTGTGTCACACTAAGTCATGCTGTTTGTTTCAGAGGTAAGGAAGAGCTTATTACTGTCTGGTGAATTCCTATGGGGTCTTCTGAGTAGTTTCTCACATGACCCTTTTCTTCATCTTCTTCCCTGAGATTCCAAAAGTAACTATAGGTCTAAAGCACACCACAGTGAATACGGAGTACAGGGAATCCTTCCCCAGGATGCAGGCAGGACTAACAGCAGAAGAGCTTGCTTCCATTCTGAAATTCTGACTCTAGGACTTTGTTTTGAATTGCATAAGCTGCAAAAAGTGTCTGAGCCCACCCTTAGGAAGGATTCCTTGTCCATCCATCATCAGTGCGTAGGGTAAATTCTCCTTCACCTTGGATTGGTAAACAGAGTTTGTGGCTAAAAAGGCCTGAAGTTTTATGGAGCTTTCATCAAGTGTACTGAAAGACTGAAGACATAGATTTGATTGATGTGTGGGAGCAGGAAAAATACAGAAGAAAGAGAGAGAGATTTACAGAGTTCAGGAAAGATAGGAGAGATGGAAAAACAAAACAACTTAAAAAAAAAATCAAAGAGCTGAAATAACAAATAAACTCCATTATTTATATAAATAACTATTATCCCCTGGAGTGTAGATAAGCTTGTTTTACTAAGCAGTCTTTTCATATTTAGACATGAAACCACATAAACAAGACCCAGAGCCATAATTAGGTGCAGAGCTTCACCACAGCATCAGATCTGTTGATCTTTCATGATGAGAAGGACTGGTCTTCTCTGTGGTGCAAGAGAGGGTACTGCTCAAGCTTCCACCAAAGTGCTCACTCTCACCTCTAGGCACTTCTTCCACTATCATAAATTATTTCTGGAGCTGAATAAAGTATTATGTAAGTAAAAGATGTGAGAGACATATGGGGACAATTGTCTTTTTTATGATGATGCTTGTTCGCTGACGGGGCAGAGGCAATGCCAGGGCAGAGCGGAGCGGGGCACAGCGCAGCGCTCCCTGCCGCCCGCCCAGCCCCGGGCTGGGGCTGCGAGCACGGGGCCGCCCTGTAGAGAAGGTAATTAAACGGCTTCCATCACTTTCCCCTGTGCCAGTAGGACTTCGGGAATTTTCACTGAACAGCTATACCGCAATTGCAAAGTCGAGGTTAAAAGAGAAGGGAAATGTCTTAAGAAAAATCACTGCAGTCACTTTGGAGATGAAATTGCTACACTGAATGATTCCCGAGTAATTTTCTCTTCGTTCTTACAAAGCTTAGCGTGGGAGTACACCTGTGAGAAGCGTCCGAATGTCCTCGGGGCTCCGTGCGGCCCCGCAACCCCGCAGCGGCAGAGGGAAGCAGCACTCGGGGTTACCTGAAGCGGCATCACTGAAGTCTGTGTCCCACTAGCCCCGAACGGGAGGGCAGCATCTCCCCGCGGTGAGGCTCCGCTGGAACAGCCGCGGCCCCGAGCGCTGCCCCCGGCCCGGCCCGGAGGGGAATCGTGCCCTCCGGCGGCCACCAGGCAGCACAGCCCGGCTGGGCTTCCCGGCCCCGAGTCCGGCGGCTCTGAACCGGCTGCAATCAATGAGAAGAGGAAAATGGGAAAGAAGACTGTCACCGAGCATCTGTAGGAATTAAAACCTCAGCCCACGGAAATCAGTGGAGAAACTTCAACTGATTTCAGCCGGCTTTGAACTTCGCCTGAAAGATGTATCTGGAAGTGCATGTCCTCAGCCGTGCAGCCTGTCTCTGAAGGCGCACATAAATCCTCACCAGTGAGAGAGCTCAGTACATTACCGCCACGCACAGCCTCCCTGAGCTAAATTACAGTGTGTGTGTTTGCGCCATATGGGTAACACTGAGCAGCCTACTGCAACACAGCTGTAATTTGCGTGTATGCAGAATAACACACTGATGGGCAACTTCGTACGTGTAACCACCATGCATAGTTCTTAAGCATAGTTCACATAAGTTCTTAAATTTTCCCGCTGACTTACAAACAGGCAGATGAAATGAGAGCTTCCATTCATTCTTCAGCTTGAAAGGAAGAACCACACTGGCAGTCCACTCCCCCTGAAAGCAGGGAGGCTTGCTGGCTGCAGTGGGGCCTGTGTGTTCTAGCCTGAGGATGTCTTAACAGCCAATGATCCTACACAGGGATTGAGATACTGGTGGGGGAAACTCATCTGCATGCCTCCCTACAATCACTCACATGGATTTTGCTTCCAGAGACACATGACTTAGATCACAATGAGAGTTAAAGCCCAGTTCATTGTGTCACTCTGCTGACATTATCCCTCAGTTCATCTTCCTGGGAGCTTGGCATTTGTGTAGCTTTGTATTTACAACCCCAGCTTAATTGGAGTTGTCATTATAGCTGTGATGTATTGATATCAGTATACCAGATTTTGTTTTGTCCTGACTGCACTCTATGATGGGCTAGACACTACAAGCATGTCTTCTGGGGCTAAGATTCAGAAAGGCCCTACAAATGGATGTGTATTGACCTAAAAAGGCCCTGGAAAGTCTCTGGGGTTGCTTGCAGCTTTGCTTGCTGCCTCCAAAGAGTGAAGAATGGCTGAGAGATGCCTGAGGAGCCAGAAGAGTGCCCACCCACACTATGCCTCCACACAGCAGAGAGCAGGTATCCTTCACTCGTGCTGCAGGGAAGCCTGCAGAGCTGCCTTTATGGCTGTTGGAGGATCCAGGCATGCTCCCACTGGCAGCCTAGAAGCAGTCACCCTGAACTCAGCACAGTCTGCATCATGGGCTCAGTTTCCTTTGCTTCACAGCAAGCAAGTCCAAGATAAAAAAAAAAAAAAAAAAAAAAAAAAAAAAAAAAAAAAAAAAAAACTAGTAGAAAATGATGCAGATTGCTGCAGTGATCACTCATGCAGTGTGCAGGTCCCAGGCAGCACCACCTAGAGTCTTCCAATTATTGTTACTCGCTTTTGCTGCAGAGAAGAAGGAAGGAAGGAAGGAAGGAAGGAAGGAAGGAAGGAAGGAAGGAAGGAAGGAAGGAAGGAAGGAAGGAAGGAAGGAAGGAAGGAAGGAAGGAAGGAAGGAAGGAAGGAAAGAAGGAAAGAAGGAAAGATGCAACCCTTACCTTGGGGCTGCAGCTTCAGCCAACATAAAGGAACTGCAACATTTACCAGGTGGGTCATGGTGTTGAGGTGCTGGCAGAAGACTGCTGGTCTCAGCAACCACAGCAGGGACAAGTGAAGTTGTGCTCATTCCATGTGTGCCTTCCCTCACCTGGTAGGTCCTCCAGTTTCTTGCCATCCTGTTCCTGACTATCTCCCAATAGAGAAAAATTAGGATAGGCAGTTGCTTTCTCTCTCTACCGTCTGGAAGCCCGGTGGGGGCAAGCTTTCCCGGCGGGGTAGGGGGAAGCAGCTCCTGACCGCGGCAGAAGGCTCCGAGCGCTGTGGTGGGGCCGGGCCGGGCCGCACTGAGTTGGGGCCATGCTTTGCCTTCGGCGGCGGCTGTCTCGGGGTCCTGGCTCTTCGCAGAGGGGAAAGAACCCGCAGGCAGCGGGGAACAAACGGCTCTTTTCTCCCTCAGCAAGAAGTCTCTTTCTCTCTCACTTTTTTTTTTTTTTTTTTTTTTTTTCCTTCACCCGCTGGGATTTCCCCCTCACCCTCAGCCATAGCACTGCCAGGGAGCGTTGCCCCGGCGCTGCTGCTGGGGTTCCCCAGCCGTGAAAGTGGCCTTGCGGTACCTTCACAGGGAGTACCAGCGATGCACGGCCCTGCCTACTCCCGGCTGGCAGCTTCTGCCTTTCTCCTGTATGCTTTCCCCGTTCGAATCTGAGCTGTTGTTAACAAGACACACCACCTGCTCGGTGCTGCCAGCTAGCCGGGACGGAGACACAAAGGCGGGGGATGGGGAGAAATTGCTTTGCCTACTAATATAATTGAAAATAAACACGCTCAGTTCCCAGGAACGAGCTCGGGTGCCTTCGAGGAGGGCAAACTGAAACGTGCGGTCAAGGGATACAGGGAGCTGGCAAAGGATCCCATCACCGCAGTGCCAGGCTAGGCTGGAAGGATGCGAATCCCGCCCAGAGTCCTCCTAAGACAAGCGCAGGCACTAACGCCTGTGTCCGAAACCAGTGCTGAGCTCCCCCGTCGCTTCTAGCCCTGTATATGGCTTTCTCCGAGAAGCAGTCCTCCAGTCTGACAGGACGGGGCTGTCCCTTTTCCTCTTCCCGGCCCAGAAATGTGCGGCCGCCTCAGCAAGCCGGACTTTGAGGGGGGTCGGAGATGGGAGCGGGACACAACTAGGATGTGTCTGGATGCTCCCCGCGGGGACTTTCCCCTTCCTCCCCCTTTCGCAGTGTGCCGTGCCCGCTGCAGCGGGGAACGTCCGAGATTTGGAAGCAGTGCCCCGGTGCTGCGAGGCAGCCCCCCGGGTGCGGTGCACACCGAGAGGCTTTCGGCCCCTTCCGCAGCACCACACCGGGCACCCCACTACCTTCCCGGCCCCCAGCAGCACCCCACAGCCGAGAGCGAGCCGGGGAGTCTGAGAGAGAAAGAGCGGAGAGGGGAGAGGAGAAAGGGGCTGGGATAGGGGTGTGCGTGTGCCGTGGGGGGGGGGAAGGCCGAATCACTTGTGAATGGCTTGAAAAAAATAATCGGGGGAGGGCGTGGAGGGGGGGAAGCGGAAACTTTCCTATAAAACTCAGCAAAAGTCCCTCCTCTCCACGTCAGGCCAATGACACTGCTGCCCCCAAACTTTCCGCCAGCAGGAGCTATAAGAACCTCCAAGTCTTCAACTTTCTCCCAATCCCAGACACCTCGAAGGGGCTCCAAGGAGGGATCGGGAGGGATTTTTTTTAATTTTTTTTTTGCTCGGCGTTTTTTTTTTTCCTCCTCTTGGATCCCGATGCCATCCCCCCTCCCCCCAAAGTGAGGTCCTCCCTCCCTCCCTCCCTCCTCCTCCTTCTCCTCGCAGGCCAGCGAAGCAGCCGCTCAAGGGGGAGCTGGCGGGTTAGGTGCCCCCCTCTTCTCCCTGCCCTCCCCCCCCTCCCGGCCCGCTTCTCGCGTCTCCCCCCAGAGATGATGCAGCAGGACGAGTCAAACTCGCCAGTCTCCCCCGCCGACGACAGCTTGAGCAACAGCGAAGAGGAGCCGGACCGCCAGCAGCTGCCCAGCGCCAAGAGGGGGGGCCGCAAGCGCCGCTCCAGCCGGCGCAGCGCCGGGGGCGCCGTCGGGGCCGCGGACGAGCCCTGCAGCCCGGCGCAAGGCAAGCGGGGCAAGAAGTGCGGGGCGGGCGCGGGAGGCGGCGGCGGCGGCGGCAGCAGCAGCGGCGGCGGCAGTCCGCAGTCCTACGAGGAGCTGCAGACCCAGCGGGTCATGGCCAACGTGCGAGAGAGGCAGCGCACGCAGTCCCTGAACGAAGCTTTCGCCGCACTGCGGAAGATCATCCCCACTCTGCCCTCGGACAAGCTGAGCAAGATCCAGACCCTCAAGCTGGCGGCCAGGTACATCGACTTCCTCTACCAGGTCTTACAGAGCGACGAGCTGGACTCCAAGATGGCAAGCTGCAGCTATGTGGCCCACGAGCGGCTCAGCTACGCCTTCTCGGTGTGGAGAATGGAGGGCGCCTGGTCCATGTCCGCATCCCACTAGCAGGCGGCGTTCCCCCCCACGCATCCCCCCGGCAGGAGCCCTAGGTAAGGCGGGGACCCCAGGAGCGGCGGGGAGAGGCGCGGGGGCCGCGTCGTGAGTCCTTCACGCGTGCCGGGGGGGGGGAAGGAGAAGGGGGCCTGCGAGTCCCGAGGCGCTCGGCCTGCAGCGGGGAGAACGGGGCCGCTACGCGGGGCTGCCACCTCCTGTGGAGGTCCCACGCGCGGCGGGGCGCTGCCGCGGGGGTGGGTGGGCTGCGGGCGGGGACGCGGGGCGGGTGCGGCCTGAGCGCTGTGCTGCGGGGCTGCGGGCGGCTCCCGGCCGCGAGCGTTCGGGCGGAGACCCACGCGAGGCCCATGCAGCGTTCCAGCCTCAGCAGCCGTGGGGCGTCCAGGAGCCGCCGCACCGCGGGCACAGCACGGGCACGCGGCTCGCATCCTTTAGGCTCTCACCGTGTGTGTGTTTGCGGAGACAGAGAGGTGCAGAGGACTCTGCATGTACCTTTCATTGTCAGTAACGAGTTTTCCGCCCTCTCTGGGTTTTTGCAGATTACATTGTTCCCACAGAAGGAGAAAATGGACAATCTAGAGACTCTGAAGTTGGATACCGTGTTGTGTTGTTGTTGTCCTTGTCTTAAAAAAAAAAAAAAAAAAAAAAAAAAAGCCAAGGATTTCTTGGAAATTAAAAGAGCAGCATCCAAAGTGAAAGCAGGGCGTGGGGAGCACTTAAGGAAAGTGAAAGAGCCGAGGGCTTGGACAGTGCCTATCCGGTGGGCGTCGGTACAATCCACACATCTCTGCATTCTGATAGAAGTCTGAAGCGTTCCAATTTTTTTTTTTTTAATTTTGACGAAGAATGTTGGAATCTATCCTTTTTTTTTTTTTTTTTTTTTAATTTGCCTGTTTTTAAGGTGTTCTTTGGTGGTTTTTTTTTGTTTGTTTGATTGTTTTTTTTTTTTTTTTTTTTTTTGGTTGTTGCTGTCGTTTTGGCTTTTTTTTTTTTTTTTTTTTTTTTTTTTTAATGCATGCATTCCCAAGCGGTCGTGCCTATGAGCCACTAAGGAGAGGAAGTACGTTATTGTGGACTTTACTTCATTCTTGAATGAAAGCAAGCACCCAACCAAAGTATCCCTGTAGAGATGAAAACGTTTTTGTTTTTTTTTTTAGGGGGGAATAAGCTGGGCTCGAGCTGTTATATACCCGGTTCCTAACTTTTTTTTTATTATTATTATTTTTCCTCTGAGAAAAAAAATAAACATTTTATTTATTTATTGATGACCCATGTTAAAATGCAAATAGATCCGGTGTCTAAATGCATTCCTATTTTTATGATTGTTTTGTAAATATCATTGTATATTATTTTTCTGCAATAAAGAAATATGATTGAAATTTTAACTACCTTCAGGTTTGGTCTCTCTGAGAACTCCGGCTGGGAACTGGAGATAAACACTCGCTTGTTGGGCTTAAAGGCACCCAAGAGAGAGGGGCCACAGTATAAACAAACCAGGCGAAAAACGAAAATAAACTGGCTACTGACAGACACAGGCGCTTTATTTATTGGGACAGCTTTATTATTCCACACCGAGGCTTTGGTGCACGGTGGGCTCCCTCCTCCCTGTCCGTGCCCCAGGTGGGAGGCAAGAGCCCAACCCCAAGCGGCTTTGCCCATTACCCTTTAGCAGGAGGTATCGGTTTTAAGCAGGGATCCGTCCATTCGCAGGCAAAGAGAAAGTGAGTTTGCAATAGGGAAGTGCCTAGCGAGTGGGTTTTTCCGGTGGAAGTGATGTCTGACTGCTCTTGCTCTCTAGGGTCTTCCATATAATATATAGAGTGGCGATCACGTTCTCGTTGTGCAACGCACGGGGATGCGCTAACCCGCCCTCTTCTCTTCTACACGTAGGGCGCGGCGAGACCTCGGTGTAAGAGAGGAAATCTCCAGACCTGAGGGCTCAGGCGGAAGGTGAAAAGGGGAAGATGCAACAAAAAATACCGAGAGAAAGCCACCCCCAGCTCTTAACGCCCGCAGCTGATTCCTCCTCTGCTGTCCCTCGCTCACTTCCCGGCTCCCCGATCCCCCTTTCTGCCCCTCCGTGGAGGCTGCGCGGGTGCGCAGCGCCACCAGGGAGCCTCGCAGAGCCCCCCGCAGAGCCGGGGTCGGGCAGCCGGGACTCAGCCGGTGTCCAGGGCAAGGAGGATGGGGCGTTTGTTCAAAGCAGAGCCTGTTTGCATAGCCCAGGTTCAGTTGACTTTATTGTCTGAGTGTTTTTGTTTCCATATCCCCATATTACCTTCTATTGCTGACATAACAGTCTTATGAATTTAATATCGTGCATATTTTAGGCCAGTGAGCAATGTTTACAGTAGAGAGCCCGCAGCGCTTGTTTGTACTGCCGGATTAGCGAGGACGTGGAAATTGAATGGGGGCCGCGGTGGTCGCGGCCCCGCTGTGAGCTCCCGAGGGGCTTTTCCTCCCCCGCGGCCCCTCTGCTCCTCTGCACCTCGCCGGAACCCTCGTGCCGCTGCGGGCCGCCGCTGGGAGGTAACGTGCGGCTGCGGGAGCGGAGGGGCAGCGGGGCTGGGAGACGTGAGCGGGGAGGGGGGAGTCAGCGTTCTTTACGGGACAGAGTCACAAAGGAGGGAAAGGGCTCTTTTGGGGAGAGTGGCTCGTTTAGGATGAAGCAGGTTGGGAAATGAACGGAGAGAAAGGATGCTCGTTGCGCTTTGCGCGTGGGGTTGCCTGCGGGATACGGGGTGAGGATCCCGACGCGTTTAAGAAGCCGTAAGCCACGCTCTGCTAACCCTGAGAAACGGGCCGAGCTATCCGGAGCAGCTCCTCTTGTTGAATTCCAACTGGACTGACTCCGTCGCAAACAGCGCGCAGCGGGTGAGAAGATTCCCCATTGCTGTCCACGGGGCCCACGCGGCCCTGGGGACACCCGCCTCACCGCGGGCTCCCGCCATTCCCTCCCTGCTGCTGAACGCTACCTCCGCTTTGCTAAAAGGAGATAATCCCGATTGAAAAACACAAATGTGACCTTTCCTGGTTTGGAGCTGGGGATCGCCTAGGCCTAGAGCTTGAGCCAAAAGTGATTAAGTCAGAGTCAGGCTTCCTCAAAGAGGGAAAAAATATATTGATGAATATTAATTCGTCTTCTGGGAATTTTAAACACTCTCGCAATCAACAAATTAACTTTGGAAGTCCTGATTGATTTTGCTTCTCTCTCCGGGACACCGCTACGGGAGTCTCGCTTACTCACATACACGCGAACCCGAGCGGAGAGGAGTTCCGGGCCCATCACTCCCCACTCACCGCCCCGGCCAGGCCGCCCCGGCGGTCCCGGAGTGCTGGGAGCGGAGCGGAGCGAGGAGAGGGACCCGGCGCTGCGCCTCCTGCGGGGCGGGGGGCGCCGGCCACTGGCCTCGCGCATTCCTCGGTTTGGCAGGGGCCGCCCCGCTGCTTTCTCCAGGCCGGTATCGGGTTCCTCCCAGGCGTATGATTTCACTTGAAGTCCTGCCCAGGAGCCCTTCAAAGCGCACGCTTGTCCCGCTCCCATGATGTCAGGCGGTTTTCCCTGCATCTGTAATTTTAAGCAAAACAAACAAACGCGCGGTCGGGATGGGGGGTTGAGAGGAGGGTACAAAAATCACGGAAACGACGCGGAAAGCTCCGGGGGGAGATGGCTCACCTGCGGCGCCGGCAGCGCCGGCACCTGCCGCTGGCCGAGAGCTACCGCTGGGTCCCGGAGCTCCGGAGAGGGGTGGGGAAGGGGCTCCGTTCCCTGCACGGCCCCCCTAGAGCCCGGCGCCGCTCGCAGCTCTTATGGCGCGGCCCTCACCTGCCCCGGCGGGGAACGGAGTGCTCCACCATCGGCAGGCGTCTTGGGGTAGTGGGAGTGCAAAGCCACCCCACAGAGGGTTGCGGGTGGCTGAGGGGAAAAAAGAGGCTTCCGCACCCACGTCCCACCAGGACTCGTTTTATTTGCCGCATAGCGTTAGCTGCCCGCAGTAAACATGGCACAGGATGTATTTCGCATTAACTCGTGCACCAGTTTCTCTCGGCTTCAGCCCACTTAATGTTCCTGGCAAATCAAAGCACGTGTCCTTTGAAGAAGGTGTGTAATTGGAGTTTAAGGCATGTATGGAATTCCCAGATGTCTATAAAATACGCAGGAGCATTTGGCAGGTCACTGGAAGGTGGAGCAGGTTACAATCACGAGTACAAATGTCCCCTATTCTTTTCTAAAAGCAGCCAAGAGGCCGCGTATACAAAACAGAGTCCGAGATTGCGGGTTTTACAGAACGCGAACAATAAAGCAGAGGAAATATAACGGTGCCAATAGCACGCATCCGAAAATCCGAACCAAACGCAAAACAAAATTCAAAGCAGGAGGAAAGCTGCGTGTCCGCACTGCAAGTCTCGATCTCTGCCCACTTAGCAGCTCTGAACCCTCTCGTGAGGCTGGGCTCTTGTGGGGAGCGACACTTCCTCACTGCTTTCAGAAAGATGTCGCATTATATTTGCAGCAACTTCGTGAAAGTTCTCCCGTGCCATGCGTGGACGCGTTTCTTTCTGAAATTGTCCTGACGAACCGCGCGGAAATCAACAGCACTCCGATGATAACAGCAGTTAACAGTAGGAGAAAAAAATAACAGTATCGGGTTTGGATAATGAAGCACTCATTATGTGGCTTTACCAATGTTGGAGCAACACTGCGGTGTGCGGGGATGCTGCCATCCCGCTCGCTGCCGTGCAGAGATCCTCACGCACAGAATTGCGCTGGGAGGGGACCCGCTGAGCTCTCCTAAAGAGGGGAGACCTGGAGCCAGGGGCTGCGGGGACGGATGAGTCGGGAAGGGCTGGGGTCGCCCCCTCATGTTTAGGGCGGCTTTGTTCTGTTTGGGATGGATGAGACAGGGTCATTAACCGAGCAGTCAAGAAAGGAGCGATCCGCACACTGCAGCAGTGGGGGAAAGGGGATCTTCGGAGGGGAAGGGATTTTGACATGTGAAAAGTTAAGCAGGTACCTGAAGGAGGTTTATTTTGACCAGATGTTGGAGCTTTGTGAGAATGTCACGTGAAGGGAACAGATGTACAACTTGCAAATGGAGCCCCGCCTTGTAAATATGGGCAGAGAACGGCTCTCACAAAATCAAGTGTAAATCTTTCATGCCATTTTATACATGTGTGTATTTATGCATATATTCCTTTTAAATTGTTTGCTTGTTGGAAAGAAAATGCAGATGTTCGATTCAAATGTTGTACGTTCTTCCAGTGTGCCGAGTCAAACCTCCTTCCTTCCTTCCTTCCTTCCTTCCTTCCTTCCTTCCTTCCTTCCTTCCTTCCTTCCTTCCTTCCTTCCTTCCTTCCTTCCTTCCCTCCCCTTTTTTCTTTTTCTCCTTCTCTCTTTGTTTTTCACTTTCTTTTCCTCTTTTTCTTTCTCTCTTTCTTTCTCTCTCTTTCTCCATTCCTTTCTCCCTCACTTTCCCCAGTTTTCTCTCTCTTTTCATTTCTCTCTCTCCTTTTTCTTATTATTTTCCCCCTTTATTCTTTCCTGCCCATCGACCCCCTCCTTTAGTCTCGCGTCCGTTTGATCCCAAGTAAAGTATCGGATCTCTGCTGGGAGGAGAAGCTGAGACTAATCAATTGCCATCTGTTTGAAGGTGCGCGCAGCCTGCCAGGAGGAGCGAGGCAGCGCCGCACTGCCAGTCCCGAGCCCCGGGGCCGCCCGGTTCTACCGTGCTTCGGCTCCGCGCCGCCGCCAGAAGCGGAGCAGTGCGGACTGCAGCACCGGGAGCTGGGAGAGGCAGCGCAGCAGCTGTCCAGGAAATAAAGGGCGGTGCTCAGCCGGAAAGGCACAGGTTTTCAGGAGAGCACGCTCAGTCTTTCGCTAGCTGCAAGCTCTCCATCCCTGAGTGGTTTCCATATATATTTACGTACCGTTATTACTATTTTCCGGAAGAACTTGCGGCGTTTTCATTTAAAAACGATGTCTCGCGTTCCATCCCGGTGCCCGTGCTATCAGTCCCGCCGCACGCCGGCAGGTAGCAGGGCGGAGGTGTCCCCCCGCGAGCCCCCCAGCGCAGGTCCGCAAGAAAAAGGTCCGCTGGAGGAAGAGGGAGGCACTCGGAGCTCTGCAGACACCTGCCCGTGCGCCGCATTATTGACTTACAAGCAATTTCGATGTGCTGTGAATACGCCTTGCTTATTCCTGCAAACCTATTTATTCCAAGTGGGTGCCTGGCTACGTTGTCATATGTTAACTCTGAATAGTAGTGAAACAAAAGTTCTCACCGAACTTTTTTCCAGACAAGTGAATCCAGCTTTTATTTTCCTTTTAACGTAGGCGTTTTCAAAGGTAGAAAGGTCGGCACTGTGCGCTGAGTTTTGATATTGGCAATGCGGGCGTACATCATGCAGATAAATAGACTGAGGTGCTACCCATCAGTCTGAAAATCACTGGGGATTCTTAATCTGGATAGATTACTTTTGAATACCAATCTCACGATCCTGTAAGAATATTTAAAGTGAATGCAAATTCGAGGTTTTAAAATAAAAGAACAACAGTGAAGTCTATTTTTTTCTTTCTTACCAATCGATTCTGAAATCGATGTTCTAAGAACATGCCGCTGATAGCACAATTTTCAGCAAGAGCCGATTCCTTTTGTGATCTTTAATGCTATTTAGAAAAATACGAGAGAACGCCTTTTATATTTGCCTCAGGATTTGAAAAGGAGTATGGCTGTTCTTCGCATGTGAAAGTGGACATGGTCCACACACGCGGACATGCACACATACTGCCTTCTGAACCCCGCAGCTATCAAACATGTTTAGTGATGGAGTGAGATGCTGTCTACGGAAGGGGCTGTTGATATAGGAGCCAAATTAGCACTAATTTCAAACAGACGGCTAATTCCTCCACGAAAGCTCAGCACTTTCAAAGTGCTTTGCTGCGCTTCATATTTAATTACTTGTGATGGAAAATATATCCATTTCCCACGTAGAAAGATTAGCTAATTAATTTTCCTTTCTTCTCTTACTCTCTTTTTTTCTCTTTCTATTTCTCTTTTCTCTCTTTTCTCTCTTTTCTCTCTTTTCTTTCTCTCTCTTTCTTTCTTTTCTTTCTTTCTTTTCTTCTTTCTTCTTTCTTTTCTTTCTTTCTTCTCTTTCTCCTTTCTTTCTTTCTTTCTTTCTTTCTTTCTTTCTTTCTTTCTTTCTTTCTTTCTTTCTTTCTTTCTTTCTTTTCTTTCTTTCTTTCTTTCTTTCTTTCTTTCTTTCTTTCTTTCTTTCTTTCTTTCTTTCTTTCTTTCTTTCTTTCTTTCTTTCTTTCTTTCTTTCTTTCTTTCTTTCTTCTTTCTTTCTTTCTTTTTTTCTTTCTTTTCTTCTTTCTTCTCTTCTCTTTCTTTCTCTCTTTCTTTCTCTCCTTTTTCTCTCTTTCTCTCTTTCTCTCTCTTTTCTCTCTTTCTCTCTTTCTCTTCTTCTCTTCTCTCTTCTTTCTCTCCTTCTCTCCCTTTCTCCCTTTCCCTCTTTCCCTCTTTCTTTCTCTCCATGTGTCTTTCTATCTGTCTCCATTTCTCCCTCCTTCTTCATCTCTTTTACTCCCTCACTTTCTCTCTTTCCCTCTCTCCAAGCATCTTGGAACACCTTTCAACTTCAAGGTTTTTGCAATATAAACCAGATCCAGAACAGACTCCCTTCCCCCTTCCCCTCTGTCCTCAGATCTGAACTTAAAACATATATCATAGATCAGTTTTCATCCAGCGAATTTAGGCATAGTCCTCGACCTGTATTTTCAAAGAGATTCTGGGCTGCAGTCTGCAATATTTAATCCAGTCAGCTATTAAATGTCCTCCTGCTTGAATCAAGAATTCAAACAGGCATCTGCACTAGGGATAAAGACAGATATAGCGGTTTGGGGTGTAGCGTGTGTGGCAGAGAGGGGGAAACGGACAGAAGGACAATGATTACGCCTTTGATTTTGAAAATTCCTGCGTTTTAGGAATTCTGCCGGAGTATTAGTGGGGGAGAACATGAAAGCAACCCTTTTGCTCAAAGGCATAGTTTTAATGGGGAAAAATGGTCCTATTAATACCTGACAGTGCCTGACGCTCGCTTTCCTCCTGCCTGCCCAGCAGTAACGCGATCCCCTCGCGCCGGCCGGGCCCGGTGCGCTCAGCCCGCTCCCCGCGGGGCACCCGGCTCCGGCGGCGAGGGCGTCCCGGGGGATGGGGGGGGGGCGGTCCGTTCTTCCCCTCAGGAGCTCTCCCCGGGGGCCGCAGCAGGAGGCACCCGCTGATCTCCACTGCTTCGTGAGATCTGCGGGAGGATGGGCTGAGAACACGACAGGCACTTTGGGCAATGAAATGGACTTTTTTTTTTTTTTTTTTTTTTGGGGGGGGGGGGAGGAGGTGGGGTGGGGAAGGGGAGAGAATGATGAATGCCTTTTTTTTTTTTTTTCTTCGTCTTTTTCTGTCATTTTCAAGCAGTTATCATGAAATATGGATTTAGGGATTGGGTGGGTTCCTAAAATCTGCTGGGAGTGAATCCAAGGAGGAGAAATGCAGGGCGTGGGGAAGAGTCTCCATTTTTGACTTGATGAAGCACGTGTCAGATTCTGCAGTTCAGGCAATTAAAATTCGCTTCTGATCAAAGGGCTTCATAAATCACCAGGAGAAGCGAGTGGCTCAGAGACAGTTGTCTGCGTGAGCAAGCGGGGGGCAGCTGCCTGTCCCTACCTTTCGGACTCAGTCTTAGTTCCCACTGCCATCAAGGAGTCTTGCTTGGAGTGGATTTTCCCTGCTGTTTTATGGAGGCTTGTTTTATTTATGGAGGCATTTCAGCAAGAGAAAAAATATATGGGGAGAGTTCACGACCACTGGTGACTATCCCAAGGGCAGAGGTGCCACAGCCTTTTTCTTTCTGATCAGAGAAAAATTTCTGTGTGCTAAGGAAAGAATGACAATCATTATTTCTCTTATTCTCAAGAAAAAAGGATGAGATGTCTGATTCACTGGACAAGCCTGCAGGCAGAGGCAGATATTCATGCCCAGAAACTGGCTCTGCCAGCAGCTGGCTCAGTTGCTACGACCTGGGCAGTGAGAGATGGAAGGTAAAAGGTGAAGGAGATATGAGTTTTGCAGCTGAGTGAAGGCAGTGCCTTTTTGCTCCTGGTGCAGAGCACCGGAATCAGGAAGTTGCTGAAGCTCAGTGTGCCAGACTCATCTGTTCATCCTTGGATGGCAGAAAGTCCCTCCATCCAGCAGCCCCATTACTGAATCTTCTTGTGTCAGACTTGATGTATTAGAGGAGTTTACGGCTTGCGACACTGCTCTTTGATATTGGAATTTAGGGGTGAACCTGTAAGTGGTCTCAAGACACTTGTCAGATTTGAATGCTTTTTGGCATGGTTTATGGCAAAAGGCTCCTTTCTGATACTTGCAGACGCCAAATATTTTACCTTGCAGAAAACATGCTTGCAATAGCCAGGCTGAGTTTATGCCTGCTCTTTAAAGCGGCTGCTCTGGGGTAATAAGATGGGCTGCAAACCTGGTAAGAAATCTTTTTACAAGACTTGCCATTGGTTCAAATGGTTTCTACAATGATTTCTCCTTCCTTCCAGCATCCAGGCTGTTCACCAACAGGCAACATTGATCTTGTCCACTCATATGGAGGAATGCATTACACCACTTCTTACTCCAAACCCTTCCTTGAGACTGACTGAAGTTGCACTTCAAGTTGTCAAGTTGTCAATTCCTCTGTTTCATCTGTCATTTAGCCAGCCGGGTCTCCACAAGAGATTGTTACTACAAGGCTATTCAGGATTTCTCTGGACAGAGAACAACTACAGACTGAAAAATTGAGACAGGAAAACAGGGGTACACTCATCTTCTGAGCACATCAATCACTGTGAACTCTCCCAGGCTACTCCAAGAGGCTTGGGATTCCCTTGCCAGAGATGAGTCACAAATAAATTACCAACGGCCCACAGAGAACAAAAGATTTGGCTAGCAACTGCAAGGGGATGGGTGCTCTCCAAGAATTAGTGGAAGTCTTGCTAATGCACATCTCTCGATGGATGGTGGAGCCTGATCTGCCTTCCTAGTTCTCATGAACAGCAGGAAATAAAAACAAAAATAGATCAAAATTCACTATGTGGTGAGTTCTTCCTAGGACTTTTTGGCAGGTGGACTCTGCTGCTTGATCTCACTAGGAAACATAGAAAGATTTCTATCTGAAACTGAAGTAGTGCTCCTCCCAACTTGAATGCATCAGCAAAAACAACCAATATTGAGCTTGGCTGGTACTGTCCACGGAGAAGAATTTCAACACGTTAGAGATAGCACTGCAACTGCAGCTAGCTGAAATCTAATCATTTCCTCTATGGAATGTCAATATTATCCAGTAAGGAAGATTTTCTAAGATTCTTTAATGCTTTGATGGAATTATGCCATACGAAACTAAACAAAAAAAAAAAAAAAAAAAAAAAAAAGAAAGAGAAAGAAAGAGAAAAAGAAAGAGGGGAAGAGAGGGAGAGAGAAATGAAGGAAGGAAGGAAGGAAGGAAGGAAGGAAGGAAGGAAGGAAGGAAGGAAGGAAGGAAGGAAGGAAGGAAGGAAAGGAAGAAAGGAAGGAAGGAAGAAAGGAAGGAAGAGTAAGAATTTGTTACATGTGTTTAGGGTTAATGTAGAGGACAAAACAGAACACTGCTTGCATCCACATTGTTTCAGTCTTTGAGTATGTCTGATTCTAGAAGATGATAATGGATCAAATCCATTTTTTATTGTTTTTGTGAAAAACTGATCCTGTTACTCTGAACCTAATCACAAGGTGGAAGAAAATATATGTGAGACTATTAGTTTGACAACCTGCTTTTTTAAAAAAACGAGACTTACTCCTTTCTCCTATCTTATGGTGGCCAATCGTATCTAAATACTCAGAAGATTGCCTTTGTCCTACTCTGTGCATATTTTTCTGTGAAAAGAAACTTCCCCTAACTTCAAACCTATCAAATGTGTAGCATCTGAAGGATATTCTTCTTTAGGAGCCAGGCCAAAAAGTCAATAAAAATTTAATTATTTCTGTAGCATATGGGAGCACTTACAAGACTGAAAATGTGATACTGTGTATTGGTATCAGGAGGAAAAATAAAACTTTCATATTTTTGGTCAAGACTGTATCTTCACCTCCCTACATATACTATAACCCCTTTCCCCCCCTCCCAAACAAACAAACAGACAACAAACCAAACCAAACAAGCAAACAAAAAAAATGTAGTAAACCCAAAGGTAACACCAGCTGCTGAAACTGCAATTAATCCTGGCAGTGTTTCTAAACCTAACATATAAACAGGTCAGTGACCAGGGAGTGATTACCTGTACCCCACTTAGTAGTGCAGTGCTGAACTTCTGCAGGAAATAACATGTGTTTATCATTTGTACAGTCAACAGGAAAAAGAATATTTGTATTGATAAAACTCTTGCTGTCTGAAATGAGTTATCTTCCTTTGTACGTTTTTGGGAAGAATGCAAAAAAATCTCAAACATTTTCCTGAAGAAACAGAAGGGAAATCCCAAATTCTGAAGATAAAAATAACTTCAATATATCACTCATTAGTAATGTCAAGGAATGCTCCTTGTAGGGCCTGCTGTAATAGGATCAGCTCTGTGGGAGTCCTTCAGTTCTTTTCATGGCACAATGGAACAGCCTGCTACCGAGTTATTTTAGCATATCCCAAATTAGGTTTTAGATAAAGGAAAACTGAATCTTTTAGATGAAGGACACTGACATGGAATTGCCTCAGAAAACCTTTCTGTTACTGTTACATGTGATTCCTTTAGCTAGACTTGCTGTCAGTCCATCTTGACAGTGACAACTTAAAATGTGAGGTCACTCTTTCAGATGATGCATTCCAGAACGAGCTGAAATAAAGCCACACATTCATGCCATCACTTTAATTATTTCAATTAAGAAGAATAAGATACCTAAACCAATATACATGTAAATTATACCCTATTTGTTTAAGTAACCCAAACATATCTATCCTTTCAGGCAATCAGTCTTTCTACAACTCCTTGGACAGTCTCAACAACAAACTGCTTGCCAATGTTTCCTCTAGGATTATTTATTCATCCCTTTATATGTGGAATAAAACTCTCCTGTCTTCCTTTTATCCTCTATCCCAGCACAAAGTGGCCCTTGAAGCAAGGTTCTAAAAAAATATTTTTGAAGCATAGGTAGATTTATATTGGTTGAGAATATATATATTTTTTTGTCCAAACACACCTCTTGCTTCTAGCACTGATAGGTCTGTTATATCAGGCACTCAGCAGTGTCTACACGGAGAGGACATTGGCAACTGTCTGGATACGAGGCAATAGCTTTCTATTCCATGGAGACTTGTACAATTAGAGGTAGGGCAAATAGGAAATTTTGGCTTTATAGGGATTCTGTTAGTCTCCAAAGTACAAGGAATGAGCTTTATTATTATTATTATTTTGGCCATGTAATATTTGAGCCTTCCTTTCTCTGTACCCAAATTTGTCAGGCAGGAGAATGTAGCTTAAAGGATTTATTGATATTGATATTTATTTGCTACATTTTACCTAACTCATGCACGATTTCATCACTGCTGAGTAAAGTAAGCATGCCAGATAAATGCCAATATCATCATTATACTTTGCATAAGGTTATGCATGCTTGCCCTGTAAGAGCAAACATTTAATATTAGCCAGGAATCAGTCAGTCCAAATTTTCATGGTCTGTACTTCTTGCAGAAGATTAGCCATTTCATAGGAATTAACAATACTTGCCCACCTTACAGAACGATGAGATGTTTATTTCATTGACCTCTAGATACTCTAAGAATATCTAAATGCAGGGTGAAATAAATATATTCATATCTGCAAGCAGTGGAAGACTTTTGACAAGCAAAAAACAGTTTCCACTGTAAGTGAGGAAAAAGGATTCACAAGCGAGAATGAGATTCATGGAGTGAGTTTTATACCATATGCTGCCAGTAATAATACGTCTTCCAGTCATAGCATAGAGTGAGTAATTTTTGCAAACTGTGATGTAGCAAGGGAAACTGCAACTTCTTTACCTTCTTTCCAGCAAAAGTAGAAGTATATAGTCAATCTGATTTGGTCAGCAACATTGGAGCTAATTGTCCATGAAATTAATTTTAAATTAACTGTTAATTTTTAATTAATTTAGTCATTGCTCTTGGGAAATCTTCAGTAATTCAATGAAGTAATATTTTTGTAACTTCTAGAGTGGACATTTTGCAAACTCATCAGATATAGCACATTTTCCTTTTCTAATGCAGGCTGTAGATCTCACAGCTGTATTAACAGAAGAACATCTCTCTCAGAAACTGTGGGCTGGTGTTTATTTGATATTCCATGCACACTTTTTTTTTTTTTTAATGTTTTAAACTTCTTCCCATCACTACTGTTAGGATAAAAAAAAATTGAATTGTGAAAAGATAGATCGTGATCTTAAGTGAATGTGCAGTTTTCTTAAATGCTTATGCATTGCACAGATTTATTTAATAAGCTCCAAATGAAAGCTTGGGAGAACAGTGCAAACAATCTCTTCCTCTGTTCGGTTTGGGTCCTGTGACTTAACCCTGATGCATTTCTTCTCCTGAGCATCAGGCAAGGTAAACTATTCCAGCATAAAGTTTCTCTTTCCCAAGTCAGAATAAAACAAACAAACAAAAAAAACAGGTTTTGGAAATCTGCTTTGTGAATGATGCAACCAGATTTTTAAAGTGGTGCTGAGAACAAAGCTGGTATGAACAATCCTCAATATATCTGGCTGTCAGTACTGCCAAAGATCTCGCCTCCTGAAAACAATCTTGTTTTCTCAACACTTACTCTTCTTACTCAAATGTTCACAAGTAAGGAAATAGAGACTTTGCTATTTCCAACAAAATAAGCTCTTCCCTGGGGCTATGATAGTTTCTTTTCATTGCACCACGATGGTTTCATTGCACAAGCCTGGCTTTGAGATGTGGGTAGGAGGTCTGCCAAGGCCACCTGTCCCAAGTCAGCTTGCCGAGCCCTGGGGGATGTGCAGAGAAATGACCAGCTGTCTGGGGAGGGGGCACAGAACAGATGTCAGTGAGCATACCACTGCTGTAGGAGGGGCTCCACAGGTCTCGTAATCCTCATGTCTATGTGGTCTTCTGTCTCACAAGGGTTTTAGGCTGACCCATAACATTACCAGTGTATTCAAGTCCTACAGACAATACAGCTACTAAAGGAAACTGGTCTGGGATTATGAAGCTAGCCGTTGTTCAACCACAGGCTGTGAACTCCTAAGCTTTATGGATTTTATCTGACATTATCTGTGCACTCCTGACAACTTCTCGTCAGTCAATGTCATTAACATTTCTACTGCAATTTTAGGAGTCAACTCACCTCTCCTTCCCCTCAGTGGGAAAGGCTAAGTAAAAATAATCAACTACTAGTGGAAACAAAACATTTTTGACGCAGTATTTTTCTTCACTGCTTGCCAGTTTACAGACTTCTCATGACTGAAGATACATTTACTACTCAGTCTTATGGGATGCTTATAAGGGAGTGGGGACATTGTTTCAGAGTGTTTGCTCATACTGCTAACTAACAGTAGACAAAAGGCTTTTTGTACTGATAGACAGAGGTGATGGGCACAGGTTGTGTTTATTTGCTACAATGCTTCATAAATGTATTAATCATCAGCTCTGTACTGAACTTTTTTTTTTTTTTTTTCTTTTTTCTTTTTTTCCCCTGTATGTGACATCAAAAGGGAGGTTTAAAGCTCCATAGCGTTTTCTCAAGAACCCTATTCTTAACTATTTCTGTTTCTTGTTTTGTTTCGTGGTCACTAACCGCAGGAGAAATTTGTCTTTTTTACATATGCTGGAAATAATTTACTACCCTTAGAAATATTAAACCACAAAAAAAACTCTACATTAAAGTAACATTAAGGGTCTGTCTAAAACCCACAAAAAGCCAGGAAATTGAGAGTTAAAGCTGAAACTCTGATCTTATACTCCAGCCTTAATTTACCTCGTAGGGTATAGGTACAGCTGGTGTATCCAATGAGGAAGTGAATGTTGCTCGGAGGAGTACTAGAGATTTCTGTAGCACCTAAATGCAACAGCCTGAGTGAAATATAACTTTGCAAAGGGTAAATTCAAGACCCCTTTTTATACTCAAGTTAGTTTAGTAGGATGAATGGACCATGAAGTCTCTCCACAGCCACTGCTAAACTTACTTCTATACCTTTTTGGCTAATTTTTCTCCTTTAGCCTGCCCAAAACACCCATAGCCAGGGAGTTCTCCTAGACTTACAGACAGCCTGCTAGCTGAATGATGAGCACTCTGCACTCCTACAGTTTGCCTAGTAGCTTCCAAGAAGATCTCAGAAATCAACTGATTGGTTTTGCACTTGCCCCATTATGTTCTGTACTAGTTTCACCAAAATTTGTGTATTTCTTGAGCCCCAACACACTAGAAGAACTACCCACTCAAAAATGCAATAGAATCATCTGGACTGAAAAATCATGAAAGAAAAGGATATTGAAAATATATAATACTACTATGCTTTCATGCAGAAATAATAGCAATTATCATGCCATAGAATCAGAGTCATAGAACTGTTTGAGCTGGAAGGGACTCTTAAAGGTCATCTAGTCCAACTCTTCTGCAATGAATAGGGATATGTACAGCTAGATCAGGTTGCTCAAAGCCCTGTCCAGCTTGACCTTGTATGTCTCCAGGGATGGGGCATCCGCCACCCCTCTGAGCAAGAGCCATAAACAACAAGATTAGGGTCTGGGAAATAGTTGGAATGACATGTTATGAATTCATGGAAATTAATGGAGGGCAGTCAGAGGCAAATCTGAATACTACCCACGTTTTTTCTCACCAGGTGAGCACCAATGGCAGCCCATAGAAAGTGGGTAAAAGTGTACCACGTCATACATTTAGGCATGTCCTTAGCTTTCCAGTTGAACAAAAGATTATTATTAAAAAATATATTTATACATATATATGTGTATATATATGTATATATATATATAACTCCACACCGGTCTGAGAAATCTTCAGTTTCCCAAGGGATTTTGTTTTTATTACAATCTAATCTGCCTTCTGGAGTGTTCTGAAACAAGAATCTGTAGAAACAGACAGTAGATTCAAAAGAGTTAGGCAAATCATGGACAGTATATCAATAAATAGAAACCCAGGGAGTAGTATACCTCTCAGATCTCTGACGCAACAACTGTGTGTGCTGAAGAAATATAAAGCAAATAGATGCCAGATTCATAGTCTTGTTGTCTGACATAAAACGTGGGCTGGATGGACCACTGCTCTTACCCAATAGGGTTTTTTACTTAGGTTCTTATTATTCATTTGTCCAAAAACATGAGAAATGACTAATTTCATGCTTAACTCTTATTTCTCTAATTTAATATGTGAAAGGTCTTTTCTGCTTGATAGATGAAGCCTCAAGAAAAACATTGAGTAAGAACTGTCAAGCATTGTTCTGCCTCAGGAGCTATGCCAGGAGGAAAAGAGCAAATGATCTTTACTTCCCTTACTCTGCTGAAGAAACACTTTCTTACTCAATCTACTTCTCATTTAGATCTAGGTACATCACAGTCCTGGTCCACATCAGCTTTTTTTTCTTCTTTACTAGCAAATAGATAGGGGGAGGAAGGAAGAGACAGCGAAAAGCAGAGCTTTTCTTCTCTTTCTTTGCCAGTAAGTCAGAAGAAAACTGAATCAGGAACCATATTCTGGATCCACCATGGAGTACTTTGAATGTGTGTCTCCGAAAAACAACTTAATAAAGATTAAAATACCACCATTTCACTGTACAGTTCAGATCATCTGAAGATGAAGAAATGGTTGTAGGAATCTTGATAAAGTACCAAATTGTAGTCACCCTTTCCTTTCTGAGTTACAGAGAGTAAAGTCTCACGTATGTCAAAGGCTGTTTCTAAGAAATACTGATACAGGAGAGGAAATATCAATATATAACCAATGGAGACTCATTCTTCTTTTCAGTATCAACAAAGGTTACATCTAGATATTTAGGATTATAATCAGTTTATAATCAGTGGCAAATGTTATGCTTTGAACACAACCTAGACCAGAGGGATATTATAATGTTAATAATCTATCCATGGCCTAATTTGCAGTGAAGTAGAATTCTATTAATCAAGTCAGAAGTGTTGTAGAATTAATAGAGATCTAAGAATAAGTAATGAAAATTCCAATCTTTTACATAAACAAGCATTTATCTTGTATAGTTTATTTGTCATTACCCTTCACCAGTTCATCTGTGACAATCAAGTTGCTTGCAACTTTTTCGTCATAGCAATGTAAAATTGCCAGACGGACAGTAATTCTTAGTCTCAAGCCTGCAGGCTGCAGGTCTTAATAGAAGTCAGCAGGACTGAGAAGATTTAGTTGTTGAGATCAGATGATGCTGGTACATAGAATTTAGCCAGACTGGAAACTTTTGTAATACCCTATGCTGTCAATGACACTACTTCCGTGCTCTCTCAAACTAGAAGGCTGTTTGCTATCAAGGTGAAGGTATTTATATTTCTAATGTGGGGCTCATACTTTTTGCTACACACTGAGAATGGAGAATATGGTCTTACTAGTGCTTAACTTGTTCTCTTGGCATTATTTTCTGCTTTTTTTTTTTTTTTTTTTTTTTTTTTAAGGCTTTCAAGAGGCAATAATCCTAAATACCTCGCATGGAAACGATAAACTGCTTGTTGTGACTTTTCTTTGAACAAGTTCTCCTGCAGAGTATCATATTTAAGTAAATTGCCATCAAGTACAGCAAGCAACACAATCATTCACATTCAAACAGAACCTTTTGATCATATTCTACAATGCAATCAAGAATCACATGAGAATTCAAGCACATACCGACCTCATTCAGTACTCACTAGGTGAGAGAGAAAGGATTAATTGTGGATATCAACTAATTGGCTGATTCATCAGAATGTAGAAATTTACATTGGTTACATGTAATACTGTTAATAATTATGAGAGTTCATGTTCACAGTGTTCTGCAAATGTATGGTTACTCACAGCTGAAAGATTGTTACCATTATTTCACCCCTCCTCTCTCCCTATTTTTTATCTACAAGGCACATTAAGATCACCAATTGGGAATTGTTAATCGATAGGTTAATTGGAGAAACTTATAGACTCTATTGAATGTCAGACAATAATTTAACTCGTGGATTCAAGCGGGGCAACAGATGTGGAGGTGGAACCTCTCACGGAATGCGTACAGTGACAGAGAACTATCTCTGCCCTTATTTAAATTACAAGTGGAACAACAATACAAAAAGGAAGTGAGATCTGATATTGTTTGAAAATACCCCTCGGCAGAAATAAAAAGATGCACATTAGAAATCAAATATTTGAGACAATTTTTATTCTGAATTCAAATAGAAACTCTTAAGAGACTGCAGCTTTAACCTTGACTATTGTTAGCACCATTCATGTACAAGTAATTTTGTACACTCCTTCATGAAGTCTCATTTTCTTCAGGTGCATTCTTTGAACTTTTCTGTAAGGTAATTCTCTACTTCCTTTCAATTCTGATCTCCAAATTGCCTTTCTTCAGGGTTGATTTTGGGAAATAAACCAATTTTTTTTTTTTCTTTCTTTTTATTTTTCTCTCAGTGTGTGGGAAGAACAATTGTATCTTTATGATTACACAACTCTATTTTCCCTACTTTGTGCTTAGTATCTCCAGTTTACAAAATATAGACGAAATTGTGAACTAGCAGGAGTCACTAGCAGGTCCTCATTGACTCCCAGAGCTGGCAGTTTACTCAGTTTGGGCAGCAAGAAGCACTGAAATATTACATATGTGTTCTATCTTTTCCTTACTCTTGGGAGTAAGGAATGTTCCCAGTTTGGGAACATTATTCTCTGAGCTTCCTCCTTCAGGGGATCCCTCAATGGGTATTGAAATACAGCTGCAAAGAAAACCACTCTTCTAAGAATCCTGGTCTGAAATACATCATCTTTTGAAATCTGCTGGAATATCCACTAGCTATGATTTGGTGAGGTTCCTTGCTAAATACATATTCACCATCTCTTTCTTCACTAGTTTTTTGCTTGTTCATCTACTTGCTCTGTTTAAGACTCCTCAAAGTGGAATATGCCTGAAGGGATAATAATCATTGTCTGAAAACACCACAGACTTAATTTGCCACTTCTCTCTCTTGTTCAGGGAAGGAGGAATTGAGGTGGAATGACCCTCCCCTACTAGCCTGGATCTTGTTTTCCATCCCTAAATGAGATTGGCCACACTAAGTCTGGGCATAAAGCGGACAACTTCACAAAAGTGGTTCCAGGACTCCCTTCTAGCAATACATAATCAGCTCTAGCTGTGGGCATTACAACGGCTCTGCTTTGAAGAACCTGTATATAATAATTTTTTTAGGCTGACTATGCATTCCTTTAACCATTTGGGAGTGAGAAGCCTGTTGTAGAAAAATCGTCCATTTTTACAGTAGCTCATTTTATTATGTTTGATATGGGCATTTTTTTGGCAGGGAAGGAATACAAGGGATTATATTAAGGTTGCAGTCAGTCAGATAGTCCTAGCTGATACATCAGGTACAGATTTTCTTTCAGTTCCTTTTTGTTCACTTCTCTCAGTCCTTATCATACTCTCCTTTTTCTCTCCATCCTCTCTCACTGTACTTGGAAAAGGTCGGATACAACTTAAAAAAAATAATAGAGCAAAAACATCCAAGTAAATCAACACTTATTTACAGCTACATCAATGAGACTATATTCATCAGTTGTGCTGGTACATTTTAGGAAGCAATAACCTCTGAGGAAAGAGAGGAAGAACAGCTGAGTACAGGGCCAAGAACAGCTGTAGTAGCACACATTTCTAGCCTCCAATTCAATAAGTTATAGAAGGTGCATCACAGCTACACTGGCACTGGATTTACTCCCACTAACTTCATGGGGAGCAGGAGCTTATCCTTGAATGACGCTAACTTCATATTAAACCCTCTTCTTGAACAGATGATCAAACTGTTTTCTTGGAAATAAATGCTATCAGATTTTATCTGATATTTTAATCCTGCCACGTTTTGATTACTTACCCTATTCTGAACCTCTGTAAGCATTCAGGATATCAAGAAAACCTGCCCAAATATACTTAATTTAGAACATAGAGAATAACCAATCTTTCAATAAGAAAGATGGCTAGAACAAAAAAGAGTCTATTCATTCTAATGGATGTACAAATTCCTTGACCCTCACACCACTAACTTCGGGTGTCTGCCACGCACCGAGGATGCTTTTCCTCCACTGCTCATCCAAGAATAATATGCAATAGCCTAGCTCTGATGAGTGAAAATGACAATAAATGCTTTCTCCCTGCAGTCCCTTTCTCCCTGCATCCTCTATCCTAGCTTCAGAGACAGGTGGAGGCAAAGAAATAATGACTAAAACACTCTTCAGATCTGAAAGACTGCATGAGACAGCAGAAATAGGCAACACGTTACTGAGCAGGGCTCCAGAACTCGTTTGAGATGGAGTATGTAGAATGTTGTAAATAGCCAGAGGGAACAGATGTCTTCACTTCCCTACACTGCATAATCAGGAGATGAGTTGAATAAGATGGATATGAATATGATGAATAAGAAGGATACATGCCTCAACAGTAAGAAGAGGAGCAAGAGTCTTCCATGATACACATAAACAGATAGAGCAGAGAGTGACAGAGCTTAAAATTTCTGAGTAAGGCAGTGCCCTTAGGAAGGAAAGAACCTCACAAATCCCCTACTCATTAGCTATTGAAACTTGGCATCCTCCAAGTTTTCTCTCACACACCTTTCAGCTTTAATCCTCCCTGTACTACCTGCCACAGCTCCTCTTCATGTCTCATTCATCCTGCTCTCATCTATTTTTGCTGCAAGCCTTCCTTTAATTTCCTGATTTGATGAGGAGAACTTACATGTTATTTTCCTTTCATCCTATGAATTTTTGCTGGGTTTAGATTGTTTTACCAATGGAATTAATGTCGTCTTTTGTTCAGATTTCTTCTAGCTCTCAAATAGATTCAAATGTGTGGGAACTGTAAGCAGAGTGTATTAACTATCCCTCTGAGATTCGCAAGACCTATGGATGCTGGAAACGTCAGTCTATTGCTTACTTAATGTAGTCACAAGGTAAGCTCCTCAACTCGATTTGTAGTGAGAAGCAGGGTTTTTGTTTGTTTGCTTGCTTTTTCTGAAATAATTTTTACTTGTTTTTCCCAGGAATCTGCAGGACCAAGGGGCTAAATGAAATAAGCAATGTAATCTCAGCTGTTTTCAGGGCAGTCAGTGAGACCCTCCTCCCTTACTCAAGTTAGCCTGAGAAGAAATGGACCCTATCTTAAAATTCTTCGTGTTCACAAAGATTTCACAGTATTCAGAGATGGATATAAAAACTTTAATAAAAATAGGAATAATTTCTTAACTCTGGAACATTACTGTAATATCCCTAGTCAATGTTCTATATTGTTATCTTTGTGGTATGGAAAATTTCTTGGAGATGGAGATAAAAGCCAAGCACACATTGAAGAGTTCACTTGAAACATTTATTTTCTAAATCTGGAGTATCACTGGTGATCAGCTGTTATATCATATATAAATCCACTGCATATGAAACTGAGAAAAGATTTTCAATATTATTTTCAGCTAAAGTGGTGACAGAAAACATTATGAATGCAATAAACAGAAAGAGAGGGAAATGCAAACTTATACAACAAGGCAGATTTACATTTTCCCCAGTTCTTTGCCGGCTAAGAAAAGTACATCTTTGGTTCTGGAGTCCACTTTTATTGAAAGTTGCTGCAGGAATCTCGCTCATGCATCCAGAGAAATTTGGAGGATGCAATAACCTTCTCCTCCTCCTTGATATTAGAGATGCTGGAGACTCTCCTCAAGAAAATGATTCTCTCAAATGAAGCAGATGTTGAAAAGGAACCATTTTACTTGACAGCTAATATACTTAAAGCCCTTTCTAGAAAATCTGGATCCAACTGATGAATAATTATATTATTTTTATCATATTATTTTATTAATCACTCAATAGGATTATGGGTTTGTAAATCTTCATGTTTTCCTACCAAGTTAGTATGCTTTGATGACTACTTCTGTGTTTATTTTTAAGAAGTAAAAATCCTGATTAGAATTCCATTCCTTTCTCTCTTTAAAGTTCTTATCTCCAACCCTTCTCAAGTGCCTTTCTCCTTGGTATGCTCACAGCTGCTTTTACTGCTTTAACCTCCTCTCACTACTTTACATGCGTACTCAGAGAAAAATGTTGAAATTTTCTTTGACCTTTAAAATTACTCTCCTGCTATTTCCGAAAAGATGCTTATCATCTTCAAAACAGACCAGGTAGGGAAGGATCATGGCCTCATCCTTCAGGGGATCCATCAATAGAAGACAACTGTGTTTCTGAAAAAGTATGCATCTTCCACTCCAACTTGTGACAAGTACCAACAGAAACTTGGAAACAGAGATGAGACCAAAATAAATGATGCTGATGAAGTTAAATAGGATCATAATTGCTACTGCTGATTGCTGCCCACCTTGACATCACCTAACTGGTGTGAAGGAGGGTAGTCAGAAACCCAAACAGATGGCCCAACTGCTGAGCTCTATCTCTGTTCCATAGCAAGTAACAGTGTGATGAAGCAGCTGTCAGGACCTAACACCTAAATGTGACCTATGCATACATGTGTTTAAGAGGGCTGAAAACATCTCACAAGTTTTCTTTCTAAAGTCCTGCTGAAGAAACTAGTGCTTTTCTAATCAGCCAAGGGATGTAACCTTCTGTGAGATCCCACCCCAAAATGCTTCAATTTGGCGTTTTTCATGAGTCTGGAGACTCTGTGTTGTGTGCCAGAGCAGCGAAGGCTTTGATCCGTTACTTGCATGGGAAGAATTTGAATGCATTGAACTGTTAGTGGAAATGAAGTTTTCTTGGACCAGCCTGAAGGTTTGCTGGGCATAGCTTTTTCCCATGGGTTTTTCTCTGATGTGAACCAGAACCATTTCAGCTCTGGCTCTAATGTACATTTTACTTCCTTCTGCACTTCGACTTTTACCACAATCACCTTCTTAGACCCTAAAGCTGCATCTATATTCCTGCTCACTAACCCATGGAGCAGTCTCACTGCTGTGAGTATCCTTGAGGAAGAGCAGATCATAATCTTGTCCTGTGAGATACTTCTAATATGAAAAAACTTTGAATACCAGTATCAAAGTTCTTCTGCTGGGTGGCTTTGGAAGACACTGAGGCATTTTTACAGATACCTTATTTACTGCTAGAAGAGTTCACGCCAACCCTCTGTATTGTTATCAGATGCAATGTCCCAGCAAAAAGCACTACTTTCCATACACAGTAAAACACAGAAGAAATATGCAGAATAGATTTGTATAAGTGGAAGAATTATAGTATGGAAACAACAAACTACGACAGAAACACTTCACTGTTTTTGTAGATGTCATATAAGAACGAAAACACACAAAATAGACTTCAGTAATTGCGGCCAACTTTGAAACTTTAATTTAATTTTTTTATTATTATTATTTAGCTTTAATCTTTTTAAGAAAAACCTTGGCTATTTTCAGTTTCTTTCCTTTGAAGGGACTTGAGGGACCTCCAGGGATTCTTCTAAGAGTACAGAAAGTATCAGAATAGCTAAATTAAGACAACCAACTACTGTGAAATGGAAACACAAGGAAGAAAGATTATCTCAACTTATGTAATAAGTAAATCTCTTTCTAGTAAGATATAAGAATTTTTCTAAAGCTCTTTAACTTGTATTTGCAACTTCTCTGATTTGAGAAGAAATCTAAGATTTTTTTTCCCTGGTACCAAGAAGAGTAAAAAAATTTGAGATGTCTGTCAAAGTTTAACCTCACAAAAATAATATTTCAGTATTTTCAGAGTCACTGGGGAATGTTGGAGGTGGGGAATAAGAATTTGGAAAGAAGAAAAAAATTTTTTTGGCTCTTAGGTTTCCTTGTGATTTAGATGAAAACAAAATCTTAGCTATTTTTCTGTATAACTTAAAACATATTTCTTCCTTTTAACACATTGCACACATCCCAAGCTGCTTAGAAGGTGTATGAAGGGAGTATAGACAGTGAAGAGAGGTCAGGAAAACATCTAAAGGGATGAAAGTTGTCAAATGAACAAATTGCACACATTTTCCTCTATATGATGTGTGTATAGGCTAAGAAACCAAGAAAAGAAATAAAATTTTCCAGCATGCTTTGTTCCTCATATCTGGCTTCAAAGCCAGATTCAAATGTTGGCCAAAGAAAGTACATAAATTCTGGGGCCTGTTCAATGGGAGTTAGTGATCCTTTTCAAATTCATGAGTCCAACAGAAAACCATCAGTCATGAAAGCACTCCATTTGGTAAAATGCATTATTTCCAGCTCTAGTGAAGGAAACAAACAAACAAACAAACAAACAAACAAAAAACTCAGAGTCACGTTGTCACATGTTGTACCAATATGTGTAGATAAAACTATAGCAGAAGTGAAATAAACAGCAGCTTCATAGCTAAGAGGGGTAACACACTAACTAAGGTTATCTTAATTTGAGTCATTGCTTGGCTAGGGGCATTTCATGGATTTGCATAAGTAAATTTAAAATATTCTGTTATATTTATTTTGGAAACCTATGCTGAGCAAGATGAACTTTTCCAAAAGAAGTGAATTTGGGGAACTATTGTTTTCATCAGATAAAGTTTTTCTTGGCTAAACCAATGTAACACAGTAAGCATGGTCACAGTGACTCCCACTGCCTAACCTGGTTAACACCATTGCTGCTGTATTTATTTAATTTAATTATTATTCCTACGTTATGGAATTTTCATTAACGCTAGCAGAGAGAAAAATCACCTCTCATTGCCAGGGTCAACAGTCATTTCAGAGGACTTGGTCAGCTTCTGTGAATTAATGTTTGGCACACACTTACTTAGGAGTGTTGTCTTTCTGCAGTTATCCTCACATTTCTATAGAAATTTTTCTATAGAAATTTTTTTCTAAAACATCCTACTACATGAGGATATCACTCATATTGGAAATAAGCCTGAAACTGAAAGGTTTAAAGAGGTGTGAAATAAAAGTTAGTCAAATATGTCATGAAGATGGACCAAAAGCTAGCTATAGGAAAAGATATGAAGAATTCACAAGTCTCTCCATCCAGCTCACACATGTTTGAGGAACATAAATGTCTTTGTGATTTTGGAATGTTTCACTTCATAGAATAAATGGATTACAGACTGAATTAAGAAACAAAACGTTGAAGTGTGAAGTCACAGCCCTTGTGCTGGTTTCTACTTGCCGAAAAGTCCACAGGGGCCATAAGCTTGCCATTCTTCACACCTGCCTGCCTTTGAACAGCTTCATGCATATTTGGTGGCATGCTGGGCCATCGGGAGCACTTGGGTGATGTAATCTCTTGATGGTCTAGATGTATCATGTTCATCTGTTGGCTGAAGATTACTACACAAAGTCAGACCCTCCCAAGGCTGATGCAAGCATCTAACTTCAGGGAGGCCAGGATTTGCTCTGGAGGAAAATAATCTTCAAAGCTTTCAAAGCTAAAATACTATATACAACAGAGAATCAGCCTCCCTAGTGATTCAGTTCCATGACAGTACATATATTCATAGCTGTGGTATGTACAGAGCTGGAGACAGACATATATGGAGCATTATAGCACTCTAGGCTCATGTAAATTGGCATTTGGATGGGTAACTAACCTAAACATAGCATGGCAATTTGGCAGATATCCATTCAATCTAATTTATCTTGAAGTACAATACTACTTTGTGAAGTGACTTCACTAGAGTAGCATCTTCTGATTCAACAAGCCCATTCTCTGTGGGTACTTGGTGGCTTAGCTGCTTACTTTAAGTACTGAAGTTCATTTTTATCTATCACACTCTTGACAGTCCTGCACTCTGAGAAAGATGATTCCATAGAAGTAGCACTCTGGGAAAAACCCTGAAGCTCAGTAAATCCCTGATTAATTCTCAAGTGATCAGAATCTCCTCTACATGCATCGTTACCTCTGCAGGTTTCATTTTTTATGTGAAAACTGAGCTATTACTTCTTATGCATGGTTTGTATGTAGGAGAAAAAATGGTTAAGAACAAGAAAAGTAATAAATAACACAAATTACACACTCCTGTTCACTTCAATGATATTTTTCCCTTAAGAAAATACTCCTCAGCAGAAATAAAATTATAACAGTTCAGCCTTTGGATAAAATACCTATTGAGCTGCATTCTGCTCTGCTCTGAGCAGAATTTTTAATTTAAAAATGCTGAAAGGAGCAGAAAATGATGCTCTGTAATTCATAAATGTGTTTGCTACAAGTGACAGTGGTAAATATTTTCTAAGTCAAACTGAACTTCAAAAGCAACAAGCAGTCACTAAGACTGTGCATAACATAGACTGGTTCAATAATCAGAATGGACAAAAAAAAATCATCTTTTTAAAACAGAGACTATTTTCTGGTGAATTGCCATTCCCTAAACTCTCCCCCTGACATCATAGTACACTCCACATTTTTATCTTTATTTTACATTTTCAAAACAGTTTCAAAGTGATTTCAGTTGAGAAATAACATCTGACCAAACGTACAGTGGCTGAAGTCTGCTGTTCATATTTGCTTCAAAAAATTACTGAAGCTACCCAAAATACATCTTGGGGCAAAAAGATGCACAAAAGTATAAACAAGAAAAAGTATAAACAAGAATATTTTGTCATAAAGAGCACATGATAATTACATCAGATGAAGAAAGCAGAGAGAAATCACAACCGATAATCATGCTAATAGCAAAACTGCACTTCTGATGCAAGCAATAGGATGACAGAACCAGCAACAGAGAAATACAAGTATAGAAATATCAGCAACACTGCTGTTCAGCCAGATCTGTTACATTCCCATGGAGACTCATGTTTCGCATGCTACTGATTCCTTTCCTACACACATTAAAAACGCTCACTTACTACAGACAAAGAGAAAATCAAGCACCTTCAGAAATAAGTCTGGCAGATTAGCATGTCAGTGAGAGCCATCCCAAATAGTGGGGTTTTGTTTCAATAATAAATCGCTGTGGTAGAGAGAGGCATCCTCAGAGCTAGGACATTTAAACTCTGAATCCTCAGGAGGTCTTAGTTGACAGTAATAGCTAGAAAATTATTTCTATTTCAGTAGGTTTTGGTCAGGCTGCCCACGTACTGCATAAATGAACATTAATTCTAACTAAAATGTGTCTCCTTTAAAATCTGTCTTCAAGTAAGGGATACCATGCAAGCTAAAGGGTCTATATGGGTAGGAACCTTCTAAAACACATCCAAGAGCTAAGGGGGTTGTGTTTGTCATGGTGAAGCACTCCAGAACTGCACAGAACTGAAGAGAGGATTGGATGCTGTGCTGTGCCAGTATTGCAGAAGGTGTGATTATACTCCCTTTTCAGATGCTTTTGTTCTGTTGATTTCTTGGCTTACCTTATCTCTGTGATGTCACATACCTTTTTGAGGATCAGTTTGCATAGCTACTTTCCTCCTGACCCTTTTTATTGAACATGCTAGTTTTTGAGGCAATTCTCTTTCCTCCTCAGCAGTAATTAAATAAACAGATTTTTTGAAAAGTCAATTTTTCTATCCAAGGTTGAACAAACTGTAAGTTGAGAGAGAAAATTATCAGTGTCTTCTGCAAAAATAGGAATGGTAGCAATGAACAAATCTGGCCCAATAGAAACAGATTTTGTATTCACACTCTTTTTACCATTTTCTTCTTTTTAATTGTCTTAGAAAATGTTTGTTTATCTCATTTTCTGGAGCACATTAAAGAAAAATAAAAGTAAGAAAAAAAAAAAACTTCTGCTTCTGATCAGTTTAAGTTGATAGATATTTCTTCTATCTGCTGATTTTTTTGAAGATAAAATATATACAGATCTCTTCAACTTGTATCCACAGGTCTGTTTATTGCTTAAAGCCTATTCTCCACTTGCATTAACTGTTATTTATACTAGGGCTTTGAAGGGAAAATGTGACTTTTCACTCATAGATCTTCTAGAATCAGAATAGTGGACTAGGAATAAGCCATTCCACCTCTGTTCCTACAGATATTCTGGGCTGTTGGAGGAATAATTTTGGAGCAGCTAATGTAGTCATCCAGAGTGGAAAAAGAAATACAGTCATAAACCCCAAAAAACAGGGCAGATCTCCTAGTCTGAATGGGTGGTAGTAGGAGGTGGATTAAAAGGAAGTCAAATGTTTTAGTTTATTGCAAGAAGTACTTTTAATTTCATATTAAACTGGGATGAAGGCATATACCAAACTGAAGCTACAGGACTGTACATTTAGAATAAATTCTCATGAAAACCAAAACACAAACTCACTGAAGTCAATGGCAACATTCCCACTGACTTCAATGGGAGCAGGACTTAATCAATGGTCATTATAGTTACTAAGTAGCTAAACTTATTTAAACACAGGTATAACAATCTCACATATGTGATGGCATCTCATCTGGTAGTATTAAGAGCTAACTTTGGTATTTCCATTCTAGCAAAAGTATTAGACAGTCTACATAGCTCAAAATGTGATTAAGTCATTAAAAAAAGAGGATACCACACCCAGTTTATAAAGCATAGATTGTTAATGAAGCCACCCTTGAAGTAACTCAGACTGATTTTCAGGGAGAGCACTGGTTGCAAGAAAGCCCAGATGTGAATTTAGAAATGTTTTTGTTGCAAAATATATAGTATTTGAGAGCCTAAATGCAACAGCTTGTCATTGTCAATTTCACGCAACTTGATTGCTGCTGGCTTTGAAAGATGCTCGTGAACAATAGGAAAAGATTTATAGCTTTCAATGAGGGATTTTGTTAAGATTTAAGGCTGCATTCTGTATCCCTATAAGGATGAACAACCTAGTCCCTCTCTTTTCTGACAGGCATTAGTGACAGTATGTGCCCAAACTTTCAGTTTTGACATATCAGTAGCTTAGTGGTGAATGACTCAAAGTGTTGTCATGACAAAGAGTGCATAAAAAGGGATCTAGATATGTTGGAGAATTGGGTGATAAGTAAATGTATAAAATTCAAGAAAAGAAAATGTCAGGTTCTGCACCTGGAATGAAGTAATGCTGGAGAGACTGGGAGATAAGTGGCAGAAGAACTGATCAGCAAAAAGGGATCTGAAAGTGTTGGTGACAGCTGGCTCAGCATAAGCCAGAAGAGTGCTCTGGCAGTCAAAGGACAAACTGCATTTTGGGATGCATTAAATACAGCAGAGTAGGTCAAAAGAGGTGATTATTTAGTAATAGTGTATCATCATATTGAATATTGTGTGCAGTTCTGGGCTCCACACTATGGAAATGAGGTTAAGGTTCTTCAAAGTACATATCCAAAGGAGGGTAACAATACTGGTAGCAGGGCTGATAAGTATGTCCTATGAGGAAAGACTGAGGACATTTACGTTGTCCTGTCTGGAGAAAAGGAGGCTGGGAAGTGATCTCAATTACTCTCTGCAGCTCCCTGAGGAAGGAAAGCAGACATGGAGGTGCTGGGCTCTTCTCCCTCGTAAGCAACGATAAAACATGATGGAAAGACACAAAGCTGCACTCAGGGAGGTTCAGAGTGGACATTAAGAAATACTTCCTTACTGTATGAGTGGTCAAACACTGGAACAAGCTTCTTAGAGAGAGCATGGATGCCTCTTGACTGTCAGTGTTCAAGAGGTATTTAGATAATGTTTTTGCATTTGTTAGCTCTGAAGCAGTCTGGCATTTGGACTAGACGAACTTCGAAAGCACCTTCCAACAATCCTATCCTATCCTATCCTATCCTGTCCTGTCCTGTCCTGTCCTGTCCTGTCCTACCCTACCCTACCCTACCCTACCCTACCCTACCCTACCCTACTCTATCACAATCTATTTTATTCTGAAGTTCTACACATAGTAAAGTCCTTGGAAAAGTGGTCTTGTGCTACTGCTTCTTGAAAGGATATTTAGAGCTTCTTTGCACCCTGTGGAAGCCTCTCTGTTCTAGGTTTCAGGGTATTTTTTCAGAAAGCTTTTAAATTTCTCATGCATTTCCTCAGTCAAAGTATAGATTAAAGTAATTTCAGTACTGCAATTTGAGGGATGCCATAACATTAAATTACACTCACTTAAATAATTACAACTCTTTAGCTACAAATGATAAAATAAACGTATCATGTTTAGTGTGTGTACTTCACATGCAGTCATACCAAAGTCTACATGTACATCCTTTCCCAAAGCAGCAGAGAGAAAAAAGCCCTTCTGGAAATCTTTACCATTACACTAGCATATTTGACTGTGGGAAACAATAATTCAAACGAGGCAAAGGTTATAGTAGAAAAATAAATGAAATCAAATGGGAATAAAAGCCACAGCTAAAAGGACAAGTTTCAATCAGTATGCTTTATTCTCATTCTTAACCTCAATTAATTGTTGAGAGGAACATGAATGTTTAATTATACCTTCTGTTGGCTTTCTGAACCTCTCTTTGCATACTAGTCCTCCCAGGGCATGTGCAACAAACACAAATTTATTTTTAGTATTTTGATTTGAATGAGTTATAATACACACAGCCTAAGGGAGAAGAAGATGCAGAAATAGGGGATAAACAAGGAAAATAATTCTGAAGACGAAACAGACAAATGCAAAAACAAGCAATGAGGATTTCTTCACATTTTATTATTTAGCACAAGGAAAGCAAATTAAATTTCTACTCTGGTAAGTGCTAACCAAAATGTCAGCAAGAATCCCACCTGTCGTTATTTTAATCCACAGTATAGGGAGCATTTTTTCCTGGCTGTTGTTGCCCCAGAAGCCTTGACTGGTCTGCCCAGCTTGTTGCTGCTCACACTTTATGAGTTCAAGCTTGCTCAGTTGGTTACATGCATCCTCACAAATAACTCTCCTGCTCTACCTTGACTGCTTTATGGAATACATTTCAAAATATTTTGGAAAAGAAAAGAGAACACTGGATTGGTAATTGTTAGGTCCTTAGGGATAGTTCACTGTTCTTACATATAGGCATGTTAGAAATGCATTGCAATCCAAATGCAACACTGAATTCGGATCTGAATTTCAATCAGACTAAAATCTAGTCATCTACATAAATATTAATCTGTGACTCATTTCAGGGATAGAACTTCTGGGCTGAAACTTAGGAGTAAAACTTGAGTCCATTTCCTCAGAACTGTCTTTTACTTTGAGCCTTCCAGTTTGGAGCGACACTGGTTTAGGAAACACACACCCAGGCCACTGACCAAAATCTATATTGTCCGCAGTACCCATTCTGTCAGATTTTCTCTTACTATGCCTCCAGGACAAGGCCACGCCAAAAATAAGATGGAGAGAGGTGCTTCTGCTTTTTCTCGCATGATCATATCCATAATCCTTCAAGAAAGTCACAACTCTGTTCCTTGGCTGGAGGGGGATGATAACTCAAAGCGGCTGTGAGGAATCTGAACCTGGGGACAAAGAAAGCACCTCCTCCTTCTATGCTAGTTAAGTATATGCTACTTAAATGTTCATAATGAGAGTGCAAGAAGGCATGTGTAGCTCAGTGTAGCTCAGTGTTTAGACACTGCCTTGGGATTCTGAGGTTCAGTCTCACAGCATGCGGGGTATGGCTATGAACAGCAGCTGTGAATGTGACAGCACCACCAGATGTAGCCAGCAGCTGACAGGGCAATAGGAGATATATTTCATCCTGGGAATAACCACATGGCCATGTTTCCAAAACTAAGTGAAACAATATCAACAACAAAAAAAAAGGTTAAATATTTCCCTTTGTTTCTCTCTCTCAAGGTTTTCTTCTTGTGAGATTGATCAAGAAAAGATAAAGTAATTTGTTCTGAGGAAGAACGAAAGCAAGATTTGAATTCTCCTGAATTCTGTCCAGCTTCTGTCCCAGTGACTGGGACTATCTGTGGAAATGGGAATGACTGGACAAGGGAAAAATTGATGTATCTCTCAGATCAGACAGGCTGGGGATGAGAAAGTCTAAAATTACCAGAAGCACAAATACCAAGAAAAACTGTGAGTCCTCAAATGGTAGGCCTACAGGGCAGAGAAAGAACATCATCACAAAAACCGCCCTCTTGGCAGAGTATGAACAAGATCATATCCTCTGAAAATGCCTACCCTGAGATCACAATGGAACTCAGCAGAGAGGAGCCAGAGAGTTCAGCAAAAGGAGATATCAGCCAACAGGACTTGGGCACTGGGTGCTCACAGCAGTAGGGAGCAACCCAGTAGCAGCTTTGGGAATGGCAACAGCCCTGTCCACTAGAAGAAGGCAACCATAGCATCACCTACTGAACATGTCAAAGAAAATGATGTAAATTCTTATGGTATAATTAATTTACATTGTTAAAAATGGTAGTGCTGCATTATAAAATATCTACATTTTACAACAGAATTCAGTGTCTTTTGTCTGATGTCCTCAGTGTATTTCACAGAGCCCTCCTTTACTTTGCTGAATACTGAGTAACAAGGTAGTTGTTACTCTTTTGTGACTGGTGGACTAAGGAGCAGGGAGCGTTCATCACAAAATTAATGAAATCTAGTGCCAGCAAAGAGACATTGCTCCTTTATTTTAAAAGCTGGTCTGATTCTGTTTCTACAGGTAGCATTCCTAAATAATCACAGTAAAATAGTTACACTTTTAGGGTTCAGTCAGACTAAATCCATATTAAATACTGTAAAAAAAGTATTTTGGATTTGTGTGGTTATATAGGCACAGTCAGATCTCCTGATTATTTGTTCCTGATATAATCTGGGAATATAGTCAGTATGTACAGATATTAGAGGTATGAACACAACTAACAGCAGAAGCCCAAGGAAATGAACAACAGCATCAGGAAAGAAAACATTATGCACTTATTTCAAATATGACTGCTATCCCTGTCGGTCTAGCATCCCTCATGCGCACATTAAACTTGGTCAAAAAGCCTGCAAAGCAAATTAACGTTGTATTGCAGCACTCCTGCCAGCATCCCAGTTATCCCAGCTCAGCTTGCTGTGGGACTATGTGACTCTGCATGCACTAGTTACATGTTTGATTTCTACTGGATAGAGAAGAAATTGCAGTTCCAATGTGATCACTGAGTCTGTTCTCCTCTGTCATTTCTGTGTGACCTAGTGCACTCCCCTTAGTAAAAGTTGTGTCATTTGTGAATTAAATCATGGAATCACTCACCATATGGTATAGTCTCTCCTTGCAGCATATTTTCCTTACAGTTTTAAGAGATACGTCCCATTTTTCTTTAAACTCCTTTCCTAAAGGCATACATAACATGAGAGGATGACAGATCTTTTACAGCCAGGATAATTTTTCTTATATTGTGACCTTGCTTCTTCATTCTTTTTGATCAATGGACAGACACAAAAGACTGGAGCTTAGCAGGCACTGCCTGCTGTGATCGCATTTTAACCTTTCCTTCAAGTTGCTCAGATACCACTTGGTGTTGGTATCATGGTTCATCATTTACTCTAAGGTGCAGCTGGAGTTTTTTTCTCACCCTTTCCTGTTGATCCCTGAGAGTCATAGCATGTGAGGCTGGGCTTAGATCTTCTGTAGGCTCTCATAGTGCTCTCTCCAGCAGTTTCTTATTCTTTGAGGGGATTACCCATGTCCTAGACCTTTTGAATCGTGTTCTGCTGTGAAGGCCCCAGTCAGCCAAATGGTGTTCATTACTCATTCTGCTTGATACACACATGTATTTGTCTCTAGCTTCGTGCCTGCCTGTAGTCAGAAGCATGTATTTTGAGTTTAGCACCTCGCTTTCTAAAAGAGCTTTATAGGAAGTCGTACTACAAGGTTATAGCCTAAAAAGGGTAATACTGTGACCTGTATCATACTGCTCTCTTCATGAATTAAAAGGTGGTTAGGTAGCTGTGCACTGGAGGCTTAAACAAAAAAAGTCTTAAAAAGTCCCTAATGTTACTCAAAGAAATTCTAAGTAGGCAGGTAATGGAAGTAATTTTGAGAACTTTCAAAATGAGTTAGGACTTTGCTTTACATTCATTTGTGCACACAGCCTGTGCCTGTTCTGATTGTCCATTTATTGATCTCCTAAGGTTACAATGGGACACATGTCTTTGGTAATAAGAACCATGACCCTGGGATAACCTCCTTCTAAATCCTCTGAAACTTCAATAGGTTCAGTTGTTATCTCTTGCACAAGTGCAGTATTTATTGATATTTTTGTGTTTGCTGTTACCTTTAAATCACAACAGTTAACACATTTAGCATGATAAAAAGAAAGGTCTAGTTTCCTATGCCTGGATCTTTACACAATACAAACTGTTCTGTTTTGTAAAAGGTCATTGAAAAACAAAGAGCAAGTAAAACACACACACACACACACAAAGAAAAAACCCGAAAACAGAAGTAAACTACAGGATATGATTCATAAAAATCCCATGTCTCCTCTATATGCTCATAGTCTTCCATGAAAAAATAAATAAAGTTTTTGTTCTGTAGTGATGTTCCAGTAAGTAATACACATGCCAGAGAACAAGCAAACTCAAACAATGAGCTAAAATTAGGGAGGCGGATTCAGCATCTAAAGTCACAAGTACACACACACTTACTTTATAGTGTGAAGGCATCTGGAAGAAATATAGTCACATGGACTGCCCGGGTGCTGGTCTTAGGACTACAGCTCAGAAGACTCCTCTCTCAGCTATAAGACTTTTATGGGTGCTCAAACAACTCTTTTAATCCTGCCTGTGAAAAGAAGAAAAACTTTGCCTGCTTTGGTGGCTGTTGTGAGCATGAAGTTCTGGGTGAATATAAGGGTCTAGGGTTTTTGTGATGAGTGCCACTGAAAAAAAAAGATCTCTACAATCTGCTCAGTTTTTAACAAGTACTAAATAAAAGTAATTCAGCTTGGCCATTTTGCTGTAAGTTCACTTACTACTGAAATGGAAGAAAGAGATAGCTGGCATGCAGTAGCACAGACCATTTGTCAACACCTCAATATTAATAAAAATAGTATATTTTCCTGCATAAAACGATATCTTTTCCATGTCTAAAAACAAAGTCTACTCAGTGAAATACATGTTAACCACTATCAGTCCTCTCTAAACCCATTCAGCTCAATCAGTAAAACATTTATTTTCCTACGAGAGATATGGTTAACCACATCAAGAAACAGCAAGATCTGCATAAGAGCCTGAGGAAATCTGGCTTGCAACTAATACTTTTGCTTCCATATTGGGCCAAAGAAAGAGTTATGTACACCTACATAGGAGGAAACAATGAGTAAACGATTGCCCAGATGTGGCTGCCACTACAAAGAGCGTTCTGAAAGCATTCTGACACAACTTCAGATTGATTTTCCTATTGCAGATACCTGCTCTAATGATGACATTGACACTGTAGGTCAGTGGAGTATTTTTTCAGTATCTGATATTCCTGGAAATTCCAAAGATTTCATTGTGAGGCAATATTCTACTCTGATGATATTACTTGTGAAATATAAAACTGGACATTGTAAAGGATAGCTAGGGTCCACATACTTCTTTTTAAAGCTTTTTTAATTTTATGTTTACAGATGGTGTTACAGCTGTTCTTAAGCAAGATACTCAACTTTTAGTACAAACCCAAACACCCACTGCAGAAACATAAATATTTGTAATGCATATTTTTGCTCTGATTGATTGATTGATTGGTGGATATATGTTTTGATAAATTTAATGCAGAATAATATTTAGTTAGATTAGACAATAAAAGAAAAAAATATATTGAAATGATATAATGATCTCAAAATGTTGTTGCTTGTAAGTATACCACAAAATAAGTAATTTGGGCTCTTATCAGCAATGCTCTAATAACCCATTAATATAGTAGTCATAAGGAGCTGGATATTTTTCAGTGACATGTGGGTAGAGAAGCCAAACCCAAAGAAGTATACAGTCTAAGAGCAGTGTATAAGCTCAAGTTTGCAAAAATTCTGGACCCATACCCTTACTCAATTTCTAATAAAGTACAGAACTTCATTTTGGGTTTTCACAGAACCTGCTCCTTTTTATAGGCAAGCCTTCTCTCCTTCCTGGAGAAGGAAATAACAGGAATCACGAAACTCTTTATTTTCCAGTAACCCAAGAGGCTTGTATGAATAAGATATTGTACCTCAGGTACCACGGTAGCAAAAAGGAAAAATAAAAGCCTTCTTTCTTAAAAAAGTAGTATCTCAATAGAATTCAGAATCCATAATTTTAACATAATCCTCCTCTCATTTAAAAGGGAAAAGGCAGAAATAAAGAATGTCCATCTGCATCACACTTTTACAATGTTGTTTAGCCTTTCTGACAAGGAGCTTCCCAAATCTTGCTACTTCTTTTAGAGCTGCCAATGGAAAGAAAGACTTTGCACAGGGAGCAGGATTTCCAGGGGAAGAAGTGAAAAAGCATGAGAGAAAGAATTCACAAGAATTCACTCCCACCCACCTACATAAGATTCCTAGAAGTATTGTTAGCCCAAAGGTTTCCAAAAATTCACTCTGGATCCTAAAGACAGGGTTTCTTATGTGCAGGTTGATTTTATAGCAGAAATGGTGTCCATCTGAAACCTCTCACAAGGTTGGAATGTTAGAAGTAGTCCCAGGAGAGGGAGTTTAATGTACAAAATGCAGGTGTGGCAGCCAGAAAGACATGATGAATACAATTTATCACAGGGCTCTGCAATTTATCACAATGGTATCACAGGAAACAATCAAAGCAGAGGAGCAGATAGATAGGCTGGATAGATTAAGCTCCTTTGGACATGCAACTTCTTTGAAAAATGCCACGGAAATTGCATGCTACAAGTCCAAATTTTCGAACAGTTATTTTAGTGACTGGAATAGGGAGAAGGCTTTCTGGGTTTGGGGTCCTCTTTCCCAGAAAGGAAAAAGATGTGTTATTCTGAAGAATGAACTGGAGCTAAAACAATTGGATGCTGTTTTCCTTTGTTCTGGTTTTAATCCAACTTTGAAGCCACTCTGGATATGTGCCAGAAAGCTGGGATTTGCATGTGCAAACCCAATACCTGTACTTCCAGCCACATTCCTGCCTGCTTGATTTGCAAACTTGGGTGCATGATGTGCAATGTACAGGAGTGATTCCAGGGGCCCAAGCCACTGCGCTGCTTTTGATGCTCTGCATGTGTTCAAAGCATGTTCACAGTGAGCACAGCCTTTCCTTACTCTCTGCTTTTGTGGAGTGCCTTTCTAAAACAAGCTCTGTTGCGTCCATGTAACAAGTCTCGGTTTTTCAGCAGCAGGGCTGGCGTGATACCATGGTCCGCAGCGCTGCTGCAGCGATACTCCCCACCTCCCACAAAGTAGGGGCCTTATGGCTTTTGAAACAGCACACGTACTATTTAAATTGCTTCGCTGGGAGGAGAATTATGTGTTCTGCAATGCCTCAGGACAATGAGCCAAAGGAACTATAGAATATGAGCTTGGTGTTAAAGCCATAGCACTGCAATGCTCTGCTCTGTGTGGGTTTTAGCCTGCCATGTAACATTACTTTTACATTAACATTTGTGGTTCCTTTTTTATGCACACCAGCTTCCCCATGCTCCGCCCTCCGCAATTTAACAGTCAGATTCCTATGATCCAAACAGGGTGGCATGTTCAAAGCTCCACTTCTTTTCAGAGCTGATTAAAAGAAGAAAAAAGCTGAGTATCATACAAACTTACTTCAAATAGCCTTTATTCACACTAGGACAAGACTAGAGCCAAAGAATTTTACAAAACACAAAACAAAAGGATTTTTTACAACTCAGTTGAGAACTATTTCACACCAATCCAAGGCTCATATATATATATAATCAACAAATTTTTGCAGCACAGTATTACTTAACATTACTCATTGGATACTTTCAGATACAAAAATGTATCAGGAATAATAACAACAATCCACAGGTTCCTCTTACTCTCACAGAAATATTAATATCAACCTTTACAAATTTTGCCATTTGGATTGGTCCCACTGATACTTTATCCCTTAGAATCTCATCTGCCTGGAAAGACAAATTACAGATAAACTTTTAGTGCTCTGAGAAAAGGACTGTTTTTCATCATAGAAACAGATAGCTACAACAATTTTCAAAGAAAAAAAATAAATAGATATTTCAGCTGTGCATCCCTAGATGGAAAGCTCGGTGTTGTAAAATCCCACAGCAGTAAGTTTGGGTTGAAAACTTCAGTTATGACTTCACTAGGTATTGCTTTATGCTTTCCTACTGCACCCTAACAGAATATTAAGCCAATCCAGAAATATAAAATAACGGAAAATTAAGCAACAGGAAACAAGTGTATGAACTTGTTCACATAAGACATGATGTTTACACCGTTCTAAAGCCTGCTGAAGTCAGCAGCTAAATATCCACTGGTGCCAGTGCTCTTTCAGACAGATTTTTCTAGAGGCAGAACGAGGACTTCGTATCAGAAATGGGGATGTGTGGCAGAGTTCAGATTCGTACCTGAACTTGTTTGTAGTTTGATTGTGGTTTAGTGCAAAGCAAAGATTTCTTCACAAGCTGTCTTCCAGCTCCTATCCACAGCCCGTTACAGAAGAAGCTCAGTGGACTTTGAATAAGGGCATCCTACAGCTCTGACATTGCAAACATTCCTTCGGCCATTTGGACATACGAACAAGGGGATGATGTGTGGATATTTTAACATAGAATCACTCTTACTGCACAGTAGCAGTGCCATCAGTTTCCTATTCCATTTGCCTCTTGACCATTCATCCACACAGGAGCACGTATTCCTCATAAACTGCAGACCAAATCACAGTGTGCTAATTAAGATCCTACCAAGAGTGTCTTAGATTACACTGAACAGTTTATACTTTGCTCTAAGCTCTTCTAATATACAGAAGCACAGAGCATAGCACTAGAGTAGAGTAAAAGATAGTATATGGGAGTTATAATTAATAATTGCTGGAATGTCCTCCTTGGTCTTCACTCTCTGTGGTGTGCTATTTGCTAACGACTAAAACTGAGCTACTAACAAGATGTCATGGGACAAAAAACCTTTTGGATCAAGTGAAGATATTACATTGTTAAAATCAAAATGGGTCCCTTCTGAGGTTAGAGAGGAATGCAAGTTTCACAATTTCTTTTTTTAACAATCAGCAGACAGCCAGCTAAATCATTCTCATAAAATACCACTCCAGTTTGGATCTGTCACAAAAATGAAACATTTAATTGCTGCTAGAAGTGACAAAGATAAATTATTTGCATTCCCACACCAAGGGCAGGAGCATCTGCCAGGGAAGATGGGCCTCTTTTCTCTGGTTCTCATGTGCTATGAGGGCAAATTCAATTACAGGGAAAAACTGAAGCAAGTGACACAATAATATAAATATTAAACTATAATTTAAAATCCAAATTCTTCCAGATTTTGGATGAAAAATAAGTAGCAGAGGCTTGGTTTAAGAGAAATTCTTTCCTAGCAGGTTCCCCCCGCTTCATGCACATATTCTGTTTTACTTCCATATGGAGTCTGTAAAAAAAAGTACAATAGCTCACAAAGCTCTATTGTGACCTTTTAAAATAAAACAACCGTGTGCTGTTACACTCTTGGAAAGGCTACTACTGAAAAAAAAAGTATGGATATCCCCTCTTGTCATTCCTGCTATGAAATGTTTGCTAGGGGCAAAACCACAGTATCTTCTTCTGGACAACAGTCTGGGCTGCTGTTATTTAGGACTAAGTCTGTGTAGGGAGGTTCATGTCTGCATATGAGTGGGTGTGTTCATGAGACAGGGCATTTCCCAAAGGGCAAGTGCTCACTGGCCACCTCCTTGCCTCTGCAAGTTAATTGTAGTTGGTTGTCTCACAGCCACCAGAGCTTCTGGAAACATTCCCTCTAATTCTCCATCCCAGACACATTGCCCCGAAAGTGTCCTGCTGTCTGTCTACACAAATTAAGCAGTCTCTACATTCTTGTTCTCTACAGGACCTCTGGTGTTGGCTGCAGCAAAACCTTTCTAATATTTCATCTCCAGTTATGAATCTCAGCTTTTCAGGGAGGCTTCATTTAAACGAGACACCAAATTAAACATCACATACTGAAGAGAGGGACTTTTTTTGCCACTTCCTTACATCTGGCAGGTTGTTGACTTTTTGCAAATAAAGAAATATTCAGCTTTGTTTACATAACAGCAGTTTGTATTTTCTATTTATGTTGTGATATTTAAGATCATTTAATGATTTTATTTACCTCAAATTCACTTGCCTGAAATTAAGTGCTTAATTTTTACTGAAAGTAATATTAAGAAGGAACGTAATTAAGAAAGAGACTATTACTATCATCTTTACGCTGGCCACATTCCTATGAACTTTGATTGCTTGCTGAAGAAGGATAATATAATGAAATAGGTAATTGCTGCAGATTATATTAAAGCCAAATGAGTGCACAGAAAGCTCCTACACACAAAGCCAAAAAATGAAGAGCAAGAGATAGTCTTAGCAGTTCTGAAATTAACTGCCCAGGTAAAAACATTAAGCTGAATATATGTATTTTTTCTCGATATCCTGAGTTGTACAGTCTTTTAGTTTTCAGATTCTAATATGAATTTAATAACCTAACAGAATACAACATGTCTCAGTTAGCTCAACACAGTCTCCAACACTGAGGGAAGTGTATAGAATGGAGTAGCACATCAGTACTTGCTACTGTAGCATCTCTGACTCAACAGATTGTTGACTTAGGAAAATCTTGATCCAAAGGTGGAATACAGTCCCTGAACCCTCATACAGCAAGGCAAGGCTTTGCTGCAGGACATCCTGCAGTTCCCATGCCACCAGAGGTTCACCCTGGCTCTGAGGGCTCTTTGCCATCTCCTCAGCTTCCCCTCCTCACTGGACAAAGGAATCATTATTTACCCCATCAGCTCATTTTTTACAAGCAGTCTAAACTAAGATGTTGACATTTTGGCGGCCAGCTAGAAATATCTGGAATTTATTTTTCAGAGATGTCAATCTCCTTCACCTAAGCAGAGGTCCATGGCAGACAGGAGACTGTGACATTTCTTCAGAAATTCTCCTAAGCCTCTGGATTTGAATATTAGAAGCAGAGAAACAGGCAATTTGTACACCTTTTTGAAACCCATGAAATCTGTTTTTGAATCCAGCTAAAACTGGGCATTTTTAAGAGTGTCCGTATGAATATTTCCCTAGAAATAAGACAAAAAGTACTGGGAGATATTATAACTGTAATCCATAGGGAGCTATTGATGGTAATAAAAACTACTGTGAGAAGAAAACAGCAGCAAGTGAAACTGCCCTCTCGGAAAGCCCAGGTCTGCTTGGAAGGAAGTGTTGATATTCACCATAAGCCTCGATCATTTCCCAGAGGGCTGCACGGTGCCTTGTAATGACATAATCAAAAAGTAATGATGTTCTCAAAAAAAAAAAAAACAAAAACACACACACACAAAAAAAACCAAAAACCAAAAGAACACACATACACTCACACACACAAAAACCCACAGGTCCTGATTCATCTCCCACTGAAATCAAAGAGGATTTTGTTATTGGCTTCAGTGAGAACAGAGTTCTGGACACAATCTGTGTGCAGTTTATTTGCACATTTGCTTATCCAAATGAGCCTGACTTTAGCCAATAGCATGTCTAGTTGTCTGTCAAGGAGTATGCCTGTATAAATGCATAAGTGTGAGTTTATAATGTGGTTTAATTCAAATTACTCTGGCATTTTAAAAGCTTTTTCAGCTACAAAGGACAGCTTTATCTGATTTCCACTCCAGAATATAGACTTTAATTGGTAAAGTTTGTGAATCACATTTCAAACTGCAATTCATATTCCATTTCATGCAAGCTGAGGGCTCAAATGGATTTTGCATTTGTGGGGTTAATTCTAGAATGATCTTACTATGCATTCAATTAAAATTTTGCAGACATTATTTCAAAATGTGAAAAGCTTTACAAATTAGCCAACTCATCAGCTTTGCCCTTGGTTTCCTTGAAGGGAAACTTCTTTGAAGACCACAAGAAAACTGCAGTAAGTGGCAAGTAAGATTGCCATCACAAGTCTGCTAAAAATACAGGGTGAACCCTGATTGCTTTAGTCATATGAACAGTCCCTTCAGAAGCCCAAAATCAAGCAAGGTGGCTTGTAGCAGGAGTTAATTTAGCCTGCTAGAACCCTCTGCATTACTAAAATGAGCAAGATTTTGGCTTGTAAATGGTGGGTAGAATTTTATTTAACTTTCTTAGGGGCATATATCCACTTTAGAGTAAGCCTTTTGGAATAAAAGTTTACTTCGCATTATAGGAAATGACATTCCTTTTTTAGATTTCCCTTTTCAAAGCATGCCTCAGATTTCTAACTTGTAGCAGAGAGCTTTTGTATAAGTAATAAAAGTCTTTAAAATTAAAATGCTAATCGTAAACAAACCCAAATGCATGAAAGATATAGTTCAACTGCATAACAAAAGAGAATTATATAATTCTATTTGAATGAAATCTTTCATCTTTGATTTACAGGTTTGAGTCTGACTGTAAGTGAAACCATATTGTTCCATATCTTTCATATCATGGCCTTCACCAGAATCTTGTTTTAATTAAGGTTTCTTTCAGATTTCAGAATAGAAAGCATGACAGTCTTCACTTATGGCTTTAATATATCCTTTGAGTTTGAAAATGTATAAAAATGAACATCATTTGCTTTTAAAAGCCAAGCGAGCTGTCACAAACTGCAAGCAAAATACTTCAAGGTATCTCCCAGAGTTCATTAGGTGAGAAAGTTGTAAACAAAATAAAAGTCGCTGTAGCACAATTTTGTTCATTTGAAATCATCTAACACACATGCCCTATCTCTTTCTCTAGCAGTAAGGCAACACGTGTAACTGTTTAAGCGTTCATTATCAGCTAAAGGCACGACTCTATGTTATGTTTGCAAACATGGAATTAAATAGCTAATGTCACATCACAGGGAAGTCTTGCTGCACTTTGGGGATCTAGAGTAAAACTAAAACCCTTTGAAACTCCTTAAGCAATGTCAGCTCTCTCAGTGCAGGACTACATAAGAGAATCAGTTTGTATTCACAAGACAACCTGTAAAAAACACCCCCAACGAACTCCACAGAAACACCTGAGCTTCAAATGAGCTGCACGCAGTTGCTTCGGATCGCTGTTCTTAGAGCCAGGATGCAGAAACATTTCAGAACAAAATGAAAACACATTTGGAAAGCCATCTATTTTTCAGAGACTACTTGATCTCTGCTGCACATCTGGTGAGAGCTACTGTCAACTATGGCGGGTACAGCGCTCTTTTAAAGACAGAAAATCACTCATTTTAGGGAATCGTGAATGTGTTTTTATGATAGAAAAGGTTACATGAAATGGGGAGAGATGGCTAGGAAAAGGGAAAACAAAAGGAAGCACCACCAAGCACAGTACTTTGGGAGATTTATAGTCCAATAAGAAGTGCTTTCCCTGTAGCTAAAATCCCTCATCTCAGTTTACACACCTTTCTCTCATTCTGCTAAGAACTCATTACAGGGGTTTAGAAAACAGCACGTAAAATAAAGGTTTTTTTTTCATTTTTTCATTACAGGAGCAAAGAAAACAAATTCTATTAACAGTTTAACACAATATGAAAAAAATTACCCAGTAAAAAGTGTCAGAAAGTGATTCATGGAGTTTACCAAGTATTTTGCTGGCTGTTGCAACTCATATCTATAATCTATCGTGTAGAATTTTGTAATACTCTATTTCACAATCAATGGTGGTGAGCGGGTCGAACAGCATATAAAAAGCATGCTCTAGGCTCTTTCTCCCAAGCCTGTTTTACTGTAACTCTACAATTGTAGCGGTTACATTTAAGGAATCTTTAGGGCTCTTTCAAGTCCATCCAAAGAACAAGTGAAGCTGCTATTCAGAACTTTGTGCCCAGTGTTTATGTTCCATCTGATCCGTGCCACCCAAGCAGCAGACAAGACACGTCTGAGGGTGCTTTGGGGGAATACACAATGATGTCACCCACAGGAAATATCAAGGAGGACTTGGCACTTCACAAGGCTGGCTCTTCTTCCATGGGCTCGCCAGCAGCTCTGTAAAAATAAACAGGCAATCAGAATACAGCACAAGAGTACACAATGACATTGTAGATTTTCATGCATAATCAAAGCTGATTTTTCAGCTCTCTCTCATGTTTATTTGTGTTATTCAGTTATCCATAAATAGAGTTTCTTTCCTAGGAAGTATAAACAAATGTCAAGTGGAAAAACATTTTAGATCCAAGCAATCACTGAAAACGTTCCTGTTTATATTAAAATATGTCAGAATATTTTATAACTTTTTCTCCAGAAATGTACATGCTTTGTGTCAACAGAATCAAATCATTTCGTGAAAAAAATAGCCATGATACTTCTATTTTACAAGCACTTGTGACTGGAAATACATGCATTTGTTTTTCCCAAGTGAGCCCATACCATTACAAAACCCCAGTTCACCAGTAGCCAAGCGATCAGCAATATTTCTTGCATGGTTTTTCCTCAGTCCTTTGAGTTTTAATTCTGTGCTTTCATAAATGCATTGGCTGCTGCCTGCCTGCCTGCAACTTATGAGACCAAATTCTGAACTCGTCTAGCAATCTTAGAGAGAGTATCCATTAATAATATCTCATCAGATTGTAAGCGCAACTTTTGTTTGAAACTTTCTGAGAAATACCCAACTTAAGTAAGATAAAGTCTTTAAAACATCCAGTAAGTAACAAATGGAGATAAATGCTGAGCTGGTGCAAAGTGTCATAGCTTCTCATATCTAACTGTGTCTGAGGATTATGCTGCTAATTGTAAAATGGGGAACTTCTGAGACCATTGTGAGACCTCACTGTTGAAGGACGTAAGAATTTAGAAACAGACCATTTTTCATCAGTCTGCCTGAACACAGCCTCAAGTGATTTTAAGACCTCCAAGAATTGCTTGAAATGAAGGGGGGCAAAAAGTAAATACAAATTAATAAATAGAACAGACATTTACCCGTTAAATCTGATAAGCTGACATAAAGATTGGCTTCAGTAAAAATCCCTCAGAAAGTATAAGATCATGGTATCTCATGAAAAAAAAAAAGTAATTAATGGGGGCTTGCATGGGCTTTGGTAGTTTATTTAGCAAGGAAGCCAGAGAATTTTGAATTAATCTGGACTTTATTAAAGTTTTTCCCAACAAAAAAATCAGCAGTATCTCTTTAAAAGATTTTATGTGGGTCATTCCTTTATGATTTGAAATGATTACAGCTAGTATGTTAAAAAAACAAGTCAGATGAATGATATATGAAAAAGAAGACATTTTTCAGACTACCCGTTTTCCAAAGGGTTAGTGAACCCAAAAGATTATCTATCTATAAATCTCAAATCTGCTGTTCCTCACCATACGGTGGAGGATTTTTAACGTGAGCAATAAAAAAATGACCAAGATCATCACTATCTTTTTATCTTTCCTTCCATTCTCCTGACTTGTGGTGGAGATGGCACAGAGGCAGTAGAGGTGGGATGGAGCCCAGCCTTCTAGTGAGGTATGGCATAGGAATGTGTACTGTGAGGAGACTTCACATTGCTACGGTATGTTGCCCTCATGCTAACCACATGATCCCACTTTCTCCAGCAGAAGACCTGCTTTCCCTCTAGAATAATGCAAAAGTGCAACAAGTCCTGTTAAACACCCAGGACCTTACAAGAGTTTCTGAGAAAAGAGCAAAGCAGGTAGAAGTTAATATTTTAGATTCTGCTGTGTATGAATGAATGAATGAATGAATGAATGAATGAATGAATGAACGAATGAATGAGAAGAAAGCTTTCAGTAGATTTTAACTGGTGACTGGCAGAACAGGAAAGAGTGGAGCTCTGGAGAATTTCTTCAATTGGAAGTGGGAGCTTGTGTTATTTATAAGGAGCAGGCTTCTGATTCTGACATTCTCATGAATATCTCACAACCTTGAGACAATCATGTTCAAACGTTTAGCCCTGGGTGTAATTTTTCATTGATGAGGGCACTTCTGAAAACCAGGATTGACCTCAAGCACTGTGCTCTAATAAACTCCAGTGTACTCCAAGAATATCCCAGTGTTCCTCAACAGCCAGACCCTAAGCCCCACCAGAAATATTTACATTCAAGTGCAAGACTCAAGGCCCTTTTTGGAAGTGGAGAAGAGGTTCAGGTGTCCTGGCAAATCCAGCTGCTGTCTCCCAGAGTGGGTATTCTCAGCCTTCTTGAGTCTGCTTTGATAATTTGTGTGTGTGCTTTTACTTCAGTTTATTAGCACAAGAGAAGTCACTGGATCTATCCAATGACTTGTCAGTAGAAATGTACATCTTTACAGGACAACTGCTTAGGCTAGAGTTTTGTGAGAGATCAAGTAAAGTTTTCAGGCTCTTAGTACAGAAAGAAAAACATTGAAATCACATATGTTTGAGAGATGAATCAATGTGTACCCCTTCAGCTTAAATACGAAGTTCTCCCCATGAAATTGAGGGAGCAGACTCTGACAGGCCAAATTTATGTTACCTCAATTATGTCACTGTTAGTTGTACTAGTTCAGTTAGTCTTCCTGTAGCTAGCAAGAAGTTGGCATAAAAAAGTAAAACAGGAAAAAAAAAAAACCAACAACCTAATCCATATTGTATGCTCTAATTCTTCAGAAATGTAACAGTGAGGTTGGATCTGATCCAGGCTGATCTACGCAGTTGGCAGATCCAAAATGGCACAGATTGAGACTGTAATGAATGAAGAACCACAACAGTGATTTTTTGTAAACCTCCACCGAAACTGCAGGTTTCTAGGAGCAAAGCTCTCTTGCATTCATTCTAATTATTTGAGTATACGATGAAGAGTGCTTGCCTACAAGATATCTATCTGCAGCTCACACTCTGGCAGAAGGAAATAGTCTCTTGCAGTTATTGTTAAACGAAATGATTATATTAAAACAAATGAAGTCAATGAGACAGAGTTCTTCCATGTGGATAAAATCTGGCAAGACTTATGAAATTTTAAGTACTATTGCTCTGTGGCAGTTCTGAGTAAATGGCAACCATATTATTTAATGAGAATACTATTTAAAATAGATCAGATCTATACTTTAAAGAAAGCCAGTATAAGAATCTAAATGTGTTCTGTAAATCATAAAAAAAATTCTCTTACCTTAATTTATAAATTAGAATTTCAGAGATTCCTCAAAGCTACAACACCACACGCAAACAAACAAACAAAAAAATCAAGCTAAGTCTCCAAGTCCCCAGAATTGCTGAAATTGCTGAACAAAAGATAGATTTTCTGATGGGGTATGGCTGTTTTACGCCATAATCTGTTTCTAATTTAACTCAGCTGTCTCGGGGAAGAGCATCGTAATTGAAAAGTGATCCTCTGGTAGCAAAGAATGGGGGGAAGGAGGTATGTTTCTATACCTTGAAGATGATTTGGCGAGTGCTTGAAGACATCATATTAAAGATCCCAAGTAAGTGTATATCCTAGTAAAAAATGGACTCTATGGATCAAAGGGAAAGAGCCATGATGAAAAAGACTTTGCAGTTTAAGAACCAACCAAGGTAAAAAAATGTAAACTCCCAAAAGAGGATGTCATGTCCAAATAAGGCAAATAAAATAGAAACTCTAGCAGGTTCAATGTAAACCCACAAAATGGGCAGAGGACAATCTGAAGACCAACATGTTAAAGGCATAAAAACTAATAATGAAAAGATCTTTCAAAATACATCAGAAGAAATGATCAAAGCATAAAAGGAACATCAAGAAAGGTAGACCACAAGAGCAAAATGAACTATTTATATCTCTGTTAACTAGAGAAGTGTCAGGCAGATTTTATTATTTGCAGATGAACTGTCTTAAACTGAATCAGCATAAGAACAAGCTGATATATTAAACACTGCCAAATTGCGAAGAGCAGAATAAATTTGTCCACTGAGTTCTAAGGGAATGCGATCATGATGTTTCTAAATAAATAACTATAGAGTACATTCTACTGGTTAAATCAGCATCCATGCCAGAGGTAAGAAATGCTGTTCTCCTTTGGGAGACTATAGGAGATACAGTACGTCCGCACTGGGAGGGGGGGATTGCTAGCAACTATAATAAATCATAGTAGGCATTTAGATAATGGTAATTTGGCTAAGAGTTAAGCCTTAACTGTTCCAGGGAAGTCAAACCTTGCAAATTTATTACAAATTTCTGAAGGAACTGAAGGAAGAGGGATCAAGTGATACCCATGTACAAAGAAAGTCTTCCAATGATTTTATGCAAATGCTCTGAGGAACTTAGTTTATGAGAGAATGCCCTGCCATAGATTAAAATTCCATCAGAAGGAAGAAATGGGTAATAACACTGGTGAATTTTCACCATAGAGAGTTGTTCCACAGCATTTCAAGACTGGGCAATGTACCAGTACATTTAAGTGATAACATTTGTTGATGATGCAAAATTACTGATACTAGATAGTTTTAAAGCCCATAGTGCCAATTCTGAATGGAAAAGAAGGTAAACAGATGCAAAATAATACACAAAGCAGAGCGAGGACAGCTTTAATTGTTTATATACTGTGATGGCAATTACTGAAAGCTTAGAATTAATGAGAGTAGAAGAGAGAAACAAAAGCAGCAAAAAATGCCCATCATTAATCTACTGTATATATCCATAGTGTGCTCAACATCTGGTGTCCTGAATTCTATTCTTAGTCCTTGTTCTTAAAAAGTACTACAAGAATTATGGAAAGGGGCAAGAATAATAATCTGAAGTAAGAATTCTTTTTAATTCCAGGAAGAATAAAATGTCTTGAGACAGTTAAAATATTTAAAACCAGAAATATAGCAGAGAATGTGAGTAGGAAAAAAATGCTTTCATTTCTAAATGCTCTAAACTGCGCCTGATGAAGCTGTGGAATTCACTGCATGAACATCAAAACTGTAAATTAATTCAAAAATAGCTTTGAAAAATTTGTACTTGCATAAGTATCCTGGAGGCTTTCACACAGATGGGTCACATAACAGCCATTGAGATTACAGATGATCAGAGAAAGACTTGCTCTCAACTCCTCTGTTCCCTGTCCTTTCCTTCAGGCACTCTCCACCAGGTGGGTAAAATAAGGCTGAAGCTTCTCTGACTCCTGAGCCTGGCTTTGAGTTCAGATGCAGTGGGGTAGGGTCAAGTAGGTGCAAGTTCTTCAGAAGTTCTTCTGGATACTCATACAGTGAAATTCTGAGCAAAGGTCTAGAGCTGATGCACAGACAGAGAATGTGACCCTAGGTGGTGGCTAGATGTACCCTACAATCTAAACAGTTGCACTGCTATAAAATACATCGCAATATGACTGAAAATGCAACTGATAGCTCAGAAACACTAAGGGAAATGTCTAAAAATGATGCTTCATTTTCATTTCCGTTTGAGTAAAATCTATGCTCAGCTGAATGAGGGCCATAAAGTTAAATCCTGATAAATGTCATTCTCAAGATTTACTCTGCTGCAAAAGTTGGAAGTGCTGGAGACCTCTCCCCACACCCATTTATTTTTCCATTTTAAGATGAAATGTACAGAAGCTCCAGTATATCATGGACAGCACTGTGCTGAGTATTTTCATAGCAAGACTTCTGAAACAGATGTCTGGCCAAAGCAAAATTCTAATCAGCTAAATCTGTATCTCTCTTAGGGAATAAGCAGTTATCTATACACAAAAGTTATGGCAGTTGGAAATGCTTTATAGGGCATGCTGGTTCCTTTAATTGCGTCTGCATTTAAATCTGTGTTAGCATCATGAATGTTTTCTTTCCTATCCACAAAGTCTTTTTTCTATATCTGTTCTCTCATGAAGGCTATAATCAAGTTTCAATTGAATCTTAAAGTGCAGAGTTGTGTTTGGTTAAATAAAACACCAAAAGCATAGCAGATTTCACCGTTTCTTCATTTAGTCTCAGAAAAAATCAAATTAAAAAAAAATAATCTGCACTGTCACTTGAAGAAAAGAAGGAAGGAGAGAAGAAAGAAAGAGAAATACTTAATGCAGGCCTTAGCCAGGAGCATTTTATCCTTTATTCATCAGTGGTAAGTGAGTCAGATATGAGTTGGCCAGGAAAAGAGCTGCTTTACCCAAAATCTGAGTTTAAAACGAGTCATCTCACTCCAAACACCAATATATCCTCCAACATAACTGGCAAGAGTTTCCCACAAAGAGACTTTTGCTGCCACTCTCTTCATCTGCAGGCCTGGCCATCCAGAGCTGAAGTCAACAGGATGTCTATCATCAACTCTGTGAAACAAGACCGGAATTATCAGCTTGGCTGAACATAGTGGCAATTAAGAGAAAGTAAATAGACTCCTGGCAGTATGAAGGAACCCTTCAGGCTTCCCTGTCAGCCATGACACTTTCTGCTCTGATCCTGCTCTGCCAGCCACTAACAATTTTTCCCCAAAAATACTCAGTGGAAAGGTCTTCAGACGGTGGCTGCAATCCACAATGGGGAAGAGTGATGCAGAGAACATAAGAGCCCAGAGGACTCTTCAAGTTCCTGCAGCCCTGTCATTTCTTATAGAAGAAGGCTGGAGAAGGAGCAAAGTATACTTGGTCTTTAATTATAATAAATGGAACAAATGTGATAAAATTGTAATTCATCACTGGGTTACTCCAGCTTGTGTTCTTATATGCCTGTGAATGGAATTATATGCTTTTGTTAAGTGAAGTTATACTGGCATAAAACCAATGTGTGCAATATCAAATCAATCCCTGGATTCATAATTCCATGCTGAAGTTTCATTCATGCTCAAAGTGCAGTTAGGTCCTCTCTGCAGCCCAGAGGACTGCATTTTTGAAATCAAATCTTCAAGGTTACCCTTTTTCATTCCATGTTCATCTTTACATTCAGTAGGGAGAAAGCCAAGAAAACAACATTCTGAAGCCTCAGAAAAACTAGCTGTCATTTTGTCCCAGTGAGATAATGCTTATGGTGTCCCGTTGCTCCCTGATGGCAACCTGGCTTTGGGTGACTTCTTTGTAGGTTACAAATGTGGAAACAGAATCAGGGATGTACGCTTGTAGAGATTTATTTGTGCTGCTGAAAAACTTCAACAGCACCAAAGATATTTCAAACAAAGCCATTTTTCCACAGAACAATTCATCACAAAGGCTTCACCTCTATAAGAGCCCAGGACTGATGAAGTGTAATGAATCTGGCAGCCACATGAATTCCACTTGTGTACATTTCAGCACATCCGTTTTTTTTTCTTAGCTCTGCTCTGAAACACTGTTTTTAGAATGGGAGGAAACTGCCACAGGTTATCAGTAGTTAGGTAATAAATACAATAATTAAGTACAGTGTTAGTCAAAGGGTTATTTTGCTCAAGTCTTGTAAGATCAGTGATTGCTCTTGACAGCTGTAGCTTTAAGTGAGTGGAGGATCATAACAAATACAGTTCTTGATTATTCTAAGCAATACAAAAATACACAAAATTAACCACGCCCTTTTTCATACAACTTAAGAATTTGCTGTGTTTGGCTGAATTACTTCCAACCCTTTAATTAAAATTGCTTATATTTCAGAGCTGTGCATACACAAACAGGATCCCCAGCTTTCTGTCCTTGGCTAACAGAAACATCTCGTGACAGTCACAAATCTGCATGACAAACCTTATTATTCCTTAGCTGATCACTGATTAATGTTCTCAGAGATATAAAATGTGTCTCCTGTTCATCACTGGATTCTTTCCTGAGTTTTCATGGATTCATTTGTAATAATCCGAGCCCAACAACAGACGTAGCATACTTAAAACACAGTTGGAATCAGAAAGGTGACTAAGTAAACACCACAAACTTTACTGACCAGCTATGCCCCCACTGTATTCCTTTGAGCCACATCTGCAAATCTCTTGACAGATGAATGCTGTCACAATAGTGGGAGATGTCCACTTCCAAATGCTCCAACGGGTTTGAGCTGATTCTGTGTTGCTCCCCGTGGGTGCTCCCAGATGTCCATCAAACAAGTTTGGAATAAAATGCCCATGCAGGCAGCAAGAACCAAACTAAACAAATATCTGCCATGGCACAGGAGTCACGAGCCCTTTTGGCTCCAGTCCCACCACAGCTCTAGTCTGCTTCCATCTCCCTTCTTACTCTCCTGCTATGCAGTTCCATTCTACAATGTGCAGGGAGCTGGTGAGTCTCCTTATAAGGCTTTTTTTCTACTTTCCTTCTCTTCCTTTTTTCCTCTGATGGAAACTGAACTGCTCCCTGCATTCTGGGTCTTCATCTGTTGGAGAAGGCCAGAAAAGTTTGTCCTTCAAAAGAGTAAATAGGAAACTCCAAGAACTTCTGCAGAGGCTCTTCAAAACCCTGATGTCCCTTTGAACAAATACTGCTTTGTAACACAGTGCTCAGAGGCCTTTTTTCTTTTTTTTTTTCATCTTTAACTGGCAGAAAACTAGTAACAGTTACTGTGTCATTTCTCAGGCTGCGAAAATGAAAGCAATGTTCATTAACCTAGAAAAGCAGCTGGCAAGCTGGAAAAAGACAGCATTCTCTTTTTAGCCGGTACCTTCAGAACAGCAGGCAGAAAATGCTGGCCCTTGTCCTGGCCAGGATTGTTTTAAGTTTTATGCTGGCACTGTTCCATTGCTTCCAGGGAAGTAACTTTTAATGCCTATCTAATATCATTTAATAATGATTTAAGTCTGTCCTTATTACATTTATCTGAGCGTAAGTTAGATGCCTTCCTAGAAAGTTAAAACTAACCCAGTTTTGAATTGCTTCCAATGTGAAGAATACTGTTGATTACACTTGATCATGTCCATTTTATTCACACAGATAGTATAAGTAGTGCACTTTTTATATAGTAAAGAACTTTTAACATGGGGATAAAATGAAGTTGTTGTACTCTCATGAACCTTAGTAAAGAGTTACGCACACCAAAATATTTGTTAACATAGAATAACTTTGTGTTTCCATCAGCCAAGTAGGAAGAACTTAAATTGAAGGAGGAAAAATTCCAGGTAGCTCAGTTAGCAGACAATTTGGAAACAACTCAGTCTAGCTGTCTTCTGCATCCCATGTGACTGGAGTGCAAAATCCTTGCTCTCTGCAATAATTGCATGGGCTTACCTGCTGCTTTCCTGAGGAAAGCACTGCTCAACATCCACTGAAAGGGAGGCCATAGCAGACACCGTTTCTGTCTCCTCCCTCTCTCGTTTCTGAGACTCAGCCAGAGCACAATCCACTGGCACAGAGTATGGCTCCACTGACTTCCAGTACTTGCCTAAGGAAAACACACATCATAATTTATGGGAATCTCAGCTAGCACGGTGGTACAAGCATAGTAATCACTTAGTTCAATGCCGAGTGATTATAATTTAAAATCACTGCAGTGTAAGCAGTGCAATTGAAGTATGTTTCTGAACCTACGAATGCCAAGTTGGAAAGTGCTTTCATTCCAAGGGCTGTGTCACACCCTTCCCCAGAAGGTAATAAACTGGAGGAGTAACATGCAGCCTAATGAACTCATGCTGTCAGACAAACTATTGGCTATATCTACCCAAGGTAAAGGGAGTTCAGGGCAGGGTTAATACCTAAATACTGCTTTGATATTGAAGATTGTTGATGCATACACAACAAATAGGACAAGAAAAATGAGCATGGTTGTATAAAGTGCTCACACAGCACAGTCTCAAAAAGGAAAACGTTAGAAATGCCAGCTTGGACTGAAGTGATTCTGCCAGAACAATCAGGTTTGTTAGTCCTGGATGTTCTTTCTCCTCCAACCTCAGGGCGTATACTAGAACAATAATTTATTTAAAACTTTCATATACGAACTGGCTGCTGCTGGAAAGCTGCCAGATATCATAAGGAATGGTTTCTAGTTTGCTGTGTAAAAAGGCAGCAGTGGATTAAAACCATGAGTAAATTCTGCTCTCTGACTACAACAGAAGATACGGTAGGGAGCTTCTCAATTGGCATCAACAATGGTGGCAGGTGACATCATTGACATAAAACTGGTCTGCTGCTGCACAGCTGTTAAGAAACAGAGGGCGATCAGTAGTAACCAGGTGGACAAGAAAGAATTTACATATGCATTTCTTACAGCGCAATAATCCACTCTGCACTCACTAATTGCCAGGTGGATGACACCTGGAAATGAGGAGCTTTGGGAAGGCTCTAAGCTCCACACCAGTGCTTATTCAGTGTTCAGCAGAAGGCTTCCAGCAGCTGCTGCAGAGGTTGGGGCAGGGTACTTATCTGGGAATTACAGGGAGGATTTCAACAGCTGTGAAAGAGAGGGGATCAAGAAGAGGACTTTTCAAAGGGTTAAAAGGAGAGTTTTGGCAGCTGGGCAGTGGGTTGAGGCGAGGTGCTGATCCGGAGGGTGGCCAGAGGCTCTGACAGCTGGAGGCTGGGCTGGTGGTCATGGCTGGCTGGCCATTCTGCACAGGCCAATTGAAAACTCCCTCATGGATAGCACAGCCCTCCGTACCACTTCAGGCTTCTCAAAAGATGAACTTTTTACTCCAGTGTGAAAGCTGTCAATAAAACCTGAAAATGTCTTTATTCAAAAATATCACTGCAAGATGAAAGCCCAAGCCAATCTGCAAGAACAACCAGCGAGCGTGGCCAGAGTATTTCTTTGAACTCTAATAGTGTGCACGTTTGAGTAGTTAGCAGAATCTTTAAATAACGGGGACCTTCTGGGGATAAAATGTAAAGTGTATTAAGTATCCTACAAAGTTGAGATTAAGTGCTAGAAGGTTGGCTTTGCTCCAGAAGCATGAAAGACACAGCTAAAAAGTTATGTACATAACGGTAGGCTCAATGATTGGAGCCTGGCAAATTTTATAAAAACAAGACAAAAATATTCTCTATTATTACTGTGCTCAGAGACCAAATTCTCTGTTCATTAAAAAATACACTAAAAGCAAACAAAAAAAAGTTATATGGGCATTCCACAGCATTCTCACAGATCATATGTGCAAAAGTCAGTCTTTGCAATATACACCCAATTCAAACCCTATAATTTATGAGCTAAATGTTCACAGAGTGGGTGGGGTTTTTGTTGCAGAAACAGATGTGCAAGAAAATCAAATCTGTTGGCATGGGAATAATACCTCCTCTTGCCTATAAAAGAAATGAACCCGTGTTCACTGCTGGAGTTTTCAAGGGCTCTTATTCATAAAATAAAATATTAGTAACTAGCTACCACTGCGTTGCTCTCCTGCAGCAACAATAAAATAGCATCAGTGAGGACTGCTCCATTGCATTCGTTCATTCACACACAGGCTCATACACCAGCTGCCCCCTGAATCTGGCCTTTCTTGTAACACCAAAACTCAGGGCCAATTCAAGCATATTATCGGGCTCTTTGTGCTCATTTAACTGCCCTCCACTCCCAAGCGATCAGTGATATTTCTTGTTTCCCTATATTGAGCACTTTAATATAAAGGGGCTTCAGCATTAGAGGGGCAGCAGAGCCCCTGGTAAGCAGGCATCAGCATTTATGCTGCTGTGGAGGGTCTTGGAGAAGGAGAGTACACAGAAGCCCATTGTGGTTCATGGGAAGAAATTTTAAAGCAATCCCATTTAGGAATAATATCCAGGTAGCAGCAGGTACCTTGTGTGGAACTTTCTGGTGCTGATGAAAAAGCGATGGCAGATTTTTCTTTAAAATTACAAAGCTTACAAACAGCTGTAGTAAGCAGAAAAATCTTTGCATGCTTCTTTTATTAAAGCACAACTCATATATATTCTGCACTAAGCATATATGGGGCTTGGGTATGTTCAATCCAAAAGAAATGCAGGCGAAGTCTTGTGAAACAGAGGCAAGCACAGCATGCAATTGTAAAGGAGCTTTCTTAAGAACTCTAGGTATGCTGTAGATTGACAGTTGGGTAAACTTAAAGCATCTGACCCAAACCTTGAAAATGCCATTTCTGCTGTCTGCTATCGAAATGTGAATTTCTGCTGGTTCTGTTACACTCATTGAATATATTGCAGAGAACGGGGAAAAAAATGGAGCATGTCCCTGGTTTCATTCATACAAAACTTGAAGAGGAATCACTGCTTGCAAGAAGAAACAATGAAACCAACTCAGTCTTCTAGGTATGCTGTGACTTTCAACATGAATATGTGCTTAAGTCTCTCTCAAAGATTTGTGGGGGCACTGATTATTACCAGGAAATAATAAAAATGAATGATTCTGTCACTGCTAAAATCATTTGTAATTGCCTTTCATCAATAGGTTTGGACATGCGGTACTATGGTTTGCTTGAAAAATCCAGATTGGAGATAATATTAAAAACAGGACTGTTTAGAAATACCATATTACATGGGTGTGGGAATTACCACTTCCAAATATGTTACATTTCCAAAAGGGCTTTAGACCACTGTCACAATTAAAAAAAAAGAAAAAAAAAGTTTATATACATTCTATTCCACTTACAAAGGAATTTTTTTTTCGATTTTTGTTTTTAAACGAACACAGAGGAGGGACATTTTTGGTCTAAAATATTGTAATATTCATCATCAAAGTTGAACCACAGAAACAGACCCAAGACACATAAAAGCAACCATCCAGACAAAGCCGGCTTTCTCAATATATTTTGAGGTGCTCCTCCACAATTTTTCAGTGTAATTTTTTAAATTACATATCCTGCATGAATCTGCAGTGACCTCCCTCAGTATTCTTTTCCTTCATTCAAGCATATTTGTTTCTAATACTTGGTCTCTCTCCAAACAAAATTATGGATACATAACTTTTCAGGCAGGTGAAAAAAAAAAAAAAATCCCACATCAACAACACTGTGTACAAATAACTCCAAATTCTGAGCAATTTGGCAGTTCATTGGACTGCCATGACTGAACTGGGTCTGCTCAAATCAAAGTTTGCTCTGAATAATCAGAATTAAGTCACTCTGCAGAGCTTTGGATTGTGTTTTGAGATATACACCATATCTTTGTTTCTCATCCACTTTCTTCTTCCTGAAAGACCATCATTTGTGTATAAGCACAGTTAGTAAGACACTTAGACACCATGTCTCTCTAGATCTAGTATTATTTTTTCCTCATCCATTCTGTTTTTGTTGTTTGTTTCAGATTCATTTTTCATTAAATATATGTCTTATTTCAAACAGAAATAGATGTTCTTTCCAGCTGTTCATAAGCTTTCTAGGTCTCTGTGTGTGGCTTTCTGTTCCTATTATCATTTGCAAATCAATACGATCTTGTGTAGGCTGTGAATTTTCTTAACTTACAGGGAATTTTAAGAAAAACACAAATTCATGAGCTACTCTAAGAGATACCATTCAGCAAAAATGACATACTGGAATTTATCAAATACAGATGATTTAATTGGAACATGTACATATGTGAGTGACTGCTGGATATGAAGGATTATAAATTATAAAGGATTTTGAATTATAAACCCACAATGAATTTTCAGTCTCTTTACAACTAAATTTACATTTAGAAGTACTGCATTATCAATGGATAATGCATGGTGTCCCCATCAAAAGCTGCATTTATTTTATAGAGATGACTCCCAATTACTTGTGATTAACCTAACATGAATCAAAACATTTGTTATCCATTTGTTATTATTAAGGAACTAGCAAACAGTAGAAGTCAGGAAGCTTTTGCAGCCTTGGTAAAATGGCAGAAAGCAGAAGATTAGAGAAATTAAGGGAGTTCTGCTCAGAAGGATTAAGGTAACTGATGGCAAAGTGAAAAATTTTCACTGAGGTCAGAGCAATGCCCCAAAGCATCTGGTTAGTAAAGAGTTGGGAACAAGGCACGGAACTGAAGCAATCAAATACTGTTTGAATCAGAAATAGAATAAAATCATAATATATTTGATTTGAAATGGCATAATATATTTGCCATTGTTCCAGAGATCAGAGATCAGTGTCCATTTTGAGTTTCTTAATTTTATTTCAAATTCCCCTACATATTAAAGTGAATAACTTGAAAAGGGCTGCACAAACAAAATCTGAAAATTCTGTTTGCTTGAGCTCTGATTTATGCGTCTGTTCCTGTCCTTCACTGACAAGCATCTATTTCATTTAATCTGCTCTGGAATGGAGAGATTTGGGAAAATGCAGAAATTGGAAAGCTCTAAATAATTTAAATGGCTTAATGCATCAGGTATAAATACATAACAGAAACAAAGACATGCCAAACCAACAAAAACAAAGCGTGTGTATATCTATCTATCTATCCATCTATCCATCTATCTACCTATCTATGTAGATGCATACAGACAAGACATAGCATGTGAGTTTGTACATACAAAACTTGTCTTCTCTTTTCACTGAAACAATAGTTTAATGTCTGTGACATTAATTAATAACAAAAACACCACAAACCCAACAACCCAAACTGAGAAACATACTTTGAATTTCAGTGGTCTTTTTTAAAGAAGCTATTGCATTCATATTGGGGATTTGGTGCACAATATCTTCCGGGAGAGGCTCCAGCTGCAAGAATAGAATAGAATAATATAAATTTTCAATAAGACACAGGGAAGTAAAACAAACTGAAACAAACTAATCCTCAGGAAAACCTTAGCCCAGGAACTGGTTAACATTTTGCTGGTTAGAGTTCTAAAAGTATAGCCATGATTTTGTTTTCTGTTTTCAGCCATGTAATTGAATTCCAAGGGGCTTTTCTATTGGCTGCAAGACTAATCTATGGAGTCTCTGAAGCAGGTGCATGTCTGCGTATTATTCATTAAAAAAATGCTAGTTATTTGTGTAATTTTTGTAGGTTCCTCGCAAACCAAATTCCACTGCGTCTGTATATGCAGCTGGGTACTCCAAACAAAACCTTGCTGAAGCCACACTGGGACCAAAGTGTGCACTCCATTATCTTTATTTTTCTAGTGTTATTACAACTAACCATCTTACACACTTTAAGATTTATATGGGAAATCCATGAAACGGCTATTTTTACTAGCTTTGCATTACTTTCAAATAAAGAAGTAGGTGAAAAACTGTTGTGCAGACCAGCAGTACAAGTTCTCTAAGCACACTTGTTTTAGAGACAACTGAATTTTAATCAGTCAATTTTAACTGTGCATTCTTTGGGTGGAGCTGCATCATAATAAATTAACAGAAGGATGTGTTCAGTTTCTGCGCAGTAATTTCTTTCCTTCAATGAATACGAGTTACCCTTCATCACTTCTTACTGAGGAAAATTAGGTACCTAAATATCTTAAAAAAACTAATCCCTGGACACTTTTGACATATGTTCAACCTTTTAAAACTAATTTGCCATAACAGTGCCCCACTTGTTTCAAATCCCTATTTATAATCTGGAGATAACAGTATTTTTCTGTTTTACAGTGATACTTCACTGCACAGAACATACAGTACTTTTCTTCTTTTCATAGGACTTACGTTAGTCCAAATTTGGATTTCAGAGTTTTGAAGAATAAATATGTGATAGTAGTCAACATCAGAAATTACTATAGCCTAACAATTCATGAGGATAACAACCAAGTGAGAACTACTTGTATTTTGATTTATTTATTTATTTATTTTGTCCACACATTTTCTCCTAGAAAAGGGTAAACATAATTAAGGCTACGTGTCCCTCCTTGTTCTGTAACAACTACATTTTCGTTGAACTGTGCTTAGAGACCATTCTGCTTCCTAATGCAGGCTGGCTAAGTCTGGCCTTGGAGGCATGCTTCCTGCAGAGCCAGGAAGGAGCAATCCCATCATGGTGAACAAGAGCCATATCAGAACCAACCTCTCTTCTTTAAAGCTAAGTAAGTTCAACCATCATTGATGGGAGACATCTGTACTGCAGACAAAACTCCTTTATTAAGTGTGCCTGAGCCTGCTTTAAACTAGGTCAAGTGTAGCCCACCCAAGTAGCTTCCTTGTGAAGTGAATACTTCAGTAGCCATCACATATTGTTCCTGTAGCAGTTGCTACTGCTGCATTGCTACCCACCAACTAGATAAAATCAGCTTTGATCCAAGCACACAAAGTGGGAAGCAAATGCAGTGTAGACATCCCTTTAACAATGCTATTTTAAGGAAGTTCAATTACAAATTCCAGAAATTCTGGGAACCTACCTGTAAGATCAGCCCTGAATGTCTGCCAGTAATAAAGACATTGTAAATAACTCCAGTGGTCAGGTGTCTCGATAGCTAAATGGAATAAGGCTGTTTGTGTCATTATTTCCTTAGAATACCATGCGGGATTGCAGCTGGAAGATTTCCTCGTGGCTAGAAACAGTAGTACTATGTTTTGTTTTCAG